>NC_073402.1:9825228-10425228 GCF_028641065.1 Leucoraja erinaceus | reverse complement strand
CAAACACCAGTATGCACAGTCTGCAGTTAAAAACAACTTTTACAATATTACAACTGTGGCCATAATTGAAAGGCACTTGGTTATCTGTAAGTGTTCTCGTAGATCCAGCTGTCCACTCAGGTGCTGATACAAATGCAAGGCCTTCTTCTATTGCAAACTAGTGAAGAATACTTTCTCTCCTTCATTTACTTACATGATTATTTTTCTAAGATCTCAAAAAGCAACTAGTACTGCATATAGGAATATTTATGTAATTTGTAATTCTCTGTAAATTGCACATATGGAAGTATCTTATTTTTTTCTCAAAATGCATACATAATTTGCCATTCATTAGTCCAGTTCTAAAATGTGACATGAAGGAGAAATTATGTATTTAAGAATGGAAATGTGGTGCAATTTGACTCAACATAGCACAATCTTGAGGAGCCACACAATTGTTTTTTCTAGTGAGTTCCTTAGCATTAAGGATCACTTAGTCCTGTTCTGCTTATATAGATTTGCACACTCTTTCATAGATGGAGCAAGTGGCTCGTGACGGGATGGTCATAAATGTGGTGGCCCATTAATCATTTTGGTTGTTATCCACCACTTTAAGTTTCAATGGTGCATGAGTCCCAAGGACTGGAGTGCTAAAGACCTAGTGGCATCTATCTATCTTCTATCTATCTTCTATCTTCTATATATTACTAAAACTCTCATCTTGACCACTTCCTGTCTGCGTTGTAATTAAATTTGCGCAAAAACAATCCCCCACACCACTACGATTTTTTTGCCACCTTAACCACCATTCTCCTCTGCTTACAAGTCAAATAAGATTTGTTCCGATCGGTGAAATAGTACAAAAGTCATGAAAGTTTTGAAGGTTCCCCCTTCCCCCCTCCCCCCCCCCCCCCCCCCCCCCCCCCCCCCCCCCCCCCCCCTCCCCTCCCCTCCCCCCCCCCCCCACCCCCTCCTCCCATCTCCTCCCCCCCCTCTCCCCCCCCCTCCTCCCCCCCCCCCCCCTCACACACACCCACACTCCCCCCCCCCCTCCCCCACAACCTATTAGCAGTCTATCCATAATCTACTGAGGTAATCAGCTGCCAATCCTCTTCCACCTGGTTCTCCTTCACTGTCCTCCCCAATTAACCCACCAGCCACACACCTTCCTCCTGCCATGCACTGTCTATTCTGGTCTCTAGTGGCCCAATGCCTCTGTTCCTGGAGTTCTTGCCACCCTCAGCTCTAAGAACAGAGAGCTCCAAGATGAAATAAAAGCAAACTGCTGGAAACACTTGGCAGAGTCTGTGGAAAGAGAAACAGAGTCTCTGGTTAAAGAGCATTCACTAGAGCAGATGAGTTTACAATGGATGATTTACCCTTGAAATATCATTGATTCAGCAATGAGTCTTGGAACCAGCACTTCAATTAATTCTAAAGTAAATTAAAATTCAGGTTTAAAGTTCCCTGTCACTGCTGAAGAGAAATTAAGGTAGCCCAGACTGCAGAGCTGCAATTCTGCAGCATTGGCTTTGCTGTCCATTGTGGACAAAGATGGAAACTAACTGCAGAGTCCACTCAAATACCCGCATGTTTCTTTTAATTCTTCTAAATATAATCCATCAGAAGTACAGCAATTATCAATCTATCAGAATGTTGTTAATCATCGGTGGCAGCACTTTCCAGAGCTGGTCTCATGACCAACAGCGGAGTCGATTTACTGTCCCTACTGTGGTTGAAGCTTAATACTTCTTTAAAGGAAATAACTTTAGAACCTAAATACTAATTCAATTGATCATCAGACGAATACTAAACACTAGAAACACAAATAAAGAATAATTCACATGCACAAAGGTCACATTTAATAAAATACAGTACGGTGAGGTTCAGCGCAGGCCTGGAGCATGTAATGATGTAGCAGTGCCAGGACAGTGTTGGCATCGTGTGAGTGTGGGGCAGGAACCATCAAAACACTTCATGAGCCAACTTGGTCATTTACACCTGTAAAGTCTCCATCCTGCGCTTGGCCTCAAGTGCTGCTGGAAGGTTATCAACTCAGTGAAAGACGCATTTCGGTCTGCCTGGTACCTGTTGGTCTAAAGATGATACAAAATGTCCATTAGGGAATGTTACTAGCTGACTACAGGAGTGCATGCTAGAGGACACACTGTAGCTTGATCCTGCAAACACAAAGGCTTTGAACAGAAGGCCCATAGTCCATCCAACCGCCATTGAATACTGAAATAAGTATTATCCAAAACTGGCACATGGGATTTGTACATAGATTGTATTAACTTGATGATGTTACAAATGTATAGACCTGACAACATGGAATACATAGACTGGAAGACGATTAATATAAAGAAGGCCATGCACTGTTTTTGTTTTCTTGTATATGTTTTTCATGAATAAAGTTTATTTTTGAAAAGATAAACTTAAGTATGGAATAGGGTGGTTTCACTGTTCTTCAGAAGAGACAGCTCAACACTGCTATTGTATTGTATTGTATTCCTTTATTGTCATTCAGACTTTTCAGTCTGAACGAAATGTTGTGCCTTGCAGTCATAACAGAGAATAAAATAACAAAACTCCCAATAAACACATCCACCAGAGTGAGTCTACCAGGCACCTCCTCACTGTGATGGAAGGCTTAAGTCCTTGTCTCTTCCCTCCTTGTTCTCCCTCTGTGCTGAGGCGATCCAGGCTTCCGATGTTGGGACCCTGCCGGGTGATGGTAAGTAAGTCCCGTGGTCGAATCCGAGCTCCGTGAACGGGCCGATTCAAACTCCACGGCCCGAGGCTGTCGAAGCTGCCGAAGCTGCCACCCTCCAGTCCAGAGGCCAAAGCCGCTATTGCGGGAGCTCCCGAGAACCCGTACCAACCTGGGACCTGCGAGCTCCGACGATGCCGTCCACTGGGCCCACGGCCAAGTCCATTGAGACCTCCAAGGCTCTGAAGTCGGGCCACCGCTGCCCCGAAGTTGGCGAGCCTCGCGTTGGTAAGTCCTGGCTCTGCCTCGGGAGCCTCAAGGTCAGTCCCAGTTGGAGGCCGCCAACTCCGCGATTAGGCCTCAGCCCAGACGGAGACGGGGGTTACGACAAGAAAAGGTGGCATCCCCCTGAGGGAAGAGACTAAAAACATGTTTCTCCCATCCCACACACATATACAACTAATATAAACTGAAATAAACGAAAACACCAGGACAAAAGAAAACAAAAAAAGAAAAGACAAACGGACTGCAGGCGAGCCGCAGCTGCAGGGCAGCGCCGCCACTTCCGGACAAGTACAGATTACAAGTACAGATTACAAAACACTTCTTCAGTGCTGGTGGCACTTCTACCTGCTCCACAGACACAAACAGTGATGGGGGCTGTCCCACTGTACGAGCTAATTCAAGAGTTCTCCCGAGTTTCCTCTGACTCGAACTCGGAGAATTATGGTAATAGCCGCTCGTAGGTACTCGGGGCTCTCGTGGACATTTTTCAACATGTTCAAAAATCTTCCCGAGCTTACCGTGTTTCCCGAGTAGTTCCCGTTAGCGTTACGAGCTGCTAAGAGACGTCCCGAGCTCCGACGTACCCGCTACGTACATTCTACGCGCTTCCACGAGTTTGATTTTTTTTAAACTCGGGAATTAGCTCGTACAGTGGGACAGCCCCATGAATGGCTTGCATCCAGATTTGCTGCCCAAGGCTTCAGAAATTGAGGCATTTCACCACAAGCATTTAATTATTTCTGACTTTTACCCTTTCAAACAATCTGTTCCATATATTTCTTCTGCTCTTCCTCTGGCTGCTACATAAGTAATTAAATGACCATTTCCACTGACCCCTGATGGAAATAAAAAAGCAGCTCGCTGAGATCCTGTTGAAAATACATGTGTTTAAACTAAATATGTTAGGGAATAAAAGTAATCTTTTGCTAATGATTAAATTTAATTCCCAAGGTAAGGTAAACAGGGAGGAGAACAGTAATAGACTGCAGGGAGACAGATTGGCTGACTCAATATACAGAGAAGTGGCATAAGAAATTTAATACAAAGAGGTATGAAGCGATGTACTTTGGCAGAAAGAATAAGGAGATTCAATATTGAATTAATTGTAGAATGCTAAGGATGTGCCAGGTCAGAGAGACCTGGGTATACGTCTCTGAATCTTTGAAAGTCACCGAGCATTTTGAGAAGGTACTTAAAGCAATAAAGGAATCCTGGGATTCGTAAATGGAAACAAAGTACCACAACAGAAAAGTTATGGTGAATCAATATAAAATACTGGTTGGGCCACAGTGGGACTTTTGCATTCAGTTCAGCTCAGCACACTTTAGGAGGGATGTGAATGTGAAGCCACAGGGGAGATTTTAGGAAGGATTTGTGAGAATGGTTCCAGAGTGGAGGGATTTCAGCTTTGCAGTTCAATTGCAGACACTGATGATCATATCGGAGCGAAGAAATGGAGAGGAGATATGACAGGTATTGCAGATCATGAGTGCTTTAGAGAGGATAAAAAGACAGGCTCCCTTCTCAACAGTAGATGGATTAAGAACCAGAATAAATGTTTAAAGTTTTGGGCAAGTTGTGCAATAGGAAAAGCATTTGTACACATAGATATGATCTGGACTACACAGGAGAGGGCTACAATCTTTCACAGCCTTCAAAATGGAAACTTTGATAGGTACCATAAGGACTTGATGAAGAATAATTTGCAGGACTGCGGGCTAGAGTGGAAGCATGGGACCTGCAGAATTGGTCCATAAACAACTTGCGGTTACATAATTTGTGGGAAGGCTGCCTTCTGTGTTGTAACAATTCTCTGCCACAGTTTTATAACTAAATAAGTGAGTGCATGATATATAATTGGGTTTTTTTAAACACCTTTAAAGAAGATTTCATTTAGTTTAGAAATACAGCTTTTAAATGGTCTTTGGCCTATCGAGTCCCCAGCGACCTATCAATCGCCGACTCACACTACTTCTATGTCATCCCACCTTCTCATCCCTACACACTAGAGGCTATGTTACTCATCATCTTTTCTGATGCACCTGAGCACATAGTACTAACCCCTAATTAAACCGCTACTCCTAGACCTCAGTCAACCCAACAGCAACCATTTATTCAGTGCTCACCGAATTAACTGATCACTGTGGCAGATCTTCCCCAGACCTCTTACTGATCACTCATACCCTTCTGCCTGCCTATTGCCCGATCCCCATGTCCTGCCAATAACCATCAATCAGCCTGAAGAAGGGTCTCGACCCGAAACATCACCCATTCCTCCTCTCCAGAGATGCTGCCTGGTCCGCTGAGTTACTCCGGCATTTTGTGTCTACCTTCGATTTAAACCAGCATCTGCAGTTCTTTCCTGCACAATAACCATCAATGACAGGCTTCTCCACGCCACCATCGATTGCTGGCAACCAATGCTCCATCGAATCTCCCTCTTCCATTCCCAACCCTCTCGCCCTTCCCTGGGCCTCTCATTGCTGCACCTTTCCGATCTTTGCTCCAGGTCTGCGATTTCCTCAGTGTGTTCCATGCTGACAGTGCTTGGGCAGTATCTCTTGTTCAGGTGATTCACTGGGTCCTTGGGCTATTTCATTGCAAATAGTGGGAAATGACCAGAGCGGTAATGGCAGGCCACCCAATTACCATTTGTTGCAGCATCACATCAACTGGGAATGTTAAATGCTATTATTTAATTGCTATAACAAAGATTTGCATTTTTTTAGCAAAACAGGCCAGCCTAGAACGTCAAGGTAAAAAAATGATCTTGAAGTCTTGTTACATATATGTGACATAGGAGGAAACATGGCAGTCAATCAGTGCACAACAGGGTCTTTAAAATGGCATTGTGCTGATAATGTTTTCTAACTATCTTTGGTAAAGATGTTGGTGAGTGCATAATATTCCCTGGCACAGTTCACTACAATGTAAAGTTTGTAATTACTCCCTGAGTAGGCAGATGGGAGCTCAGTTTAACACCCAAAGTTCTTCACCCCCTTTACTGCCATGCTCCATTAGTGTACTGAGAAGGATTATTGAATTATGTTGCTAACTGCTGTATTGTTGTTTCTGCTTTCCCAGTGCTCTTCAAAGAGGTTAACACTTGCAACCCAGCGACTATCACAGGGACAATGTCTCGCATTTCACTGGATGACGAGGAAGATGAAAAAATGAACATCAGCAATGAAGGAATGAATTTCTCCACCCTTCCAGGAAACATCCCACCGGGAAATGTGTTAGTCCAGTTACCTCCAATGCAGCATCTGCACGATGTGATGTCTGGTATGGGGGAACTGAACGAACCAGCCAAAAAAGAAACCAACAGTGAGCTGAGGGGAACCCTGTATCTGTGCACAGACAACACCCTGAGGCCGGTGGACTTGAAGTGGAGGCGAGCTCAGGAGCAGCCGCTGGAGGGAGACTACATGGTGCTCCCCAGACGCACTGTCAGTTTAAAGCCTTTCATCAAGGACGAGAGCAAATTGAACGTCAATGTGGACAACAGCAGGCACAATATCACTGGGAGCCAACCAGTCGAGTCAGAGATTTACCCAAACTTTGTCTCCGTTGATCAGATCAATTACAACTTTAATCAACCTTATGGAACTCTTAATTATCCACGGAGTTCAGCCCAAAAACATCACCCTTCAGTGAGGCACATTCTGGCATCTGAATTTGCAGACAGGAGCAGGACCATGCCACGCAGTAAGCCAAGCTCATCAGGGTCCATGGGCTCTTTAGAAGTAAGTTAAAGATATACTGTCAGTTTCTCAATGTACCTGTGGTAATATAAAGAAAGCAGGCATTGATAGCAGGGTAATTGTTTTCTCATTTTCAGTGAAACTGCCTTCCCATTTACGCTTGACCGAACCTGACCCTTGCTCCAGGCACCCAGAGAACGTATTGCTTCTGTAACAGTTGTAATAAATTGGAGCAACATTCTGGCATCCACCAACAGATTCAGGTCTTCCACAGTGTGCTCTGTATTAAGAATAAATTCAAGTAGCTCTCAAATAACCTCTCCATTCAACCTTCTACCTGCTGCCCACAAATGGACAAACCTGCTAAAAGGTTGCATGGTGCAGTACCAGTTATCTTTCTGTGTTTAGTTTAGTTTAATTTAGAGATACAGCACGGACACAGGCTCTTCAGCCCACAGAGTCCGCACCGATAAGTGATCCTCATACACAACCACTATCCTACACATCAGGGACAATTGTTACCGAAGCCAATTAGCGTACAAACCTGTGTGTCTTTGGAGTGTGGGAGGAAACCAGAGCACCCAGGTAAGCTCATGCGGTCATGGGGAGAATGTACAAACGCCATACAGGCTGGATCAAACCCGGGTCTGGCGTTGTAAGGCAGCAACTCTACCACTGTGCTACTTCCAATAAATTAAGAACTTCACAATAAAACTTTAACTTTTTTCCCGTATCTGATATTTCCCTAGTATCCCCTGCATCTGGTTTACATTTAATTACTGCTTTAAAAATTGTGCTTCTGGAATGCAAGAAACTATTTTTATATTTTTATGTGTTATTTTCAAATAGTTCTATGGTGGTGTTTTCTATTTTTTTCAGGTATCTGCCTGACAAAGTAGATTATCAAAAACACGATCTTTGTGTTCAAATTCCTACTAACCCTAATCCTCCTTCCTGCAACTTCTTTCAGCTCTACAAGATCAAATATTTCATGTCCCCATGATTCTGACATCTTGTACATCTCTAACATTCATTGATTGAGATCATTTTACATCCAAAATAGAAACAAAAATCACCAGAAATATTCTGTTGATGAGGCAGCATCTATGGAGAAAATTAATCAACATTTCAGGTGGATGGACTTTTGCTATTTTCACCCATTTTTTTTCATTGTCCACAAAGCTGCTTCTTTCCATTTTCTGTTATCTCCAGGCTGATTTTCTATGCCAGTGATCTCCAGCTGACAAGACAGTCAATTGACCTTTTCTATGTTTTTTATTAACCTCATATCACTTCAGGCAAATGCCAAGTTCCAGACGGTTGGGGTATGGATGACCCTGGATCCAAGTATTTATTGCCCTGATTTTCATTGAGAATGTGAAGATAGTCTTCATGACCCACTACATTTCTAATGTCGAAGATAGACGCAAAATGCTGGAGTAACTCAGCGGGACAGGCAGCATATCTGGACAGAAGGAATGGGTGACGTTTCGGGTCGAGATCCTTCTTCGGAATTCTAGTGTCATTGTGGGAATGGGGGTCTTCAATCATTATTTCAAATCCCAAAGTGATGTATTCAGCTCCCTGAATATGCAACCTCTTTCAATTCTATTCCCTTCAGGATCTCTTCCCCTTTCAACTTTTGCCTCATTTCCTTTACTCTGTTATTAATGGCCCTGCTGTTTGGTGTGCATGGGCAAAGTCCAGATCTGCCTTCCCGGGCCTTTTCTCCTCTCCTCTTTTTTAAAAGTCTTAAAAACTTTGCTTCTCACTCAGATTTTGGTGTAGCTTGAACGAATGTGTATGAGGCATAACAGCCATGACACCATGCTTCACAGCAAAGATTCCCCCCTTATTGCTCCAGATTAAATTCCATTTACCACTTTTCAGACTGACTGAACGATCCATTGATATCCAGCAGTCCAAAGCTTTCCTGCTCAACCATACAGCAAATTGTATATAATCTGCAAATGACTTTATCATGTCCCAAACACCTGTCAATGTTAATTATACTACAGCAGCTGGCGCAAAGTTCTGAACTTTATGGATGCAATGCTTACAATCATAAAAATGTCACAGAGCCAGTTTTTGTCCACACTCCCTTGGATCCTACGTGTTCTCACCTTTTTGACCAGCTTCTCAGGTAGGACCTTGTATAATAGGGTTGCCAGAATCTACGTAGGCTTTATCTAATCGCTGCCCACATCAACTCTGCTTGTTACCTCCATAAAAGATTAGTAATATTGGCAGGTGTGCTGCAGTACCTGTAATAAGTGAGTTTGTCTCTGCCTTGTTCAGCAATTGTCCAATCCTATCATCACAACAGTAGCAGAAGGTTTGATCAGAGCCTCCAGTTTCCTCCCTTGCCTTCTTTAACAGCCTGGTGTACATTTCACCAATCTTAATTTCATAAATGTAGTGGACAGCACAATGGCGTAGTGGACAGCACAATGGCGTAGCTGGTAGAGTTGCTGCCTCACAGCTTCAGCCTCCAGCTTTAATCTGGACCTCCAACGCCAACTTTGTGGAGTTTACACCTTCTCCCTGGGACTACAAATACTCAACTCCTTCCACATTCCTAAGACATGAGGGGTGGTTGGTTAATTGGCCACGATAAATTGCCCCTATTGTGTACGTCTGTGATAGATTCTGGGGGGAGTTTATGTCAAAATGGGATAATATAATGGATTGATTGTAACTGGCCCCTTAGTTATTGGAATGGACTGAGTGGGCTGAAGGGCCTGTTTCCATGCTGTGTGACTACATGAGTGAACCATTTCATATTTCTTCGCTATACTTATCCCATCCAATATTCAGCACTTCTCGATCAACAATTTCAGTACCATCCCTTTAATTTATGAATGTAGCTAAAGTATTGATTAAGAACCTTACCTTCCATCTCTGCTTGTTGATTACATTTCTGGTCTCTATTACGTCTAATATGTAATTATAAATTATTTGGAGACTTTTATTTCACTTCTCAGTATTTATAATAACAAATATATAATTACAAATTATTTGGATTTACTTTTATCGACAACTTCTTTGGTTTCCTAATTTTCAATTTTTCACTCCCACACCTTCTGGGTTTTCTATAACTGTGAATTCTCCTGCCTGATATCAGGTTCTCTACTTTGAGCTTTATCCATGCACCATGGTACTCACAGGGCTCCAGGTTTGTGCTGCTTCACCTTTGTCTTTGTGAGAATGTGTTTATTTAATGCATTTGCTGTATTATCGTCATTCCTTTTACATTAGCTGTGCTGAATCTTACTGAATTGCACTCAGGTTCAGAGCTGTGAGGCAGCAGCTTTTGTGGCTGCTTCACCACTCCAGCCAGTGTGGTCGTGAGTGAGGTTGAAGGTAGGAAAATGACCTGCACAGGTGTGCTCCCATGGGTTGAGATGTAAATCTGGATAGTTGGTGGAGAGGCGAGGCTTGGTAAATGATAGTTATTTGCGATTCAGCCGAAGAATGTGGAGAAGTGGAGACCATGAAAAGTGAAAACGTGACTTAGTCCAGAGGTTTTGAAAAATAGCATACATGCCATTGGCATTGGGAGTCAATAGGAAAATAACATTGTCAAAATGAAGAGAGGTAGAGCGATGAAACATGTACCACAGTGGTACTCTGTGATCAGGAAAAATTGGGAGGGCTATTGCGTAGTTGTTTTATCAACTGATGTAGTAGGGGGAGAAAACTACAAATGAGAGGTGGGGGCAGGACAAAGCCTAACAGTGAGCTGCAGTCTCTGTGGTAAAGATACTGCAGACCGTTGGTATGTAGCAAGCGAGGATATGGCTTCAGTGACTGTAGAGCAAGGCTGAGTACTTCTAAGTCAGGACGGTGTGTGCGGTGGGGAAAAGAATGGTGTGGTGTTTCCTCCAAAGTTTGAAACATTATGGAGGCAAGAGAAAACAGATTGAGTATAATGTGGCATCATTATATGTGGAACAAAGAATTGCGGAGGGAACGTTCCTTGCAGAGGGTGAAAAGGGGTGGAGATGGGAAGATGTGACTGGTGGTGGAATCATGTTGGAGGTGCAGTACATGTCAGAGGATGATGTGTTGGATGTGAAGGCTATTGAGGTGAAAGCAAGAGCAGAACCACAGGACACAGGGGAGATGTGGGTGAGGGATTGAAAAATCAAGGTTAGACATAACAGAGGCATGGATTAATGTTTCAGCAAAGGATGGACGAGACAAGCACATAGTTGGGAAAACTAATGGAGGGTTGAAGACAGAATTCCCAACAATGCAGTTGTGTAGGCCAAAGCCAAACCTGAGGTATGGTTTGCTAACATTGTAAGTAAGATGGAATCAATATCTAGGAAACAAAACTTCTTCTTTGGCAGTCTCTTTGATTTGAAGATAACTTGCCTGCACCCAAATATGTTGGTTTCTGACATGGCTGTAGTCCTATGTGGGATAAAAGACTCTACCACAGGTAGAGCAAGTAAGTTGTTTGGAATGTTCCGAGCTTCTCCTGTTTCTCCATGGACCCACCTTAGAAACCTGAGAAGCTCAAAAGATTCCTGTATGCTCCACCATTTTGACTGGTCACTGAGCAGGGATGAAGATGTTAATCCTCCTTCAATGTGCTTTTCATGTCCTCATGCAATCCCTTGCCATGATGGATTTCAAAGCCCAGTGCTTGTGTTGGAAGTTTGATGTCAGGCATGCGGATGATGTAGCCAATCCACAAGAACTGGTATAATGTGATTCAAGCATTGGTTCGGGTGAATTTGGCACAGGAGCAGATGTGATAGAAGTTCCCTACCATCCCAATAAATTTGGAGGAGGTCTGGATGGGCTCAGTCACAGCCATCCTCAAGATGCAGCCTATTTGATCTGTCTGGAGAAGGGTCTCAACCCGAATTGTCTATTGTCACCCATTCCTCCTCTCCAGAGATGCTGCCTGTTCCACTGAGATACTCCGGCATTTTGTTTCTATCCACCATCAAAACATTTGTTCCCTCCACTACCAGTGTGCAGTGTCAGAGGTGCATAATGTGTACATGATGCTCTGCAGTAAAATCTCTGGGATATTCTAGTGTCATCTCCCTACCCTATGTCCTGTACCACCAATGAAAAAAAGGGGTTCAGGAACATTAGAAACACTTCCACCTTTCATGTTCTCTTCCATGTAGCACAACATCATGGCTTGGAAATTTATCACCATTCCCTCATTCCCCTTTTAACACGATAGGAATAACTTCGCAAGAAGCAATGCAGCAGGTCAAGAAGGTGACTCACCATCACCTTCTCAGGGTTAATTAGGGGTGGGCTATAGGCTTTGTCAGCAGTACCTGAATCATGACAGATGAAAAAAAAGAAAAAAAGGATCATGATCATTGTGCCTCCTGATTAATGAAATTTGCATTCCAAGTAAGGGTAAAGCCCTTCAACTACTGGGGTGGGTCCTTGTGCTGACACTTAGAGCGAGACTCTTGTGCAATTATTGTAAACAGACGTGGCCCTGGAGAAAGTCATGATTGCAGTGTCTCTGCCAGGCTGCTGTTGTTCTGGGATTATAGTGATAATTGAGCCAAAAACATTTTCACCAAGGGCACTTGTGTTAAGGACAGAGTCTCATTTGGGGAGCTCTTCAAACTGTTCTTCCAGCAGGCACTGACTGTATCCCTGGAAACAAAGTCTGTGGCAGTGACTCAAGATAATGGCTGTAGTCTACTTAAAATTCAATGGAAAGACTGCCTGCTGATACTGATGTGGATGCCAGAAAACTCTGACAACTTTAAGATAGTTTCAGGATGGAGCGAGATAGCAATGAGGAGACCTGGGTACTGCCGGGGTCCAGCTGAGGGGCAGGAAGTGGATGAGGAGCAGCAGTGATCCAGCAGAGTCCTAGAGGGATCCAGAGGAATGGATTGTTAGGCAGGTCAGGAAAGAGGGACATAAGTAACATTTAAAGTTGTTGGCCAACTTTAAAGCATCTAATATGCTAAAAAAACTGCAGGAAGACACGTCACATTTATATTTTATTGGTGGCAGTTTAATAAGGTCAGGGTCAGAAACATTTTGGATAAAGCAGTGGGCGTGGGAAGCAGGACAATTTGGGAGGCTACAGTGTATTCACAGACTTTGGGGAGAAATGAGCAGTTGGAAATGCATTGTTGTTTACAGGATGGAGAAGCCAGAGGTGGTTCTTTGCCACGGAATGGTCAGAACCTCAATTGCAAGTTCAAGAATTCCCTCTCTATTTTGTTTACCTCCTTTATAAAACTCCTAAAGTCCTACACATTTGACCAAGCTTTTAACTATCCGGACAAATACCTCCTTATAGGGCTCAGTGACTAATTTGTTTGAGTATGGAGTCCAGCCAGCTTGGTACTTCACTTTGAGCAGAGTTTGCCAACCAGCATTCCAATAAGGGCCAACTGTGTTCACACACGTCCAGACCAACCGTGATGAGGCTTAAGACAGCTAATGTTGTCGCTACCGTTGCAGTTCAAGTTTCATTCACTCAGTGCTGGTGGGGGTTCAGAGTCCTGCAACAACAGCTAAAATTGAAGGGATTGTTAATGCTTCCAGAACTCACTGTTGATGATACACATCAAGTAACAGGTTGTTCAGCTTGTAGAGTCTCCATTGACCATCTAGCACCTATTTTATTCCCCCCACATTCCACTGCTCACCAACACACTTGGGGCAATTTAGCATGGCCAATTTACCTTGGACTGTAGGAGGTAACCAGAGCACCCAGAGAGGAATCCCATGCAGTCACAGAGGGACTTCATGCAGACCAGAGGTCAGGATTAAACTCGGATGACCAGAGTTATGATGCATCACTTATGTCAACTGCACTACTCTTAAACCTACAACAGATAGGTATTCAGGGAATGGAATCCTCTTTGGGTCTGGTGGAGTTGGCATAGGGATCAGTACTGGCACAGCAGAGGTCACACCCCACAGCAATGATGTAGATCAGGGGATCAAGCATTCTTGCCATTAGAAGCCTGTGACCAGTGGTGTATCGCAGGGATTGATATTGGGACCTTTTCTGTTTTTCCCCACATTACTGATCTGGATGTGAATATAAGAAATATGATTAGGAAGTTTGCAGATGACATTACAATTGGCGGTGTCATTGATAATAAGGAGTGTGGTTTTAGTCTACAAACTAATTATGATCAATTGGGTAGAACAGGAGAGCAATGGTGCATGTAATTAAATTCTGATAAATATGAGATGATGCATTTCATCGAACACAGGTAGGATATTCATAAGGGTGCTGGGACCAGAGGAAGTATAGAGCAACAGTGAGGTAGTTCAGCAAAGTGACAAGCAGGTAAAAGATCAGCTATGACCTTATCGAATGCAGAACAGAAATTATTTGGATGGACAGGTTACAATTTTGGACCCTTAATCTCTGGAGTAGGAAGGACACATAACCTTCAGACATGCCATCACTGGTTGTAGTTTTCACTATTTTTGGAGAGTGCTTCAGTGACCTCCCATTAACCATCATGAATGACAAACCAGGAAAGGTCATCAATCAACTCCAGCGTGGAAGGAGACCTCTACGAGACACTGTGACCACCAATAGCAAGTTCGTCCTAGCCTATTTATAGCTGTACCTAAAACAGAGGGAAGATGATCTTCTTATTGAACATCCCACAACATCCCACCTCTATCCGGAGGTTTGGGTTGGGTGATTTGTTGTCTGAATACCATTTTTGGATGTAACCATCGACATTGATTGGCAACATGACCCAGCGGATTTGTAACGAGTGAGTTATGCCCCATGGATTTAATTTAATTGTTTGAAGTTATGGCTGATGTAGTGGAGGGAGGATTGTTTGCAGATGTGATTTATGTGATCTCACTGAAGCTGTTTGAAAAAGAAGTATAGACCTGTTTTGGAAATTGGCTGAAGAAGAGAATAAGAAAGAGTGCTTATTTCTCTTATGTACCAGAATAATGAGATTCGTATTTGCTGCAGCTGTACAGGGATACAGTGAGTATGGTTAAAAGGGCAAGTACTCAAGTTGGATGGATTTGATTGTTATGTCCCTCAGGGATCCAAGTTCCCTCTTTTTATTAATAACTTAGATGTGGCAATATAAATCTGTAATACCATTGAGTCAAAGATTACATGAATTATAAGGAGTTTAGATAGGAACATTGAATTGCAGAGACATTAATAGTTTACATGCAAATACTGTATGTGACAATTGATTTTGATGGATCTCAAAAGGATACAAGAGAGTATTTCCTAAATGATGAAAAGCCTGTAGTATTGGAAGCTCAGAGAGACTTAAGGTTCTATGAAACTAATTCATTAAAATGTCATGTGCAGTGAGTCATTATCTTTCTCTGAGATACTGGAGGGTAGTCAGCATGTTCAACTAATAAAGTGCTTTTTAAACAAAATAATATACAGAGCGAAGCAGAGTACATCTTTTCAGGGTAAAAAAAATCTGCTGACTACCAGACAGGAGCTGGTTAAAGCCAGTGGAAATATCACAATGTAAGAATATTAACATGAGAATAGAATCACACACCATATAATTCATCTCGGTTACACCCCTTCTTGAACAGTGAAAACATAAAAGGCGAAAAACAACCAAAACATCCATCCATTCTCTGGTACACAAAAATGCTGGAGAAACTCAGCGGGTGCAGCAGCATCTATGGAGAGAAGGAAATAGGCGACGTTTCGGGCCGCAACCCTTCTTCAGACATCCGATCTCTGAACACTTTGACAGTTTGTCTCACTTTTGCATCTACTCCCGACACACTGGGAGCAATTTACAGCGGCCAATTAACCTACAAACTCACATGTCTTTGGGGATGTGGGAGGGAAACGGAGCACCCTGAGGAAACATGGCTTTCATGGCAAATGTGTAAACTTCACACAGACAGCATCCGCAGTCATATTGAATCCAGGTCACTAGTGTTGTGAAGCAGCGGTCTACCAGCTGCACCAGTATACCACCTGCTTCCTCCCTTATTATTCCTCTCTTGGGCACACAGCATTTCTAACTTGAAGTAGTTCTGCACTTTTCCCAAGTTAATTCTGTCTCACCTGCTTCCTTCAAGCTAACTCTCCATATTCTATAAATAAACCTATCTCAGGTGTATGAATTCTGCAAATCTGAGAACTGTAACCATCAGCCCAGGCTCTTTATTGTAAAAAAGAACAATGACTGTCAACTATTTCATTTCTAGGCAGAATGCCAATGTATTGTTGCATATTTCAAGATTTCACTAGAGTGTTTTGTGGTATAGTACAATTGATACAGACATGGAATAGTACAGCACAGGAATTGGCCCTTCGACCCACAATGTCAGTGTCGACCATGATGCTATTTTAAGTTAGTGCCATCTGCTTACACAGGTAAACATTGCTATCGTATCTGCTTCCACCTCCCTTGGTGACACATTCGAGGCATCTACCCTGTTTGTGTAAAAAAACGGCCTCAAAAATCTCCATTAAACTTTCCCCCGCTCATCTTACACCCACCCCCTCAGTATTTGACATTTCCACCCTTTGAAAAAGTCATTCTATGCCTCTCATCATTTTATATACTTCACATGCCATCTTCAGAGTAATTCACATGTCATATCCAGAGAATAAAAATCTAAGATTGATCAGCCTCACATAGCTAATATCCTGGCAACATTCTGATAAACATCTCCTGTATCCTCTCTAACACCTCCTGCAATGCAGCGATCGGAACTGCATGCTATACTACAAATGTGGCCTAACCAAAGTTTTAGACAGCCCCAACATGACTTCATAACATTTATACTCAGTGCCCCACTGATGAAGGCAAGCACTTATCACTTATCTTCTTCTGTTGCCACTTTCAGGGAGCTATGGACACATCCCAAGATTCCTGCTCCTAAAAGCTTCAAATGTCCCAGCCATTTACTGCAAATATTCCTCTTTGACCTTTCAAAGTGCGACATCTCACACTCGCTCGGTTTAAACTCCATCTACAATTTCTCATCTCACATTTCCAATGATCTATATTTTGGAAAACCTTTTTTCACTGTCCACAACTGCCAATTTCTGAATTATCTGCAAACTTACAAATCAGCCCAATTACATTTCATTCATGATATATGAAAGAACAAAGGTCCCGGCACTAATCCATATGGAGCACCTTTAGTCATATACCTCCAGGCAGTGAAGCACCCCTCCACCACAACCATCTGTTCTTCTATCAGTGAGATTGAAATTACAGCTTTGCTTTTGTCTTTTGGTTTATGCTTTTTCTGGTTTATCTCACATCAGCAGCTCAGTAAAGAATGGAATCTCTTTGCTCTCCTAAGCACATTCTTTGTATAGCTCACTTGGCAATGGTTTAAGCGTCTTTACTTATTGCATGATGTTGCTTCTCATTGGATTACCCAATTTAATATCTTCAAATAAACATCCATGTGTTGTCTTCCTTTTTATGCAAGGTTCTAAATGTTTATAGTTTAATTAACTTGCCTTTCTGACACCATCTGTCAATATCTTTTGTTCAACACACTGAAGGATGGATGACTATATAAACTGACAAACAAAAGATCATTGTTGCTGTGTGCCTGCTGCCAAACTAGCAACCAGTTTGAGCAAGTTCAATACTTGCAATGTAACTATCCTACATATATGAGTGTGTGCGTGTGTGCATAAAAAGAGAGCGAGGAGAAATGTACAATTGCTCAAAAGGCAAGGTGAGGAGCAGGCAAACTATCTTTGTGCTATCTGTGGGGAGGGCAGCTTGAGCTGAACTATGGGAAACGGAGGAGATGCTGGTGAGCGATCCATCTATGACAGCAGAGGGGAAACCATATTTATTAAAGAAATAGAACATTTTGGATGTCCTAGAATGGAGAGCCTCATCTTGGGAGCAGATGCGGCAGAGACGGAGGAATTGAGAGTAGGGGATAGCGCCTTTGCAGGAGGCTGGGTGGGAGGAGGTGTAGTGCAGATAAATAGACTGAAAAGATGCTATCACCAACTCTCAATTCCCCTGACCTCTGCCGCATCTGCTCCCCCTCCAAAAGTGCTTTACCCTGCAATCGCAGGATATGTAACATCAATTTATCCTCTTCCCACGCCTCGAGAAAGGGACCCAAGCAGTCCTTCCAGGTGAGACAGAGGTTTATGTGTACCCGATGTGGCTTTAACCTCATCTACCATATTCAGTGTACCCAATGTCGCTTCCTGTATATCGGCGAGACTAGGCGGTGTCTCGGCAACCGTTTCACCGAATGCATGCGTGATCTGCCAAGGCCAACTGGCCCACCTGGTTGCTAATCATTTTAACTCACTTACCGTTCCCGCACAGACCTTTCTGTCCTGGACCTTCTCCAATGCCAGAGTTAGGCCACGCACAAACTGGAGGAACAGCAACTTAGGGCGGCACGGTGGTGCAGCGGTAGAGTTGTGTCCTTACAGCGCTAGAGCCCAGATCCCGAGTTCGATCCTGACAATGAGATGCTGTGTCTGTACGGTGTTTGTACGTTCTCCCCGTGATGTGCATGGGTTTTCTCCGAGATCTTTGGTTTCCTCCCACACTCCAAAGACGTACAGGTTTGTAGGTTAATTGGCTTGGTATAAATGTAAATTATCCTTACTGTGTGTAGGGTAGTGTAATGTGCGGGGATCGCTGATCAGTGCGGACTCGGTGGGCTGAAGGGCCTGTTTCCATGCTGTATCTCTAAACTAAACAAAGCTAAACTATTCTGCTTGGGTAATTTACAACCCAATGGTATGAACATTGAAATCTCCAATGTTAGTTAACCCCTTTGTCTTCTCCCCTCACCATCCCTTTTTTTACTTCTTCTCCCCCGTGACCCACCTGAACTAGCACTTATTCGCCCCCTTCCCCACCACCTGCCACTGGCTATACCATTCACAACTATTCAATCCTTTTGTTTCACACGTCTGTTTTTTCATCTCAAACCTTTGTCCAACCATCTGCCTATCAAACCCCTGTTCACCTGTGTTCAGCTACTACCTGCCACACTCTGTCCTGTCCCTCCTCTCTTCCAGCTATCTTCACCCCCCCCCCCCCAGAATCAGGCTGAGGAAAGCCCCTGTCCCGATACTTCGCCTTGAGATGTTCTCTGGAGATGCGGCCTGGACCACTAAATTACTATTTGTGTCTTTATTTGTAAACCAGCATCTGCAGTTCTTTGTTTCCCAAATGCCTGCTACCCTTTTCCCTGATGATGGAGTACCTTGGGTTCGTAACCACAGTGTACATTGTAGAAGGTACACACTGCAGCCACTGTGTGCTCGTGGTGCTTGGTGGAGGGAATGCATGGTCAAGGTGGTTGAAAGTCTGGATCTTCCTGGATGATATTGAAATTCTTACGCATTGTTGGAGCTGCATTCAACCAGGCAAGTGGAGGGTACTCCATCACTCTCCTGATTCACACCCTATAGATGATGGAAAGGTGTTGGGTTGTGGTAAGATTATTAACTCCAGCTGCACACATGGAGTGAATCAAATTGACTGGAGACTGTACTGTGTGATGGTGGGTCCACAAGGAGGAAGCCAAGATTGATCATCTATTCGGCTGAACATGGTTGTGAATATCTCAACCTTTTTTCAGCATTAGATCCTGGGCCTTACCTTTGGTAAGTTGGGGTTGCTTTTGGACCCTCCATCCCTCATTATCTGTTTAATTGTTCACCACGATTCACAACTAGATGTGGTAGGACCGCTGAACTATAATCTATTCCACTGGTTATGAGATCTCTTGGTTTTGTCTGTTTATCACACATATAGTAATGTATTGCAGATTTTCTTGTTTAGCTTGTGAGGTATTGTGCTGGTGTCATCCTGCTGACATTGCCAAAGCCTGTGTGCTCAACTCAGCCTTTCAGCAATGGTGCCACCTGTGAAGTTTCCTCTTCTTAACTGTCTCTTACCAAACGCTCAGAAATCCTTGCTTCATTTCTACTCCATTAACAAAGCTTTTCACTGTTTTCAAGAGGGAGTTAGAATTTTCAAGTGGGAGTTTGATTTAGCTCTTATGGCTAAAGGAATCAAGGGATATGGGGAAAAAGCAGGAAAAAAGCTGACTTTAGATGATCAGCCATGATCATATTGAATGGCGGTGCTGGCTCGAAGGACCGAATGACCTACTCCTGCACCTATTTTCTATATTTTTTATTTTTTTTTTTTTTTTTTTTATTTTTTTTTATTAGAAGTACAGTAAATTACAATAATACACATCAGATATATCTTATTACATTTGTTGTACCACTTCGTTTTTCGAGCTTTAAAAAAGATAGAAATAAAAAAGTAAGGAAAGTGAGCAAGAATCGTGAAGGTGCAGGAAAGTGTTGGGAAAAGAAAGCCCCTTAGGGAAGAAGTTAGAGAAGGAAGTAAAGAAAGGAAATAAGACCTAGAAAGAAAAGAAAAAAAAGGAAAAACAATCGCTCTATTGTAACACAAAACTCTCAAAAAAGGATATACCAACCGTGTTTTTTTTTTTTAATTTATTTTATAACCTCCGTTACCAGATCCTGGTACCATTTATATTTTAAATTACTATTGCACCTTATGCTTGTAATAGTTCCATAAATGCAGACCACGTCTTTTGGAAGTGGTCTGCTTTGCCTGCTAGGAGGAGTCTCATCTCTTCCAAGTGTAGTGTTTCGAACATGTTTGAAATCCACATTATTATTGTTGGTATTGGAGCATTTTTCCAAAATTTGAGTATAAGCTTTTTTTCCCATTATTAGCCCGTAATTAAGTAAGTTCTTTTGAAACATGTTTAATTCGGGGTTACCTTCCGATATTCCAAAAATGATCCATTCTTCTTTTGGTACAAGTTTTATTTTAAATAATTTTGTGAAGATTTCAAATATTTTGTTCCAAAATACTTGGATTTTTCTACAAAAAAACAAAAGAGTGCGCTATGGTAGCTTCTTGTGACTGACATTAATCATAAATGGGTGAGACATTGGGGAAAAGTTTATTTATTTTAGTTTTTGAATAATATAGTCTATGTAATGTTTTATATTGAATTAGAGTATGTCGTACGTTGATCGAGCATTTATGCATATATAGTAAGTGTTTATCCCAGCTCTCTTTTGAAATTTTTATAGCTAGTTCTTGTTCCCAGTCTCTTCTAATACCATCGGTTGTAGGTATTTCTACATTTAAAATAATGTTGTATAAGTATGATATTAGATTTGCTGATTCAGCCTTTTTCTTCATGGCTTCATCCAATAAGTCTGGGGCTATTTTCTATATTTCGAAGTATCTCAATACACGTAGAACATAGAACAGTACAGCACTGGAGCAGTCCCTTCGGCAATTATGCCCCTGCCGAACGTGACGCTAAGGTAAACTAAACTCCTCTGCCTGCAGTGCATCATAGCCCTCCTTTCCTTGCATATCCATGTGCCTATCTTAAACGCCAATATGTACTGACCTCCACCACCATCCCTTGCAGCACCTTCTCATCTACCGCTCTTTGTAATAAAATTGGCCTTGAACCTCGGTACACATGACAATAAACTGTACTCAAACTCAAATACTCACCATTTGGGAATTATGCTTTTGCTTCTCTGGGGAGAGAGCTCCAAATGTTCACTTCTCCTTTGGAAAGGAAGAGCTTCCTGACACCATTCCTGAGCAGATCTGCCTCTAATTTTAAAGCCACAGTTCCTTGATCTGGCACTCATCACCAAAGGAAACAATTTCTCTCTGCTCCAATTGCCCCCAGTTAGATCACTCCATAAGCTTTTATGTTCAAGGCAATGTAACCTGTGTATTATGTATAATTATGTAATCTGTCCCCATAATATATATATTTTTTGCTCTGGTAGCAGTCTGCAGTTTGCTCTGACTGCACTATCCGTCCTAAAGTGCAGTGCCCAGAAAAAAAATCTGTTCCATTTGATGGAGTCGCGTCAGAGTTCTGTGAAATTGTGGTGCTATCATCACTTTGTAGTCCAACACTCTTGAGACACATTTTGCTGCACTGTAAAATGCACTGCTCAGAATGTCATAAAATTTCATTATGTGGATATTGATGTGATGACAAGTTGATGACCTGATTGAAATGAGGCATGACCTTTGGAAGACTGTGACTCAGAACCTTACAAACACATGTTAATTTTTTTTTTGGTTTTCACAGAGGAGAAGATTGAGGTACTCTGACCTTGACGTTGAGGTAAGAATTTTCAGACGTTAAGCTTGAAAAATGATAATACTCCCACTCATTTGATTAAGAACACTGTGTTATTCTAAGGTTGAATAAATTGTGAACTCGTTTAATGTTAAATACGATCATCGATTCACAGCAATAACTCTCAAGGACATTCAATGAGGTTGTGAATCATAAGGATGTAACGCAAGTCATTTATGAACATCTGTCAAGTCTCCAAAAATAAGCGTCAACCTTTAGCTCACAAAGTATCTGTGATTTTGTATCATGCAGTGCACACTGTACCGCACACAGCTGCATTCCTTATTAAGCTGATGACACCATTGCTAATACCAGTGTAGTAGTGATCAAATAATGTTGTTTCCTAACAGCCTTCGAGGAATGCTTTTGCTGCCTGTTTTCATTATGTTGTACATTCAATAGTGTACAACAGCAGAAAGTTTACTTCATTAAGAATACTTTATTAGACTCCAGAGAAATCATCTTCTGATCAACCAGTCTCCGGAAGTCTGCGTTAACTTTGGCATTAGACATGTGAGACCTACAAAACTGCCGTTGTATAATCAGCTGTATATATAGACTTGGAGCCTTTTAAATGATTTAGACATGCTTAAGTATTTTGAACAAATACAATCTGAAATGAGCAGTTGCTTCTTAAATTATGCAACCGTGCTGTTTTCTTCCATGCTATTCTCAGACAGAGATGAGGAGAGCATACTTTTCATCTCAAGTAGAACTGTCTAAGTCACTCGTTTCCTGTAAAAACAAAGAACTGCAGACGCTAGTTAGTACACAACAAAGTGCTGAAGAAACTCAGCAGATCAGGCAGCACCACTGGAGAACATGGATAGATGATGTTTCTGGTCGAGGCCCTTGTTCAGACTGATTGTAGGGGGGGGGGGGGGGGGGGGGGGGGGGGGGGAGAACAAACCTGGAAAAGGGGACAGGCAGGACAAAGTGTGGCACTTCATTGGGCGGTAGTCATTAGCGCATGCTATTTTGTTTTGGTTTGGCACTGAAATGAGAGTGATCTTAAAGTGGGTAAGAATCTCAGATTGGATTAGGGGGAGGTTAAATATGTCAGCCACTAATCAAGTTAAGTGGACCATATTATCATATGCAATGAGCACATCGAGGTACAGGTACAATGAAAATCTTGCCTGCGGCAGCATCACGGGCAACACAAAAAAACATACATTACATATAAATTCCTCACGACAGTGAAAAGAAAACCACTGCAAAAAAAACAAGACATTAGTGCAAATAATATATTAGAAAACAAGTTCATGGTAGTGCAAGATGTCAGGGCTGCCAACATTGGGTGAGGGATGAGAGTGAGAAATTGCGAGGGAACATAGTGACTGGGGGGGGGGGGGGGGGGGGGGGCGGGTATGCGTGTATGGGAGGGGGGTGTGTCCCCTCCCACAGTAGGGAGCATTTTTCAGCTTGAAATTGTGCAATCTAATGCATACTGTAGTGAGTCTTTTAACTTACACTTGAATGCAACATTTAAGCTTCAAATTGGATTAGATATGAATAAGGTTAGGCTAGTTTACATTCGTAATAACATTCCACAGTAGACCCAGGCTCTGATCAACAGGTGTAGCACATGAATGACCTTAGTACATTCATGTGTGGAAATCAGATTATAATTCATGCTGTTATGCATATATATAGACAAACAAAAACATTGAAACCAAGCAAGAGGAGTCAGACTTCCATCACTGTTCTGCACAAATAAATCAATCAACCTTACCCTTTGACTATAGAAACAAGATGAAAATAATGCCACATATTCAACCGTACATGGTTCAATGAAATTAAGATATATATGTAAAACATAAATGGAAACAGGCCCTTCGGCCCACCAAGTCCACAACGACCAGCAAACTACCATACACCAGTTGTATCCTACACACCAGGGACAGTTTACAGAAGCCAATTAACCTGAAAACCTGCACTTCTTTCGGATGTGGGAGAAATCAGAATATCCAGAGAAAACCATGTGGTCATAAGAAGAATGTACAAATACTGTACAGACAGCACCCGTAGTCAGGATGAAATCTGGGTCTGTGGTGCTGCAAGGCAGCAACTACCACTACGCCACCGTGCCACCCCATTAAATTATTTTTTCTGTAATATATTTATTATGATGTCACGTCAATAAAGATGAACAAATGATTCTGATTTCTGCCCGTAGTTGGATAACACACATCTCCAGTCATAGCTGGTTTTCAACCTCTTCAGGCTGAAGGTCTCAACCCGAAACATCACCTATTCTTTCTCTCCAGAGATGCTGCCTGTCCTGCTGAGTTATTCCAGCTTTTAACTTCAGCTTAAACCACCATCTGCAGTTCCTTCCTACACACTTTGTTAAGCGAAACAGGTCCTATTCTCATAATATTATTCACCTCAACTAAGTATTTTCTTCACATCCGTTGCTGCAGAGAATATCTGAGTTATCAAATCTTTCTTCAAAGAAACATTCATCCCAACTTATCCATGCAGATCATGATGCCCCATCTAAACTAGTACCAATTATCCGCATTTGGCCCACATCCCTTTAAACCTTGTGTGTGTGCCAGTGTGTGTGTGTAAGGGTGTGTGTTAGGTTGTGTGTGTGAGAGTGTGTGTCAGTGAAGCGGCTACAACACCCGGAGTGAGCGGAGACTTGGCGATGTCCGGGGAGCATTTCCCTCTCTACCCCCCTCCCCGGGAATGCGGGCCGGCCCAGGTGCTCTGTGTCCAGCTGGGGTCCAGGGGAGGTGAGGGTCAGTAACCCGGGGGTCCGACGGAGGTGAGGGTCAATGACCTGGGGTCGGGCAGCGGAGTGGAGCTATAGCCCGAGATCAATCCCCGCGGCTCCGGAGGCGGCACCAACACCCCCACTCACCTGGTTCACTCCTGGCTCCGTGCTGGGGTTAAAACACCATGGGGTGTGGACAGAGCGGCCGACGGACACAGAGCCGCCGGAGGTGAGGGTGGGTGGTGTGAGCGGTGCCTCGGGGGGGGACGGGGAAGGTGCTGGGACCACCGCCGTGTGTCATCTATCACACCATCTGCATGGGTATGTGAATGCGGGTGAGGCAGCATCTATAGAGCGGTAGACAAAAATGCTTGAGTCTGAAAAAGGGTCAATATCAGACATAGATGCTGCTTCACCCGCTGAGTTTCTCCAGCATTTTTGTCTACATTGCCATTTTAAATAGTGTACGATGGGCTTAAGCCAATTAAATTGTTCGTTCTTTATGGGGAACCCGCCGACAGAAAACTATTCTCATTGATGAGTGTGGAGGAGTATGACTTTATTTATTTATTTATTTATTTATTTATTTATTTATACATATTTTTAAATATTTTTTTGAGCGTGAGAACTTCTATCATCAGCGTGAGAGCTTGAGGATTTCGTCAAATGCGTGAGTCTCGCGCTCAATGCATGGGAGTTGGCAGCCTTGAAGAAGTGGTCCGTAGTATTCCATTGCTGAGGTAGGATTAGGGTTGTGCAAGTCAAGAATCTGATATTTGTAGGAAAGTGGCTGTGCCTGAACGAGATGGTGTGTATGAAAGTCTCCTGTACCTCCTGCCCCATAGTAGCAGTGAGAAGAGGGCATGGCCTGGATGCTGGGATCTTTGATAATGGACACCGCCTTGTCTCTTGGCATCACTGATAACTTTGCAAGTGACACAACTAGATTCCTGAACAGGCCATTGACTCAAATAGAGAGCTACACGATATTAGTAGAGCCAGAGTAAGATATGTCCTACTAACCTCTGTGACTGATGTGGAGAGACTTGTGATGTGAATAGTGCGGAAGGAAAAACACAATAGCACAATTCAAGAGCCAACAGCTGATTTTAAATTGTGTTTGTTCTAAACATGTATGGTTAAATCATTTAAAAGGGCCCTACTCTCATGAGTGAGGAGAGGTCAATTGTCAATTTGTATCCTAAAAAAATAAATTGTAACTTGTCAGCAACGAGGATAGTTAACCTAATGTAACATTTTCATTGTTTTTTGTCAATGAAGACATCTAACTATTATCTTAAATCCCCAATTATTTTCCTTGATAAACTCTCTTTAGTTACTCATTCTTACTCTTAAAGGATATTAAACACAAATCAGAAATGTCAGATGCACCAAAGTTCTCTTTGTTACCACTGAAAATTATAAATACAAGAATTCAATTCCTTATCGCACTCAAAAGCCACAAAGTAGGTGCGTTTTTTCGAAGCTGATTGCACAATTATTTAAAGGTCATTTGATTATTTCTGTAAAATAAACTAACAGGTTTTACCGGATTCAGTGCGTGAATGTAATGGGAGCAATAAATTAATGATTGCATGTAGTCATAGTTACCATGGTGTATACAATTGAAAACTTAATTAGCTATAAATTTATCATCTGTCAGTATACCAACTGTATAATATTGTACTGAATTTTTTTAATTTGGTTCTATTGAGTTCCCTGGATTCAAATTTCAGAAGTTTAAAAACTTCCCTCTAATCCTGCCACACAAGGGTGCAGTAGTAGAGTTGCTGCCTTACAGCGCCAGAGACCCGGGTTCGATCCAGACTAAGATGCTGTCTGTAGGGAATTTGTACGTTCTCCCTGTGATCGTGAGAGTTTTATTTGGGTGCTCTGGTTTCCTCCCACTCTCCAAAGATGTGTAAGTTTGTAGGTTAATTGGTTTTGGTAAAATTGTCCCCAGTGTGTAGGATAGTTACTGGGTGATCGCTGGTGGGCACGGCCTCGATGGGTGAAGGGCCTGAATCCGCACTGTATCTCTAAAATCTAAAGTCTAACAAAGTGACATAGAATGTGCAATTGCAACTATATTATGTATACAGCCAGAACACGTTCCCTATTCCTGCAAACATGAGACTCAGTTGTTTAAAGTACTGCTGACTGTGTGTGGATAATCAGTCATTGCTGTAAATCTAACAATGCAGTGCACAGGAACGATAAATAACTCAACCCAGTATCTCCCAGCCGGCTTTTCCCCACAAAAGCGAGTTGGGCAATCATTTATCTAATATGTGGAATGTAACTCTGCATTATAACACTCCTGCAATCACCTTTACAGCAATAATAGCATCATAGAGGATTGAATTATATGGGAGTACTTGGGACATTTCAGAGGAGATAATGAAGGTAGTTCTAGGTTATTATGATAGTTACAATTGAAAGCAATATAAATACAAGTTCTTCTTTCTCAGCTGTCATCTGAAAGTGGTTAAACAAAACACAGAAGTAGCTCTGCACCATCACATAGGCCAATCAGTTCTAAAGGTAACAGGGAGATTTGTGATCCAGCATATTCAACAGAACATGTTCATAAGATGGGTAGATTAATGGGTAAATGTGATTGATTGTTGGTGAGCTTGCTTCATTTAATTAAGTAGGGTGAAATCTATGATGATGCAGCAGAGTAAAAATTGCTGTTTGAAATTACCATGCTTTTCAATTTCTTCTGCACAATTTTCTGAATTGCATGGAAAATGATTTCACACTCCAAAGGGGACAGGAGGCAACTTTCTAATTGCATTGGTCGGTAGCAGTCTGTAGAAGGAGCCCAACCTTAAAACTCACCCATGTATGTTCTCTGGAGATGCTGCCTGACCCACTGAGTTACCCACTGAGTTACTCCAGCACTTTATGTTCTTTTGTGTAAACCACCAGTGTCTTTTTGCACCAAACCTTCACTTATGTCTGTGGATTAAAAGTCCAGAATTCCCTGAATCCAATAACTTAACAATTATAATGCTCAGCACTGGGAATTGAAGTCACAAACTGGGAAAGTCAGGGAAAAATATGTGGTTCCGAACCAAAAAAAAAGTCGTCCATCATCCCCCTCTGATTCCCATTTCCCAAATGAAGCCATTTCCATGCTTGCATTGAGAAGTAACCAAGAGGGATAATGAGGGCAGGGCCGTTAAACGTACACAGTCTACATGAACTTATGCAAGGCCTTTGATCAGCTTATGCATAGTCAGCTGCTCTGGAAGGTTATATTGCATGGGATCCGTGGATAGCTGGCTAACTGATTACAGAATTAGCTTATTGAGGGGAAATAGGGTGAATATAGTGTGTCTTTCCCAGGATAGGGAAAATCAAGAACTAGAAGTCATACATTTAAGGCGGGAGGAGAGAGATTGATAGCACTTTCAGAGGGTGTTGATTATATGTATTGAGCTGCCAGAGGAGGTAGTTGAGGCAGGTACTACAACAACATTTGAAATATACTTGGCAGGTACATGGATAAGAAAGGTTCAAAGGGATATGGATCAAACGCTTGCACGTGGAACTAGCTTACTTTGGGCATCTTGTTCAGCATGGTCGAGTTGAGTCGAAGAGCCTGTGCTATATCACTCTGTGACCCAATGCCCCTATCACTGAGAGGTCTAGGTTGGATAAATAATAATAATAATAATAATAAGTTTATTTATATAGCACATTTATAGTCAATTTTCATTGACCCCCAAAGTGCTTTATATAATTTAAAAATCAGTTCCATACAAAGCATAAAGATGGGTTAACAAAATAATAAAATGTATAAACAGGACACAACATGTAACATAAACATCCACCACAGCATTCATCACTATGGTGGAAGGCACAAAAAAATTTGCCCTTCCTCCTCCCCCCCCCCCCCCCCCCCCCCCCCCCCCCCCCCCCCCTCCCGTGGACAAGACCAGAGTCCAGTCCAGGATCGGCCTTTCCTCACCGGAGACCGCGGCTTCAAGATTGTGTAGGCCGCAGGCCGGCGGTTGAGATTTAATGTCCCCGCCACAGCCAGAAGCAAGTAGACTGCAGGGCCGGCGATCAAAGCTCCCCTCCAGGGGTGATGGTAAGTCCATGCCGGGCCCGCGGTAGAAGTTATCCGCGGGCCGGCAATGGCGGCTTCTTCTTCCCCCGGGTCCCCCACGAGGGATCCCGGGCTGTAGACGCCGCAGCAGCTGGAACTCTGCAGACCGCGGCTTCAGGCTGCGACTTCAGGCTGCCGGCTGCCCCGGGCCAGTGAAACGGAGCGCTCCCCTCCAGCGAGCCCCAGCGAGGGCTCACCCGCTCCACGCCGAGTCCACGCTGCGCCTGCCGCTGAAGCCCCGGGCACGTCTCCGGGAAAGACCTCGCCGATCCTTGATGGTAGGCCACGGGGGAGGCGACCTGGAAAAAGTCGCCTCTCCATGGAGGAGGCGACCGAAGCGGTTTCCCCCTTACACCACCCACACCACCCCCCACACAATACACAAAAAACCCACTAAATACACACTTTAAAACATACTAAAAATAAAAAATAAAATTGAAAGGCTGACGCGCTGCTGCCATGGCTGCCGCCAGAACAGCGCCCCCTTCAGGATGTGGCTGGTCTTCCAATACTACTTGAAGGTAAACTTTTTGTAGGTGGGCCTATCTTCTGCCCCAATGTCATTGACCTCCCCTTCCCTGTGACCTCTCAGGGGCACTCATGGAATAAATATCTCAGCAGCTGAATGCTGTAGGAAAACACACCTTCTAATTTACACGCATCCTATGAACTTTGGAAGGAGTCTGCAATCAGTTCTGAATGACCCCTGTCAGATCTCCTCTTATCAGTGGTGTTACTGTCATATAATTTATTCAATTAAATTAAATCGCGGTCATTAAGGCCACAGTCATATCATTTATTCAATTAAACTCCTGAAGGTAAGTTCTGCAAAATCCCATTTGTATGCCTAAAGGGGAATCCAATTTGCTTCTACTTCATTTTGGCTGATTAGTCACCGCAAGTGAACCTCCATGAGCCCAAATGCATTGGTCTACCATTTCCCCTGGAGAATATGTGTATTTAAATGCCTTATTTTTGTTCATTGTCATTCTTATCAGCTCCTGTTTAATGTTTAGATTCAACTAGTACGTAAGAAGCTTTTAAATAGTTGTATGGATTTGCCAGGAAAGAAAGGTAGTGGAGACAAGTTTAACTTGGCATCATGTTTGGAATGGACATTATGGGCTGAAAGGCCTGTTCCCGTTCTATGTTCTACTGTTCTATGTTCTACAGTTGCAGTTTGACTCTGTTTCTCTGCTAAAGGATTTCCACATTTGTATACATCTTGTGCCATTTTTTCCCTCTTCTTTAATTCTACATTAACACTCTAAACCAGGCAGAGTACATTTATACCATTTTATAAATGTAGCTGGTCCATTATCTCACTACCTCCATACAAAGAGGGCTTCAGCTTTCCATTTCTTGTACATTCCATTATCCGTCACGGATGGGCTATCAGGGGAAAGTGTCAGGAATTAATAATAGTTTTAAATATGAAGAAAATCAATGAGGTAGCAAAGCTCCTTGGGCTGACCAAGCACTAGAGTGCGGCACCATTTATTAACATTAATGGCTGTATTATCAGTTATATCTCTGCAATACACCCTTATCTCCAGTTGAGAGGGAAGTTCTGAACAATGGAACCACATATCACAGCTAAATTATTACATTACTATAGTGACACAGGGTCAGCTTATTATTCATTAAAAGTGCAAACATTTTATTAGACTGCTGCCATTTAGTTTGCCATTAGCATAGTGTAAATGAACTGAGCCGCCACCTCCAATAATACAGGCAACAGATAATTGCATATCTCTATGCAGGTTGCCATCCCAAAGACATACTATTTTGCAGCACATTATATGGTTTCATTTTCACAGCTGCAAACATTAATACATAGTTATTTTATTTTGGGGAATAAATAACGATGATTGATACATTTCGCCTGGTGCTCTGGTTTCCTCCCATATTCCAAAGGCATGCAGGTTTGCAGGTTAATTGGCTACTGTAAATTTTCCCTAGAGTGTAGGAAAGAACTAATGTACGGGTGACAGCTGGTTGGCACCGACTCAGTAGGCCAAAGAACCTTTTCAACGCTGTATCTCAAAACTAAATTAAATTAAACTAAGATACATTTTTATAGCATTAACCTTACAAGTGCCTTACTGTCAGGTAACCAGCTTCTCATCAGCACAATGCTTTTAATTCATTGCAACTGTCCCACGTTAAGTGTGACAGAAAACAAGGGATATCAAAGCCTACTGTGCCCAAATTCTCACTCATTGCCACTGACACCTGTGCCTACCATAATGCATCATGTCCTTTAGCAATGTTTGTCCAGATTCCGATGGACAACTTGTGGCAAGTCCTCTCCTGACTCTACAATCAGCCATATCATCAGGAGTGTCTGAGCAGTGAATTGAGGAACGTGTTTCTACCTCCACTCAACCTATTGGGATTCCAGCACACATTACTAAATGTAGAATGAAGCTTCACTGTTGCATAAGAGTGATTATGGGTGTCATAAAATGTTGCGTTATAAAGTTTCCATTCTTTGGTCCAGGCAGTTAAATATTATTCTTACATACTTTTTTAAATTCTCTGTTCCCCTAGTTTGTCAGTGCACGTCACCCTCTAAGAATGATGAGTAAAAATGCACGGTGCCAGAGGGTGGGTGCAGACTCGATGGGCTAAAGGTGCTGTTTCTGTGCTGTATCTCTCTATGACTCCATCTGACTGTGGCAGTGTTAACCCAACTCTCCATCGCAAAACTGGCAAGATTGGTTGCAATGCCATTTTTTAAATCTTGCCTAATATGATTCTCCACTAGAGATGTGATATTGGGCAGGGTATAAATTTGACATTAATTTGATTTCATGGATTTCCAGTCCAGTAAATTAAATGAAAATTACTCAGGCACCGATAACCTTTTGTCATCACGTCCAAAGGTAAAAACAGAGCTCTTATTAAGATTCAATGAATGACAGCCATGGTTTTAATTTATCGTTAATATTCTGGTTCACAGAAAGTCATGCACACAAGGAAACGTCACTCCGAACTCTACAATGAATTAAACCAGAAGTTCCACACCTTGGACAGGTGCCGAGACCCTGAACTCTCAACATTTAAGGTGAAGATTAATTATTTAATTTCAGAATCATTATCATGCTTCAACGGTATCTAAAGCAAAGTCCATATTTCTGGCAATGATTGTATAAAACGTGTTCTCGTATTTACAGCAGGAACGAGGTAGCTCTGACATCCAGATTACTTCTTGTTATTACCAATTCTCCCAAATGGAAATACCTTTTCACTTTCATGTCACAGATTCCTTGAGAAAAGGGGCAGCTTTCCATGAGCCATCGTAACCAGAGGCAGGGTTGTCGAACCCTCATCTCCTGATCACTGTTTTTCACAGGCATCCAGTGGTCTTGTCTGTGCTGCCCACCCCAGTTGAATATCTGTTCTCTAGGCTCTGCTAGAATTTTTTTTTAAATAGAACGATAATGTTAAATTATACAGGTCTCACGGTTTTTTGGCATTTAGGATTAATTGTAAAAATAGTTATCTTTACATTTTCCACTGTAGCGGGAGAAACGGTGGAGCATTTCATCAGCGGGAGCTGAAAAGAGCACGTTAGTTGTAAGTATAACATGTTGTCTGTCCAACCACAGTGTGAGCCATTCTGGGCACCAGGTCACTTGAATGCATATTTTTCTGCACAGTCACATCCAGAAAGGAATAGGAGCTGCTGATATAATGGGGAAGAAATGAGTGAGAAATGGAGGAACAAGAAGGACTTTATAATTAGAAGGGTGTGAATTATGGTAGAGGTTAATGGGAAATATGATGGACCAGCTGATTGGGATTTTCTTTAATAAAAAGGAAAGGTATAATGTTTAAGTTGTGTGCAAGAATTGACCATTTACAAAATGTTAAATGGTCAGCTCGACATAGATTACAAAACCTACACCAAACCCAAACCAATTAGGAGTAGACGAGGGCATTCAATCTAATTTGAGATTCCAACTACCAAGGCAGATGTGTAGAGCATTTCGTTCTTCCCCGCACAATTAAAGCATGGAATAATCTTCACCCCACCATAGTTACCCAACCAGATGCAACTAAATTTAAGGTAGCTCTTTCTTCCCAAAAACCCTTTCTGGCTTAAGTCCTCCCCCCACCACCTCCAGTTTAAATCCCATTTGGAATATTTTGGAGGACCAAGAAACCAAGAACCATGAACTGCTGGAGTAACTCAGCAGGACAAGCAGCATCTCTGGACAGAAGAAATGGGTGACGTTTCGGGTTGAGACCCTTCTTCAGAATTTAAGTTGTGCTTTAAATCGTCTAAAGGAATGAATATAAGGACAAAATTTCCCAAACTAATTCGCAAGAAATTGATGTTGAGTCGATTAAAAATGAAATGTCATAAGAACATAAGAATAGAACAGAGATGGGCTTGTTTATCCTGGGTCTACTCGGTTACTCACCTCGATCATGGTTAATTTTCTTACTCAACACCTTTTTTGCTTGCGCCATCCCCACGTCTCATGATTCCATAAACGGGTACTCTTGGGACCACACCAGTGTTAGATCACAGACGATGGTGGACCTCAGTAATTGCTCCTGATCACCTGCCTTTGTCCAAACATCTGCCTATTAAAAACCCTCCTCATCTGTATCAGCCTTGACAGACTTTGTCCTGCCCCTCTTGTCTTCCAGTTTTCTTCTATTGCCCCCTCTCCCCCATCCTACAAACAGCCTGAAGAATGGTCTCAACCCAAAATGTCACCTGTCCATGTTCTCCAGTGATGCTGCCAGACCCACTGAGTTACTCCAGCACTTTGTGTGTTTTTGTGTAAACCTGCATCTGCAGTTCCTTGTTTCTAATAATATATTACAATACCAGATTAGCCAATCTCACACTGATGCATTACCTATGAACAAGGAGTGGTGACAAATGAATTGTAGCAATGTTGCTGGTCAGCGTTGGACAAACTTTCAGTAATAATAGCATCACTGTAAAATGTACCAATGGAGACTAAGGTAGTAACATTCTATTCACAGGAGAAAGCTACCCCTGCAGAGCAATCTTGGGACAACCTCAAGACCACGCCAACCAACACACTTCGTTCAGATGCCCAGGAAAATGTAGAATTGCATTCACCAGACTGGGAGGCATCTGCCACAATCTCTATGGATACAGAAGGAGACTTTCAAACTGAAGTTTAATGTGGATTCAGAGGTAAACAAACCATAAACAGCAGACTTGGAAAATATATTTTCACACTGATGCATTGCGAAGGATTCATTTTGTGTTGAGTTCCTGGATCTCTTTCAATTGATGTGAACGGTAATCATCTACCAGTCAGAAAAGCGGAATTCACCAACGCTCTGTTCTTACGCTCAACTTTCTCACTGTGGCTGGTGAGCGAGAATGCAAGACACATAAATCTGTGAAACTGTCTCAGATCTACATACACAAGACTTTGTTCCTTTTGATGTATGTCTGTGCAACCCAAGACTGAAACTAAAAGGATTCAGGCATTTAGAAAACTAGTTGGCAAAAAATCTAAAGTAAAATTAATGTTCATTTGAGATTGACCATTTTTGTCTCCCTATTTTATGTAGAAAAAGACAATCATGAAGCAATTATGTCAACTTTTATACCTGATTTGTAAGTCGCAGCTTTTCAGTAATTCTCCTCTTTTCCATAGGCTGTGACTTACGAACTGGATTTTTGCAATGGCTGCTCCTTGGTGGCCTTTCCTCTGTCTCCTCTCCATGTTCAGTGTCCATCCATGGCCACAGTACTACTCTTGCATCCAACCTCCACAAACATGGACCTATGAGGTAACCGTGTGAGCCTCTGACGCAACAAAACCTCACTAGACGCAAGCAGAGGGCACAACGTAGTTTCAATGGCACACTGGTGCCATTTTTAAAATCAGATTCACACCTACTTCGGCCTTTAATGGGAGAACAGTGTTTCTCAACATTAACCTCTACAACTTTGTATTGGAGACATAAATTGTAGATACAAAAAGAAACTGTTTAGGAAATAATAACGTAATCTTTCACATACCAATCAAGTAATGAATGGGAATAAGAATCAGGATATGGCAGTCATTAAATCTCGGGAGCTGACCAGGTGGGGGAGCTGTCCAGGTTTTACACTGGAGGCAGTAGAGACTGTTATTTTTAGGGTCGGGATACGGAATAACATGGGGTTTATTGGCTGGGCACCAATGAAGTGCTTCTCAGGAACAGGAAATGCAGTAATTTCTCAGCAGATCAGTTTTCATCAACCTGAAGTATTATTTCTCCTCTCTCCATAGATGCTGCCTGACCTGCTGAGTATTTTTAGCATTTCCTGTTTGCATTTTATATTTTTGGCATCAGTTTTTTTTTTGCTTCTTTCTCAGGAACATGTATTGCAATTATTGATATACGTTATCAAAATATGTCATCTAATTTCCTCAATCAAGGATGGTGAACACAATCAGAAATCCCATCTGCTTTTTATAAATGCAGACTTTCCTCCTGCACAGACTCTTTAAATTTAAAAAAAAAGCACGTGAAACCTCATGGGAGAACATAAATGTTAGGGCATGATATTTGTGTTCAGAGATAATGAAGTCAGTTTTTCTCATTGTTTACAATCGTACTCACACATGCGCACACAGACCCATGGAGATGATGTGTACATATTGGGTCATTCCAGACATAAATGGCCTGCCACACCTCTGACTCCTTAGCATTGAGTGAGACACCGTCCCCAATCTGTAAAGGATCTGGAGTTTGTTATCCAACAATTTCACACTAGGACCTGCAGACAGACAGACTCCCATTCCTGCTCTGGAAATGGCCGTTTCTTCAATGGTCTGATTAAATTGCATGGCATTTTGTTAATTAAATTCACACAGTCAAATCTCATAGTTGGTAGTGCTCTCACTGTTCCTGGTAAATCACCAGCTCAGACCCCTGCCAGGATTTTGAGCCACTGGCTGGAACCTCCAATAATGCCGAGCCCATGGAGCATAATGCTTATACATAAAAAGGTACACAGAGGGTTCTGGATGACTGGAACTATATAAAGCAGGATCTCACCCAGAGTAAGCATCGGGAACCCAATGCCTAGGTTCGAGACTGTAAAGAGGAACTGGGAAGGAGATTGGAAACCTTGAAGCTCAGGATCGGTCTCAGGAACAATACGATAGAGATGTAAACCAAGGAAATAGAATATAGTTTGGGAACCAGGTACATTTGATATTCAGTTCCTGGAATTATGCCATCTTTAATCCTCCAGTGATCAATATCCTTACCTTTTTATATTTTCAGCATCTTTATTCCAGATAGCGGCTGGTTTCCTTAGCAGACTAGACCAGGCTATAATCATGAGTGTTGGAAAGTATGAAAATGAAGACCAATCTCTAGCTCATTGCCAGACAATATATTGCTCCTTAATTGTTCCAAAAGGCATACTTGCCAGATTTAAAATCTGACAATGTGGAACTGCGGTGGATTTGTTTGATAGCTAAGGCACTGAATATTTGGCTCCCACCATTCCTGCAGTCTAGGTTGGTGCAGCCTGGTTTGGGCAAAGTGGAGGCCAACCAGTGGCACGGAGGGAAAAATCAGCTGGTATGCTGAGCTTTGTGGAGAGATCAGCTTCTTAGTGAAGTCACTGCAGGATTAACAGGTAGTGGCACAGAATGTTAGCAAACGGCCTTGGGCTGGTGTGTTGACCTTACGAGAAGAAAGCCCATGAATGCCCGCAAGCATGGAAGAGGCTGGCGGTAGGTTGTGGTAGATCTGCCCTGTACCGAGTATGTTTGCTTCATCTCAGTCACACATAGAAGGCAACATCACACATGTCTAATTGAAATAATTATGCACCTAACTATGAAATAATTATGGAAAGCATCAGTATAACACATCTATCAATAAAAATTCTAATTATTGGAACTGCCTAGAATACATTTCAAAGTATTTTTCACCTGCTCCTTTGGTATGTAGATTTACACAAGAGTATACAAATAAAATGTTCTGCTGTTGAACTGCTCCTTGCTCCAAATCAAAACTTTATAAAGCAGCTGCAGTTTCTGAATGTGGCCCAATCAACACCCACGCAACAGAGATGCTCTTTCACAATATCAATTAGGATGCCTGAAAATGTGTCCGTCCTAACTTTTATCCTTTTCTTCAGAAATCATTTTTACAGGTTTTATTTCCATAACATTGTCTCATTATGTTCTCCCTTGAATTATTTTTTTAAAGATATATTTACATAACCATGCTATTAATTTTTCTTAGCTTTCACTAGTCTATTGGTCCAAACAAGGTTTAGTGACAGTACATTTGTGTTTGTCCAGGTACCTGGAACTGGACAGTTCCACCCCCATCACTGATGAGAGCTAGACTATGAATCTCAATTAATATGTTATTACCTTAAGTTTTTTTACTTGAATTATCTATGTCCTTTCGAAGAGAGGTTATTTTAGCTTGAAAATATTTGTTGCAACTGATTATAAAATAGCAGTTTTCTTTTATGCATTGTTTTTATTAATGCATCCAAAGTGCAAATGAGGAAAAATAACCCATACAAAGTGTCAAGAGTTCTTTCATTAAAGCACACTTTAATTGGTGAAGCCTCCTGTAATTCCCATTTTCCAGCAAAAATAAATCTCCTGTACTCAGCATGACACCCCATTTGGTGAATCTTACTGTGTGCCTGATGTTATTCATTCCCTATAATAGGACCAATCTGAAATTAGTACATATTAGAAACATAAGACTGAAGGTGGCTATTTAGTTGTAATGCCACACCCCTGTATCTTCCATCAGCTTGTAAGTTCCTTATCATCAGGTATTTTTGGAATCAGCTTCCAGGCAACTTTCTAAAATGAAACATGTTCTCCTCATCGCTCCTCTGGATATTTTACCAGTGACTTTAAAACTGTGATGTCCAGTTATTAATTTATTCACCACAAAAAGTTATATATCTCAATCATAGCTTTCATTGTGAGCACTGCTGTTGGTCACCTCTTAACCTTTTATGCACCAAAGGGATCTGTCCAAACTTCTCCAACCTCGAGGAGCAGGGCAGCACTGTGGCGCAAGCAGTAGAGTTGATGCCTTACGATGCCAGAGACCTGGGTTCAACCCTGTCTATGGGTGCTGTCTCTACGGAGTTTGCACGTTCTCCCTGCGACCTGCGTGGATTTTCTCCGGGGGGCTCCGGTTTCCTCTCACACTCCAAATACATACAGGTTTGTAGGTTAATTGGCTTGGTATAATTGTAAATCGTCTCTAGTGTGTAGAATAGTATGCGAGGATTGCTAGTCAGCACAGACTCAGTGGGCCGAAGGGCCTGTTTCCATACTGTATCTCTAAACTAAGCTAAATTTATCTGGTAATGGTCCTTAATCCCTATTAACTTCCCAGTAAGTCAACTCAATGGTCTCTCCAAGGTTTTGACATCCTTCGTGAAGTGTGTCAGTAAGTATCAATAAAAAATAAATGAGGGCAAGCTAGCAATTTATAAGGGTCTGCTACCACATTCCCCAGGTAATAAACTCAGCAATGCAAGAGCTTTTAACAACGTTCTGAATTTGCCCCTCTATGTTTAAGGATTTGTTATCCATGGCATTTATGGTTTATCATTAGTTTAATTATCAGGGTCATGTGTACCAAGGCACAGTGAATATATTTATTTTGAGTTCCATCCAGTCAGATCATACCATACATCCAAGTAATGCAAAGGGGGAGAATACAATGTAGTATAAAGTGTTACAACTACAGATAAAGTTCAGATTTTAAAAAAATGCAAGAGGCACAATGATGTAAGTTGGAAGATCAAGAATTATTGGTGTGTGAAAGGACCATTCAAGAGTGTGATAACAAAAGGAAATGAATCTGTTCTTGAGTCCTTTGCTACATTATTTCAAACTTTTGTACGTTCTACTTGATAGGAGAGGGGAGGAGAGTGTGACCAAAGTGGGCGAGGCTCTTGATTATGTTGGCTGCTTTCCCGAGGCAGTGGGAATTGTAGATGGAGTCAATGCTGGGAGGCTGGTTTGTGTGATGGACTGGGTAGCATTCACAATTCTCTGTAAATGGTTGTGGCCTTGGGCCGATCAGTTGCCTTACCAAGCTGTGATACATTCCGATAGGATGCTTTCTATGGTATTTATGTAAAAGTTGGTAAGAGTCATCAGAGATGCCAAATCTCCTCAGCTTTCTGAGAACATAGAGGTGTTGGGGTGCTTTTTTGATCACAGCACCAATGTGGTTGAGCCAGGACAAATCCTTGGCGATATTTTCACCCAAAAACGTGAAGCTCTTACCAAATCTACCTCAGCACCATTGATGCAGACAAGGCCATGTACTCCACGCCACCATGTTGGAATAATGTTGTTCTGTCACAGGTTATTGTCCATCTATATACCTTGTGCAATTTCAAGAGCAAATCTGCCATTCTGAGTGTAGACATTGGTAATGTCTTGTTGGATTAGGATAGTTCATGTGTGCAGGTCAGAAACCCAGAGGTTTAAGTGCTGCTCAGCACAAGCTTGTGTGCTCAGCAAGCTGGAGCCTGGCCAAAGATCACGTAACCAGAGCAGTCTGCCAATCCCACTATACCACACCCTCCGGTGACATCCCCACAAAATGTAGAAGGCCTCACTGAATAATGTCCAGAAATCTGGTTCAAAGTTGCATCTGAATTAAATGCATCAAATCTTGTGCAGCAGACTCTCCAAAAACAATGCTGATGAATCTCTTTATATAGGTGGTCCACAAGCTGCCCTCTAAGAGCCTGCTTTAGGCTTGTGACCCATGCTGTTAGGCTGTTTTGAATCCAGTTCAAAGCAACAAGTGACACTAAATCTGGGTGGCACAATGATTGACAGGCTTGCTGCACTCTCAGCACCTTTTATGTATCACTGCATCGAGCACAAAAAGCAATGTTTCAGTGTGCACTATAAATGTTTTATATTGCCGATAGCATTCAGCAATTGATTTTACTCCACAATTCAAGTGCACAGCATATAAGAAACATGTGCTACATAATTGAAATTCTTGGCCCAGGATTCTTTTCCATTTTTTTTTCATAAAGTCAAAACAATTATAATCTGGCATCTTTTCATGTTAGCCCACTTAAAGCTTCACATCACACGGAATTCTATCAGCCATACATCAGCCCCTCTACCTTTATATGGGACATAGCTAAACAGTGAAGGAAATGCAAGGCAATATATTGATTCACTTTAACTCATTATCTTTTCGTGCCTCATGGTTCTTATTCAGTGTTGCTTTTGAACTATCAACCTTTTAATAGGATGTGTCATTTTTTATGAAGATGTTCATCGGTTTGTCCTTGTATTCTAAGGAAGCACGGTTGAGCTAAATGAAATGGGCCTTATAACAACTACAAGCCTGCCTCAACTAAAACCCCACCCACTGATGATAAAGGCAATGATAAATTTGTAAACAGGCTGCTTCCCCATGTCAAGAGAACCTTCAAATAGTGAAGGTTGGCGTTGGTGATGAACTTAGCAACTGCCTTCAGGGCAACTGCACAACCTATGTCTATCTTGGGAATTGTGTACAACAATCAAGACCTCAACCTGGCACAAAGTTTTTGGACTTCAGTGCAGTACCTACTTTACTGTATGTCTTTGACTTATAGACAACCTACAGCAGGCACCAGGAAACACCGGAGATATACAACTAACGGTGGAATGCGAAATGTTCCAAATATACTGGCAGGAAAAGCAAGACAACATCAGTGTCCTTCACATGCAAACCCTCCAGTACTGAGGCTCCAATTACACTCAGTCAGATCCAATGGGTAGGGCAAATTGTTTCCATACCCAGCACCCCAAAAAGAGGCCCACCGTAGCCCTATATCTGACGAGGGATGTGTTGGCTTTGGAGAGGGTCCAGAGATGGTTTCGAGAATTATCCCACAGATGATTGGGTTAACATATGATGAGTGTTTGACGGCACTGAGCCTGCACTCGTTGGGGTTTTGAAGAATGAAGGGACACCTCGTTGAAAGTTACCAAATAGTGAAAAGCCTGGTTAGAGTGGATATGAAAACAATGTTTCCACTAGTGGGAGTGTCTGGAACCAGAGGGCATAGCCTCAGAATAACAGAACATAACTTTAGAAAAGAGATAAGATTTCTTTAGTCAGAGGGTGGTGAATCTGTGGAATTCATTGCCACAGATAGTGGTGGAGGCTAAGTCATTAGTTATTTTTCAGGCAGACATTGACAGATTCTTGATTGGTCAAGAGTTATGAAAAGGTAGAAAAATAGGGCTGAGAGGGAAAGATACATTAGCCATGATTGGATGGTGGAGGAGACTCAATGGGCCGAATGGCATACTTCTGCTCCTATGACATGGACTTATTAACTGATAACAGGCGAACATGTCAACTGGACTTGTGTGACAGTTCAGGAGTCTGATAACAGAGGTGAAGAAGCTATTCCGGAGTCTGGTTGTACATGCTTTCATCTTTTGCAAGTTCTGCCCAACAGGAGAGGAGGGGAGAGGGAATGACAGGGGTATAAAACTGTAAGATATCCTGTATTGTGAGACGTCAAGATCATGTTGGTATGGAAAAAACAGCAACGGATTTGTTATGTTTCAGAAAACCTAGATTGCTCCAGAGATATTGTTTGAAATTTTCTCAGGCATGGACTGTGGTGTTTTAAATTTCTAATGGCAATAAAGTAAATTGCATAACTGCAGGAATGGTGTTGATCATTTTTAAATTAAAAGATCATGACTGCGAGAAGGTTATTGACATTATATAGGTGTCCTTTCATATGGATTAAGCAGATAATGTTCCTTTTAATTGTTATCCTGCAATCACGTATCTGACTCTTTCAAATGAACGTGCACAAATATGTTGGCATTTTGAACATAATTCAGCTCATGCAGTCAGTAAAATTAGATGTGATTAGATAATAATTCACTAATTAAGTTTTTTCTAGCTGCTCAGTGATGGAATACTGGGTAAAAATCTATGCGGCTGCTGTGAATGTGCAAGTATGTGCAAGGGAATGTTGCAGCATGGGACCCATACGCAAATAAAAACATTTCTTCCATCGAACGTGTCCAAAGACAGGCAGCTCGATTTGTTACTAACACCTATGAGAGAGAAGCGAATGTCACCAAACTTCTGAATTCTCTGGGGTGGAACCCTCTCCAAGGCAGACGTGAAGCTCACCATTTGACCTGTTTTTACAAAATGTTAAATGGTCAGCTCGACATAGATTACAAGACCTACACCAAACCCAAACCAATTAGGAGCAGACGAGGGCATTCGATCAAATATGTGATCCCAGCTACAAAGACAGATGTGTACAGCAATTCGTTCTTCTCCCGCACAATTAAAGCATGGAATAATCTCCACCCTACTATATTTACCCAACCAGATACAACTAAATTTAAAGTAGCTCTTTCTTCCCAATAGCCCTTTCTGGCTTAAGCCCTCCCTTCACCACCTCCAGTTTCAATTCCATTTGGAATATTTTGGAGGACCAAGAAACCAAGAACCAAGAACTGAGTCTGACAACCTGTATCAGGTCAGCCATCTGCTTCTTAGTTAGGCAAGGTCTGTCAGCATCATCACACGAGGCCGGCAGGTCAGCCTTGAATCAACTACCACAGTGATTAGAGTTCCATCAGAAACTTCCCAGCTTCAATAACTTTCATGGCTATCATTTCTTCTTGGTACTTTTTGATAAGTAATGGCTATACAGGTACTGTAGATAGGATGGTGAAGAAAGCATTTGGTACGCTTGCCTTCATCAGTTAGTGTATTGAGAAGGGAAGTTGGGACGTCATGCTCCACTTGTACAAGACGCTGAGACCACATATGGAGTATTGTGTGCAACTCTGGTCACCCAACTAGAGGAAGAATGTTAAGTTGGAATGGGTGCTGAAAAGATGTACCAGGATTAGAGGATTTAAAAAGAGGGTCAATGGCTGGGATCTTTCCTGGAGTACAGGAGACTGACGGGTGACCTTATATGGATTTACAAAATAATGAGAGGTATAGATAAGATTCATAATCACAGTCTTTTTCCCCCCCAGAATAGTGCAGTCGAGAAATAGAAGGAACAGGTTTAGGTGAGAAGGGAAAGATTTAAGACACCTAACGAACAATTTCTTCACACAAAGTGGTGCGAATAGGGAACGAGCTGCCAGATGAAGCTGTAGAGGCAAGTACAATGGTGATGTTTAAAATACATTTAGTCAGGTACATGAATAGGAATGGTTTAGAGGGAAATGGTTTACAGGCAAATGGGATTAACCCATTTGTAAAAGCTGGTCGGCATGAGTGAATTGGGCCGATGGGCCTGTTTCTATAATGTATAACTATGATTAATTTAAATGCTTTTAAAATCGAATTCATTTTTGAATAGAAAATAAGAGAACACTTGTGCTCAATTCACCAAGGCCTGTTGGATCTCCTGGTTGTTAACCATTTTAACTCCCCTTCCCATTCCCATATGGACCTTTCTAACCTGAGCCTCTCCCATTGGCAGAGTGAGGCCACATACAAACTGGAGGAACAGCACCTCATATTCTGCTTGGGTAGCTTACAACACAGCGGTAATACTAACCAACAACAACCCTTTCCTCTTCCCCTGTCTCCTTTCACCTATATCCATTCCTCTTGTATCATGTTTTGAACACCTTCTCTCTTTATCTCACAGCCTTTTGTCTTCTTTCCATCTCTGGCCTTTGTTCACCCATCTGCCAATCAAAACCCCCGGATCTGTATCCATCCATCCACCTGCCAGGCTTTTCTCGCCCCCACCTCTTTCCCAGCTTTATACTCTACTACAATCAGTCTGAAGAAACATCACCTATCCATCTTCTCCACAGATGTTGCCTGTCCTGCTGAGTTAATCCAGCACTTTGCGACTTTTTTTAGGAATTAAAAAATATATATTTCTATTTGCATTTGAGGCCAGCTCATGCATCTTCCCATAGTAGAGGAAAGCTCAGGGATCATATCTCCGGAAACGTATCTACCTGACTAAATGGTAGAGACCAGTTACAAACGAGACTCGCTCTACGAAACAAGAAGTGGTAAGGTGGACTTTAGATGGCAACTAAATAATGAATACCATGCAATTGCATAGAATAATTCGAAGTATTTTTGTGTCAAGAACCTCAGGATACGAGGAAAGATTGCTCATAACCAAGGTGAGCCTCATCATTCAATTGAAACAACTTCACCCTCATCTCCACCTCTTCACACTCCATGACCAAAACTTTAACTCACCCTACCTGCACTTCACTTCTGGGCTTCTGTAACAATCTCTTCACCAATGCCCTCTTCTAATTCCTGTTATTCACCTCTCTGCGGTTACTCTTTCCCACATCCATTCCCATGCCCTCCACTCACTGTTTGCCCTCTGCAACATTCCTCTGTTAACCTCCTGATAGAGATGATTGATGAAAGCGCATTAGATATCTTCCAGTTATTATTTCCTATTAACATCTTTGAAAAGTTTCAACTTTTGGCTTGATATGCAAGGTATGGTTCTAGAGGAAACTGTTTTGCTCACATCCACTCAAGACAGCAACTGAAATGTCAAATAATTGTGTTTAATTTGATTACTATTAAATACGTGGTTCTAAGCTACAAGGTTAGCCCAGAAGATATCCGTCAGACTTGGATATTACATTCAAAGATGCAGCATAAGCCCGTAATACAAATGTACAAATGACAGAATTTTGAGGAGTGGCGCAGCAGCAAAATAGGGCAGCATATTGGCGCAGTTAGTCGAGCTTCTGCCTCACAGTGCCGGAGACCAGTGTTCCATCCTGGCCAAGGGTCCTGTCTGTGTGTGGAGTCTGCACACTGTAAACACAAGGGTTTCCTCCGGGTGTTCCGGTGTCCTCCCATATCCTAAACACGTGTGGGTGTATTTTATTGTCATGCGTACCAAAAACAGAACAATGAAATTCTTACTTGCAGCAACATAACAGCTCTGTAAACACAGTACATAGACAACACAATAAACAAAAGAAAGTTCAATTCATTAAAAATTGTATGTGAATTGGCATCTGTAATTTAGCCCTAATGTGTAGGGAGTGGATGATAACATGGAACTAGTGTGAATGAGTGATCGATGGTCATCATGTACTCGGTGGGCTGTAGGGCCTGTTACCAATCAATTGTGATTCACCACTTTAGGAAAAAAACTAGGGTGTCTTCAAGTTAGAGCTGCTACCTGACAGTCCCAGTGATCCAGGCTCAATCCTAACCTAGGATTTGGAATTTACACATTCTCCCTATGAACATGAGGTTTTCCCCACTTGCTTCAGTTTTCTTCCACATCCCAAAGACGTGTGGGTTGGTAGGTTAATATTGCCCTTGCTGTATATGTGTGGTAGAATCTGGAGGAATTGATAATAATGTCGGAAGAAATTCAAAAAGGCATTAATGTAAGATTGGTGTGGAATGGATGGTTGATGGTCAGCACAGACTCGATGGGCCAAAAGGTCACCTGTGCTGCAGCCCAATGATAAAATGATAAACATTCTTTAGATACATTAACAACTGTTGCTCCTCTTGAAAGAATGAAAATGAATGACTTGGCAACCATCTGAGTCACACTCATTCTCCTTTAGGAAATCAGTGCTGATTTTTATGAAATGATGCTGATAGCCCAGCTAAATCTTCTTACTCCGACTAATCTTCTTAAATCCCCATCTTCTTATATTTGATGCACACCACCTTTCTCCCTGATAAATTGGTGAATGAGAAATATTTAATCACATTTTGTGGTTAGCTAAATAGGAAATGTACAAGTTACTTCAGTCAAGATAATCTATTCATGGTTTAACATTAAGAACTTACCCATAAAGGAATAATACCTTAGTGTTAAAAATAAACAGAATTATAAATAAAGGGATTCTCCAACACAGTGTCTGTAAAATTGTTTATTTGGGATTTTAAAAGTAATTGAACAGAATTCCTGAACCTAGACTGGACTATCTAACTGTTCAAGGCAAAAAAACTGTGCCTACTGTCTTTGTCTTCCTGTGCCTGAGGGACCAGTCGTTGGATGGGAGTTAAATGCAAGCACACAGCTCCAGTACCCATTTCTATTACAAGGATACAACTGAAAGAAAATTTCATTAGGCAAGAAATAGAATTGGGTAGGCTAATGGGACTAAAGGATGATAAATGCCCGGGGCCTGATGGACTGCATCCCAGGGTCCTCAGGGAGGTGGCTCTAGAAATACTGGACGCATCGGTGATCATTTTCCAATGTTCAATATATTCAGGATCATCAGTTCCTGTGGATTGGAGGATAACTAATGTTATCCCACTTTTCAAGAAAGGAGCGAGAGAGAAAACAGGGAATTACAGACCAGTTAGCCTGACTTCGGTGGTGGGAAAGATGCTGGAGTCAATTATTAAAGAGGCAATAATGGGGCATTTGGATAGCAGTAAAAGGATTAGTCCCAGTCAGCATGGATTTATGAAAGGAAAATCATGCTTGACTAATCTTCTGGAAATTTTTTGAGGATGTAAAATGGATGAAGGGGAGCCAGTGGATGTAGTGTACCTAGACTTTCAGAAAGCCTTTCATAAGGTCCCGCACGGGAGACTGGTGACTAAAATTAGAGCACATGGTATTGGGGGTAGGGTGTTGACGTGGATAGAAAATTGTTTGTCAGACAGGAAGCAAAGAGTAGGAGTGAACGGGTCCTTTTCAGAATGGCAGGCAGTGGCGAGTGGAGTGCCGCAAGGCTCGGTGTTGGGGCCGCAACTGTTTACCATATATATTAATGATTTGGAAGAGGGAATTAGGAGCAACACTGACAAGTTTGCGGATGACACAAAGCTGGGTGGCAGTGTGAACTGTGAAGAGGATGTTAGGAGATTGCAGGGTGACCTGGACAGGTTGAGTGGGCAGATGCGTGGCAGATGCAGTACAATATAGATAAATGTGAGATTATCCACTTTGTTGGCAAAAACACGGGGGCAGATTATTATCTCAACGGGGTTAGGTTAGGTAAGGGGAAGGTACAGTGAGACCTGGGTGTCCTTGTACACCGGTCACTGAAAGTTGGCGTGCAGGTACAGCAGGCAGTGAAGAAAGCTAATGGAATGTTGTCCTTCATAATAAGAGGATTTCAGTAGAGAGGTTCTTCGGCAGTTGTATAGAGCTCTGGTAAGATCACATCTGGAGTATTGCGTACAGTTTTGGTCTCCTAATTTGAGGAAGGACATCCTTGTGATTGAGGCAGTGCAGCGTAGGTTCACGAGATTGATCTCTGGGATGGCAGGACTGTAATATGAGGAAAGATTGAAAAGACGAGGCTTGTATTCACTGAAGTTTAGAAGGGTGAGGGGGGATTTTCTAGAAATATAAAATTATAAAAGGACTAGATGCAGGAAAAATATTCCCAATGTTGTGCGAGTCCAGAACCAGAGGGCACAGTCTTAGAATAAAGGGGAGGCCATTTAAGACCGAGGTGAGAAAAAATGTTTTCACCCAGAGAGTTGTGAATTTGTAGAATTCCCTGCCACAGAGGGAAGTGGAGGCCAAATCACTGGATGGATTTAAGAGAGCATTAGATAGAGCTCTAGGGGCTAGTAGAATCATTGGATATGGGGAATAGGCAGGCATAGGTTTGTGAATGGGGATGATCAGCCTTGATCACAATGAATGACGGTGCTGGCTTGGGCCAAATGGCCTCCTCCTGCACCTATTTTCTATGTCTGTGTTTCTATGATAGCCCAGTGAAGCAAGGGGCAGGTTTGTCTAAAATACAGTTCTAATGGAAAGTGCACTGAACCTTTAGCCTGGATGCTTTTGCTTCGTGCCCATGACCTGAAAATAATATAGATTATTATTAATTAGTACATAGAGTCACAGCCTAGTAAAAGACCCTTCTGCCCATAATGTCTGTGCCAACCATGATGCCAAATCAAACCCCATCTGCCTGTACATGATGCACATCCCTTCATTCCCTGTACTTTTGTGTGCTATTATATAAAACATGCCATAAAAATATTATCAAATGAAGAAGGGTTTCAACCCAAAACACCACATATTCTTTCTCTCCAAAGATGCTGCCTGTCCCACTGAGTTACTCCAGCATTTTGTGCCCAACAAAGACTACATTTGGCTACACTTACAATTTAAAAGCAGGTGCATCACCAAATTCAAACGCATGGGCCCACATTAGGTGCAGCAGCTGCGGCTAATCCAAAGACAAGAGATTGGATATGAATCTGAATGTATCCAGGTTCTTGGTTCAGAAATGCACAGCTGACTGCCACTTTCCTAACACTTGCATGGAATGCATAGAAGTCTAAGTCCAGAGCACAATTCTGAAGTTGGTCATCAGTTCTCAATTAACTTGGCTATTAGCCATCACCCATCTTCTGTATCACCACAAAACGACCTCCCGCACCTGTTCCTGACATTCTACATTGTCTCCTGGAATCCCTCAAAGTTTCAATTACTTGATTACCATTAATTACAAACATAATAGGATCATTCATTAGAATTTTAAGCACATTTTACTAATTTACTAACAATTACAGTCTTAATTGGTGGAGATAGTTCTGGTTAGCAATCAGTTTGGAATGTGCAAGTTCCTAAGATATGCAGATATTATATGTTGACAAGAACATGCCTCAGAAACCTTGTGATTCCATTAGATTGAAACATAAACACATTAGTGAAAGCAGAGTCTTTGGGAATCATGTATTCTTTCCTCAGTATTCACAAGTATTTGCAAAATGATTAACAAAAAGTGTTGCTGATGATGCTATCAAACTACACTGACTCACCAGTAACCTGCTCATTCTTGGGATTTGTCAGACCTCATCAGTCTTTGGCCAAGCCTGAACCGGGGCTGTGTCAGAAGTGTGGTGAGTAACTATCCTTGACTTTACGTCAACATTTGAATGATGGAGGTGGTGAACTGCTGTGGAAAAGGAGAAGTGGGTATTAAGTGAAGAAACATTCCAGTGGTTTTATTTGTACTTTGCACAAATGGTTTTGATTTTTGGAGATAAATCATCCCAGCCTCCGGATAGCATCCTAAACCTTTTTTTCTGCTGTTTTATCAATGATCTCCTACCCATCAGAAGGTCAAAAGTGGGGTGTTGCTGACAGCTGGTCTGTTCCAAGTGTCCAACCATCACCCCAAAAATGTCCTCTCCCTTGGTTGTCTCATCTCAGCTGTCGTGGAGCCATCAATATGGATCTACACACACAAGATATATAAAATTCTCTCAGAATGTGTCGTTTTTCTCATTGAGTTTAGTTTATTGTCATGTGTTCAGAGGTACTGTGAAAAACGTTTGTTGTGTTTGCCATGCACAGTCTAACAATGTTTTTAAGGTTGGTATATTTCCTTGAAATGCTTGAAATAGCAGATTTTCAAATCTAAAATAATAAAATTTAAGTCCCAGTATCTTTGCTGGCTAGAAAGAAAGGTATTGTATTCACGCACTGGCCGACATGGCTGTTGATGGTTTGCCAGTGGGTATCTGGAAGTATTGTGTATCGGCTTGTGTGAAATGAATAGGATTGTCAAATGCCAGCACAGTGAAACATACTTGAATTATTTGCTCCAGTTCTGAAAAGATCAAGTTCCAATGTGTGTGTTTGTTGCCAAATGTCACCTTGGTTTGTTTGCCTGAAGCGCTCTGTGTCACGGAGCAAACCTCAAGTGATCTAGTGAATTACAAATAGTTTTTGTGTGAAAACTAACTTCAAAAAATCTGAACTTCACTTTCACTAAAGTGGAAAAGACCAAATGAACAATATTACGTTTGATGGAATTTTAATCTTGCCCTCTGTGGTTGGACCTTAGGCAATCAGAGGGAACACGCCTTGTGCTTGTTCTGACCCAAACTGTCATCTATTGATGTTCTCCGGAGATGCTTTCTGACCCACTGAGTTACTCCAACACTTTGTTCCTTGTATCCACATCTCGTACTGTGATTAGCGACAGTTACAATTTCAAATAACCCACCTATTTCAAAGTAACCAATATGGAAATTGATGTGAATACATATTCTTCCCAGAGGATTTTGAATGCAAAAGTAAAACTGTCTTAAGACAATTGAATTGGGTTTTGGAGCGACTACACCTGGAGTATTATGAACAGTTTTGGTCATATTACCCGTAAAAAGATATACCTGTCAAAGATCAGCATTGTTTCCAAGGATGGTGGGTTTACTGAAAAGAGATTGATTAAGCTGGCGTTATATTCTTTCGAGTGAGATCTCATTGAAATTTACAAAAATAGACAGGCAGGAAGGTTAGAAAGAAAATACAAAGTGTTGGAGTAACCCAGAGGGTCAGGCAGCATCTCTGGAGAAAATGGATAGGTGGTGTTTTCGGTCAGGGCCCTTCTTCAGACTGATTGTGGGGAGGGGGTGGGTGTTTGATAGGCAAGTAGTTTGTAAAGGCCAGAGATAAGGAAAAAAAGGTGTGTGAGGCAGGAAGATAATTTCATCCCACTGTAGAGCAGTAGTCTGTAATCTTGCAACAGAGGGATGGTCTGTTTCAGCCAGAAAGAGAAAAAAAATTCATTCTGCAGAGGGTTGGGAAATCTTTGGAATTCCTACCCTAAAAGGCTGTGGAGTCTCACTTGAGATTGATGGATATCCTCGTATTATGGGATCTGCAGGAAAGAATGGTGATATGGAAGATTTTCCATGCTCGATGAGTGATGGATTGGGGTAGAAGGGCTGAATGGCCTCCTCCTGCAGTGATGTTCCAGCAATTGTGTTATCCATAAAGGAATCCATCAGTATGGACATGCAGTTGAACGAGGGAAGCAACAGGGCTCGGGGAGAAGCACGAGGGGTTGCCCTGACCACTGGCTCGAAGAGATGGCCGAGTTTCTCAATTGCTGAAACGGGGTTGGGTGGGTAAATGATCAAGAAAGCACATAAACTTTGTACATTAAAGGAGACATTCTACATCTAAAAAAAACTGGTAGTCCGCATATTTCTGGTCTGTGTGACAAGTATTTGAAAAATGGCTACATTTTCATAAAACAATGACTGTCCCAATCTCTACCCGATGCTAGTGGCTGATCTCAGAAGTGCCTTTTGATTTGTGCTCGGCACAAAGGGTCGCTATTCAGATGTTGAATCTGCGGGTAGGAAATGAGTTTGGAGACCACACAGGACATGGGCTGACTTCGCCTCTGAACCGTATAGTTTTTGCAACTTTCTGATAGATCTTCAGTTATCGTTCTTAAAAGTAATTGTTGTTACAAATAAATGATTGAATTTGAAGTGAAATTCAAAGCTGAAGTGGATGGGTAGGGGTTTGGTCTATTGAGTTTAATGCAAGTGAACAGGGATGGGTTTGGCTCATTGCAAGCCCACCTTTGTATATTTATTACCTGAAGGGGTGAAAGTTAATAGTTGCATATATAGATAAACAGTAGCTACTATTTTCTTCAAAGATTCAGGAGTTTACATAAAGCAAAACGAATGCCATTTTTGAAAGCAATAAATGGAGTTGCTCAAGCCCAGTCATGTTGAAGAGGAACCAGTTTGAAATATCGGTTGGATTTGCAGGGTAACTACAATTCAAGCTTAGTCTCCAATTTATGATTTTTTTTTTTCCCCCAGCCAATGCAGGTAATGTACACAATCTGCAGTCAGACACTGCCTAAACCTTTGTCAAACCTTCACTGACTAGGTAGGACAATGTAGTTGACTCTCCTCCAACATTTCATTCTAAATTGGAGCATAGTATTCACTCTCTCCTTCATCCTCACTGAGTCTACAATGAAAATTTGTTTTGCATGTCGGATATATTTATTGAAAAATTGCTTGTCAGAAAAGATAGAAAAAAATGAGAAGCCTATGGTGGATTAAATCCAAGCCTGGAATTATTCTTGAGATACCTTGTAATAAATGAGTGTTATATTCTTGTCCCATTCTAAATCCCATTGTTTTCTGGTCTGTCACCATTTCCATCCATTTCACTGGAGACCATTAGGGTCTGATTCTGCCCCCCAAGCCCAGCTCAGCCGGACAGGGGGACCTCCATAAGACATTTTACAGAAGTCTTGCAGGCAGCAAGTGACAGCAGCAAACATCCCACAATCAGTTTGAACAGGTGAGATTTCCTTGCTGCAGCAGAGAAACAAGACTGCTTTGTTCATCATTAGTATTTAAACAGAAATGAGCAATTGAACCATCATTTTGTTTCCAAATCACAACTAACTCCTGCCAGCACCTTAAAACGGATCGCAACTGTATGAATATTCTTTCTAACCTGCCAGAGTCTACTTTAGTGGATGGATTTAGTGAACATTCCATGTGTGTGGTGTGACTGATTTAAACCAAGGGCAATTCAGCAAGCAGCATTTGGAGAAATATTTTTTCCATCCCTGCAGTCTCAATGTGCAATAACATTTTAAAGCCATGGTTCGCTGCTCTCTGCCTTGATACTTGGGTCATTTATGTCTATTTTGTATCCATGAAATCATTCTGGCCACTCACTATGAAATATGGTGATTAAAATCATATGGTGTACAACAGCTTTGTTCAGATTTGTGCACAGTTACTGCAGAGGAACTGAATGTGCTTTTCATGCATGGGCCATGGTCTTGATCTTTGGTCTATTATGTTGAAAGACTGGGGGAATATGGTGGGAGAATGTTTACTGTTTGAGGACATATCTCGCAGTGCACTTGCTCTTTTTGGTTCAGTTGCAAAGAGTTCACCACTAAGCACAATTTGCTTGAGTAGATTTGTATACTTTCTCACACCTTTCAATCCCCGTAGATAAAATAAAGAAACTGGCAAAATAATTCTGTAAAAGTTCAAAGGGAACACCAAATTGAATACATATTTGGAAGTGTTTGCTCCTGTTAGTTTGATTCCACAGAACCTCTGAGTATTGGTGAGACCAGATCAGCGCCTGTTGGTGTCCCTCACTGTGTCATTGATAACACTGAATGTTTTTTAAAATTATACACAATATTGTGAATAAGTTCATACTCAATAAACAATATATGATTATGAACTTGTTTGTGCTTTCACTCTGCAAACTGACACAGCATGTTCTATGGGGGCCAGTAATGTGAAGTGGGGAGAGAGACATGGTGTGAGAGGGCACGGTGTGAGAGGGCACAGTTACCTACCATGAAGCAGTAGATCTGGAAGTAGAAAGTATGATCTGCTCCCATGTATAGGTGTTGCCCTTGAGGGTTGTTCTTCCATCTGAACATTGCAATCTGTTTCTTCTTCTGAGAAATGAAAATTCCAGACCTTGCAGAGAGACGTGTGTCCTTCTGTACATCACCTCTGATGGGATAACTCTCATCAAGTCAGGACCTCGCTCACAAAAGATTTAAGATTGGCTCTTCAGATCTGTTGAAAAGTGGCAATGGCCCTGAGCAGCTCTGTGCCTGCAATAGAAACTTTTGCTGTGTAGCCTATACCATCTCCACTGTCCATCAGTTCCACTCTGATTCTCATGTACCAATGTGTTTTAGGGCTGATTTAGAGTGGCCAAATAACTTGTCTACCTGCATTTCTTTGGTTTATGGGAGAAAAACAGTCACAGGGAAGAATGTGTGAACTCCACAGGGTGCCAGAGATAAGATCAAATCAGGTTGGTGAAATTGCAAGGCAGCCATGCTACCTGTTGTGTAACTGCACAGCACAAATAAAAGACAAAACACAAAGGTACGGTATATAGTGTTGTTACAATCCCTGCCATCAGTGGCACTCCAGATCTGCCGACTACTGTGCCCGGGACACGAGAGGCTTTTGGGGGGTGGTGAGTAAACTGCGGGTTTTACATTGTTGTCAGGGGGGGGATTTCCTCTTACAACAAGCTTATGATGTGGAGGAAATCCAGTTCCGTCATCCGTTCCCAGTTTTTTTTCATCAAGTTGCTAATCTGTTGAATCGCTGGATTTGAAAGTCGGGGCTCAAATTCAAGGCCTTTAAAATCACGGATCGCAAGTTCAAGCTAAAACAAAAGATATATAGGACGTTTATTTAACATCTTATCTAGTTTTTGATGTATTTTAGTCTGATGCAAACTAAGTTAATGAGGCCCCAATATCGGCAACAAGATCATTATCTGTATTGTGTAATTGTCTATCCGTGATCACTATTTTCATGCTAAATATCTGACTAAAAATACAGATCAGACACAGAACATACAGATCAGATTGTGGCACCCATGTTGAACATGGCGGCAGCCATGACCGATCTGTATGTGTGTCTGTGTAAAATGGCCCTTGTGACAAGGCTTGTCCTCGATCACAGCTTTTGAGTTAAGTCAATACAAAACAATACGGAACAAGATGCTAGTATGAAAATTACCATAACCTTTTTAATATTCGAGATATGAAAGTGAATTAGGTAAATATTAAAGGATTTTTTATACATTATCAGATGGGATACATTACAGGTTTGATTTTTAAAATCTCAAAATTTTGTAACATTCCTATTGTATATGAAGAACAAAACGGCCTACTTTGCATGATGGACACAAAATGCTGGAGTAACTCATCGGGACAGGCAGCATCCCTGAATAGAAGAAATGGGTGGCGTTTCGGGTCGAGACCCTTCTTCAGACGTCAGACCAGTCTGAAGAAGGGTTTCGACCCAAAACATCACCCGTTCCTTCCTTGCAGAGATGCTGCCTGTCCCGCTGAGTTACTCCAGCATTTTGTGTCTTTCTTTGGTTTAAACCAGCATCTGCAGTGACTTCCAACACAGCCCACTTGCATCCCTGCCAATCTGTGTTTTCATTAAAGTCACAGATACACCACATGCAGTGTTTAAACAAGTATCATCTCTGCACTGATACATAGTCAGAGACCCCCAAGCAAGTTCACTGATAAATCACAACTGGTGTTAGTATTCTTGGTGACACAGTCCACCAGAGTGAAGAGTGGTTCCCACCCACTACTAACCAGCTGCCAGCCAAACAAGCAGCAAACCTGGGGCTTGCTGGACCATTGTCTGGGCATGATCGCATTTGCAAGGTGCAGTGATTGGAGGAACAGTTAGTCTAAACTTCTCGTTCGCTGGCTCGTGTTTTATTGTGAAACACACCTGTATTTCTCTGTGGTCAGATGCACATGTGGACGTTTCCAAGTGGATCAGCGCTGACTGGGAAAGGCATTTCTGAGTGGAGTTTCCAGGTCTCTGCCGGTGTTAGTCACACAACTTCTTGGGCCATCACGTGCACAGTGACTGCCCGCAGTAACACATGGATCGTAAGTGCAAAGCACCGCAGATGCTCTCTGCCCAATTTCACCAAATGTCCTAGGAGATCAGAGTGAGTGTTACAAATTAACGATTGAATTTAACTTCCTCAGCTGCCATTGTGAAATTTGAGCTATGCCTTTAGATCTCTGTTAAAATTACATCTCTGTTTCCCATTGGAAGAGTTGGCCATGGTTTATTTACAAAGGAGACGAACAGGACAGGGTTTGAATCATTGGGATCATCACCCAATTTAGCAGGGGGGGTGAACAACAATTTCTGGGCAAAGTGAGACCTTTATTTCTGCCTCAAGTAAAAGATTAATGAAGCAGCGCACTTTGCTAGATCTGGCAAATATTGCAGGGAGTTTATTGTTTGAGCACACTGAAGCAAAATAATTGACTTTTATGATTCAGTTTGCCGCTCCACTTTTCAGTTTTATGAAAACAGATTGCTTTTTCACAGACATCGTGTCTTAAATCTGAATATAGAGGCTGCATAAATTTAAATCATGTATGTTGGTGAGTTTACCAATAAACTTTTGTCCTCTTATTCACTCTTGCCGCAGCTGGTTTAATGATTTGATTTTAAAGCCATCACTGTGCTTACGCAGAATGAGCCTGGGATTTGATATATTGTAGTTTGTGCCTGTTTTGCCCAAAGGAGGGAGAATTTCACATATAATCCATCTACAACATCTTCCCTACATTTTTGTAGCCATTGTTCATTGGTATGACATGTTTTAAGAAACATATCAAGCAGAACATTGGTGGTGACTCTGTGCAATTCTTTGCCACAGAAGGCTGTGGAGGCCAAGTTGGTGGATAATTTTAAGGCAGAGATAGATAGATTCTTGATTAGTACAGGTGTCTGAGTTTATGGGGAGAAGGCAGGAGAATGGGGTTGAGAGGGAGAGATAGATCAGCCATGTTTGAACGGCGTAGACGATGGGCCGAATGGTCTAATTTTACTCCTATCCCTTGTGACCTTATGACGTTCTAGAAATATCCAGCAAACCAGGAAGTACGTATGGTGAGAGATCACAATAGCGTTTAGTTTGGAGATACAATGCAGAAATAGGTCCATCGAGTCTGCACCAACCAACGATCCCCACACACTTACACTATCCCACCAAACACTAGGGACAATTTTACAGTCCTAAACCTATTGACCTACAAACCTGTACGTCTTTGGAGTGTGGGAGGAAACCGAAGTTCTCAGAGAAAATACACGCAGGTCATGGGAAGAACGTACAAACTCCACACAGACAGCACCCATAGTCGGAATCGAACCCGGGTCTCTGGTGCTGTAAGGCAGTAGCTCTACCGCTACACTACCGTGCCACACTTAAACCTTTCCTACTTGTGCACATGTTCAACTGGCTTATTAAATGTCGTTATTGTAATTGTCTCCACAAACCTTTCAACAGTTGTTGATTGAAAGATACATATTTACAAAACTCCAAAAAATTCTCCTTCTCTAATTCAAAATGTGCGACATGATCTTTTATGGGGACCTCGGAAAATAGATGGAACCTTAATTTGAAGTCTTAGTCATTGAATCACAGAGCATGGAAACTGGCTCTTCTGCCCAACTGCTCCCTGCTACCCCATTTGCCTGCGTCCGGCCCATATCCTTCTAAACATTTTCTATCCACATATCTGTGCAAGGGCCTTTTGAATGCTGTTCTAGCACATACGTCAAGCTGTTGTTCATAAACTACAGTTTGGCGTTCAACACCACCACCCCCTCCTAACCAGTTACCAAATTTGGGGACTGTCTCTGTGTTTCCGTTTGCAACTGGATCCTCTACTTCCTTATCAACAGAACATAATCAGTATGAACTGGCAACAACACTTCTTCCTCTAACACATCAAGGCTGTGTGCTCAGCCCCCTGCCCTACTCTCTACCTATGACTGAGTAGCCAGACAGTTTCAACATCTTCAAATTCGCTGGTGACATCTGCATTGTTGGATGAATTATGTATAATCATGAGTTACAGTTTAGGAGGGAGTTTGTCAGATTGAATGGTATGAAAACAACAGCCTTGCACTAAACATTAGTAAAACCGAGGAACTTATTGTTGACTTTAAAGGAGGGAGGCTAGGATTCACCAACCTGTCTTCAACGGGTCGGTGGTGGAGAGACTCAACAACTTCAAGTTCATGGCCAGGTATATCACTGAAGATCTGTCCTGCATCCAGCACAATGATACAATCATAAAGAAAGCCCATCGATTCTTCTTCTTCATCAGAAGATTGTAGAGATTCAGCATGTAAACAAACACTCTCTTGAACAGATGTATAGCAGAGAGCATCACTGCCTGTTTCAGCAACTCAAACGATCAGGAACGAATGAAATTAACCAAAAATCAGTGAACCCTGCACAGTCCATCGCATGTACTGACATCCCCACCATTCGAAAGGCTCAATGGGAGGGTCTGCTTCAAAAAGGCAGCCAGCATTATCAAGGACCTATACCACCCTGTCAATTCTCTCATGTCACTCCTACCATCAGGATGAAAGTATAGGAATCTGAAAATTCTAGTGTTCTGGAACAGCTACTTCCCAACAACCATCAACCTATTAAGCAATTTGCGACTCTTTAATCCTTTTGTCTCGCCTTTCTTTTCATCTCTGGCCTTTGTCCAAACATCTACCTATTTAAAAACCTATTACCTGCCAGGCTTTGTCCTGACTCTCCTCTCTTCCAGCTTTCTCCCCCATTTTTACATTCCCTCCTCGGATGCTACCCGAGCCAGAGTTCCTCCAGCACCTTGTGTTTCGATCAAGGTTCCAGCATTCCTCGTGAGCTGTGCATTACGGTCCCCTTGTTTGAGTCCCTGGAACAGACCAGCACACATTGTCACAAAATGTGGCCACAAGCTGTAGCCCCATTGATACCAGTGTCTCGCCACTGAAGCCCTCTCTCTATTCTGAGTGTGCCAGGCTTAGATTTAACCAACTCCAACAAACACTGTCTGTGAATGGGATTCCTTGGATATCATTGTAAGCAATCATCACCTGAACAGCAGATGGTATGTGAGTAAGTATATTCATGCAATGGCCACTACAATTGTGCAATCAGAGGTTAAATGAGGTCCGTGTGAGTGTGACGGGCAAGGTTTGAGTGACTTCATGAACCTTGACCAAATGAGTGAGGTTATTAAATGTTCTCCTGCAAGGGACGAGGTCAGAGTGACAGTACAGGTGCACAACCTTTTATCCGAAAGCCTTGGGACCAGGCACTTTTCGTAATTCAGAATTTTTCGGCTTTCGGAATGGAAGATTTTTAGCGTAGATTTTAACGGCTGGCTCTTCAATGTAGTTTTTTCTTGCAGAATAGGAGAGAATAGGGAGGGTTAGGCTGGGATCATTCTCTGCGAGATGATCCTAGTGCGGGAGACAAGTGTAGGAGAGGTGTACTGACTGTGTGGGCAGAACTTTGGAAGTGATTGCCCACCATTCTCAAAAGCCGCTGAGTCTTGCTGTCCCTCCAACTCCAGAGGAATCCGCTCCCCGATGGGCCGCAACGGCGACAAGTGGCAGTTCGCCCACAGCCCGAGCTGCGCCCCCTCATCCGCAACCCGAGTTGGAGCGGGGCTGGGCTAGAGTTGTTGCTGGCTGTGAGTCTCTGGGATCTCCGTGCTTGCAGTGGGCCTGGGGGTCGGTGTCCCGATGAGGGGGCGCAGCTCGGGCTGTGGGTGAACTGCCACTTGTCGCTGTAGCGGCCCATCAGGGAGCGGCTTCTGGTGGTCCTGACGTCTCTCAGCTCCTGTCCAGGGGGACGGCCGGAGACGTCAGGACCAACAAGAACCCGCTCCCCGATGGGCCGCTACAGCGACAAGTGGCAGTTCGCCCACAGCCCGAGCTGCGGCCCCTCATCCGCAACCCGGGTTCCTCTGGAGTTGGAGCGGGGCTGGGCTAGAGTTGCTGCTGGCTGTGAGTCTCTGGGATCTCCGTGCTTGCAGTCGGTGTCCCGTTGGCCCTGACGTCTCCGGTCACCCCCTAGAATGGAGCTGAGACTGGGAACTTTACTGCCCTTACCCCCTCCCTCTGCAACTGCAAACAACTCCACAGTTCCCAGTCTCAGCTCCTGTACAGGGGGGTGGCCGGAGATGTCACAGCCCGAGCTGCGCCCCCTCATCCGCAACCCCAAGACCAAGACGTACTTTGCACACCGTCAGCTTCTGTCCCTACGGGGAGCGTGTTCCTCTGTAGTTGGAGCGGGGCTGGGCTGCTGCTGGCTGTGGGTCTCTGGGATCTCCGTGCTTGCAGTGGGCCTGGGGGTCGGTGTCCCGTTGGTCCTGACGTCTCCGGTGACTGGCAATGGCTCCGACGTGAAGACAGTGCAAAGCCCCCGCGCCGGTGCAATGGGCGGGGAGCTGGAGAGGGGAGGGAAGGGGTCACACACATGGCCGGGAAGCAGAGGGGTGTAGATGGGGTGAAACTGAAGGGAGCGACAATCTGCTGCTCCCTGCCCGCTGAGTTAAAACGTTCCCACGCAAGACTCACGATACACTGTGTATCGTGAGTCTACCGTGGGAACATTTTTAACTCAACGGGCAGGCAGCAGCAGATTGTCAATTATTAACCCTCCCGCGCAATATACCCTCACCTTCTCTTTTATGAATGGGGATTTAGTTCCCCTTTCTTCGAGGACCGACCGGAGGTTCCGCTGTCACCTCTGCGGGCCGCCCTCGGTGAACGTCTTCAAGGACCTTTTTTCAAGGACCGAAAAAATGTCGCTATTCGGAGCTTTTCGTTATTTGGATCTTCGAATAAAAGGTTGTGCACCTGTACTAGCAGTGACCTCTCCTATATGTGGTCACTCAGAGATATGTGGATCTCCCACCCATTGTTGACCTCTCCCAGGGTGGAGTGCACGGATATGGGCTGCCACTTCCATGTAGTGAGGCAGCATCAGTAGCCCTCTAGGGCATCCAGCAATGGGGTGGTCCCTAAAGATGCTCCATGCCAGTGTCATGGGTGGTCATTGCTGCAAGTGTCGCTGGCATCAGAAGCCGGACCCTGCAACACACGCCATCCTGGCAGAACTGAGCAAAGGAGAGCCTGTTCCCAACAGAAAACCCAGGCAGACAACAGCCCCGGGGACTGGGCCTTGTCGTCCCATGCCACGGAGGATGGAATCTCCACTCCATCACTGTCAGAAACATGGCAAACGCATTGTGCCTGGAGACATGGGAGCTGAAAGGAGAGGAGTGCTGCTCCAATCACCACACTCACTCGGGTGGCGCAGGGGTTAATTGGAACTTTTTTGGGTCAGATTGCATTCAACCCATGAATAACTTCCCTCTGACACATCAACAACGCTACTGCCAGGTTCAGCCGTATCATTCTCAATAAAGTCCCTGCGTAAATCCGAGCGAGACTGAAAATGGAGCAAAGATCAAGGCCGCTGGTGAAATTATTATTTAAAGACTGATTGGTCTTTCCAATGGAACTGTAATGTGAAGGAAGCTTTGGGCATTATTTAAACGTACTGGGGTGAAATGAATCTCCCACAATTAAAGTGGCTGAGGGTGAGTCTTTAGACCTGCTTATGATGCACTAATTTACTTTTGCTTTGACATCATCTGACCTTTCACTGGCTCAGCAAGGATCAGCAATTTCTTCTAAGACGCACACAATAAAATCATTGAATGTGTGATTACTGGCTGCTTCATACCGGGGAATCTCATTAAGGTAATGGAAAGGGTTTGTCAGACGCAGCAGAGTAGTGCCCTGAGGGACACAATCTAGCTACAAAATTTCAATAGGTAAATCTGAGGCAAATACTAATGTTTCATAATACACAAATGAATTGACAACAAATGCCTCGGATTAACTCCCAGTTGAAGTAAGTAAAGCTGCTACTCTGTTTATTAAATTACATGTTCCGGCTCTCGCGAATACATTTTATATCCCACCCCCCCAACACACCCGGGCCCACTCAGATACCAGCCCCCCCCCCCCCCCCCTTACCCCCCCCCCCCCCCCCCCCCCCCCCCCCCCCCCCCCCCCCCCCCCACCCTTACCCCCCACCACCCCCAAAACCCGCAGAGATCCACTCATAGTGCCCACCATCTCTCAAACGCATACCCCCTGCCCTATTCTCGGATCCCACTTCCTCTATCCTCTCCTGGAGACTCTTCCCAAATATAGACAAAGTGCTGGAGTAACTCAACATCTATGGAGAAAAAGGATGGGTGATGTTTCAGATCGTGACCATTCTCAAATAATTCCTTTGAGTTTTTAACATTTATTGAAACTCTGTCACTCCAGTTTAAAGGCAAAGAACAACTTGTTAAAAATGCAGCTGTATTATTCAGGATGATATTTTCATTAAAGTAATGAAAATGTCCCTGTGACTAGTGGTGTGCCTCATGGTTTGGTGCTGAGCCCGTTACTGTTTGTTATCTACATCAATGATTTGGATGAGAACATACAGTGCAAGATTAGCAAGTTTGCTGATGATACAAAAGTTAGTGGTTTGCAGATAGTGAAGATGGTTGTGACCGATTGCAGCAGGATCCGGATCGATTGGCCTGGCGGGCCGTGGAATGGTTGATGGCATTTAATACAGAGAAATGGGATGTGTTACATTTTGGGATGTCTAACAAGGGCAGGACCTATACAGTGAATGGTAGGCCTCTGGGGAGTGTTCTGGAGCAGAGGGATCTAAGAGTGCAGGTACATGGATCCTTGAAGGTCGAGTCGCAGGTAAATAAGGTGGTCTAAAGGCTTTTGGCACTTTGGCCATCAGTCAGAGTGTTGAGTATAGAAGGTCGGAGGTCATGTTGCAGTTGTATAAGACGTTAGTGAGACCGCATTTAGAATATTATGTTCAGTTCTGGGCACCATGTTATAGGAAAGATATTGTCAAGTTTAAATGAGTTCAGAGAAGATTTACGAGGGTGTTGCCAGGAGTATAGTGTCTAAGCTATAGGGAGAGGTTGAGTAGGCTGGGTCTCTATTCTTTGGAGTGCAGGAGGATGAGGGATGATGTTATAGAGGTGTATAAAATCTGGTAGATGCATAGAATCTCTTGCCCAGAGTAGGGTAGTTGAGGACCAGAGGACATGGGATCAAGGTGAAGGGGAATCGATTTAATAGGAATCTGAGGGATAACTTTTTCACACAAAGGGTGGTGAGTGTATGGAACAAGCTGCCAGAGGAGGTAGTTGAGGCTGGGACTATCCCAACATTAAGAAACAGTTAGACAGGAACATGGATAGGACAAGTTTGGAGGGATAAGGACCAAACACAGGCAGGTGGGACTAGTGTAACTGGGACATGTTGATCGGTGTGGGCAAGTTGAAGGGTCTGTTTCCACACTGTATCACTCTATGACCCTAAAGTTGCTCACCAATGTCAGGTACATGACATCCCCATTCAATATCCCTAAAGATAGACCAAGGGTATCTAATGAGGTAGATAGTAGCTCAGAACTGATCTCTAGCTGTTGGTAGGATGGTTCAGTTGCCTGATAACAACTGGGACTAAACTGTTTCTGAATCTGGAGGTATGTGCTTTTAAGAGGCATTTAGACAGACACTTAAATAGACAAGGCACAGGAGGGTGTAGAGTCACAGTCGTGCTGCTCAGAAGCAGACCCTTCAGCACAACTCATCCATGCCAGTACAGTTTTATACCTGAGCAAATCCCACCTGCCCACGTTTGACCCATATCCCTCTTAACTGTTCCTGTCCAAGTACCTGTCCAAATGCCTATGATTTGAATCCATGCACGTGTGACTCGCATCTCTGCTGCTGGGGCTGCTGCCAATGGAGGCAAGGATTTCACTGATTGTGTACTGCAATGTAAGAGCAGCCATACCGACCAAATGCTCCCATCATCATCCAACATGGCACAGTCAGTGGGTAGATTGAGGATGGTAGGAATGACATGAGATAATTTCCAGAAATTAAATGAACTCTTCAGTGTGATAGTAGTGAGCACACCAAGGTGTGATGTTATTAAGTAAATTCACAGTTGAGCCTGTGTGTAAACTTACTGCCAATGGTGGATTGGAACAGTCTACGGTGCGTTATCAGCAGACAAATGCCTTGCAGTTATTAGTGCGCAGATACCCTGGCCAGTCTATCTTGGGGGAAAATTAAAAGCTATGTGTGTTCTTAATATGTAAATATATTGCACAGTGCATTGATAGAGAGTAAACACATTATTAATGAGCAAATGCCCCCCCAGTTTGCTTCAATAGGTATACACACTGTATTATACTCTGGTATATGCTGAATATCCACGTTGACCTGGTTCAGTACACACTGCAGTCAGCGTGATGTTGGATGTGTATGAGTATAATGCAGTCGGTTCATTGTTTGAGCTCCTTCAACATGAATCGAGGAGGTTTCAGTTTCAGGGATCATGTCATTCTAGAAACATTTTCAAAAATGCAAAGAAAAAGTCAGAATGCAGGTGTTTAGTTTGAAAGGTGCAAACGGGCTGCAGTAGTGAGTTTTGTGAGTTAGTTTATTGTCACGTGTACTGAGTTGCAGTCAAAAGCGTTTGTATGTCAGCGGAAAGACAATACATGATTGCAATCAAGCCATCCACAGTAAACTAACCGTCTGGTGGTTTCATTCCTTGTGAATTGGGAAACATTAATTGAGATGACCAAAACACAAAGTGCACCATTCGCTGCTCCTGTGGGCCTATTGTACATCGGTGAGACCATGCACGTTTCACCGAGCACGTGCTTTCGGTCTGCCAAGGCATGCTGGGTCTCCCAGTTGCTCGCTTCTCTTCCCATTCCCATATTGACCTTTCTGCCCTGAGCCTCCTCCATTGCCAGAATGAGGCCACACGCAAACTGGAGAAACCACACCTTGGGTAGTTTACAACCCAATGGTATGCACATTGAATTCTCCAATTTGTCTTCCCTTTCTCTTTCCTGTGTCCTCCCCACACTCCAGTAGGCACCAAATTCTCCCATTATCCCCTCTTTCTCTCCCTGTCCCCTTCTGCATATATATCTCTCCCTCTAGCTTTATATTTCAATCTCTTATCTGATACTCTTTTGTCTCCATTTCACCTCTAGCCTTTGCCATTTACTCCATCCATCTTCCAATCACGCTCCCCTCTCCTGTACCCACCAATCACTTGTCAGACTTTGTCCTGCCTATCTCTATGTTCCATCCCCCCCACCCCTGCACCATCAGTATGAAGAAGCTTTCCAACGAAGTATCATTTGTCTATTCCCTTCTTGATTGGTACAGGTGTCAGAGGTTATGGGGAGAAGGCAGGAGAATGGTGTTAGGAGGGAAAGATAGATCAGCCATGATAGAATGGCGAAGTGGACTTGATGGGCCAAATGGCCTAATTCTACTCTTATCCCTTATGACCTTCACTGATGCTGCCTGACCCACTGAGTTCCTCCAGCACTTTGTGTTTTGCTCAAGATTCCAGCGGCTGCAGTTCCTTGTGTCTCAATTAATTCAGATGAAGTTGATTCCAGACTGTGGATGAATGCTAAGTGCTGAGTGAATGTTACTTACTGAAATTCTCAGCCTCAAATACTTCGGGTGGTTTGAAAGGTTAATTGATCTTCCATTATGCCGGTCTCCGTGTATGTCACCTCTGTTCATTCAACACATAAACAAATGGATTTTGTGTGTAAATTCTCCTACTTGTAAAAAGGAACCTCTTGCATCAGCCTTTCATAACTTCCAAAAACACTTCAACTGCAAAAGGTTATTTTCAATGCTGCAATGTAAGAAACATGGCGGCCAATCTGTGGATGGCAGAGAGCAACTTGACTCAGTGTTTTAAATGGGTTAGTTGAGGGATGAATATAAACAGAAAAATAGGTTATTTCAGCTTTTCTTCCACATAGCCTCATGGGGATTCTTATAAACAGAGGCAAGCTAAAAGAGTGTGTGAGATTTTACCTGATAGATAGATACCCAATAGATGCCAAATACATTGGAGGCTGGATATTGTAACCAGCTTCCAGAGTCTGTCTCCATCTCAGTCAGCGAAACCACTGTAACATCGGACGGAATGTTCTCTGCACCACTGCAGTAGAATCGCTTCCTCCCTGCAGTGTGGTGCCCAGAAATACACACAGTACTCTTACTGTGAATTATCTAATGTTTTGTACAGTGTTACCATAATCTCGATATCATCAGAAGTCCCATCGGCCTTCTCAATCACCTTGTTCATGGTGTGTGCGTGTTTGGACATGTTCACCCGGGTATAATGGTCCTTATTAAAGCAAAACGCTGGAGGAACTCTACAGGTCAGGCAGCATCCGTGGAAAGAATGGACAGATTAAATTCACTGCCGCAATGTAAGAAATGTGGCAGCCAATCTGTGGATTGCAGAGAGCGATTCACAGATAGTTTGGGTTGCAACCCTTCATCACACCATTGAATGACTCCAGTACTTTTATATTATGCATTCCCTCCACATATGCTGCCTGGCCTACTGGGTTCCTCCAGCACTGTGTTTCACTCAAGATTCCAGTTCCCAGTCTCTCCACCATCATGTTCCTCAGTACTTGCTCAACTCAGTCCATTCACTGTGTGAACCTTGGCCATCAGTTCAAAATTGTCAACATTAAATTCCACCTGTTATTTTTCTGCCCATCTTACCAACTCATGAACACCACCCGATAATAGAAGACTACCCTCCTCACTATCACAGAACCACAGCTACACTTGTAACATTACCAATCATACTGCCCACATTTCCATCAGGATTGTCCATGTATGCAACGAATACTGAGATGCAAGGCTCGGGTAACCTGTTGTACCTTCACACCCTTTCCATTTATCTTAAATAACAGGAACAAAGGGATGGAAGATTGCCTGTGTGTGAGCTGACTGAAACTGTACAGATGATGTGCCTGGCTGAGTTTTGAGGTGAGTTATCAGGAAACCAGCCAGGCAGTCAGTGCTTGCGAAAACAATTGCAATATCCTGTACCAAGGATGTTTCAAATCTAAAATAAAAGCAGAAAGCAATGGAAATAACCAGCAGGTTGTCTAGTTCCAGGGCTAAACAATCAACCTCATGAAATGTCTTGCACAGTACAGGATCTGCCTTAGAATGATGATCACAAGCTCTGTTGTACTGTTGCCTTCTGCTTCACCCATTTTAAACACCACGGCACCAAGGTTTGGCTTCAGATCCATCGGCGACTGTACGTCAGTCACTCTGCTGTCATGTCATTCTATGCAGTGAAGTGGCAAATGTTGTCGGCTCAATTGAACCCAGTCATTGTTTATGTCCATGGGAGAGGCGACTTCAGCTAAACTATGTTGGGCTGGAAGATAGTGAAGTTCTGAGCACCCATCAGCGTCCTGCTCTGGAGAATTCCAGCATCCTGTGGCCACCACAAGTCCTACGTAAGGCAGGGCGATACATCCCCAGAGATCCATCATCTTGTTTCCCTGTAATTTTATATCTATGCACGGTCATCACATCTTCATCTCTATGACTCCAGTGTGCTGCAGTTTAACGAAATAAGTACCAAACCTCTGTATCCAACAACTTTTACTGAAGGCATTCAGCACTCAACTAATAGCAGCAGTCTGTGCAACCTACCTTAAAAGTCATGCCACATGATGCATGTCATTCTTGAACATCTATATCTATATATTACTAAAACTCTCATCTTGTTTGTTTCTATGTCTGTCTGTCTGTCACCCCATGTGATCCTGAAATTACGCCAAAATTGTACACAACAGCGCTACAATTTTTGGCCCACCTTACCATTGTCCTATGTTGTATCACGTTTCGTTCAGATTGATGGTATTTTACAAGTTATTCACATTTTAAACAAAAAACACTTTGACAAAAAACTGGCCGTTAGCAGTGTATGATGTCACAATGGGATCTCATTTACATAAACTGCCCCTCAGCAGTGTTCCACCCCAGAATTACATCATAACGGGATCTCATTTACATTTAAAAAAAAAGTTGTTTTAAAAAACACAGCAGCTTCCACCTCACAATGAGGGGGTAGGGAGGGGAGAAAAGTTACGGAGGGACGGAGGGAGTAATGGAGTGTAGGGGAAAGGGGAGGGAAAGGTAGGGGAGGAGGAGAGGAGGAGTAGATTCACCTTATCTATTCCAGTCATAATCTTATGCATCTCTATAAGATCACCCCTCAGCCTACTGCACATCGAGGAATAAAGTCCTAGCCAGCCTGGCCTCTCTCTATAGCTTAGGCCCTCAAGTCCTGGCAACATCCTTGTAAATCTTCTCTGCACATTTTCCATCTTAATGACATCCTTCCTATAGCAGGATGACCAACAGTGAATGCAACCGCACTGTCCCTCAACCTCAACAGAAGCTGATTGACTTGCTGGCTTCCTCCAGCAGATTGATTGATATTTTTTCCCCCATGGTTGACATTGTCCCTGGCTCCATGCCTCTCCAAACCCATGACCTTTGCTGCTCAACCTGTGCTCCTCCAATCCCCACATCCAGCCCACCCCAGCCCCAGGTTTACACACTGCATGGCACGGTGTGTGAAGGCATGGCCTTCCTCCAGTAATGCTTGTGGTTTGGTCATTGGTGATATTGGAAGCTGCAGACCAAGTCCTGGGTGATTGTATCGCAATGACCCGGCCTCGCTGGGTGCTGATCAGTTGCCATCCTCACTCCTGATATTCACAAACATCCCCAAAACCTTTTAAAATGTAGTTTTCATCTTTAAACACAAACAATTTAAAATATATGCACTCTTGTTTGAGAAATTAATTCATGTGTGTCTCTTTAACATTCTTGTCATGTGCATCGAAGTACAATGAAAAGTGCATTTTGCATGCTATACAGTCAAAGAAAGACTGTACATGAATATAATCAAGCCATCCACTGCGTACAGATATAGGATAAAGGGTACAGCATTTAGTGAACGATAAACATAGTTTAAAGGTCTCCAAAAAGGTAGATGGGAGATCAGGACAACATTCTAGCTGGTGAGAGGATGGTTCAGTTGTCTGAGAACTGCTGGGAAGAAGTTGTCCTGAATATGGAGGTATGAGTTTTCAAACTTCTGTATCTCTTGCCTGATGGAAAGGGAGTGACCAGGGTGAGATTGGTCCTTGATTATGCTGGTGGATTTCTCGAGGGCTGTAGGGATTAAATGGGAGAGAGTTCAGTTTGTGTGATGGTCTGGGCTATGTCCACAATTCTCTACAATTTATTGTGGGCATGGATAGAGCTGTTACCACATCAGGTGATGATGCATCCTGATAAAATGCTTTCTATGGCACATCTGTAGATGCTGGTGAGGGTTGGTGGGAACATACCAAGCTTCCAATGCATTGAGTATATAAAGTTTCTGCAATGCCACAATTGTTGTCTAACTTGGGTGAGAAGGTGAACCTGCCACGTCCAGTCATGGTGGCCATCAGCATGCCCTTGTCTCCCTGTCGGGCCCGCCATGCTCTGTTTCCTTTTGAGAGCAGTACTGGAGCACATCCTGCTAGACTGACATGCCACTTTGCTGCTGACAGGCTTCTTCTGTGCAGCCACGGCCTCTCAGAGAGCAAGGGAAGGTCACGTTTCTCTGCATCTTGTTTCTACATGTGTACATTGCTGTCCCTCCTGCCACGGGGTCCCTGGCCTTGCCAGAATTATCTGCTGTGCTCGGCTCAATGTTTGCTCTCAAAAATCGCAGGTCACTAAGGCACCCAGGAAATACTCTCCTGAGGAGCTTCCAGCCAAAAGAGTATGTTACTCTGGGTGGTTTAGTGTGAACATCTTCAGTGAGTGTAGAGCTGCCTTTCAAAGTGTCTTGTTGTGAGTTGGAGCCCTTTAAATGGTGTTACGATGGAGAACGGTACAGGATATGTGCCTAGTCTTAGTCATAGAATCATTGAATCATAGAGGACAGACACAGGCACTTTGGCCCTACTCAAACAAGGAGTTTTGCTGAGTCAGCCCCACCTTTCCAAATTTAGTTTATATTCTTCTAAACCTTTCCTAAACATGCACCTGCCTAAATATCTTTTAATCACCCGCCTCGACCACTTCCTCTGGCAGCTGTTCGGTTTAATACCATCCACCTTCTGTGAAAAATGTGGATATCTGATTTGTTTTAACTGGCCTATCCTGGGTAAAGATTGTGACCACCCATCTTATCTACACCCCTCATGATTGTATAAACCTCTTTGTGGTCTCCAAAGGTACGTGCTAGTACATGAGCCCCCCGATGTACGGTGGTCAGGTGGTTACTGTAATTTGCACAGTGGCTGATGCCTTCCCGCATGTCCTGTGACAAGGCACCATCACTGATCAAGAGAAAACTGTAAAACACAAAGTTCTTATGATCTGTGACACTGAACTACAGGGGTCACAGCCAACAAATCCCTGACATTAACTCCAAATATACGGTAGACCAGAGTTGCTGTTTGCTTTTCAGATTAATGATAGGTCAATGTTGGTTTAGCCATTGCCATGGAAAAGCAAAACAACTGCAGATGCTGAAAATCTGGAATAAACTTGGAGGATGCTGGAAACTGTTGGCCCTCTCACCTCTGTACACTTGTTAAATGACAAGGCAGGCAGAACCACACTTAAAATATATATTTTACTTCGGAGTCACGTGAGTGACTACGTGAAGAACCCGTCCAGCACGCGTGCGCGACATTGCGTTCACGCAGTGCAACAGCGACAAGTGGGAGTACAGGCGCTCCCGCTACAAGCCTGAAGGCTGTTAGGTAAGTACTTGCCCAGTTTAACAGGGGGAGCAAAGCAGCAGAGGGAAGCGGCCCCCGTTCGACTCCAGGGAAGGAGCGTTCCGTCAGTGGAGGGGGGAGAGGCAGCACCGGGACCGCACACGCTGCGATCCACAGTAGGGTACTGCGCCGATGCCCAGTCCGCTAACTGCTGTCTGACCAACAGCAGCGGACTGGAAGGAAATTCAAAACCGGCCGGTACCCCTGCAACTCCCGACAAGGAGACACGCTGCCCGAGAACCGCAGATCCCGGCCGAAAACGGCAGGCAGCCTCCAGAGCAAGTCAGCAAGCAAATCTTGGGCTGAAGACGGACACAGAGGATGGAACACAAGTGTTTGCTCTCCAAGCCTTGAGTAAGGTCATGGAGTATAAAACTCCAGCGAGACTTGCCCCAGGAGCAGGGGCAAGCTCACCAAGGGAGCATAACACTCCCGCTCCAGTGCTACAGCACTGGTCATCTCCCTTGTCGAGGGATTGATGGTGACCAGAGCTGTGCTGGTCAAGAAGAGGGGTCACTGGCTGAACAACATCGGGAGTATGCTTGAGGTACAGGGTCAGGAAGAGCTGCTGGGTGTGGCCGCTACGTGGCTGCACCACGAGCGAGATGGCCTTTCAGTCTCACTGACGGCCAGCCTATTACCTGTTTTCCAAAAAACCTCTCCAAGACAGGTAGCCATGAGGCGTTGGATTCATCACGCCTCCCCTAAATTGCATTTACTCAAAGTGCCCACCATTATTGGGGGATACATTGAGCAGGGCATTTTAAAACCCAAATATCTTAAAATTGCATTTGATACCCTGACGTCGGCTATCATGTTCGCATGCTCATTCCAGAAGGGCAGGGTAGTATGGCAAAACACCTGACCCTACTGTTCACAGTATGCTCCACAACTTCTCAAGGGAAGTCACAAACCTGCCCTCAACCTATAAAATTCACAGGACTGTGAGAACGCCGACCTCACAACCACAGATCCTGCTATCTGGCAAGTTACCAAACCAAGCCTAAAAAACTGGACGAAGTGTCCAAAATAATCCGGAAGTGGCGGCGCTGTTAACAGCTGCGGCTCGCCTGCAGTCCGTCTGTCTTTACTTTTTTCTGTTGTTTTTTTTGTCTTGTTTTGGTTAAGTTTTAGTTTGTTGGGTTGTGTTAGAGGGGGTGGAACATGTTCTCTGTCTCTTCCTTCGGGGGAATGCGACTTTTTCATGTCGTACCCCCTTCTCTGCCTCCGTCTGCGCTGAGGCCTAATGGCGGAGCTGGCGGCCTCCAGCCTGCGACTGACCCCGAGGCTCCAGAGGCAGAGCCAGCCAGGACTTACCAACGAGAGGCTGGCCGTCTTCGGGGCTGAGCAGCGGTGGCCCGACTTGCTGGTGCGGCGTTCTGGCTTTCGGCGGCGGCCTGGGGCTGATGCAGCGGGGCCCGGAGCTGGGGCAGCGGCCTGGAGCTGGGGCAGCGGCCCGGAGCGGAGACGGCGGGACCTGGAGCAGCGACTGCGGGACCAGAAGCTGGCGCGGCGGCCTGGAGCTGGGGCAGCGGCCCAGAGCGGAGACTGCAGGACCCGGAGCTGGGGCAGCGACCTGGAGCTGGGGCATCGGCCTGGAGCTGGGGCAGCGGCCCAGAGCGGAGACTGCAGGACCCGGAGCTGGGGCAGCGACCTGGAGCTGGGGCATCGGCCTGGAGCTGGGGCAGCGGCCCGGTGCGGACACTGCAGGATCTGGAGCTGGGGCGGCGACCTGGAGCTGGGGCATCGACCTGGAGCTGGGGCGGCGGCCCGGAGCTGATGCTGTGGCGGGCCGTCTCGGAGCGGGGATGGCGTTCCGGCTATCGGCAGCGGCGACATCACCACGGAGGTCCGCTGGACTGGAGAGCGGCATCTCCGGCCTGGATCGACCGCCTCAGCGCAGAGGGAGAACAAGGAGGGAAGAGATGGAAACTAAGACTTTGCCTCCATCACAGTGAGGAGGTGCTTGGTGAACTCACTGTGGTGGATGTTTAATTGGTGTTTATTGTATGTTTTGTTATTATTGATTCTGTGTATGACTGCAGGCAACATAGTTTCGTTCAGACCGTAAGGTCTGAATGACAATAAAGGATCTATCTATCTATCTATCTATTCGGCTCAAGAGGGCAGGGTCTGGAATGAGCACCACACTAAACCAGGCAGCAGTACCTCTACGCATCCACCAGGGGCGTCTACGTCATGGTACTGGTGAAAGCTCGGGGCCTGCATGTTATTTTTGTAAAGCACTTTGGTGTCAATGCGAGTTGACTTAAAACGTGCTATATAAATAAAACTTACTTACTATTGGACAAGCATATTGCTCAGTGGTGCACCATTTTGCATGTTCGTTTATAAATTAACAACATCACAGTGGTGACATATACCAAACCACTTGGGCGGAATAAAATCGAAATTATGTGACAATTTATTTAACAATTGGTAACCGTATGTCGTCAAACATGTTTGACCATCAGTAACTTACCTATCAGGTGAGCTAAATACTGTAAACGAACATTTAAACCAAAAGTATTTGCTGAGATTACAAAGCAATATGGACACCAGATATCGATTACCTTATATTCCAATTGAATCGCCACGTACCAATGTATGTCACATGAAACCAACTCAAGGCAGCGGCATGGATACATTTCCACGTATTGAGGTGGGGGGAGGAAACTAATCTCTATGTTCTCCCCTTCCTTCTACCTCATCAATAGGTACTACGGTCTCATCAGTCGGGTACTACGCAAAACACAGTGGACTAAACCCACAGTCATGGTTCCCAATGGTCCTTGACATGGTCATCAAAACCCTATGATTCCCAATAGCCTAGGCTTATCAGCCCGCCCAGTTCCGGCCTAAACCATCCATGCCACGATAAACTACCAGGTTGCAGGAAGAAAGGGCCTGGATTACAGAATTGGGAAGACAACTGCTGGGCCTGGATCAGACAGCACTATCAACATGATGACAGCATTCCGTCGCATATCCACTAGGGAACATACCTGGGAAGAAACTGCTCAAACTCAGGAACTACACATTCAACTACAACAAAACCTGTACTGGAGTTCCTGGCAGGCCTTCACCACAATAAAGGACTCGGCTACTGCGCCATCAATATAGCCAGAAGTACTCTGTCAGCCTACTCAACTCAGGCACCACGACAACAGGGCAAGGGTACCACCCAATGATGATCAAATTCAGGAGAGGTATATTCAATTCCCATTCCCCAGAACTAGGTACACCCAAATTGGGAAGTCTGTGAGGTCCTGACGTACCTTAGGGGATGATCACCAGCCAGGTCCCTCACCCTGGAACAGCCTACCCTGAAGATAGATATGCTGACGGCCTTACCTCAGCACAAAGACCCAGTTCTTCCATTGACTGCGATTGGACAACATGGTGATAACACCAGATAGTGTCACATTTTCCATTCAGGGGCTGGCCAAACAGAGCAGACCAGGAACATCAGGTCCAGTCATGGAATTCCGGGCATACCCACCTGAACCACGGTTATGTGTCATGACCCACTTAATGAACTATATTGACACAATAAGAAAATCCTGAGGGAGAGGAAAAAGCCTTATGGGTCAGCCACAAGAAACCTCATGGTTGGGTGACGAGCCAAACTATCTCGAGTGGCTCAAACAGGTACTGGGAGTTGCTGGAGTAAATACTAACGTGTATAAATCTTATTCCACCAGAGCAGCTTCCACGTCAGTGACTAAGAGGATGGACGTACCTATGGACCACATCCTGGCTACAGCGGGGTGGTCTAGGGAGTATACATTCCAAACTTTGTAACAAGCCACTGGCAGAATCTGTATCGGTTGCAGAAATAACATTAGAATCTGCAAATATATAATTTAAGCCCGGGAGAGCATTTTTGTCTTGTTATTGTTGATAACACCATTTTTGTTTTACAAACAGATTCATGGTTGATTACGATAACATACTTCCTCCCTCAAATGATTTCGGCAGCGAGTGAAGTATGAACTGTTACACGGTTTGAAATCACAGAGCTTTAAAATCTTCACGTAGTCACTCACGTGACTCCGAAGTAAAATATTTAGATTAAACAAGAACTTACCAGTTTGAAGTTTGATCTGTATTTTATGAGGAGTTACGATGAGGGATTACGTGCCCTCTGCCCCCACCCTCAATAATGGAGATCAAACTGGTAACTAAGCTCTCCTTTTCTTTACTATATTTATTTCAATTACTGTGTCTGTCTGTGATTCCACACCGCTGCTTTGAAGTATGTTGTGCATGCGTGCTGGACGGGTTCTTCACGTAATCCCTCATCGTAACCCCTCATAAAATACAGGTCAAACTTCAATCTGGTAAGTTCTCGTTTAATCTTACTATTAAAATGAATCCTTAACTCGTCCTGATGTCACTAACTTGTGCCTGGACTTGGATGCTCCCTGATGAGAGATGAACTGGCCATGCTCACCTCAACAGTCTTCTCTTGAGTTCCAAACTCTGGTTTAACTTCTGCGATGGTTATCACTGCTCATCACTGATGTCTGGCGAAAAAATAAAATTGGGAAGGCGGCTCAACTGTGGCTAACAAGGGAAATCAAGGATAGTGTTAAATCCAAGGAAAAGGCATATAAATTGGCCAGAGTAAGCAGCAAACTAGAGGACTGGGAGAAACTCTACAGAGGAGGACAAAGGGATTAATTAAGAAGGGGGGGGGGGGGAGAGCATGAACGAAAGCTTGTGGGGAATATAAAAACTGACTTTAAAAGCTTCTTCAGAGATGTAAAAAGGAAAAGATTAACTGAAGACAAATGTAGGTCCATTACAATCAGAGACAGGTGAATTTATAATGGGGAAACAAGGAAACGGCAGAACAGTAAAACGAGTACTTTGTTTGTGTCTTCCTTAGTGACGACAGAACCAATCTCCCAGAAATACTAGGGGACCGAGGATCTAGTGGGACCGAGGATCCTCCAATTTGTGCTGGACCTCACTCTGACAACAGAGGAGGCACAGGACAGAAAGGTCAGTGTGGGAATGGGAGGGGGAGTTAAAGTGTTGAGCAACCGGGAGATTAGGTAGGTTTAGGAGGACTGAGCAGAGGTGTTCAGCGAAACGATCGCCGAGCCTGTGCTTGGTCTTGCCGATATACAGGAGTCCACACCTGGAACAGCAGATACAGTAGAGGAGGTTGGAGGAGGTGCAAGTGAACCTCTGCCTCACCTGGAAAGATTGTCAGGGTCCTTGGACCGGGTCGAGCGGGGAGGTATAGGGACAGGACGGTTGCAGGGGAATGTGCCTGGTGAATGGGTGGTTTGGGTGGGAAGTGATTGTGACTGGACATTGAGCTGTTTAACCCAGGCAACTCTTTATTCCCAGAGTTCTCCCAGTAATTCAGTGCATTCCCGTTGTACTTTGTAGAGATCTAACTGCTATATAAAAACTGACTGTAACAGCACCTCCTCCATATCCGGAGGAGGCGCTGTCCTGAACGGCTGCCTGTCCTGCAGCTGTCCGTTTTTTCCCCTTCTTTTTTGTTATTTTTAGTACGTTAAGTGTACAGTCAGGGGGTCTAATCTTTTTATGTGTGGGGGGTGGTGGGGGGGAAGGGGGAAACTGCTTTTCCAAGTCCCTACCTGGTCGGAGGGGTTGCCTTCCTCCGAGCAGCGTCTTCGACCCGTCCTCGCGGCCTACCAGCGGGTCCTGGAGCGACGTTTTCCTGAGGGGCCCTGCCCAGAACATCGGCTTTGGTGGCGGCGCAGAACATCGGCTTTGGCGGCGGCGCGGCGCTGGAGCGCTGTCGCGGAGCGGGCGATGCCTTTCCTGGGTCGCCGCGCTGGGACTCCAGTATGCTGGGACCGCCGATAATAACATCGTGGAGCCGCGGTTCTGTGGAGCGGCCAGCTGCGACGTTGAACTTGCATCTCGCCGAGATCACCAGTGTGCGGAGCTCCGTCTGGCGCGGTCTGTTTGGCTTGGAAGCCGCAGGCTCCGGTGGGAAGGCGGCCGTTCCTGGCACCCCAAGCCGCTGGGGGTTCTCCCGACGCCGGAATACCATCACCCGGCGAGAACATCGGGCGTCGTGGCGGCGACTGTGGAGGCCTCGATAGGCCCGACTTTGGGTGGACAAGAGGATGGGGACTGGACTTTGTGCCTTCCCCCACAGTGGGAATCACTGTGGGGGGATGTTTTATGTTTGGTGTTGAATTTCTTCATGAATACTATGTTGTATTTTTATTAGTGTGCTGCAAGGACATCTGAATTTCCCCTGAATAAGGGGATTAATAAAGTCTAATCTAATCTAATCTAATCATGTGGCTGTAAAACACTCAGCATGTTAGACAGCATGTGTCAGAAGTGTTCAGTCCAATCACCTTTCCTCAGTAAAGAAGGTATTAGCCATAAGGAGAGGTTGGACAGACTGGGATTATTTACTCGAGAACACCAGAGGTTTGGGGAAAACCTGAGAGAACGTATATAAATATGAGGCATAAAGACAGAGAGAACCACCTTCCCAGGGTGGAAATGTCAAAGGCTTAGCTTTAAGGTGAGAGGAGAAAAGTTTAAAGAAGTGTAGGACAAGTTTTTTTTAAGTTATTTTTTGCAGTGGGTGGGTGCCTGGAACACACTGTCAGGGATGGCGAGGGAGGCAGATGTGATGGTGGCTTTCAGATGAGCACATGGCAATGTAAGGAATGAAGGACTATGGATTGCGTGCAGGCAGAAGAGATTAGCTTATCTTGGCATCATGTTTGGCACAGACATCGTAGGCCGTAGGGTCTGTTCATGTGCTGTGCTGTTCTATCTTCTATCTTCCAACTCCAGTGCTGCAGTTTGGCAGGTCCATTGAAAGCTCCTTGACTGAAAATACCACCTGTTTCTCTCTCCAGATGCTGCCTGACCCACAGAACATATACATCAGCTTCTGGATTTATTTCGATTGTTAGAATTTTAAATTCTCTGAGACAAAACATTCCCAGAGAGCCAGACGTGATTCTGAATGTAAATAGAATTTTCTGCACAATGCAGGCAGGTTAATATAATACAAAATAAGCAGCTTATTTATGAATGTGTGCCTCACAGGCAACATATCATCGCTCAACCTTTTCAATTTGGACAACAGCGAACACGCAGCATAAATGCCCAGTCACGCAAGATCAGAGCTTTATAATCAGCTGCACTCTGCGGATAACATTTGACAGCAAATTGGCTGCAAGTTGTGTGTGCAGAATTCTTAATGAATGTGACTTAATCCTGCTCCGACTCCATCAGTTCGGACGGCAGAAGGGCCAGTATTTGCTGCATCCTATAACTGTAATCAGATGGGGTAAGCTGCAGCTATGAGACAAAGGTCGATGAGTATCTGATTGAGTGGGATGGCACAGCGGTAGAGTTGCTGCCTGACTACGGGTGCTGTTCCGTATGAGATGAGAGACAGCCTCAAGAAGACAGCATCTATCAACAAGAATCCCCACTATTAAGGTCATGCCCTCTTCTCACTGCTACAACCGGGAAGGAGGTACAGCAGCCTGAAGTCCCACACCACCAAGATCAGGAAAGGTTACTTTCCAGCAACTGTCAGGTTCTGCACAACCCCAACACTACTTTGCCAACGGCCCACTATGGGCTATCTCTTGCACTGCTGTGGACTAATTGTGTTTTGCACTAATGTCTTGTCCTTGTCTTCGCATGAACTTTTTTTGTTCACTATCTTTGTGTAATTTATATACATTTTAAGTGTTTCTGTGTTGTCTGAGCCTGTGTAGCATGTAATGCAGCTGCATCTTTTCATTGTACCTGTCCGTGCTTGTGCATCTGTCAATAAACTTGACTTGACTCCAAGGCTGGAATAACTAACAACTGAAACTGCAGAAATTAGATTGTGATTCCAGGTGGGTGTTGAAGTAATGTTTCATGTTGGAAAAGAGAAATGTTTCATCTAAGCCTGAGGGATTCAATCTGCAGACCAAGAATTTACCATCTAAATTGGGGCCAGCTCGTTACTCTGCAGCCTGATGCTGGTGGTTTTGAGCAATTGGTTCAATACAGTAATGCTGTGATGTGTTTAATAACCAGGGTTTTTAGTTTATTTTTTTTAATATTGATTGTTACCTACTGACCTACTGTAGTTCAGGTTCACCTGGAACATGGAACAGTACAGCACAGGTGCAAGCCCTTCGGCCCACAATGTGTGTGCTGAAAATTATGCCAAATTAAACTAATCTCCCCTGCCTGCACGTGATTCATATCCCTCTACCCCTGCATAGCCCTGTGCCTGTGGCAGTCTCTTAAACTCTCACACACACAGGCCCTTCGGCCCAACGTGTCCATGTCAAACAAGATGCATCATCTAAGCTCTTCCCATTTACCTCTATTTGACCCATATCCCTTGCAACCTTTCCTATCCATGTACTTGCACTAAGTACCTTTTAAATGTTATGTGACATATTCCCACTGCATGTTTGTGTGAGAGGCAATGTGCTAAATAGTAACCAGGTCTGGGCGAGCACTGGACCATGTGAAGTCACATTCGAAAGAGGGGAAAAGTTCTGACAAGTTCAAGAGGTGCTGCTGTTAGCTCGCACTGACTTTAATTTCCAGTGATGCATGAACGAAGCTCTATCAGCACATCACATATTCCCCTCAAAAGTATTCTTCAAATCCGAGTTCTCCCTGTCAAACTGTGTGCGATGTTGCTGCATTGAGCTTGGCTCAGCATTTTGCACAGATTGCTCTGCTTGGGGAAACCCGGACCAATTTGGAAGGTGGCAGGCTGTGCCTGTTTAATCAACACACTGCCCGTCAGTCCTCACTCAGACAAGGGGGGGGATCTTTTCCAAGGAGCTGTCAGTGTCACAATGAATGAGCTGCTCTGTGTTCACACAATTAAGCACTGAGCAATGGAAGCTCCGAGTGCCACAACCTTTCTACTGGATGATCAAGAGCGGGGAAAGGTCAGTCAGACTGCAGACATCTTAATCACATTTGGCTGAACTGCAAAGTTCAGAGTTACTTCAAATGGTTGATTTTAAGTGTGCCAGTTCTTTAAAGTATTTGTTTTGACACTGCAGTGTTTTAGTTCACCAAACATTTTGCTCTTTTTCTGCCAAGAATTCCTCTCTGCTCAAAATCCAAAGTGTTGGAGGAACTCGGTCAGGCGGCATTTGGGGAGGGAATGGACTGATTGTGATCGACTCTTCCTCAGTGATTGTAGTAGGAGGGAGTAAACCGGAAAAGTGGGGGCCGGGGGTGGGGGAGAGGAGGGATGCCTAGCAAGTGATAGGTGGATATCACTATGATGAGGAACGTTTAAGAGGAGAAAAGGAGCCAAAAGGTGTTGAATAAGTGAGAGAAAAGTGAAATGTAAAGCCAGACGGAGAGATACAGGTGGAAGGGGACGGCAAAGAGGAACATGTGGGGATGAAGGGGAAGTTTGGGATGTGGGGTGTGTAGAAAGGAGCCTGGTGGCTAGGTCATAAGGTTATAAGGGATAGGAGTAGAATTAGGCCATTCGACCCATCAAGTCTACTACGCCATTCAAACATGGCTGATCTATCTCTCCTTTCTCCTGCCTTCTTCCCATAACCTCTGACACCTGCACTAATCAAGAATCTATCTATCCTTAAAAATTGATCCACTGACTTGACCTCCACAACCTTTTGTGGCAAAGAATTCCACAGATTCACCACCCTCTGACTAAATAAAATTCTTCTCATCTCCTTCCTAAAAGAATGTCTTTTTATTCTGAGGCTATGACCTCTAATTCTAGACTCTCCCACTAGTGGAAACATCCTCTCCACATTCACTCTATCCAAGCCTTTCACTATTATGTATGTTTCAATGAGGTCCCCCCTCATTCTAAACTCCAGCGAGTACTGGCCCAGTGCTGTCAAATGCTCATCATAGGTTAACCTACTCATTCCTGGGATCATTCTTGTAAACCTCCTCTGGACCCTCTTCAGAGCCAGCACAACCTTCCTCTGATATAGTCTCAAAATTGCTCACAATATTCAAAATGTGGCCTTACAGAGCCTTATGGAGCCTCAACATTAAATCCCTGTGTTTGTATAAAATCCCTCTTGAAATAAATGGTAGCATTGAGTTCTTTACTACTGATACGACTTACAGATTAACTTTTGGGAATCCTTCACCAGCACTCCCAAGTCCCTTTGCAACTCCGATTTCTGGATTCTCACTCCATTTAGAAAATAGTCTACGTCTTTATTCCTGCTACCAAAATGCATGACTCTACACTATATTCCATCTGCCACTTCTCTGCCCACTCTCTCAACCTGTCCAAGACCTTTTGCAGAGATCCTGCTTTCTCTACACTACCTGCCTCTCCACCTATTTTTGTATCACCTGCAAATGTTGCCACTTTGTAACATAGGCCACAACTGCAAAAACGGTTGCAGTAGGTGAGGTTTGAAGAGGTGCAAGTGAACCTGTATCTTACCTGGGTGGGCTGCTGGGGTCCCTGGGTGGAAATAAGACTGGTGTGGGCACACGTGTTGCAGTTGCTGAGGAAAGTTCCTGGGGAGGAACTGAGGCAAAGTTTACCCTGGGGTGGAAGGGAGCAATTAGTGGTGAAATGCTATTGCTCTGTGAGCTGATATCATCTTGGAGGGCTGAATGGTTTTCTGTAACATATAATGGAAGTGAGTCCTTCTTCACTTGTTGCCCAGTTCCCACGTGATTCTTCTGGCTTTGGCTGGGTGGTGCAGGAGCGAACTTCTGTAGCACCTATACCACTTTGATTTCACTGCAGATACACTCTCTCGACTTCATTGGCACTCGTAATGTGATCACTTTTGTCTGTCTTTCAGTTAGCCAGCAGATTAATTCAGGGTACAAACAAACCTTCACTTGCGCAGCACCTTCTATAACCTCCAGACATTTACAGTCAATGAAGGGAGTCATTACTTCCTACACAGCTGTTAGTGCTGACAGCATCCCATCTCAAGTTAAAGTGTCTCATCAAGTTCATTACCACAGGAGTAGATTATAAAGGTGTCACTCATAATGTATGAAGGGCATTGATTCTTGTCAGGAATGTCAGTCAGTCCTTGCCTTCCATTCTCAGGACACCTGGATTTCAGCCATTGTCAAGCCCTCAATAGATTTCAACCGGTAGTTTTCCCTGGTGGCTTTCGATGACCTTGGCGTTCCGATCCTGAACACAACTGACAACGATTAGAGGACACCAGAGGCTTGAGAAAACCACAAAGTGCTGGAATAACTCAACGGGTCAGGCTGCACCTGTGGGTGAAATGGACGGGCAATGTTTCAGCTCAGGATCCTTTTTCAGACTGATGGAGCCAGGGATAAAGTTGGGGATGGGACAAGGCCTGGCAAGTGATAGGTGGATACAGATGATGGAGGTGATTGTCAGATGGGTGGAGTAAGTGGCAAAGGTTCAAGGCCAAATGGAGCGAAACAGGTGTCGGATAAGGAGAGAAGTGGAGTGAAATGTAAAGTCAGGGGTAGGGGAAAGCGGGGGGGGGGGGGGGGGGGTGAAAGGGAATTGGGAAATATCACTTACCAGGCTTTGTCCTTTGGGGAAGAATAAAGGATTGTCTATGATTGAATGCAGACTCATGGAATAAGTCCGGGTCAGTGCCTTTACTGTGTGACCATGGCAATTGGTTGCAGATTGTTAGTCCCCGGCTCAGAGGTTGGGAGAGAGCAATGGGTTGCTCCATCCTTTGAGGTAGTCAACAGATGAAGCACAAAGCCGTGTTTACATGGAGGCACAACACACTGAGGGGCACAGGCAGCCTCACACACAACAGTGACACAAAGCACTGCAGATGCTGGGATCTGGCAGAGAACACTAAGTGGAAAAGTAAAGCAATGCTATCTGACTCACTGAGTTACTTTGTGTTCATACACAATAATGATGAGGCTCCAGTTGCACCAAGCTGTATTCTTCCATATTCTTTGAGTCATACAGCACAGGAACAGGCCCTTCAGCCCACCATGTCCATGACAACCATCAACTACATACCTGTACTGATCCTATTTTTCAGTCTGTAGTCGTCTATACTCTGCTGACTCAAGTGTTCATGAGATACTTCTCGCAAGTGGTGATCATACCTATCACCACCGTCCCACATGGCTAGTAAGGCCTAGATTCCCACCACCCTCTACGTGGAAAATATTCTTCCTCCCTTGTTATTGAAGCAACTTTCAGGAGGGAATTCATCTGGAGTGATCAGTGGAGACCAGATCACAGGACATTGGGAGCGAGCTGAGAAGGTCTCTGACGGCCTCGTGGATTTTGCTGGTGCCATGATTTTAACAGAACAAGTTTAAGTAATTTGCATTTAATCCGTCTGTAATGGAACAAGGTAATGATCTTTACTTCTCCAGAGTTCCTCCTAGTTAGCTGTCCACTGGTCTAGGTTGTCTTGGAATATGGTTAGTGTTTGAATCCAGCACTGTAGTTTCTGGTCAGTCTGACGCAGTCTGGTCCTTGATTTATTGGCCCGCAGTGTGCTGGTACCCACCCATTATTGCAGTGATTTACAGGCAGAACACACTCTTTGTTACATTTTCACTAGCCCCATGTGATCATCTTCAGCTGGTGAATTGGTGCTTTACTTGGCCCTGGCTTTGAGCATAAAATTCCAGTCGATTTATTAAGCAGTTATTGGATGTGAGAAATACCATTAAACCTTCCTAGATTTAGTGGAGTCACAAGCGTTACTCACCCTCCATGGGTCCAGAAGGTAAAATAAACTTCTCTGTGAATGCTGTTATAAACTCCAGGAAAACTGGAGCCGTGTCCCTGATTCTGCTTGTTACTGAATGCCCAGGGATGTTTACTAATGCTTCCTTTCAACTACCTGCAGAGGAACCATTACAAATATAGATTTTCAGCACAAAAAGTGTGAGATGTTAAATATGATTAATAGTCATACAGCATTGAAACAGGCCCTTTGGCCCAGCTCATCCATACTGACCAATATGCCCAATCTAGGCCTTTTTCCTTCCTTCTCCCCGCCACCCCCTATCAGTCTGAAGAAGGGTGTCGGCTTGAAACGTTACCTATCTCCTTCGCTCCATAGATGCTGCTGCACCCGCTGAGTTTCTCCAGCATTTTTGTGTGCCCAATCTAAGTCAGTCCCAGTTGCCGTGTTCAACCCACATTCCTCTAAACCTTTCTTATTCCTTCTTCACTATTTGCTGCATTAGGGTGTTTCTTTTCAGTGATTGGTTCCAGCACAACATAATCACTTCCCAGTCCATCTATATTTCAATAACCTATGTTTTTCCCACCAAAGTGGAACTACACATTCATCTGTGTTATACTGCATTAGTCATACGTTTGCCCCCTGGCCCAATTTATCTAAATGGCCTTGAAACCTCTGCATCGTCCAACAATTCTCAATCCCTCAATTTGTGCTGTCAGTAAACTGTGAAATATTACATTCTGCAGCCAAACCGTGTGTTTGTGAGTAGCTGGGCCCTTGTGACACTGTCCTACACTCCCACCTTGAACAAGTCCCATTTATTATTACCATTTCCTGTTGTCAAATCAATTTCCAATCCATGCCCTTGCATTTTGCCGATCCACATGCTTTCATTTTGCACACAAATCACATTGGACGTGGTGTGTTTCCTAATCTCGCAAACAGCAGCAGGTTGGGGCACATCGGTGGGAACAGCCTGCTCGACCTCAAATGTAGCACAGGTATCCTTCAAGAGTAGTTTGGTCACGTACCACAGTGTGAGATTGCCACCATGACTGCCGACAAAACTTTCCTGCCGACCTGACTAATTTTCAGGGTACAGCCATATTTTCACGCTTCCTGCCCAGGCTCCCAGCCCAGACATCTCACTGATCTTTGACCAGTACTGGGTTGAAGTCCCGTAACTCCTTCCCTGACACATTATGGTATATTTTCATGAAATGAACTACAGTTAGGATGGTGGCCTTTCCAAAATGTAAAAATAGGAGGTATGCTCTTTAAGGAAAATGGGGCGAAGAGTATTGTAATTGTACCTATTTTATGTTTTTAAAGAGTAATATAGCACAGGGCCAGGCCCTTCAGCCCACCATGTTCATGGCAACCATCAACTGCATACCTACATTGATCCCATTTACCAGTCTGTAGTCATCCCTGTGAATCAAGTGTTCTTGAGATAGTTCTCAACATGTTGTGACATAATCACCTCTACCAGCCATCTGGGCAGTAAGTACAGATCCCCACCATCCTCTACATGGAAGAATTCTTCCTTGAAACAAATCAAATTGGTAGTGAGGAAGGCTAGTATTTATTTCAAAAACAGGGGCTGAGGCTCTAAGGTGCTGGTCAGGCCACATTTGGAGTATTGTGAGCAATTTTAGGCCCCATATCTGAGGAGGGATATCTTGGTGCTGGACAGGGTCCAGAGAAGGTTTTACGAAAATGATCCCAGGAATGAAGCGGTTAACAAATTATGAGTGTTTGATGGCATTGGGCTGGAGTTTAGAAGGATGAGGGGGGACCTCATTGAAACTCATCGAGTAATGAAAGGCCTGGATAATGTCAATGTGGAGAGGATGTCTCCACTAGTGGGAAAGTCTAGGACCAAAGGTCACAGCCTCAGAATTAAAGGATGTTCCGTTAGGAAGGAGATGAGGAGGAATTTCTTTACTCGGAGGGTAGTGAATCTGTGAAATTCATTACCTGTTGACTGCAGAGGCCGAGTCGATAGATATTTTTAAGGCTGAGATAGTTTCTATATTTAATAGTGTTGATTAAGAATGAATGGGAAACATGCCAATGAATCTGTTTTTTTCCTGGCTTTCATTTCTTATTGAGGGTTGCACTGAGGTGAATAGGACAGGACCCTAGCTTATGGAAGGAACATTCAGAAGCCTTATAACAGAGGGGAAGAAGCTGTTCCTAAGAATAATGATCCGTGCATTCAAACAGGATGCTCTTTAACAGGAGGGGTGAGCAGAAGGAATAACCGAGGTGGAGCAAAATTTTGATTATTTTGGCTGTTTTCCCAAGGCAATGTGAAGTGCAGATGGAGTCAATGGTGGGAAGTCAAGTCTGTGTGATGGACTGGCCTACATCCAAAACTCTCTGCAATTCCTTGCGGTCCTGGGGAGATCTGTTCCCAAACCAAACTGTGATGCAATCCAACAATGCACTTTGTACGGTGGTAGGCGACTTACAAACGAGCAAGGTTGGTCACCAGTGACAGGCCAGCTCTTGGTGATCCTTCCTGGTTATTCTTAGTGTTTCTCAGATACATGAGATGTACCCTACAACAGTGAAACTCGATGTTGTTTTATTGTGCATTATGTTCAACTTTATATTGTATGAGTTTTAAAGAGAGGAAGAATTGTTTGAACTGCTGGCCAAGAGATACAGAGAATAATTGACTGAGTGAAATTCTGATTAAATGGGGCAATCGGGAAAAAAATCTGAGCATGAAAACTTGCGTACCCTGCCGAAGAGAAGCAGTGATTTCAGTTTCTGCTTCCGTGGGAAAGATGAGCTTCAGAATCATCGTCAACAACCCCATGGACAAGGACAGTTTCCATAGCAGCGATGTGAAGCAAGCCTGAGAAAGCTCATCAGTTAATGCTGGCACCATTCACTGTCAGCTATGGGGTATTACATTCATAAGCTGGGATTTTTAACCAACAATAAATCACCCATCTTCCCAGCATCATTTTCTAATTTGGCTGCAGTTTTGGGAAGCTGTAGTTTAGAACGACCTGGCTCTGTATTACTGTGAGACAGAGCGGCTCAGTTCAGTAGGTTCTACACTCCGGAGGCTGTGGTGAGTTCAGTCCATGTGTCATGTGTTGACTGGAACTCTGAGGTTGCAGTGGGCTGTGCCTCTGTCCGCTCAATCTGATGCCATCCACAGTGGCTTCCCAGACGTTTCATCAGCATGGCCAGTGAACGCACTGTCTATAGAACAGTGATGCCAGTTTACCAAGGCATCATTTTGTCTCCGGTGGGTTTAAAGGTACTCATGGCGGAGTGAGAGTTAGAACATAGAACAGTACAGCACAGGAATGCCTGTACCCAACATAATGCCAAGATAATGTGGAATGGATAAGGGCGAGCCAGTGGATGTGGTGTATCTGGGCTTTCAAAAAGCCTTTGACAAGGTCCCGCACAATAGATTAGTGTGCAAAATTAGGGCACATGTTATTGGGGTAAAGGATTGACATGGATAGAGAACTGGTTAGCAGACAGAAAGCAAACAGTAGGCATTAACGGTTCCTTTCAGAATGGCAGGCAGTGACTAGTGGGGTGCCGCAAGGCTCAGTGCTGGGACCCCAGTTATTTACAATATGTATTAACGATTTAGACGAAGGATTTAAATGTAACATCTCCAAGTTTGAGGATGACACAGCTGGGTGGTAGTGTGAGCTGCGAGGAGGATGCTCTGAGGCTGCAGGGTGACTTGGATAGGTTGGGTGAGTGGCCAGATGCATGGCAGATGCAGTATAATGTGGACAAATGTGAGGTTATCTACTATGGTGGCAAGAACACAAAGGCAGATTATTATCTGACTGATGTTAGATTAGAAAAAGGGGATGTGCATTGTGACCTGGCTGTGCTTGTACATCAGTCACTGAAAGTAATGACCCTGTCCCACTGTACGAGTTCATTCAAGTGCTCTCCAGAGTTTAAAATAAATCAAGCTCGTGGTAAGCACGTAGAATGAACGTAGCGGGTACGTCGGAGCTCGGGGACGTCTCTCAGTGGCTCGTTACGCTAACGGCAGGTACTCGGGAAACGCGGTAAGCGTGGGAAGACTCATGAACGAGAGCCCCGATTACCGACGAGCGGCCATTACCGTAAATCTCCGAGTTTGAATCAGGGCAAACTCGGGAGAACTTTTTGAATGAACTCGTACCGTGGGGCAGGGCTTTAAGGTTGCAGGTACAGAAGGCTGTGAAGCAAGCAAATGGCATGTTGGCGTTCATAGCGAGAGGATTTGAGTATAAGAGCAAGGAGGTCTTACTGCAGTTGTACAGGGCCCTGGTAAGACCACATCTGGAGTATTATGTGCAGTTTATGTCTCCTAATTTGAGGAAGGACATTCTTGAGGGAGTCCATCGTAAGTTCACCAGGTTAATTCCCGGGATGGCGGGACTGACATATGATGAAAGAATGGAATGACTGGGCTTACACTCACTGGAATTTAGAAGGTGAGAGGTGATCTTATAGAAACATATACATTTTTTAAGGGGTTGGACAGGTTAGGTGCAGGAAACATGTTCCCGGTGTTGGGGGAGTCCAGAACCAGTGGTCACAGTTTATGAAAAGGGGTAGGCTATTTAGGACTGAGATGAGGAAATACTTTTTCACCCAGAGAGTTGTGAATCTGTGGAATTCTCTGCCATGGAAGGCAGCGGAGGCCAATTCCCTGTATGTTTTCAAGAGGGAATTAGATTTAGCTCTTGGGACAGAAGGAATCAAGCGATATGGGGAAAAAGCTGGAACAGGGTACTGATTTTAGATGATCATCCATGATCATATTGAATGGCGGTGCTGGCTCAAATGGCCTACTCCTGCACCTATTTTCAATGTTTCTATGTTTTCTATGTTTCGATAAACTAATCACTTCTGCCTACAAGTAATCCATATCCCTCCTATCTCTGCAAATTCATGTGCTGATCCAAAAGCCTCTTTAATACCCCAATCATATCTGCCTCCTTCATCACCCCTGGCAGCGAATTCCAAGCACCCATCACAAAAAATAAAAAATAAAAAAGTGCCCCGCACATTTCATTTAAACATCTCACCTAAAAGCTATGCCCTCTCATCTTTGACATTTCCTTGCTGGGTGAAAGGTTCTGACTGTGTGCCCTGCCGATCTAACTATGTCTGTCATAATTTTATATATTTCTATCAGATCTCCCCTTAACCTCCAGCTTTTCAGAGAAAACAAGGTCGAGTTTATTGTCATGTATCCCAGATAGGACAATGAAATTCTTACTTGCTGCAGCACAACAGAATATTGTAGGCATAAATACAGAACAGATCAGTGTGTCCATATACCATAGAATATATATATTTATATATATATATAAACATAAATAAACAGGTAAAGTGCAATAGGCAGTGATAGTTCAGAGTTTGTTTGAAGTTATGTTTAATAGTCTGTTGGCTGTGGGGAAGTAGCTGTTTCTGATCCTGGATGTTGCAGATTTCAGGCTCCTGTACCTTCCACCTGATGGCAGTGGAGAGATGAGTGTGTGGCCCGGGTGGTGTGGATCCATGATGATGCTGGCAGCCTTTTTGAGGCAGCCACTGCGATAGATCCCATCTATGGTAGGGAGGTCAGAGTCGATGATGGACTGGGCAGTGTATACAACTTTTTGCAGCCTTTTCTGCTCCTGGACACTCAGGTTTCCGTACCAAGCCACGATGCAACCGGTCAGCATGCTCTCCACTGTACACCTGTAGAAGTTCGAGAGAGTCCTCCTTGACATACTGACTGTCCGTAATTTTCTCAGGATGTAGAGGCGCTGATGTGCCTTCTTTATAATTGCATCAGTGTGCTGGGACCAGGAAAGATCTTTGGAAATATGCACGCCCAGGAATTTGAAGTTCTTGACCCTTTCAACCGTTGATGTAAACGGGGCTGTGGGTCCCCATCCTACTCCTTCCAAAGTCCACAATCAGTTCCTTGGTTTTGTTGAGAGCCAGGTTATTGTGCTGGAACCATTTGGTCAATCGGTCGATCTCACTTCTATATTCTGACTCGTCCCCATCAGTGATACGTCCCACAACAGTGGTGTCGTCGGCAAACTTGAAGATGGAGTTCGCACTATGTCCGGCTAGTCTGTCTGTCTAACGATCAGTCGAAGGTCTCCCTGTAGTTCAAGATTTCCCAGCCTGGGGTAAATTTCACCTACCCAGGGGTAAATTTGTTGAATCTGAATTTATACTTTTTTTCTCATTGACTGACTGTGTTTGGTTCTGTTATACTGGTATTGTTCATCATTAGTTGTTCATAAATAAGTGAAATAACATTGTTATGTGCTACCAGGGGTAAACGAGATGAAAAAGGTTGTAAACCCCTGCTGTAGTTAATACCCTCTAATCCAGACAGCATTCTGGTAAAGCTCTTCTGCACCCACAATAAGACCGTCACATTCTGTCTGTAATGGGGCAACCACAATTGCACACAATAGTGCAAATGCCGCTAAACCAAGTCCTATAAAACTGAAAGTCATATATAGTTGCATCTAGATTCCTCATCATATCCAACAGCCAATTTTAGTTTTTATAAATGCACCTTTAAGGACTGTCCACCATGTAGTTTGACCATTGATGCTTTGATATTCCAGACACTGCTGCTAATTGATGCTGAATGCCTCCAGTAAAGGGTGCTCTGTTGGTCCCTCTACCATTGGTATTTTTAATGAGCAGCAACAGTAAAAAGCCCCCAGGCACAATACAGGCTGAGAATGGGAAGTTTTCCCAGGGGAGTCTAGAGTGTGTTTCATTGTCATATTTTTCACATGTAACCACAATGGAATTCTTACTTGCAGCAGCACAACAGGCCTGGAAAGGCCATAATAGGTCTTTCACACTGTACAGCTGCACAGGAATTAAGTGGAAGGTTCCTGGAGAACTGTTCTGAAGAAAAGTCTTTGCCCTGAAGTGTTAACTCAGATTCACTTTCCACAGATGTGCTGAATGATTGCAAAACCTTTTTAAAATGTTCCACGTTGTGAAGAATTGGTTTCTGCAGGTAGAACAGTGAGGGTGGCACAGAGGTGGCAACGCGGAGGTCTAAATGTTTTTTATTGCACACCAAAGAAGTGTAATTACTTTTATACAGCCCAGTTACTGAATGAGTAACAATAATAAGAATGCTCATTAGCCATCTGGCAAGTAGCCTGTTGTTGGTCAGGGTAAGTATTGGAACTGGTTTCAGTTTGAACAGAATTGTATTGGTCACCTACACAGTAGAGGATTCTGATCACTTGGGAGGTGAACACAATATGCCAAGCACAACCTAACCAGCGTATGAATGAATGAATGAAATATGCTTTATTGTCACATGTATTGTACGTCTGCACCGGATCATCCCTCCCCTTCTACTTAGTGTCTCCGCCAATGAAGACCAACAGGCACTCGCCTCCCTCACCATCCTGCCTACCATGCTGGGGATGGAAGTTGGTCGGTGGAATGAATTTGTGGCAGAGCCTGTACCTGTATGTTGCATTTTAATGAGATCACTATCCCTGTGTGAATTCACAGAGGCTTGACGCCTTATGCTGATTGACACTTTGGCCAAGTTTGTCAGAGTACTGCGCAGAAATGTTGTGCAACAAGATAAATGTTCTTGGACTCTGCTCTTTCGAACATCCATTTAATAGAAGCTGTAGATTGTGAGGGCACCTGTGTGTTTCCAAGGTGATGAATCAGCCTCTGTATTCAGCTATTGGAAATGAAAGCAAGGGACACTGGGGTCAGATGCAACTATCCCACCAGAAGGACTCGCAGCTGAGTGAGAGCGAGACGCATGGGGGCAGTTTATAGTGGCTTGCAATAATGAACAGTACAGCACAGGAACAGGCCCTTCAGCCCACAATGTCTGTTCTGAACATGATGCTGAGTTAAATTAATTTCCACTGCATACATGTAATTAATATCCCTCCATCCCCTGCATATGCGTGTGCCTTTCTCAAAGCCTCTTAAATGCCACTATCATATCTGCCTCCTCCATTACCCCTGGCAGCATGTTTCAAGTGCCAACCACCCTCTATGTAAAAACAAACTTTACCCTCCAACCTTAAAGCTATGCTCTCTCACCTTTGATATTTCCACGGGAAATAGTTCTGACTGTCTACCCTTTCTATGCCTCATAATATATGCTTCTATTAGGTCTCCCCCTCAGCCTCTGACGATACAGAGAAAACCCCTTTTTTATTGCTAATACTCTCTAATCCAGGCATCATTCTAGTAAACCTTCTCTGCTCCCTCTCCAAATCCTCCACATCCTTCCTGTATTGGGGCGACCAGAACTGCTCACAATACTCCAAATGCTGCTTAACCAAAGGCTTGCTAGGGAGAGTGTCCATTCCACTGGACTGAACCACTTGCTCACTGCCATCACACAGATATTTGGTCCATATGCATCAGGTACAAAGTGCCCAAGAGCCACATCACCTATTCCTTTTCCCCAGAGATGCTGCCTGACCCGCTTAATTACTCCAGTATTTTGTGTCTATTTTCAATCTAATCGATCCTTCCTTTTTCCCCTAATTTAACCAGTTTCAATACATGTTCCTGTTGGATTTGAAAGAGCCCCATTCCACAAGCAGGGTTGGAGCTACAGAATGCATTGCTCTGTTTAATAGTGGATGCTGTCATATTGTAACCTCTGGGCACTTCTGTCCATAGAGCACGCAAATAGCTACACCCTGGACCAACCAGCCCTTTCCCCCAATGATGGATATCACCACCTGGGGTATTGTGGACATGGACATGGATTCCAGCACAATTGTGTTCACCACCACTGACTCAGAAATAATCGGGAAATAAGGAGCGTTAGTTACCAGAAATAATCTGAGCATTGATTGCTGCATTTCATGAGACTCTCAGCTGTCTCTGCAAAGGAAAGCTTTCTAGTTACTGAGTTATGTCTCTGTGATTGTTCTCATGCAGTCATGGAGATGTTGAAGAAATTTAGGTAACAGAATGCATACAAACAGCATATTACTGTGTGCTTATTGCCCCAAAGGGAAGCCAGTTCTATCCAGTTCCACACAAACATCTGGGACATGAACAGAGCAGTCAGTCGCACATGCTGCCATTCTTAGAGGGGAGCACACACCAGCCTGGCCATGCTTTCATTTCATTCTTGCCTCCGGGAAGAAGGTATAGAAATCGGAAAACCAGGACCTCCAGGTTCAAGAATAGCTTCTTCCCAACAACCATCAGGCTGTTTTGAAATTGCACAACACTAACTGTTCCAGCTGCTACGTTCAGGCAAACGCCTCCGTTGCCATGCTGTGAGAACGGAGAGGTTGAGAAGGGGTTTCTTCCCAGAGGCTATTAGGACAGTAAACTGCCATCTGATCAGGGACTTACTTTACTGTACCACTCTACTGCTTTTTTTTAATTGCTGTTTTTTTCCCCTTTTACCTTCCGCCCACAAGATTTAATATGTAAAAGAATATGTAATTCTGTTCCATTCTGTTTGTAGTTTGTTTGGTTGTTTGTTTGTTTGTCTTTTTGCACAAAGTCCGCGAGCATTGCCACTTTTCATTTCACTGCATATCTCGTATATATATGTGACGAATAAACTTGACTTGACTTGACTTAACTCTCTTGATGGTTTGATCTTGCATGATAGCCTCCTCTATTGTGAGCTCATTGGCCCAGTGCCTCAGCTGTGTCAGTTAGCTGTCTGATGTGGGTCCAATCTCTCTGCTTCTCCAACATTTAACTGATCTTTGGTACCTCGGTGGTGTTGTGCGCCTGCCTTTAGGCTTCTTCTCTTTTCCTAGTCTCATCCTTTTCCCTTCTGGTTTTCCTAGTCCATGAAAAGCAGCCACACGTGCATCTGTGAGTGACATAGCTAATATCATTGCTTACATTGAAACAATGTTCATGATCCACAGAACACTACAGCACAGAAACAGACCCATCAGCCCACGATGCCTGTATTTCATGATGTATCTCATTAAATCCTAAATACTGGACTACACATCACAAAGCATATTTTTGTGATTTCTTTGTGATCTATACAATTAAATCCACATCATATCTTAGGTATGTTGCAAAACCTACCTGAATCATCGCTGAGAATCTTCCCCAGCCCGTGTGCGCGATTTTGGCGCTGTTTAGAGGGGGCGGGTTTAAAACGCGATTTTTACTAGGCTGTTCCAATCGAAGATGTTCAGCCTAGTAAATCATTAACGAAAAATCACTGAAAGACCCCGTCGCAAAAGGTATTATTAGTTTTATAGTTTTAAAATCACTCTCTCAACCCGCGACCTCTCGCAGCCCCAGGGTTTTATAAAGCAAACAATTAAAGGTATGCACCTTATTTTTACATTAAAAGGGGCTTCTTAAGACCCCTTTATACAAAGTTTACTATAGCGAGTAGTTCATTTTGGGCTCTTTATATCCCGCAGTACTTTTCTGGGCATTTGAGGGCACAAATCCACTGCAATGTGAACATTCTAAACCAGCGCGTTCACAGGAACCCACTAGAAAGCTGATTTAAAATGGACTTTAATTTACAGCAATTGAACACTAAATTCCTTCCATTTGGCCTATAAATTAATGTAAATGAGATTTAAAAATCATGTTTTATTGTGAATTATTTGTGAATATTATTTGGACAGTTAGGCTATTTAAAAATGTTAATCATTTATTAAGAAATGGATAGATGTTTAGATCTAGTAATTGAAGTTTGAAATTAGCTACAATTGGGTAACTAACTAATTATATGCTTTAATTTCAGGTCATCCAAGTAAGATTATTTTATATTTGTTTCAGAATGGTTCAATCTATGATAACTGAAAATTTCATTCAGTTCTCTTAATTTTTAAGAAGGTTATGGGCTTTTGACTGTCGGTGATCACAGCTTTTTTGTTATGTCCATAGAAAATCAATAGGGAACAAGATGCTAATTTCCGAGTATGAAAATGGCCATAACTTTTTTATTACTTGAGATATGAAAGTGAATTAGGTGTCAAATTAAACTTCTTTTTATGCTTTATCTGATGGGATAAATTGCAGACTTGATTTTTTAAATCTCAAAATTTTGTAACATTGCTACATATCTCTCCTAATTATTTGTGTTCGCCCCGTAGAATCATACAGCAGGGATACAGGCCCTTTGGCCCAGCTTGTCCACGCTGACCAAGGTGCCCCATCTACACAACCCACCTGGTACACAAAAATGCTGGAGAAACTCAGCGGGCGCAGCAGCATCTATGGAGCGAAGGAAATAGGCAACGTTTCGGCCCGAAACGTTGCCTATTTCCTTCGCTCCATAGATGCTGCTGCACCCGCTGAGTTTCTCCAGCATTTTTGTGTACCTTCAATTTTCCAGCATCTGCAGTTCCTTCAAATACACAACCCACCTGCCCGTGTTTAGCCCATATCCCTCTAAACCTTTCCTGTCCATGAGCCTGTCCAAATGAGAGCATTTTCACGCAGCATTCAGAGTAGTCTGTTATCCATCCATAACAGAAGGCTTATTTGTTTTAACTACACCACCTTGAGGTTGATAGGTGCCTTGATTCTGAAGGACATTACACACTACACCCAAGTCAGTTTATATCTCATTGGTTAACAACATGCAATGCATGTTGCTTCCATAGAACTAGCCTCGTTTGACTCCAGGTGACCCGTGTTCCACCACCACTCTGAACCTGGGCCTGTCTCTCTCCCTGTTGTCTCATCCATCCATTCTGTGGAGACTGAATGACCCTTCACTGTGGACAAGATTTTCCAGGCCACATCATTCACTGAATTTCCAGCCACTGAGCACTTCTTCCCCTGCTGTTTGTGTTATCATCCATAATACTCGTGAATCTTGGCTGCACTTTGGGCGTGCTATTACTGTTTTATTTCTGATTACATTATCCTTCCTGTATGTGCACTGCTTACTCTGTGAGCTCCACATGCACAAGAAATTGCAATGCACCCTGATGTATAAGACAATAACTCTGAATCTGATGTGTAACCTTCTGTTGACTATCCAATATTTTGTGCTGTCTCTGGGTTGCATGCCTGGGAGCAGTTGTCTAGAGCCAGCTATGTCTCTCACTGTTGCCTCAGGCTAGCTTTGCCGATTTCACAAATAATACAACCTCAGTCTGTCAGGCCTGTGCAGTTAACTGCTGAGTGTCTAATCTCCATGTGAAAAGAATCAAAACATTCACCTTGCTTTTGGCTGCAAGCAAAGAGCTGGTGAGTCAACAGTTTCATTTCTAGGTGGGGGGTTGGCGTATATTTGTAATCTGAGATCTTTATTTGGTCCGATTCTCTTCACTGATGACCAGTGAGAGACAAGAACGTCACAACTTGCATCTAAAGTCTGAAGAAGGGTCCCTACCCGTGTGTCGTCTTTCCATTCCCTCCCCAGATGCTGTTTTGCTCTGCCGAGTTCCTCCAGCAAGTAATGTTTTTGCTCAAGATTCCAGCATCTGTAGTCTCTTTTGTCTCATGACTTGCATCTGACAGTTAGTTTGCCTTCTCCACCTCAACATGGGTAATTGTTCCCTCTCTTGTGTCTATTGTTTTGAAACGTCAATGGTTTGGAAACCCAGAGGCTCAAACAGCTTTACATGTTCTATCCAGCCTCTTATTGCCGTCCATATGCTACTCATTGGGAGGGACGCCATTTGGCCAGTGAGTCTCAGTGCCCCCCTCTCCTTCATTCACTCAAATACTGGAGGACAGCTGGAGATTTAAAACCACACTGTCCTTTATCAAACGAATGAGTTCACAAAGGGACAAGCAACATTTCTGCTGTGTGCCTGCTCCCCTTCATTTCTCTTCATTCAGAGTCACAGAACCATGCAGCGCAGAAACAGGCCCTTCGGCCCAACATATCATTGCCGACCAAGATTCCCATCCAGGACTTGGCTCATCAAGCTTTTTTGTTACCTCGAAAAACTCAAATAAATTCACAAGATCCAGCCTCCTTTGTGCAAAACCACACTAAATACTGTATCCCTAGTCACCCCCTGTCCATCCAAATATGACAGGTTATTTCATATACTTTCAGTAAAGGTCTGAGTAAATCTTTCCCCTCTCACCTTAAACACGTCTTTTTTTTTTTTTTTTTTTTCTTGCTTTTGATTTCCTCCGCCCTGGGTTAAAGACTCTGTGCATTCAGCCTCTCTATTCTCATCACAATCCTATACACTCCCCTCGTCCTCCTGTGTTTCAAGAAATAAAATCCGAGCCTGCAAAACCTCTCCCGAGAGATCAGGCCTTCGTGTCCTGGCAATATCCTCGTAAATCTTCTCTGCATCTTCCCAACTTGCTCCCATTCCTACAGGGGTATCACCCAAATAATCAGCCACATGGTTCCAAGATGGAAAGTTGTTGGCCTGTGAGTGAAGGCTCATCCTGTGATTAATTTATTGAACCCCACATTGCTATAGAATTAACATGCTACAGAATCATGTGTTCTCTGGGAGAGGGAAGAGATGAAGATACATTAGTGCTTGCAAATTCACAGAAACCTTCAGAAGTAAATTGTTTTCTGCTGTCCATCATCAACATACTTTGTCTGTAAATAAGTTTCAAACTCTGTTTTTATACGAGGCACTATTTGTAATTGGCAAGCAAAGCAACATTGAGGAGACTGGCCCTTCGGCCCATCAAGTTTTACACTGTAGGTGAACAAATCACTGTAGGTGAACAACAACAGATTTCCTGTGTGCAAAACCACACTAAATACTGTATCCTTAGTCACCCCCTGTCCATCCAAATATGACAGGTTATTTAGATGGCCAACAACACTTCCTTTAGTGGAGTATATCTGTACTTCAACATGTGCCATGTTAAGACCACTCTGTATATTGTTGGAGCAGGCAGTTCTCAGCATGAAAGTCTCTGTCCCTGTGCAGCCATCATGTATGTCGTGGTGCAGAAGCTTGCATGAGACTGAGACCCTGAGAGCTAAACCATCTGGAGCTGTGCCCCTTGCAGGGTCACCCATGGCGGGCAGGTTGAGGGGGAGGTTCCTGACAAAGCGTGGCCCAAGAAGACGACCTCAATGGTTGAACAGGCGGAGGATGGTGGCTGGCCGGCGGGTGGCGCACCGCAACGGCTGAGAAGGTGGAAGAAGGCTGCAGCAGGGAGAGACTCCCAACCATTGTGGAGTCCGTGCCGCTAGAACCGGGTCTGTCTCTATCTGGGACCGTGTGGTGGATGTCCATGCACCCGTCTCCCCATGTTAGAAGATGTCACACACATTCATCCCCCAGTCCGAAGGAAGGATCCAAGCCTAAAGAGTTGCCTATTCATTCTTTCCACAGAAAGGGTGGTGTACCGGCTGAGTTGCTGCCTCACAGTGCCAGAGACCCGGGCTCAATCCTGACCATGGGTGCTGCCTGTACAGAGTTTGTACATTCTGCCTATGGGTATGTGGGTTTTCTCTGAGTTTCCTCTCGCATTCCAAAGATGTGCAAGTTTGTAGGTTAATTTGCTTCTGTAATTGGTCCCTAGTGTGTTGGATAGTGCTAGTGTACGGGGTGATCGCTAGTCGGCGTGGACTTGGTGGGCCGAAGGGCCGGTTTCCATGCTGTATCTCTAAACTAAACTAAAAGCTGCTGCCTGACCTGCTGACTTCCTCCAGCACTTTGTGTTTCACTCAAGATTCCAGCATCTGCAGTGTGTTATGTCTCTCACCAACAACAATGTTTTCCTCTGTCATGGATGAAGCTATTTGCTCGAGACAGCGATGGACTCGGGAGTGGACAGTAGCAACATCACCGCACCCCGGCTGTGTGACCTGGCCTCTATGTAATTCACATAACTGCTTTCCCCCTCACACCAACGCAAACACAACTGTGCTGGAAAATCTACACATACACCATCCGCCATCGCCTTCCCTGCCACGGGGTTGGTCAGGAAATCAGCCACACGTGTGATGGGGTGGCTGTGGGCAGGGTGGCCACACTTGACCAGCGGGCCCGATGGGCAGAGACCAAGACGCCAGTGTGACGGAGACCGACTGCTTACGGGTTCAGGCTTGTGATGGCAGAATTAACAGGAGGAAAATCAGCTTGCAGCTACGTGGATAAGACAGGTTTGGAGGGATATGGACCAAACGGGGGCAGGTAGGATTAGTGTAGCTGGGACATGTTGGCTGGTGAGGGCAAGTTGGGCCAAAGGGTCTGTTTCCACGTTGTATCACTATCTATGAGCTACAGTTAAATGGGTCACTCTCTCCCACTGCCTCCTGTGCTCTTCCCCTGAGTGCATAGGAGCAGAATTACAGTGCTTTAAAAGAGGGTTAACCTGAAAGCTTGCTTTGAAGAAGTTCGAACTCCATTGTATTCCCATGGGGACGGATTATCAGCTTAAGTGAGAGCCTTGTCTGTGGGCCTTACAGGAATCGTGGATGGTGCCAGCATGCTGATCTGCATTAGTTGGGCAGGGTGGCATCGGGGGTGTGGGAAGGATGGGAGATCACAGGAAGTGTGGGCAGAGGGAGGGGGATAGCCAATCGCAGGGAGGCCTCTCTGGAAGGGTTATTTATCACATTATCCGTTGTGTAACCTTGAAGTTGCACAGTGAATTCCCTGGAGCTATGATGAAAATAATCACGCATTGAAAGATTAAAAAAAGCCTAAGATTAACAAATCTATAAACAGCCCTGTACCAGAGCTCAATGAGATTCACCTGGAGCAGAATATGTGCTTTAAACGATTTGTGAGACCTTCAGAGTTAATAGGATTAAGCTACCAAATGATTCATCGGGCCCATTTTTCAGACCTCATTGGAATGTAAAAGGATATTTTAATCAAGTGCACTCTCACCTGCCTGGCTGCAAGGAAGAGGAAAGAGAGAAGAAGCGGCGGGGTGAGAGAAAGAGAAATGATGACTCGCGGAGTTATTCACGGCTGCCTTATCTCCGGTCAGCATTCAGGCAGATGCTGCTTCCCCGCTGGTTTCAGCTGGGGGAGGTTTACTGTCACTGAATGTGCCAATTCAGCAAACACGTCAATGTGACTTATTCTCTCTTTGACCTGTGACGAGATCTGGAATGTAGAGTGTAATTTATTGGTTGTCATCACGTACCTTGGGGAAGGAGAGTGAGACTGACTGACTGTTTGGGAATGATGGATGCCTGAAATATTGGATTCTGATGCCGGGAACATGATCAATGACTTGGAGACATGAGTTCAAATGTCTCCAGCACTGCTGTGGGTATTTCAATTCAGTGAAAAACAAACTCAGCGGCTCAGGCAGCATCAGTGGAGGGAATGGACAGATGATGTTTGGGGTCAGAACCATTCTGGAGAAATTCAGTTAGTTAAAAACTGCAGGATTGTTTTAAAACCCCTCTGATCACTATCATAGTCTGCATGTTGGTTTACTACTTTCTAGTTAAAAGTCAAGTGATTGATTGCCCCATGTACCAATTTTTACTGGCAGAAACATATCAGTTGTTTGTATTGTTGAACACCAGACACACAGATAATATATAATAAATAAATCCAATAATTTTCGCACTTCCAGTTCTGATGAAGTGTCAGTTTCTTGGTCCACAGGCAATATAAACTGCTGAGTTTTTCCAGCCTTTTTCTGATTGTGTTTTAGATTTGCAGTATCTGTAGGTATTGTTTCAGTGTTTCAGCCGTGGCATCATTATTGACTTAGGAACTTATCAGTAGCCACCTCTCCTGTCTTTGTAGTCGCAGGTTTCCAGTTAACAGGTAGACCTGACTTGACCTGTGTGTGATACTCCCTCAGACCCGATGGGAGGCAAGAACAGCAAATGCTGAGATGACTCGGCAGATCACTTCTGGAGATGCTACCTGACCTGCTGAACATTTTTAGCTTCCGGCTATTTTTTGTGAAAAGCTTTCTGTGAGGTGAGTGTCGGTCTGTGTGCTCAAGTCTGTGAATTCGGGCTGCGAACCCTAACCTATGAAGAAAATGCAGAACTGTTGTCACAGATCCCAAATTGATCTCAAAATGATGCCGTCCTTGGCACTTGGGCCCTGACCCCAGGGAGAGTGAAGAACTGTTGGAGAGGCCATCTTTGTGATAATGTTCAGTGAATTTGTTAAAATTCACAACAGATAATTCAATGAGAGTTGTTCCTATGTTCCAGGAAACATTCCTCTCGCATCTCCACCCCAAAATGAATTGACTGGGCCTGTGGCAAAAATGTGTGACGTACACGCAATGTTGGCTTCTCTTAAGGGTTCATCTACAGTGTTAATTTCTCTGCACTAAAGTATTGTTAGACTGAGATCAATGTTGCCACTTGTTTATGCTCAGCATTCTCCCTCCCTGTCAATGAATCATTGTTGGACATTAGGAGGTAATGAAAGCCTCTCGTGAAATATCAGGCTTTTTATTTCTTCCTATCTTCCTCCCTTTCAGAAACGAGCTGAGAATTGTGAAGATGAAAAGCAGAATAAACACGCTGCTGGTCGGAGCACCGTGGGGAGTTAGTGAGAGAAGGCTGTGCAATGTTAGAAATGTTGATTGATCTCCAGTGTATTGATGGGTCACTGGAGGGAGCCCATGATTGTGCATACAGCAGAGGCAGCCTCTGTGCGTGAGCTTTTTGTAAAACTGGTGAACTATCTCAGTAAGGCCAGAAGCAGCTGTAGGAGGGTCTGAGCTCCCTGAATTTCAACTCGTTGCTTATGGGATTTGGTGAAAGATTTATGAAATTATGCATTGGATTTCAAATAAATTGCCTGCTATGAGATTCGGCCCAGCATCAAACAAGTAGGCAGCTTGGTGGGGGGGGGGGGGAGGGATTTAATATAGTCAAAGCCTGAGGCACCTCAGTACTGGCTGCAGCTGATGAAGATGGTCACTGACTTCATATTGTGGTAGCAGCGAATGTGGCTGTTCATAGAATGTTCATCGTACGGACAATCGCTCCAGTGACAGTCCAGTGCAAAAAAATTGTGATGGGAATAGATGGGGTGAATGCACAGTCTTTTAAGCAGAGACAGGGAATCAAGAACCAGAGGACAGGTTTAAGGTGAGAGAGGAAAAATTCAATAGGAGCCAGAGGGGCAACGTTTTCACACAGAGGGTGAACGAGCTGCCAGAGACAGGTACAATAACAACACTTAAAAGACAAGTACATGGATAGGAAAGGTTTAGAGGGAAATGGACCAAATGCAGGCAGGTGGGACTAGTGTAGATAGGGTACCTTGGTCGGCATGGTTTCCATGCTGTATTTCTTAATGCTTCTATAATGGCCTTTAACAGACACTTGGCCAGGTACATGGATGGGAAAGGTGTAGAGAGATATAGGCCAAACATGGGCCAACACAACTAGCTTAGATGGGGCATCTTGGTCAGCATGGATGAGCAGAGGCAGTGCAAAGGGCAGTTGTTGTCTGGGCTTGGGGCTCATGCTGACCTGGGATGTCATGTAGAATGGCATCACACAGGGGGCTGTGGACCCTTGGAGCAGTGGTGAGAAGTGATCCATCCACTGGGCACATAATGCCCCTGACACAACCTTCTGTAGGCAGGGGGAACAAAAATTCCTCTCGGTCAATACCAGAAGTGCCTTTTCATGAAATTCAGGCTCAGTAACTCCATCTTAAGATGCCACAAAACAACCAACCCTACTTAACACTCGCATCAGGCGTAGAACATGGAACATTACAGCCCAGAAACAAAGCCCTTCGGCCCACAATAATTGTGCTGAACATGATGCACTTTAATTCTCCTTCCTATTGGGTCTTATTGTCACAGTGAGCCTAAATGCAAATTGGAGGAACAGCATCTCATATTTCGCTTGGGCACCTACAGCACAGTGGTATGAATATTGATTTCTCCAACTTCAAATAACCCCGGCATTTCCTCTCTCTTCATCCCTCCCCCACCCAAGTCACATCAGCTTCTCATTTTCACCCAACAAACAGCTAACAATGCCTGTTTCATTTATCATTACATTTTTGTGCATCTTTCATTCATTGTTCTTTATCTCTCTACAACATCATCTAGAACTCTTGTTTCCCTTTCCTGTGACTTTCAGTCTGAAGAAGGGTCTCAACCTGAAACGTCACCCATTCCTTCTCTCCAGAGATGCTGAGTTATTCCAGCTTTTGGGTTTAGCTTTGGTTCAAGCCTGCATCTGCAGTTCCTTCCTAAACACCAAATTAAACTAATCTCCTTTGCCTGAACAGGATCCATATCCCTGCATGCATTATCCATGTGGCTATCTAAAAGCCTCTTGAACAACGCTATTGAATCTATTTCCATCACCCCTGGCAGCACATTCCAGGCACTAGCCACCCTCCCTGTGTAAAAATAACACCTGCCCCACACATCTCCTTTAGACTTTGTCCATTTTGCCTTAAAGCAATGGTCTCTAGTCTTTGACATTTCCATCCTGGGAGATATGGTGTTGCCCATGTCAGGGCAATGGTTGATGGCACACTGTGCACCCTGTGGCCTCTTGTCTCGGGCTATTGATCAGAGCCACACTGCCACATTTTCTTTCCTTCCACAGATTTTGTCTCTCTCGGGCCTCATGGAGATGTGTTCATAGCCCTGACCAGACTGAACGCTACCTGTGTTGCTTTAGCGTGGCCATATCTCACTGATCATTCCTGCTGACCATACAGTATGGTGACATCTATTTTTGGTGCTTTGCATTCTGCACCAACTGCAGGTCAGAGATTATTCCTTGTCCAAATAGGTTTGCAAAACACAATGAAGAATAAGTTGGTGTGATATTGACCATGGACGGGGATGTACCTCAGGGGTTTTCCATGGGCCTCCTGTGCTTCTTGTGCCAGTGCTGCTTCCAGTCACTTAACCTGAAGCAAAGACAGATGGGGACACTGTGACAAGTTACAACTGTGATTCTCTCTGATCCTCCTCCCTCCCCATCTTCATTCTGATCCCACAGCCCAAAGGAATTCTGTTGAGAAGTGGGAGATCTGCGATATTATGAGGGCCAGGTGTTCAATGCCTTCTCCAAAACTGTTTCTCATTCTCCCTGGACGTTAATTCATTCTGAGAGGCCGTTCCACAGTGATTAGTGAAAGATACAACCAATGACTGGGATCTGAGTCAGGCTGTTTGCACAGATTAGCTCAGCGGTGGGTCTGAGCTAATGAGATGCTGTGGGCAAAGCCCACTGAATTTCAGCCCATATGACTGACAGTTACAAACAGGGCCTCCCAGGATAATGTGTCATTATTATACACAGGTCCTTTGTAAAGGTCACCTGACAAGGTCTGTCCTAGATTTTATAGCTGACAGCGATTGATAATTAGATGCACTAGGTTCAAAGCCGCAGTGTGCTGGTAGAAGCTGCAAATTGCAGCATTAAGTTTACCTCCAGCTGGATGCAGGCAGAGTCATTGTCACTGCTTCCAGCTATTCCAGCTGTTCCTTCCAACTCCACACTCTATTGGCAGCCAAGTGAATTGCATGCATTACTTTTAATTGCATTTTTCAAGCTCTCTCTGTGACGACGCTGCAGGAGTACTGCACTGCTGCCATTTCTCTTTGCATGTAATGTTAAACCATTCCTTGTATGAACGGCAAAGTTCCCCCCTGATACCCGCTCAGCTCCTCTCCCTTCACAAACATCGCCAAATAGATTAAAACACAAAGCGCTGGAGCATCAGAGCATCAGAGGGCATAGCTTTAAGGTGAGAGGGGCAAAGTTTAAATCAGATGTGCGGGTCAGATTTTTTACACAGAGGATGGTGGGTGGCTGGAACGTGTTGGCAGAGGTGATGGTGGAGGCAGATATGATTGTAGTGTTTATGAGACTTGGTAGTGCAATGAAAGGAGGGATATGGACCACATGCAGGCAGAACAAGAGTCTGAAGAAGGGTCTCGACCCGAAACATCATCCATTCCTTCTCTCCAGAGGTGCAGCCTTTCTCGCTGAGTTATTCCAGCATTTTGTGTCTACCTGCAGGCAGTACAGATTAGTTGGCATCGTGCTCGGCAAAGACAGCTGAAGGACCTGTTCCAATGCTGTGTCGTTTTATGGCGACACAAGGAACTGCAGATGCTGGAGTCTTGACTAAAACACAAAATGCTGGAGGAACTCAGCAGGTCAGGCAGCATCTGTCAGGACCCTTCTTCAGACTGATTGGAGTAGATGGCATGCTGGAAGGGGCTAGACAAGGGGAGAAAAGATAGCACAGAGGTATTTGGAGATTATGTCAGAAGGCTCCTGACAGCATTCAGACTGAAGAAGGCTCCCGACCTGAGACTTCATCTGTCCATTCCCCCCACAGATGCTGCCTGGCCCACTGAGTTCCGCCAGCACTTCTGAACCTTCTTTGTAGTCGGCAGGGCAGTACTATGCATATCACCAACTTGGACAATTTTACATTTTTATCATGCCAATTTTACTTCGGAGTCACGTGAGTGACTACGTGAAGAACCCGCTCAGCACGCATGCGCGGCATTTGCGTTCAGCAGCGCAACAGCGGCCACATCGGGAGTCAGGCGCTCCCGCCTCAGATTGAAAGAACGGACCGTCAGGCAAGTACCCTGAGGTCGAGTTTGTTTCACAGGAAAGCCTTCCGCTTTGTTTTTACTGGCAGAGAACAAAGGCTCTTGAACAAACCTGTCCCCCGCTCGACTCCAACGGAGGAGCGTTCCATCTGGGGGGGGCAGCAACAGGCAGTAGGACCGCTTACCGGGCGCTCCGCCATCCCCGACACCGTGCCGAGACCAGTCCCGCTAGTGCCTGAGCAGCGGACTGGTTGTATAGCCACCAGGAAGAGCATCCGGCCGGTGGCTTCCGACTTGTCGGACGGGGACGTTTCGCCACCCGCACGGGGGAGAGACAGCCGCCTGAGCCGCATAGAGTGGTTCCTGGAGCAGGTGCTCCAGCGAGACGTGTTCCGTGAGGGACTCTCTCGCAGGGGGAGTTCAGGCACTCCCTCCACAGTGCCGTGCACTGGCCATCGAAAATACCCGGCGCTCCGCCATCCCCGACACCGGGCCAAGGCCAGTCCCGCTAGCGCCTGAGCAGCGGATGGTTGTATAGCCACCAGGAAGAGCATCCGGCCGGTGGTTTCTGGAGCGGCTTCTGGAGCAGGTGCTCCAGCAAGGCTCGCTGCGTGAGGGGCAATCTCGCAGGGGGAGTTCAGGCACTCCCTCCACAGTGCCTTGTGCACCGGCCATCGCTTCCTTCTCACCCGAGGGCAGCTTTGGTGACCAGGACTGGGCTGGCCAGGAAGAGGGGATGCTGGCTGAAGAAGTCGGGAGTATGCAAGGGGTGCAGGACCAGGAAGAGCTGCTGGGTGTGGTGGACCGCTACGTGGCAGCCCCACGTGCAGGAAGGCCATTAGAGCCTAAACTAGCGGCCAGCATTAACCACCTCTCCAACAGGCCCCTACAGGAGCAGGTGGTTAATGAGGCCTTAGAAATGTACACAGCTCCAAAAAATTGTGAGTCCCTCAAAGTGCCGGCTATCAACAGCCAAATCTGGGGGCACGTCGGGACAAATATTCGGAACCAGGAGCTGAAACTGCAGCGGATCCTCAGGCTCCTGACGTCAGCCATCACATCATTTGCTCGTTCTGTGGACAATACGGAGATGACCACAAACCAACTCTCGCGCTGTTGTGTAACAAGCAGTTCGAGATAAATTAGCCTCCGTAAAGAAATTATAAGACCTGCCCTAAATTCAAAATTTGCGGGGTTGTGCAAAACCCTAGCCACTGAGCCAGACACACTGCTCTTTGGCAAAGACCTCACGAAAAAAGTAAAGGATATGGAAGAGGCCTCTAAAAAACTTTCGGTCTCATGAGGGCAAGCCCCGGGACGAGCAAACCCAAAACAACAATACCCAAATGGCAGCACCCCATCGCGTCCACCAGTCGACGTCTACCCTATGGGACTGGTGAAAGCTCGGGGTCCGCATATCACCACCTGAAGTCTATTTTAGACCAAGGCCCAGAGCGGACCCCATGGAAAATGCGCCACCCCCAAACATCACCGCCACGTCAGAAAACGCGCAAGACTCGCTGGTCTGGGAAGAGACAGAAGAAACACCCATAACCATGGAGGTCGGTGGGTCTGGTTCCTACCTGCATATAGAAAGTAGGGGCTTAATACTAACAGGGGGGAGATTACACCTGTTTAAAGAAGCATGGGAGTCTATCACGAGTGATCAGTATATACTCAATGGCATTAGTGGATACAAAATACAATTCATACTAGAAAAATTGCCACCAGTTCAACATTCACCCCAGAGGGTATTTTCCCTCTCAGTTAAAGAAAAACGAGAGGGACAAGCTGAACTGGCGAAACTAATTACAAAGGGTATCATTGAAAAAACAAAACATGAACCCTTGGAATTCATATCAAATATATTCACTAAAACCAAAAAAGATGGTGGATGTCGCATCATCATTGACTTAACTTCACTAAATATGTTTGTTAATTATATACATTTCAAAATAGAAACGTTTGTTACTGCCAAACAACTAATTTCCAAGGATACTTCACGGCAAGCATTGATCTTAAAGATGCCTACTATTCAGTACCCATTCACAAGGATCATCGCAGATACCTGAAATTGACCTGGAAGTGGCAGCAATGGCAGTTTAAAGCATTACCCGATGGATTAACATCAGCCCCAAGAGTATTCACCGAGATACTAAAAACAACCCTGGCAATATTAATAAGCCAAAACATATGGTCATGGCATATCTTGATGATATCTTAATAGTAGGCAAGACCATGGAATTGGCATATCAGCTGTGTCAGCTACCAAACAGTTGTTTGAAACCTTTGGATTTATCTTACATCCAGATAAATCTAAGTTGAAGCCATCCAAAACCATGGACTACTTGGGCTTCACAATTAACTCAGCCCACATGTTTGTGACTTTGCCAAAAGACAAAACAACTGAATTGGCACAATCATGCAACAATTCAATGGTTAACGAGCGACCAACTATTCGACAAGTAGCAAGAGTAATTGGGGAAATGGTAGCAGCATTTCCGGCTACACAATTTGGACCTTTGCACTATCAAAACTTACAAAGAGCAAAGGTACAGGCACTAAAACAACATGTAGGTCATTATAACCGGATCATGAAATTACCCACTGAAGCAATATCAGAACTACAGTGGTGGGCAGAAAACATTTGGCATAGTTTCAGCCCTGTCATCATCATTAACCCTACTTTAGTTATCCAAACGGCAGTGCTCAAGGCTGGGGAGCGACTAACTCCATATCCAGCAAAGTGGAAGATGGACTAACCTTGAGTCATCATTACTTCTTACACTGGACATTAACTATCTAGAGATGTTGGGTGCCTTTTATGGTTTAAAAGCATATGCATCCAATATGCATCACTTGCATGTACGGTTACAAATAGACAATACTACGGTGGTGGCCTACATTAACCATATGAGCGGCATAAAATCGATATCATGCAACAAATTGGCCAACACAATTTGGCAATGGTGTGTTGAAAGACATATTTGACCATCAGCAACTTACCTGCCAGGTAAGCTAAATACAGTGGCAGACACCAGGTCACGCAAATTTACTGACAACACCGAATGGATGTTAAACCCCAAAGTATTTGCAAATATTATTAAACAACATGGCACACCAGATATCGACTTATTTGCATTAAGGCTAAATCATCAGGTACCTATGTATGTCGCTTGGGAACCAGACCCTGAGCAGCAGCGGTAGATGCGTTCGCGTTGGATTGGGGAAATTTCTTCTTCTATGCATTTCCTCCCTTCTGCCTCATCAGCCGTGTACTATGCACAATACAAATGGACTCTGCTTCAGGAATTTTGATAGTACCCGACTGGCCTACACAGCCATGGTTCCCATTACTCCACAAAATCCCTCCGAACATCCACTAGAAAACAGTACTTGTCCAGCATCAAAAAGTGGGAGAAGTACTGCTTGAATACAGGGACCACCTACTCAACCACTACAGTTACCAATGTATTGGAATTCCTAGCGAACCTTCACCACGATGAAGGACTCAGCTACAGTGCCATAAACCTAGCTAGAAGTGCCCTGTCTGTCTATTTAAAACAAGCTCCAGGACAACAGGCCATGGGGTCTCACCCGCTGGTGGTCAAACTAATGAAGGGTATTTACAACTCTAACCCCCCTAGACCAAGGTACACCCATATATGGGGTGTCAGTGTGGTCCTGACATACCTCAGGGGATGGCCACCAGCCAGATCCCTCAACCTGGAACAATCTACGCTCAAAACACTCATGATGATGGCACTTGTATCTGCACAGAGGGTCCAGTCACTACACCTATTGCGACTGGACAACATGATCACAACTCCAGACCAGATCTCTTTCATTATCCAGGGACTGATCGAACAGAGCAGACCAGGAACAACTAATCCAGTCGTGGAATTCCGGGCTTAACCGCCAGAACCACGGTTATGTGCCATGACCCACCTACTGTCCTACATAGACACAACCAGAAATATTCGAGGGAGTGAAAAAGCCTTATGGGTCAGTCATAAAAAACCTTATTGTCGGGTGACGAGCCAAACCATTTTGAGATGGCTCAAGCAGGTGCTAAAAGCTGCTGGGATAAACACTAACATGTACAAATCTCACTCCACCAGGGCAGCATCCACGTCGACGGCCAAAAGAATGGACGTGCCTATAGACCACATCCTGGCTACAGCAGGATGGTGGGGGGAAAGAACGTTCAGAACTTTTTATAATAAGCCGTTGGCAAAACCTGCTTTATTTGCAGAAATTTTTTTACAGACTGCAAATATTTAATTTAAGCCCAGGGGAGCAATTTAATTTCTTTGTTGTTATTGTTAAAAAATACCATTGTGTTTTTCTATAAACAGATTCATTGGTTGATTACGATAACACACTTCCTCCCTCAAGGACTTCGGCAGTGAGTGAAGTAATAACTGTTAATCGGTTTGAAATCACAGAGCTTTAAAATCTTCACGTAGTCACTCACGTGACTCCGAAGTAAAATAGTAAGATTAAACGCGAACTTACCAGTTTGAAGTTTGATCTGTAATTTATGAGGAGTTACGATGAGGGACTACGTGCCCTCCACTCCCACCCTCAATGATACGGGTCAAACTGATAACTGATGTCTCCTTTTCTTTACTATGTTTATTTCAATAACTGTGTCTATCTGTGATTCCACAACGCTGCTTTGAAGTATGCCGCACATGCGTGCTGAGCGGGTTCTTCACGTAATCCCTCATCGTAACGCCTCATAAAATACAGATTAAACTTCAAACTGGTAAGTTCTCGTTTAATCTTACTATTAAACAAGCCAATTAACCTAAACCTGTACGTCTCTGGAGTGTGGGAGGAAACCAAAGATCTCAGAGAAAACCCACGCAGATCACGGGGAGAAGGTACAAACTCCATACAAACAGCACCCGTAGTCGGGATCGAACCCGGGTCCCTGGTGCCACATTTTTGTTGTAAGACAGCAACTTTACCATTGTGCTACCATGACTTTGTGGTTTGCTGTGCAGTTCTATGTTCTATGTGGGTGTGAGATACGGATTGATTCTTTACAAAGGCAAGAAACATGCTGAGGTGAAGGATTACAATACGAAAGAACCTGTAACAATACACCAACGTGTTCTATGGGTCTTGACCACACGCTTGATGAAGATAGGGTGATCAGCAATTGCGTAATCCCCCTTCACTGAACAACTTATAGACCCCAGCAATGAACCAAATACAAGCAAGGAGAGCTGGGAATATTCGGCAGGACAGGCAGCATCTGTGGAGAGTGAAGAACTGATAATGTTTCAGGTTACTAAATTGCATCAGTCTTAGGTCCACAGAATGATATATTACCTCTGTTTCTCTCACTGCAGGTGCTGCCTGAACTGCTAAGCATGCCCAACATACCCTGTTTTCATTTAAGATTTCCAATATCTGTGATATTTGTGTTGGCACCTTGGAAGATACAAAATGCAAAAGGAGATGAGGAGGAATTGCTTTAATCAGAGGGTGGTGAATCTGTGGAATTCATTGCCAGAGAAGACTGTGGAGGTCAAGTTAATGGATATTTTGAAGTTGGAGATTGATAGATTTTTGATTAGTTCGGGGGTCAGGGGTTATGGGGGGAAGGCATGATTGAATGGGCAAGTAGACTTGATGGGCCGAATCACCTCATTCTGCTCCTACAGCTTATGAACTTATGAAGATAATATTAGTTTATAATTGTCACATGTACCAAGATACCCTGAAAAGTTTGTGTTATGTTCTATCCAATTAAATCAGATCATACTATACATGAGCACAAGAAAGCTGTACACAAGTACAACAGGTAGTGCAAAGAGAAAAATACCAAATACCAAATATCAAAGTGCAGAATATAGTTTTTAGCATTGTGGATTACAGTTCCAGAGGAAAAAGTCCAATATCCACAGTGAGGTTGGTTGGAAGATGGGGACAGCAACCTAGCTTATGGAAGAATTAATCAGAAGTCTGATCATGCAGGGAAAGTAACTGTGGCTGAGTCTAGTGGGAGTTTTTGGAGACATGCTGAATTTCCTTATTCTCCTGAGGAGGTGGAGGCATTGGTGTGTTTCCTTGGCCATAGTCCCAATGAAACTACATTCACATATCTTTAATGAGAAATTAAATGCTTCCGGTTACTCAATACCCAGTCAGGCAACGCTCTAGGCTGATAATGAATCATAGTATTGATGAAGATACAAGATACAAGATAGATTTATTCATCACATGTGCCAGATGGCACAGTGAAATGTAAATTCCCAAACAGCCATACAATAAAAAAAAGGGACACAACACACTATAAGGTTTGAAATAAAACATCCCCACACAGCAGAATCAAAGTTTCCCACCGTGTGGGAAGGCACCAAAGCCAGTCTCTTCCTCCATTGTTTCCCGTGGTCAGGGCCTCCCCGTGCCCTCCGCAGTTGCCGCTACGGGCGGCCCGATGTCCAGGACCGCTCGCCGGGGTGTTGTAAGACCGACTTCGGGGCTGCGGGACGTCCTCAGCAGCGTGGACACCAGAGTCGGCCCCCTCCTATCGGAGTCGGCAGCTTCCAAAGTCCGCAGGCCGCGCCGGGTGGAGACTGCTGCTGTAGACCCTCTGCTAGGCGCCCATGTCTCCTCGATGACGGTCAGCGCCGCCCGCGTTGGAAGCTCTCCGCACCAGAGCACCATGATGTTGGAGCAACGGCTCAATGCTCCGGAGCTCCAAACAGCGATCCAGGTAGGCATCGCCCGCTCCGCGGTGACTCCAGCGCTGCGCCGCTGCTGTAGCAGCCCTGGTCTGGTACTTGGTCCCCGGCAGGAAAGGCCACTCCGTTCCAGCTGGTAGGCCACGAGGTGGGGGGCGAGGACGCGACTCGGAGAAATAGTCGCATCCCTGCCAGGAAGAGACTGGGAAACGGTTTCCCCCTTACCCTGCCCCACTCCCCCACATAGAAAAGTTAAAGTTTCCCCCAACACAAGACATTAGACTAACTAAAAATAATAAAAAAGATAGAAATAACAGACAGGCTGTAGGTAGAGGCTGCTGCCAGTGCAACATCCCTGTAATACAACTAATCACACCAAACAGTGATGCTTCTGTTGCCTCTAAGACTGTACAATAGATATTTATCTTGTAAATGAGTTCAGCCGAAGAGAGAGATTTCAAACTGAAATGGCAAATTATGCTACAGGATCGGAAATGAACTGCCTCTTTGGTGAATCACTTTTGCAGAGAGAAGGATTATTCATTTTCTGCTTTAAACTGGAAGAATTCAAAGGAAATATAAAACCCATGAATTATCTTTTCCTCTGTGCAGAACAAGTTGGTGTCTCACAGTGTGAGTTCCTCACAGGCAAAACTCAGAGCTGCACCATGGCAACCTTTTTTGGAGGACTGGTGTCGTTGGATGTTTGGTTCCTATTTGTGCATCGCGTCCCCATGGCACGATGGATCAGTGAAGGAGAGTTGCCCTACACCGTCCCGGCAGCCACTTGCATCAGCTCACCAGGAGTCAAAGCACACTCCGTTCTGAATCTCATCCCTTCCATGTTCAGTATTTTATTACTAACACAGTTCTTTTTCTCCCCGCTGTTTTATTGATTGCAATAGATACAGTGGTGAAAGGAAAAAGGTTTAGATTTATTATTGTAAAATATATTGCGGTACAATGAAAAGCTTTGTTTCGCATGTTATCCAAACAGATCAGACTTACCATACATAAATACAATCGTCAAACTCAAGTACTAAAGTGCCAAATACAGTTCAGCATTGTAGAGCATCTGTTCCAGAGATAAGGTCCAATGACTGCAATGGCATAGAGGTGAATTGGACAAAGCCCTAGCTTATGGAAGGACCATTCAGTAGCCTGGTCTTCTTCTTCTTTCGTGTGGCGTGCACAGCCTAAAGTTGTTGGACAACTTGTTCTATTTGATCTTCCGTTTGTACACGTCGAGTTGATTGCATTAGTCGAAACAGGGCGGACCACGTGAAGGTTGCAATCTTCCACCCCAGTAGCCTGATAACAGAGGGGAAGAAGTTGTCCCTGAGTCTGGCGGTGCGCACTTTCAAGCTTCTGTATTTTCTGCCTGAAAAGAATGGGGAGAAGGAGGAATGACCAGGGTGGGACAAGTCTTTGATTATATGGGTTGTTTTTCCAAGGTAGCGTGAAATGTAGATGGAGTCAATGATGGGGCGTCTGATCTGTGTGATGGTCTGGGCTACATCCACAACTCTCTGCAATTTCTTACGATCTTGGAAAGAGTTGTTCCCAAACCAAGCTGTAATGCAACCTGACCATATGCCTTTTGTGGTGCATCTGTAGAGGTTTGTCAGAGTCATTGAAGGCGTACCAAATGTCCTCAATGCAAAGTGGATGCATTTCTGTAAAGCCACTCTTATGTAGCATGGTATGTGTGTGTAAGAGAGAGGGATGGAGAAAGCTGCTCTCCATGTTACCATCCCTCCCTTGACAATGACTACACTCATCCCTCCATCTCCTGCATACCTCCCACCTCTTTCCTTACCGCACAACCTTGAATAATATATTTTGAGTGCTTCACAATGGTGGAAGACGTGAAGGAATATCATTGAGCTTGTAAGATTGAGCTTGTAAGCTCAGGGTGCAGAAATTTGCAGCACAACACTCTTGAGTTAATGCATTTAATTTGTGTTGTAACTGAATGACACTTATTCCCCAAACCAGCTGATAGTCTTTTGGGGCATATCTTGCCTGTCTGATCTTTGGAAGACACTACTACAGTTGCTCCCTGTGAGGATAGTGTGGACATGTGCACTCAGCAGTTTGGCAAAAGTACATAAACCTCCCACAGGACAGAATTCAACCTCCACCTCTGGTGTATGTCTGGCTATAAAAGCTCTCAAACAAAACATTGTTTTGATTGCCTGAACTTAGAGGTTAAACGTGCTTACAAATGCTGCACAGTTCCAGGCTGATGTTTATTGCAAAGTGGCAATTTCAAATGAGACAGATAGATGGAATTTTAATTCTGTCTGTTCCAGTCTAGAGGAGCGTTTCAGGGAGTCCGTCAGTTAGGAGCAGAAATAGATAAACAAGCAGAAACCTATTTTGAAAATGCTTATGCAATTTGTAGGGCTTGGCTATCTGGGGAACTGCCAGCGTTTATGAGGAATAGGTGCCGTGTCGGGTTGGAACCCTTCTTCAGACTGAAGAAGGGTGCTGACTTGAAATCTCATCTTCTTCTTCTTCTTCTCTAGACCTGCTGAGTTACTCCAGCATTTTGTGCCTATCTGCAGTATGATCCAGCATCTGCAGTTCCTTCCTACACACCAGTGTCTGTGACCTGTTCCCAGCTGGTGAGGCAGTTGTGGACAAGTTGGCTGCTGAACTGGCACTGCTGCTTCTGCCAACGCGACCCCCACAGAGTCCAGCCGCCCCCACATATCATGTGGCTGGGGCCAGCTCCGAGGGCAGTGAGAGCCAACCCCATCCCTGTGGGTCTGGTGGCACGCTCAGGCGAGGGTGACAGATGTAATTCTCCACGAATGTCACAGTCACCGTTACTGACTCAGCATTGCTGCTGCAGATTTAAACTCCAAATCATTTCCCCAGGCTTGGAGCAAGAAACTAATCACGTCGTCACTGAACTTTGATGTGTCCAAACACAATAATCTTCAAAGACTGTGTTTCAATTATGGTTTAAATTGAGCCTTATTGTTGGAGTCCGTTGTTGCCGTAGCCTCTGAGAAACAGTAGCTGTGTCCTGTGCATTAATGTAAATGTGTTCCTTGCCTTTGGTCTATTAGTAGTTGATCATAGTTTATAGTGTGAGCTGCAACTTCGGTGGCGAGTGGAAGGCAGTGGCTGCAGGAGAGCTTGAATCTCCATGGTCAACATTGTACACTCTGGGAGCATGTTTCCCTGAGCTAAGCTATTTGTCACGGGGATTAATACTGGCCTTATCACTGCTTCATGTTTAATCCCCAACTTTCAAACCAGCAAATATTATCATGAATTTAGTTATAATCTGGGAAAGACGTTTGTTAAATAAGGAGCTGAAAGCACATAGGAACAGTCTGTACTGTACAGTCTGCGCAATATTTGTGCTGAAAATGATGCCAGGTTAAACTGATTTCATCCGCCTGTACATGATCCATCTATGTCCTGCACTTCTACATGCCTATCTAAAAAGTTTCATAAACGTCACTATCATATCTGCCTCCACCACCACCCCTGACAGTGTGTTCCAGGCCCCTCGTGCTCTCTGAGTAAAAAAAAAAAGAAATCTACATGGACTTCATACATCTTCAATAACAGTTCCTCTTCTCACCTTATAGCTATGCCCTCTAGTGCTGGACATTTCCACCCTGGGGAAAAAAAGGTTCTGACTGTCTATCCTATCTATGCTTCTCATAATTTAATATACTTCTATCAAGTATCTCTCAACCTCCGACATTCCAGAGAAAACAATCCAAGTCTATCCAAACTCTCCCTGTAATTAATGCCCTTCTAACCAGTCAGCATTCTGGTAAAAAATAGAATAAATATCCACACAAAATAATTATCAAACTAACTAACTGACCTTCTTGGGTTCCATTGAGCAACACACATTCTCCAATTTCAAGGAATACCCTCCCCCCCCCACCCCCCCCCCCCCTCCCCCCCCCCCTCCCCCCCCCCCCTCCCCTCCCCCCCCACCCCCCCCCCCCCCCCCCCCCCCCCCTCCATATGCCCCAGGTCCCATATTTCCCTTGTTTCCCCTCCCTCTTTCTCCCCTCTCCGGTCCCCTCCACTCCAGCCCTCCAGTGTCATATTTCTTATCTTCCTATCTGACACCTTTTTGTCTCATTTGCACCTCGAGTGCCACTTACTCCAACCGTCTGCTAATCATCACTCCCCTCCCCCACCTGTATCCACCCATCACTCACCAGGCTTTGCTCCACCCCCACATTTCTTTTCCAGCTTCATCCCCTGATCCATGGAGAGGCAATCAGTCTGAAGAATGATCCCGAGCAAAATGATGTCTGTGTGTTCCCTCCACAGATGCTGCCTGACTTGTTGAGTTCCTCCAGCACTTGTGTTTTGCTGTAGGTTCCAGCATCCACATCGCTTGTGCCTTCTTAGCCCTTTTATATTTCTCAAGTACAGTCTGGCCTTTGGTCTCGGACTGTCTACCCTTCCTTCTAGGAAGTCCTGTCGCTGGTCTGATACACCCTCTGACTCTGGCATCTGGAAGGTAACACCCTATTCAAGGTGGCAGAAGTTAATGGCGACACAAGGAACTGCAGATGCTGGAATCGTGCATGGAACACAAAGTGCTGGAGTAACTCAGCGGGTGAGGCCGCATCTCTGGAGGGCAAGGATAGGTGACGTTTCTGGTTGGGCTTTTTCTTCAGATTGATTGTAGTGGAGGGGATTAAACTGGAAAAAAGGTGAGGGTGGGACATATCTCCAAGTGATAGGTTAATCCTGGTGAGCTGGGGTTTGATTAGTAGATGGATGGACAAACGCTGGAGATGAAAATGGGATAAAATGGTATCAGATAAGGAGGGAATATGTAGTCCCAGCGGGCTTTGGTGGACCGCGCAATAGTGTTTGGTAAAACGGTGTATGTTTGGTCTCGCTGATGTGCAGGAGGCCACATCAGGAAACCGGATGCAGTAGATGAGGTGAGGGAAGGTCAGATATTACAGAAATAGCAATGGGCATGAAGTCAAGGGTAACAAACATACTGTCATCTTACCAGAAAATTAATATTTAGGAAGCTAATGAGGCTAAGCTAATAGCTTTATTGAATCTGAAGGAAATTACTAGAGAGAAAATACAGACGGGGAAAAAAAGAAAATCTCCTTTGTTCAATCACACAAACTACCCCCTCCCAAGGACCTTTCACGTGCAATCGCAGGAGATGCAACACCTGTCCTTATACCTCCTCCCTCCATCCAGCGACCCCGACTGTCCTTCCAGGTGAGACGGAGACGGCCGTTTACATGCACCTCCTCTAACCTCATCCATTGCATCCGGTGTTCCTGATGTGGGCTCCTGTACATTAGTGAGACCAAGCCTAGACTTACCGACCGTTTCGCTGAACACTTGTGCTCAGTGGACTCTCTGATTACGGAATTTTCCCAGGGACACATTCGGAGATGGACATCGGGTACGACTGGAAAACCATCAACTCAGAGAAAGATGCTCTCCGGTCTGCCTGAAACCTGTTGGTCTCCCAGCACAGCGAGGTGACCATCAGGGAATGTTGCCCACTGGCCCATTCCAGACTGCAGGAGTACGTGCTGAGGGACTTACTGAAGCTCGGTTCAGTCAGCGCTAAGTATTTGTGAGGGAGGACCACAGTCTACGGTTCTTCCCCTGCTGGGCATTGAGACTATAGACAATAGGTGCAGGAGTAGGCCATTCAGCCCTTCGAGCCAGTACCGCCATTCACTGTGATCATGGCTGACCATCCACAATCAGTACCCCTTTCCTGCCTTCTCCCCATATCCCTTGACTCTGCTATCTTTAAGAGCTTGAGGGGTAGAGTCTGGTGGGGACACCCCTCAAACACGGGAAACAATATCACCCCAGGGGGCCACTTGAGTGGCAGTGGTGCTATGGACAAAGCAGATGTACTAACACTAGGCATAGCAGCAGCAGTACTGAATGTAGGCGGACAGAACAGCACTGAGAATGCAAAGAGCTATGTTCATCTTTTGTTTGCTATGTTTTATTATGTCAAGCTTAATTTTTATATATGAAAGACCTCCTCCTCCCAAGTGCTGCTCCCCACTGACTTCCTCCGGCACATGTCTTTGTCTCTCCAGATTCCAGCATCTCTTGTGTCTGACTGCAATGTCACTGATGTTTATCATAACAAAAAAATGTACATTTAAAGTGCATCAGAAGTAGCTGAACATGGACCATAGAACAGTACAGCACAGGAACAGGCCCTTCAGCCCACATTGTTTGTTAAACTAATCTCCGCTGCCTGCAAGTGATCCATTCCCTGCATATGCATGCGCCTACCTGAAAGCCTCTTCATCACCGCCATCATATCTACCTCCACCATCACCATCCCTGGCACCAGGTTCCTGGTACCCACCAGCCTCTGTCTAAAAACATTGCCTCCCGCACATCTCCTTTAAACTTTGGCCCTCTCACTGAAAGCTAGGCCCTCTAGTCCTTGACATTTCCATTCTTTTGCAATCTTGCCCAATGTTTCCATCAACCTCTGTGGAATCATCCTGTGGTCAGAATGGTCAGGGAGGGAAGATTTAATAGAAACCTGATGGGTAACTTTTTCACACAAAGGGTGATGGGTGTATGGAATGAGATGCCAGAGGAGGTGGTTGAGGCAATTACAATCGCGACATGTAAGAAATATTTAGACAGGTAGGACTGGTTTGGAGGGATAGATTCCAAATGCCGGGTGGTGGGACTAGTGTAGATGGGATGTGTTAGTTTGTGTGGGCAAGTTGGTCCGAAGGGCCTGTTTCCACACTGTAATACTCCAGGACTGTATTTCAAGAATTGAAAGCATATTCAGCATGTTGAGATATGATGGGTATTGCATGCATGAGACATTCTCTTTACCCAGGACACTGCGAAACATTAAAATTCAGGAGAGGAAATTAACTCGCCATGTGTCCTTCTAATATTATACTGAAAACAAAAAGGCTTTTCAGATGTCTGCCAACCCACTGGATAATTAACACAGTTAAGAGCAGCCTTGATACCAGCTCAGTGCAGGTGCTGGCCTTACCTCACCGGTCAGAGCACTCTCTGAGAACGTGCACAGCTCCACACTGCAGCTGGCTCCTGTGAGATTAGCTCTCGTGTCTACATCAGAGAGAAAGGACAGTGAGAAGCACAACACACTTTGCCGGGCTCATGCATGGGTCTCATTGCTATGCAAAATAAAACGCCTCATGCAGGCAACGTTCTGGGCAGATTTGCCCTCAGATCTGTGGACGTGTCCAAAACACACACCATGGGGCCTGCTTTGTAATCCGCCAGCTCTCGGGATATTCATATTTTGTTTAACCTTTGCAGAATATAACCTTACAATATCATTCAAATCTGTTAGATTGACAATTGCTTTTCTCAAATATCGATGTATTTAAAGTTGCAAGGTCTGCGATCAGTTTTGGGCCCCATGTTCAATAATATTCACTCTTCTCCAGCCTCTCAGCTGTCCAGAACTGGTGAACATCCACCTCATTCTACACCCCACCACTCGGCTTGTTGTCCATTAAGACCCCAAACTCAAAGACTTCCATCTTAAACGTTGTGCTTTTCTACATAGTGGCATACAGCCCAGAACCAGGCCCTTCAATCCAACTTGCCCATGCCAATCAAGATGTCCCATCTACACTAGTCCTATCTGCCCACATGTGACCCAAATCTCTCTATCTATCCTATCCATGTGCCTGTCCAAATGTATTTTAAATGTAGTACCTGCCTCAACTACCTCTGGCAGCTTATTCCACATCCCCATCACCGTCTGTGGGAAACGTCACGCTTCTGGTTCCTAGTAAATATTTCCCTTCTCACCGTAAACCTATGTGCTCTGCTTGTTGATTCCCCAACGCTGGGTAACATACCCTGTCCATTTCCTCCCTTTCATTCAGGTCATCCTTAGAACTTTCCACACTGTGGGATATCCAGATGCACTGTAGGAGATTGAATTCATATTACTGCCTGTAATTTCACATTACTCTCCACCAATCTCACCCACAGCCAAAAGGTCCCAAAGCACTCTTGGCAAGGCCTCACTTCAGGGGTGATTGGCTGTTTTACCGTTGGACAGTGCCCCGAACATTCCTCCTCCCTCCCTGCTTTTACCTTTTATATGGATGGCTTCCTTTCAGTTTTAAAACCAAGACGCCAGACTAAATATCTAACACATTGCCATTACAGTGATACCTCAAAGCCGACTAATCAGATCCTTTTTCATATTTTAAGTGTTCTCGCATAAATCCAAACCAATACTAGCTCAGTATCACCAGTATAATCGAATTACAGGTGTCCTGAGGTTGCCATTCCTCTTCTCCAATATAAACTTTAATAGTAAGATTAAACAAGAACTTACCAGTTCGAAGTTTGATCTGTATTTTATGAGGAGTTACGATGAGGGATTACGTGAAGAACCCGTCCAGCACGCATGCGCAACATACTTCAAAGCAGCGGTGTGGAATCACAGAAAGACACAATAATTGAAATAAACATAGTAAAGAAAAGGAGAACTTAAATAACAGTTGAGCTCTATAGTTGAGGGTGGGAACGGAGGGCACGTAATCCCTCATCGTAACTCCTCATAAAATACAGATCAAACTTCGAACTGATAGGTTCTCGTTTAATCTTACTATTTTACTTCGGAGTCACGTGAGTGACTACGTGAAGATTTTAAAGCTCTGTGATTTCAAACCGTGTAACAGTTCATACTTCACTCGCTGCCAAAGTCATTCGAGGGAGGAAGTATGTTATCGTAATCAACCATGATCTGTTTGTAAAAACAATAATGGTGCTATTAAACAATAACAAAAACAAAAATGCTCCCCTGGGCTTAAATTATATATTTGCAGATTCTAATACTTTTTCTGCAAATGATACAGGTTCTGCCAGCGGCTTGTTATAAAAATTTTGGAACGTTTTTCTCCCTAGACGACCCCGGTGTAGCCAGGATGTGGTCCATAGGCACGTCCATCCTCTTAGTCGTCGATGTGGATGCTGCCCAGGAGTGAGATTTATACACGTTAGTATTTACTCCAGCAGCTCCTAGTACCTGCTTGAGCCATCTTGAGATAGTTTGGCTCATCTCCCGACCATGAGGTTTCTTGTGGCTGACCCATAAGGCTTTTCCTCTCCCTCGGGGATTTCTTGTTGTGTCGAAGTAATTCAATAAGTGGGTCATGACACATAACTGTGGTTCAGGTGGGTATGCCCGGAATTCCATGACTGGACCTGATGTTCCTGGTCTGCTCTGTTTGACCAGCCGCTGAATAGTAAATGAGAATGTAAATTATAACCATATTGTCCAATCGTAGTAGATGGAGGGACTGGACTCTTTGTGCTGAGACAAGTGCCATCAGCATGACCGTCTTCAGGGTAGGCTGTTCCAGGGTGAGGGACCTGGTGACCATCCCCTAAGGTATGTCAGGACCACACTGACATCCCAGATTTGGGTGTACCTAGGTCTGGGGGATTAGAGTTGAATATGCCTCTCATGAGTTTGATCACCAGCGGGTGGGACCCTATGGCCTGTTGTCCTGGTGCCTGAATTAAGTAGGCTGACAGAGCACTTCTGGCTGTGTTAATGGTGCTGTAGCTGAGTCCTTCATTGTGGTGAAGGCCTGCCAGGAACTCCAGTACATTGGTTATTGTAGTAGTTGAATATGTAGTTCCTGTATTCGAACAGTATCTTTCCCACTTCTTGATGTTCGACAAGTATTGTTTCCTTGTGGACATGCGGTGGGATGCTGTCATCGTGTTGATAGTGCTGTCTGACAATCCCAGGCTCAGCAGTAGCCTTTTCAAAATCTGCAACCCAGTAGTTTGATTTTATCGTGGCATGGGTGGCTTATGCCTGATACCGGGTGAGTTAATAAGTCTGGGCTACTGGGAAAGTCATTGGGGTTTTGATGACCATGTCGAGGACCACTGGGAACCATGGCTGTGTAGGCCAGTCGGGTACTATCAAAATACCTGAAGCAGAGTCCATCTGTATTTTGCGTAGTACCCGACTGATGAGGCCGTAGTACCTGATTGATGAGGTAGAAAAGGGGAGAAAACATAGAGATTAGATCTATGTCCCTCACCTCTGGTCATCGCTGACCATCCATACCCCGGGTTCCCTCCTGCAGCTGACCCAGCACCTCTGAGGGTGTGGAAGGTGAACCCCCAGCCAGCTCACCAGCATTGTTCTTTTCCTCATCCACCCCCACCACTGCTGTCATCTTAAAAGCACAACACACTATCTTCCTGGATGACAGAATTGTAACTACCAGTGTTGTAATCCAATGTGACAGGCAGCCCACCACTCCAATAGCCTAATGTTGCACAACAAGATATTTGTCACAATTGCACCACCCATGTGATATAGAAACAGACCAATGTCCACCAGAACTGTACCCCAGTGTTATGCAGGACCAGACCTGTTATTGTATAAGAAAGAACTACAGATGCTGGATAAAATCGAAGGTAGACACAAAATGCTGGAGTAACTCAGCGGGTGAGGCAGCTTCTATGGAGAGAAGGATTGGGTGATGCTTTGAGTCGAGACCCTTACCTGTTATTGTATAACTCTGGGTTCAACAAGATTCCTGTAATAGATCCCTTCGATGATGGGAGGTTAGTACCTGTGATGGACCGGGCAGTGGCAGGTTCTCTAGGTAGTCTCCTTCACTCCTGGGCGTTTGAGTTACCGAATGAAGCTGTGTTGCACCAGTCAGTGTATTCTCGTCCTGTAGAAATTTAATGGAGTATTCATCAACATCCTGAATCTCCTTAGTGCTGGAGGCATTATACATGCCGGTACTGGACATGAAACCCTGCCCGTCAGGTGTCTCCCTGAACTGTCCACAGTACAGTACGTTGGTTCTCTACCTGGACCCCCTTCAACTGACAGAGCTTGGGCTCAAGGATCAGATAGGGCCCTGCATGGTGTTGAGGTTTCGGGTCCCGGTAACTCATCCCCGGATTGCAGGGCCGTATGTCCTGCCATCCACGGGGGACTAGTAGTGAGTGGATGTGGCAGACCGCTGGGAATGCCATCAGCGATGCCCATCCATAGTCGGAGCCTGCATCACGCTCTTCTGTCTGCAGGCAATGGTGCAGTATCACGCTCTGTGCCAGGCAATGATGCAGTGTGGAGCTGCAGTCGCTGCCCCTCTGTACTGGGCATTGCTGGCAACTGCTGGAAATGTTGTGGCCAGGGGGAAGAGGGCACATTGAGGGGTAGAGACCACTGGGACCCTGGTGCTGGTCAACAGGTGGCCGGAGGGCATTTATCAACAGCATTTAGGTGGAGCTTGGAACCGCAAGGACGTTTCCTCCAGCATTGTCTCGCTGATGGACTTTGCTTGCATAGAGTCTTGGACCTGGACATTTTCCTTCTCATTAGAGTTTGTATCAAGAGATGACCCAATACATTCAAGTTTGCTTTGAGCCAAAAATTGTCCCTTGTGTATCGGCGAGTGATAGAATTTGGGGGAGTTGAAGGGAATGTGTGGAGAGTAAAGTGGGAGCAAAAAGCTTGAAAACGCGCACAACCTGACACAGAAACAGCTTCTCCCCTTCAATTGACAGACAACTGCACAGTCTTCCCATAAGCTAGGGTTTAGTCCAGATCTTCCAACCTACCTCATTATGTACATTGGACTTTTTCTCTGGAACTGTAATCCTACAGTGCTGTAAAACTATATTCTGCACTCAGTATTTTTCTCTTCCCTCTACCTGTTGATTACAACTTTAATTTACCCATGTATTTAGTTTAATGTAACTAATCTGATTTAATTAGGCAATGAAAACAAAAGCTTTACACTGCACCCTGGTACACGAGACAATAACCCAATACAAATTTGCGTAGGATCAGTGTAAAAGCGTGGCTGATGTCTGGCACGTTGAGTTGCCTTTATCTGGTGGAGTTTGCATCATGTGTTTATCCTATACTTTGAAGGTGGTATTGTTAGTAGACTGGAGCTTGCTTTGTGAGTCAGTCCTGCACCGGGGTCGGTATCAAGAGTTGACCAAATTTACTCTGGAGTTTGCATCTATCATACATCAGGAATCTGAAGATAGACTCAAAGTGCTGGAGTAACTCAGCAGGTCAGACAACATCTCTGGAGAAAAAGGATGGGTGATGTTTAGGGTAGGGACTCTTCTTCAGTCCTGACCCACTGAGTTACTCCAACACTTTGTGTCTATAATTGGCATAAACCAGCATCTGTAGTTCCTTGTTTTTACATCAGAAATCTTAACCTCTTTCTAATTTCCTGAAGTAAGAACTGTTTACCAATTCAGCTTTAATTATGCTCTGAGGTTTGTTTCTTTAAATAGTTAATAGGTTTCTAATTATAATGGTTTATTGAAGAACAAAATTGCAATTTCAGTCCAGATATAAAAAACAGCAATTACTGAGTGTCTGGGTACCTGCCAGTGTTCCTGCAGTGACTGGTGAAATCCAAATCAGTTGTGAAGCTACTGGGCTCTGTCTGACAAAACAGCTTCTTCCCTACTGCTATCAGACTCCTGAACGGACTTTACTGGACTTCAACTTGCACTAAATATTATTTGTGTTATTCCCTTTATCATGTATTTGTACACTGTGAGTGGCTCAGTTGTAATCATGTATTGTCTTCCGGCTGACTGGTTAGCACTACATCGGTACACGTGAAAGTAAACTAAACTCTAAACTCTATTTGCGATCTTCCAATCTATCTTGTTGAGACCCGTGTACTTTTTAAAAAAAAATCTGCACTTTAGAACAAATAACATAGAACAGTACAGCACAGGACCAAGCCCTTTGGCCCACAATATCGTGCCAAAAATCATGCCAGGTTTAATGAATTCCTGCCTACGCATGACCCGTATCCCTCCATTCCCTGCATATATTCCACTATCACATCTGCCTTTACCACCACACCTGGCATCATATTCCGGACATCCACCAACTTCTATGTGAGAAAAAACACTTGCTCTGCACATCTCCTTCAAACATTCCCCCTTTTATCTTAAAACCATGCCTTCGAGTCTTTGACATTTCCACTGTGGGATGAAAAAGGTTCTGACTGTCTACCCTATCTATGCCTTTCATAGTTACAATTAAAACAAGTACTTGTGATATAACTCCAGGATAAACGCTCAACTAAGAAGGCCAAGCCCAAAGCCAAAGTATTATATAACTATCTAACTAAATATACCAACTCACAATAAATAACTCTGTATGCAAAAAATAGCTGCCTATTAACTAGCTTTTTTTTTTAAAAACCCAATCCTATAGATATATACTATCGGGTCTCCCTCAACTCACTCTTAATTTGCGAATTGCATATTCTTTGAGATGGCGGAGGAAACTGGAGCACCCGGTGGAAATCACAGGGAGAACGCGCAAACTCCACACAGACAGCACTCGGGTTCAAACCCATATATGTGGTGCTGTGAGGCAGCTGCTCTGACCACAGTGTCATTGTGCTGTAAAATAAAATTGAGGACGCGAATGTCCATAATAGGAAAGGCACGAAGATGCAGGTGAAATTGCTGTATTCCAGGTTCGGTCAATTCTCAGGTGCCCAGTCTTGCCATCTTTTGGAATTGTGTAAAGGAATCACTGGGGCCTGGAGTGGCAATTTCTCCCTCTTCCCACTGATCAAGTTCAGTGAGCAGCTCAGCTAATTCAGGGCATTCTACACTTTTGAGGATTGATAAATACACAAAGTGGCGAGGTGTCAGGGGTGGTCATGTTGTAATGAGGAGAGTGAGTAGAAGAGAGAGTTGAAGAAGGATCATGATAGATCCAGCCATTGGCCTGGAGTTGGTTAGGTGGTATTTCGGATATAGGGAGAAGGTACGTGGGTGAAGTTAGGAACGTGGGGGAGAGTTTGGGGAGATGAGATGAAAGGTGGCCAGAATTGTGGGAATTGTGGGGAGTTGTGAGGATAGTAGAGTGAGATGGGGAGGGTGAGAGGAAGTGCAGAACATGGGGACAGGATGATGGAGGAGGTGGAGAGAAGGTGAGCAGTAAGGGGGTGAGCTGCCCCTGAGAACTCTATTAGGCCACAGGATTATGCAGTGTTTAGTCTTGTGAGGATAGTGCTCCACATGTTTTGCTCTTAACATCTAAGCCTGGTCTCTAAAGGGAGGTTGATTTATCTCTCAGGTTATCTCGCAGATCAGAGCATGAAAATTGCCCCAGTGTTCACTCCCCTTGATACAATGCACAAAGTCCATTGCCAGCACGCCAAGCGTTTGTGGGTCGCATCATTAATATATTTAACAGCAAAGTTAAGTGCAACTCCCACAAGGCAGTTTCGGAGCCAGCTCCTTTTGTACGGGATCCAATGAACCGTTCTTCATTTCTGATTCCTTCACTTTTATCCAACAATGTTTGTTGATTGTTGTGGTGGGGAAGAGCTGCCACGATATGGACCTCCAGCTCCCTCTAATGGAGAACACCGTCAGTACAACTGATGTCTGGAGTAGGGTTCCGACCAAAAATGTCACCTATTTTTCTTCTTCAAAGATGTTACCTGACCTGCTGAGTTACTCGAGCAATTTGTGTCTATATTTAGTGGTCCACAGCGCTCCCTCAGAGGTTCAGTGCAGACCACCAACAAGGCCAGCAACAGAGGTAAAGGATGTTGGCGCGACAGTGTGGTTGAACAGGCAGCCAGATTTCTGCAGAGAGACACGTCATCCTCCCCTGCTGTAGTAGCTGGGAATTTCAGACAATCAGGACCATTCTCCCATAGTGGAAATGTCAAAGACTACAGGCCATAGGTTTAAAGTGAGAAAAACAAAGTCTAAAGGGGATGCTCAGGGGACGATTTTTTACACAGAGGGTGCTAGGTGCCTGGAACGTGCTGACAAATGGTGGAGGCAGATACGATAGTGCCATTTAAGAGGCTTTTAGATTGGTTCCTGGATGTGCAGGGATATGGATCATGTGCGGGCAGAGATTAGTTTAACTTGGCATCACACTTGGTGTGGATGTTGTGGGCTCTTCTTGTGCTGTACTGTTCCACGTTCTATGTTTTAATTTGAATCAATTCATTCAATGTCTGGAACTGTGAGAAATCTCCCAGTGAGAGTGATCACTAAACTGCCGAACGTTTGCACATTTTGTTTCATAACTTTCCCTCCAGGAAGGAAATCCCCAGAATGTTCTCAGTCCACCAAGGTAGTTGACACTAAATTGTCCCTTCAGTTCAAGCCCAATTACAGATGAGCCATATGTATTGTACTATGAATGATATCCATATCATGAGGACAAATCAATAGCTCCTGCAATAATCCTCTTACACGGCAATAGTAGATCACAGTAGAATGGTCCTTGATTATTTTGGTGTTCATCTATGTTATCTCTTTCGCACCCACTCCCTACACATTAGGGGCAATTTACAGAGGCCAATTAACATAAACCTGCATGTCTTTGGGATGGGGAAGCAACTGTAAGAACATATGCAGTCACAGGGCGAACATGCAAACTCCACACCAGATTTGGACCTGGGACTCTGGTGCTTTGAGGCAGTAGCTCTTATTGGTGTGCCAGTGTGCCACCCATTGTCTTTTGTCTTACTGATTTTGAATGTAGGACCAATTCTTTAGTGAATAGTCAACCTGAGGAGCACCTTCAGCAACACACTGGTTCCACCAAGATGCAGCACAGAACGCCACAGGAGATCCTTTTCCCCTGTGGCTATCAAACTGTACACGTCCTCCCTCTTTTGTTGTGGGGTACACCGACTCTCTTTCCCCCTTCCCCCTCCCTCCCTCCTCTCCTCCCTTCCCAATCTTTGCACATCCCCAATCCTGGACTTTCCATTTGTCACTTTATTTCATGTTTCATGTAACTTGTTGTGTTTTATGACTGTTGGCAGACCAATTTCCCTCCTGGGATAAAGTGCTATTGTATCGTATTAGTGTCTCTGAGGGTATGTGGAGTTCGGTGGCACGTGTCCCCATCCCCAAAGGTGGGAGGTGACACTGGATTTATCAATGAAGTTCCTCAAAACAAACTTTAGAACTTCGACAAGGTACAGTCTGCTCCCAAAGCCTTGTCTTTCAGTGGAATGTGGACTTGTTAACTTATTTTCAATCAGTACGTGAAGGTGGAACTTAGTTGCTGTTACAGGATGGAATGAAGGACACCCGTGTGAAGGACAGGTCTCTGAAGCGTTCTTTCAAAATGCTGAAGATAATTCCACGCAATTCCATGGCTGAATGCGTTTTGTGAGCTTTGAAATAATCATTGCTTGTGAAAAGCTTTGTGATCTTTCTGAGGGATATTGTAACATGTCCAATCATTGAAGCCCCACTTCCTGAGATTTCTGTTTTTTGTTTATGATGTTTCAAACTTTAGATTCCACTTTAGTTCTAAAAAATAATTCAGGTAAGCTAGAGGAGTTCAGAAATTGAGATAACATAGAACTAGTGTGAAAGGGTGATTGATGGGTGGCTTGGACTCGGTTGGCCGAAGGTCCTGTTTCTATATTTTATCACAGCTGGTAGAAATGGTGCTTCATAGTTCAAGAGATCCGGTTTTGAACTTGACCTTGGGTGCCGTCTGTGTGAAGTTTGCATGTTCTCTCTCTGTCCATTTGGGTTTCCTCCAGGTGCTCTGATTTCCTCCCATGCCCCGAGGACGTGCAGGTTTGTAGGTTATTGGCTTCTGTAAATTGCCACTAGTGTGTAGGGAGAGGATGAGAAAGTGGGATAACATAGAACTAGTGTGAACAGTTGATCGATGGTTAATGTGGACTTGATGGGCTGAAAGGTATGTTTCCATGCTGTATCTGTCAATCAATTAATTCATCAATCAATCAAGAAATCAATCACTTCCTTGCAAACATATAGTTGGGTGACGTGCATTAGGGCTAAAAATCCGGGGTTACACTTGATGTGAAGAGTTCTGTTAACAAGGGATGCGGTGCCTGGGAAACAGATTATCGTAGGCTAATTTATCCATGCCAAGCTGCAGTGCAAATGTATTTTCATTTTATACATTGCACAGACTTGTGATATAGTGCAGAGAATCCTGAGGGAAAGCAGCCGAGAGAATGATTTGTTTTAAACCACAGAGACAATTTTGGGATACAGCCGAGGGGCAACATATTGTTTTAACACAAAAATCGTCTGTACCTATTATATTGCTGTGAGTTTTTTACAAAAAAGGAACACTCAGTGAGTCAGGGCAAAGGCAGAAAATAACAGAGGGCAGTCACTGGGTAGAGGGGGAGAGAAGATGTAGAGGGAGGCTGAGTGGGAGACTGCTGTGCAGTGCTGTTATGTCCCCTTGGGGAGAGATAAACAAGATGTGGACTCATCTCTGCTGCCATGTCCAAACACAAAGTGGCAAGTAGTGGATGGACTGATTGCACTTATATTTTCCCATTCTTCTCTCTCACAGGGTACGTCAGGTTAATTTTGCCTGCACCAGCTGATTGTAAGTTCACGGCTATTTTTACCTCGTCTGATTTTCCATTCACTCTGCATGCTTGGCTTGCAGGCGATGTTATGTAATCATTCCTGAGTTCATTTCTGTAACCACAAATAACTTCTATCCTTTCCAGTCCTGCCTTCAGGCTCGCAGTGTTTAACAATCCAATAACATTCAGCGGGCCGTAATAAAAAACACATTGTGCGAGGGTTTCTGCATCAGCAGATGACTTATACCCGACCCTCGCTTCTCTTTCCAGATTTGACCCAAGCAGAAGCTGCTCAAGTCATTCCAGCCCCTTATCATGCACCATTGTCAGTCATAGAATCACACAGCATGGAGACAGGCCCTTCAGCCTAATACCTCCATGCCAACTAAGATTACCTACTGTCCCTGTTCAAATGCCTTTTAAATGGTATTATAGTATCTGCCTCACCAACCTCTGCTGGCAGCTCATTCCATATACCCACCACCCACTGTGAAAACGTTGCTCCTCAGGTTCCTGTTAAATCTTTCCCCACTCACCTTAAATCTATGTGCTCTGGTTCTTCATTCCTGTACTCTGGGTAAAAGACTGTGTGCATTCACCGTAAGTAATCCCCTCATCGTTTTATACACCTCTATAAGATCTCCCCTCAGCCTCCCACAGTCCAGTAATAAAGTCTTAGCCTGCCTAATCTCTCTCTGTCTCTAAATCAGATCCTTGAGTCTTGGCAACATCCTCGTTAAATCTTCTCTTCCACTCTTTCCAGTTTACTGACATCTGTAAGGCAGATCTTATAGAAACTTACAAAGTTCTTAAGGGGTTGGACAGGCTAGATGCAGGAAGATTGTTTCCGATGTTGGGGAAGTCCAGGACAAGGGGTCACAGCTTAAGGATAAGGGGGAAATCCTTTAAAACCGAGATGAGGAGAACTTTTTTCACACAGAGAGTGGTGAATCTCTGGAACTCTCTGCCACAGAGGGTAGTTGAGGCCAGTTCATTGGCTATATTTAAGAGTGAGTTAGATGTGGCCCTTGTGGCCAAGGGGATCAGAGGGTATGGAGAAAAGGCAGGTACGGGATACTGAGTTGGATGATCAGCCATGATCATATTGAATGGCGGTGCAGGCTCGAAGGGCCGAATGGCCTACTCCTGCATCTAATTTCTATGTTTCTATGTTTCTATGACCACTCCTGAACACAATATTCCAGGTGTGGTGTCACCAACATAACACCACAAGCCAACTTCCACAGCATGCAGTTAATATTCCACCAATTTCCCAGTCCCTCCCTCACAAGCTCATCTGTGCCCACCACTGCCATGGGCACCCGTCCTGACCCGGAATCTCCTGAGCCCTGGCTAGTCCTCAGTGATGCCAGTGCTCTCTAGTATTCATGGCCGTCAGCACACCCTCACTCATAGAAGGCAGAGTGGTTGGATTCTAGTGGCTCCCCAAAGCCTTCAGCCATACCCCCCCCCTTCCCACAACAATCGACCAGCACCCAACTGATCAAATGCCCATTGCATCGCTTGCTTGGTCCTCCTTATTGAGGGAGGGGACATTCCTAATTTGCACAAGACGGGAACATTGTTTTTGATGATAAGAATATGAGAATGTAAGAAACAGCAGAGTTGCCTCTTTTTTCCCTGCCCCAGCCCCTACACACACCATATTCAATAAAATCATGGCTGGTCTTTTCACTCGGCATCGACTCCTGCGCTCACCCCATATCCCTTGATTCCCTTAAGATCCAAACATCCACGGATCACTGTGTGTATGAGCTTGGATAACCCTCCTGGGTCAAGGATTCCTCAGGGTCACTTGCTTTCTGGGTACGGAAATCTCTGGCATGAGGGACCAGACCTCCATTTTGTGATAGTGCCCCGGCGTTTAAACAATGCAGCCATTGTAAGCATTGTCCTAACTCCTGCAGGGTCCCTTCAGATTTTTGTATGTTTTAGTGCGATCACCTCTCGTACCTCTAAACTCTAGAGTACAGGCCCCCCTCACTGTTTATATAATTCCCTATTCCAGGAATCAGTCTGGTCCACCTGTGCTGAAGTTCCCCTCTTGCGAGTGCACCTTTCCTTAGGCAGGAAGAGCAGAGCTATACACAAATGTGTACGTTGATTCCCAGTGGATCGGGGAAGAACATTGGTCAAATGCAGGCAACTGGGTGTAACTTAAGAAGCCACCTGGTTTGGTATGGACAAGATGGGCTGAAGGGTCTATGCTATGATAAATCTATGACCATCTACAACGTACTCTACAGAATAATGCCATGAAGATATTTGATAGTTATCTGCGAAGGCAGATGCAAGCTCGCATTGTCCACCCTCCATGGCGATGTTGGATTGGGGTCTTATTTTTGAAATGGGCCTGAGTGGATCAAAGTGACCTCACCTTTAACCGCCTATCACCCATCAGTCTTTGTCCTGCACCCACTTCTCTTCCAGCTTTCTTCTTCCCCTCCTACAATCAGTCTGAAGAAGAGTCCAGACCTGAAATGTCACCTATCCATGTTCTCCAGAGATGCTGCCTGAGCCGTTAGTCTTGATGAGTTACTCCAGCACTCTGGGTCTTTTGTTTTGTCACAATTTGTGTTTGATGGGCTGTCATTATGGAGTTAAGGATATCAGGATGTGTATGAGAGTGCCGAGAATATCTTGGCAAAAGTTTGTTAAATCTGCAACGGCTCATTAGTTCATTGCGGACCTGCTATAAATGACTGAGTGACAACGTTCTGGGAGGAAGTAAATTTTCACGTATTAACATATTCCTGCAAGAATGTGCTGAGGGAATTCTCCGGACTTAATGACCGGATACGGAGGGACTTGTAGGGAATTTGCCAGGAGATGAAGAGATTGCAGATAGACAAACAATCTTAACAAAAATTCAAAGCTTGTGGAACAAAGGTCAGCATTCTCTTGATCTGCTACTTGATAATTTATGAGTGTTATATCATCAAACCATAATTTCGGGAATAATGTTTCTTTACAAAATGAGCTTGAAGAGAATGTTTAAATATCCTAAGCTCTCAACAGTAACATGGGCTGATTAGCATTCACTCAGCCTCGAGCTGTATGGGCCTCGAGTCTCCAAAGAATATAATGCACCATTAAACACATTCTTTTTACCTCATTACCTAATTGACTTTAGCCAATGCTGTAGTGAGTTAATTTTAAAGTATGGGCTGAGCTGAATTAATTGTGTAGCCCTGAGGGTAGTGATTTATATTCCGATGCTGGCACTGAGCATGGCATGGTTCATTTGCGACTTTTTATTTTGTGAATTATCACGTCAGGAGCCTGGCAGGGTATACATTGTATCTCAAAGGTCTTCATAATATATCTTTAGAACAGAAAAAGGATAACAGCAAGATCAAAATGATAAAAGGCTGAATAAGGGGTCAGGAAGTGCACAGAGGGTATTGGCAAGTGTGATAATATAAAAACAGGTACATCCGGAAGATTAACAAGAGCCTAGCTACTTCCCCTTGTCTGTGCTGGCCAACAAGGGTGTGTGGTGGCTCAGGGGTAAGGGAGGAGGAGAACTGGGCAGCCCAGTGGCACAGCTGGTAGAGTTGCTGCCTCACAGTGCTGGAGACCCCAGTTCGATCCTGACCTTCGGTGTTGTCCGTGTGGAGTTTGCACGTTCCTCCTCTGACCATGTGGGTTTGCTCCAGTTTATTTCCACGTCCCAAAGACATGTGGCTTTGTAGGTTAATTGGCCACTGTAAATTCCCCCTAGTGTGCAGGGAGTGGATGCGAAAGTGGGATACATAGAACTTGTGTGAATGGGTGATCAATGGTTGGCATGGACTCGGTGGGCCGAAGGGCCTGTTTTCATGCTGTATCCTTTAATCAATCACTTTAACTGGAAGAATAAATAGGGTGTGGTCGGGTTTGGCAAGATCCTGGCCAAGAGTGGGGTTGGGCAGGGGTAAAAGAGGGGCAAGAGCCACAAGGTCAGGGTGTTGGTATAAGAGGCAGAATGATCACATTTCATATTGATCCCTTACTTGTTCACAACATAATACAATGAACTCGAGACAAATTAAAACCAGCTAATGCTATACATTAAGAAAGTATGGGCAAAGATGAAAGGAAGCAATGTGAAAGATGGGTTGGTCACAGGATCAAGGACAGTGTAAGTACATTAACTTTGAAGGATGTTATTGGATAGAAGACCTGGGAAAGTTGGACTCGTGTTGAATCAATTCTTCGATTTGCATTGGAACATTTTCAAATATTCTCTGAGCAGTTCGAAGCTGATCCACATGAAGCAGGAATTAATAAAATAAATGTTTGGAATTAATTTTCAAGTTAAGTACAGACTCAGATGCACGCAACCCGTAGAAGTCAAAGCAAGGCACAGATTAATATTGCAGCGCTCTGTAAGGCCAGGGATCATATTTGAGAGCTTGAGTCTAGATCGTCCACTGCCACCATTGTCATTAATGTGCAGAAACATGAACGAGGGAATTATAGTCCAATTAGTCTGATAGTGGTCATGGGCCAATGTGTCAGACATTTTAATAGGATGCTGTCAGTGTAGTGCCAATGCCTTTTGAGGTGGTGAACATGGATTTCAAAACAAGTTTGGCTTCATGAGCAATTTTAATTGTCTCGAGAAACAAGTTAATTAGATAATGGAAGGTGGTCAGTGGGTTGGATCAATTTGGATTTTAGAAGGTATGTGATGACATTTAATGGGAATTTAGACAAAAGGCAATGATGCACGAATTAATAAGGTGGTAAACTGGATCATAAATTAGCTTGGTAACAGGAAGTCATAGATGATGAAAGATGAACAAGGCTTTGTGCCAGATAATCATCGGAGAAGGACTGCTCTCAGTCACTGTCACTGACACCTATCATTATTGTGGGGATGAGCTGGCCTCTGCAGCATCCTGCAATGTTAAATAGGCACGGTTTTATACAGTAGATAAATACAGGTTGTTGTTGCTTTATTCATATTTAAGATACACGGCTCAAAATGATAAATTGTAAGAATTAAAATTCTGAGGCGCAAATGCCCTTTTGCATTACCATGGACTTGTTTTCTAATTGTGTTTTACAGTAAGGTCTTAATTTTGCACAGTCTATGTTTTCCACTGTCTAGTAGAATTTACTGACGGCTGTGGAGGCCATCATTGGATGTTCTTAAAGCGGAGATTGATAGTTTCATGATTTGGAAGTGTGTCAAAGGTTATGTGGAGAAGGCTGGAGAATGTGATTCAGAGGGAACGATAGATCAGCATTGATTGAATGGCGGAATGGACTCGGTGGGCTGAATGGCCTAATTCTGCTCCTATGAGTTATGACCATGAATCTCTGCAATTTGTGTGTAATTTATGTTTTTAAGTGTTGTCTGAGTCTATGTGCCTGTGGTGTTGCTGCAGGCAAATTTTTGTTGTACCTGCACTTTATTGCATATGCATCTGAGAGTAAATTTGGGAAAAGGCACAGTGCCGGAGAACACAAATATGTGACATTTTGGATTGGGACCCTTCTTCAGACCATCACCTATCCATATTCTCCTGGGATGCTGCCTGACACACTGAATTACTCCAGCATGTTGCGTCTTTCCTTGATAAACCAGCATCTGCAGTTTCCTTGTTTCTGCATTTTGGCAATAAACTCGAGTTACCTTGACTTGAGCAAAGACTAGGCTGCTCCAGGGAAAAAAAGAAACAAAAGCATTTGTAAGAATCCAGCAGCCTGCAGTGGAAGGTCGTAGCTGGTGGTTCGAAAGCTTTGACCTGTGTCTAATGTGCATGGTAATTACTGTGAGGAGTTTTTGAAATTTCATCAAATGGAATGACAATATTGTCCAGTCATTTTAAAACTAGCAGAGTGATTCTTTAATTGAAAATGTTTATCAGAGCATGGTGAAACCAAGAAAGTCAGTGAAGTTGAAGCATTGTTGTAACTAGTTAAAAATACGCAGATCACTGCGAGATAATTGTATGGTAATGAGCTGATACAACAACGGCTAATTGCACATTCAAGGACAAGTGACATCAAAATGATACCCAATGCTGCGTGAATCCACAAAAAGCCTCCTTAAAATCGCGATTCCGTTGCCTGGCTCGTTGCTATTGTTCCTGCTGTCACAACGAAGTAAACTTCACTTGAACCAGGCAATCATTTTGTGCTCTCTAGAATAAATTACAGAGAGTTGTACGGTGCAGTCTAAGGCCTGTCCCACTTTCCCAAGTTACTCACGAATTCTCCCGAGTTTTCCCCTTGATTCAAACTCGGAGAATAATAAATTTTATTTTCGGGCGCCTCAAAGTCTCAAGGACACCTTACAAAAGTTAACAGAAGAGGAAAAAAAACATATAGTCGGAGAAAAATAAATAATAAGGCATCATCAATACACAAATTAAAGATAGAAATCGCTCCAAAGACACAAAATCAAAAAATCAAAAAACACAATGTTAAGAGAGAGCAGCGGCAGCTAAAGCGCGCCAGCGTCCACTCTCCCTTCCGACAGCCATCTTGGACACAGACTAACATGTTAACTTACACACAGAAAAATCATCCCCCCACAGTGGATACCACTGTGGGGGAGGGCACAATGTCCAGTCCCCATCCCCAGTTCACCCAAAGTCAGGCCTATTGAGGCCACCGCTATTGCCTCTACGGAGGCCCGATGTTCCTGCCCGTTCTGGCCGGGTGGTGTTGCCCCGGCATCAGGAGAGTCCTCACAGTGGCTGGGCCACCTGGAACGGCCGCTTCCTAGCAGGGGATTGTCGGCTTCCGAGGCCGACAAGGCCGTGCCGGTTTGGAGCTCCCAGGCTCCCGATGTTAAGGTCGACGCCGCCCGCTCTGCAGACACGCAGCCCGGAGATGTTGATCTCGGCGGTCACATCTCACCGGAGCTCCAGCGCGTCGATCCAGCACGGCGACCCAGGCAAGGCATCGCCCGCTCCGCTCCGCGATAGCGCTCCAGCGCTGTGCCGCCACCGAAGCCGAGGTGCTGGACAGCCCCCGCCAGGAAACGGCGCTCCACGCCCGCTGGTAGGCCACGAGGACGGGTCGACAGGGCAGCCCACAGAAAAAGCTGCCTAAAAGTATAATTACCCCCTACCCCCCACATTAAAAAGTCCATTTCTCCAACAGACGAAGCACAGGATTTACTAAAAACTTTAAAAAAATGAATTAAACGGATGGCTGCTGGTTAGCAGCCATTCCCCAAGATGGCTCCTCCTCCTCTGAATGATGAGCAGGCTGTCGGAAGGGAGAATGTCCGTAGTGAGTCCGTTGGAGTCTGTAGATATATCGTAGTGGCTAGTTATGCCAGACGTATCTGGTAAGTTGGGACGTTTTTTCAGCATGTTGAAAAGTGTCCACGAGTAAAAAAAATAGCCCCGAGTACCTACGGCTGGCATCTCCGAGTTTGAATCAAGGGGAAAACTCGGGAGTATTCGTGAGTTACTCGGGAAAGTGGGACAGGCCCTTTACAAACTCTCGAAAGCTTTAATGACCCAAAATGGCACAGAACTGATTGGACAACTCTGATTCTTTGCAGTCCCAGCTCATCAAAACGGTATCACGGCTCAGACCCAAGTAGTGCTGCTGCCTCACAACTCCAGAGACCCGGTTCGAGCCTGACCTCTGCTGTATATGTGCAGAGTTAGCATGTTCTTCCTGTGAGCACATGTGTTTTCTCGATGCACTACTCTCCTCCCACATCCCAAATATGTGCAGGTTTGTAGGTTAATTGGCCTTCGTAAATTGCCCCTAATGTGTAGTTTAGTTTCGAGATACAGCACTGGAACTAGAGATACATCCCTTTGACCCACTGAGTCCACACCGACCAGCGATCCCCACACATTAACACTACCCTACACCCACTAGGGACAATTTTACATTTATACCAAGCCAATTAACCTACAAACCTGTATGCCTTTAGAGTGTGGGAGGAAACAGAAGATTTCGGAGAAATCCCACGCAGGTCATGGGGAGAACGTACAAACTCTATGCAGACAAGCACCCATAATCAGGATCAAACCCAGGTCTCTGGAGCTGTAAGGCAGTAGATCTACCACGACGCCACCATGCCACCACCATGCTGCCGTGTAGGGAATGGATGCAAAAGGAGGATAGCGTAGAAGACCACCAGCTAATCAAAGACCAGTCCCACCCTGGTTATTCCCTCCTCCCCTTTCCCATCAGGCAAGAGGTACAGAAGTTTGAAAACACATAGCTACAGATTCAGGGACAGTTTGTTCCCAGCTGTTATCAGGCAACTGAACTGTTCTGTCATGAGCTAGAGTGTGGTCCTGACCTCCCATCTACCTCATTGGAGTCCTTTGAACAATCTTTAATCGGTCTTTATCGACTTTATCCATCACTAAATGTTGTACATTTACCCTTCATCTGTGCACTGTGGACAGCGTGATTGTAATCATGTATTGTCTTTTCTTTGACTGGATAGCACGCAAACAAAAGCTTTTCTCCACACCTTAGTGCACGCGACAATAATAAAATAAACTAAGCCAGTGCAAAAGAGTGATCGATGGTCGGCATGGAGTTCGTGGGCCAAAGGGCCTGTTTCATGCAGTATCTTACAATCAATCAATGTCTGCAGGAAGAGTCACACTCTATTGAGATTGCATCGGCCCTGTAAAGCAGAGTCCAAATCCCCCACCTATTCAGGGTTATTATTGTCACTTACACCGAGATACAGAGAAAAGCTTTTGCTTGCATTCTATCCAGTCAAATCAGATATTACCATACATGAATACAATGAAGTCGTACACAAGTACAACGGGTGGAGCAAAGAGAAAGATATCAGAGTGCAGAATATAGTTTCTCAGCATGACAGTTCCAGAGATAAAGTCCAATGTCTGCAATGAGGTAGGTTGGAGAATCGGGTCTGTGCCCCAGCCGATGGAAGGATTGTTCGAAAGCATGATATTGGAGGGGAAGAACCTGCTCCTGAGTCTAGTGGTGCAAGCTTCTGTATGTCTACCCCACAGGAGTGGGAAGAAGAAAGAAATGACCCGGGCGTGACAACTTCAGCCATTATGTTGACTGCTTTCCCGAGGCTGCGTAAAGTGCAGATAGAGTCAACCATGGGAGTCTGGTCTGTGTGGTGGACTGGGCTACATCTACAATTCTCTGCAATTTCTACACTGTCTGGAACAGAATTGTTCCCAAATCAAGCTGCGATGCAACCTGACAGTGTGCTCTCTACCTCATCCTAATCTCCTCAGAAGTGGAAATGGTGTGGTTTGCAAGGGAGAACTCACTGCAGGAAATGCCTAGTTGAATTTTCCACCTGACAGAAAATGACCCAGAATTGTCTGCATGGATTCCAGCTACATAAAACTGAAGGAGATTGAAGTATTCTGTTGCACTTCTGGGTAGTTGGTTTTAAAAGCCTTGGCTGATTCCACTGGTGCAGCTACAACCTAACGTCATGAACATTGAATCCTCCAATGTCAGGTATTCCCTCCCCTATCCAGTGTTCTCCCCACCTGGCCTGCGCACACTTCCCCCCCCAACCCCTGGTTCTTCCTCCCTCCCCCCCCCCCCCCCCCCCCCGCAGCTCTATTGCTGTGGCCCCATGCCAGGCGCAGAAATCGCTATCAAAACATGGGAGGGCCACAATTTCTTGGTGGCACACACACACACACACACACACACACACACACACACACACACACACACACACACACACACACACACACACACACACACACACACACACATGCATGCGGCTTGGGCCGTGGGCCCTGTGGGCGGTAACATCAGGAGCTGACCTGGTTGGTGACTGACTCTGAACACCAACACAGCTTCGTCCACCCCGAATCGTGGGGCTTGAATCGGCCCCTTCGCGGAGCCTTTCATCGCCTGGCATGACTAAAAATCGGCTGGCGGCGGCTTCAACATCAGGAGCCTTGATCGCCTCGAGCAGCAGATTGATCTTAAGCCACGCCGGGCGATGAAAGGCCCCGCAAACGGGCCGATTCAGCCCTTAGAAAGCGTCTGATACCCGCTTGAATCTTTCAAAAGCTATTATGTGATAAATAACACTTAAACAAATAAACTGAAGCAAATAAAGGCAAACAGAAGAACCCCCCTTGGAGGGGGGAGAGAGAGAGATGGGGAAAAAAGATTAAATAACGTGAGTGACCGTGAATGAGGGACTTCTACTGTCTCGCGGAAAGTGGAGATTTTAATAGATCTTTTTGCACCGAATTTCAAAATCCGGATTACAAAACATAGGGGGGATTGTCCCCCACCTCTTAAAACATGGGGGTGTGGCAGTACGTGCTCTTGTTCCCCCGGCCCCCCTCCTGGGATTTCCACCCCTGCACCATGCCACCTCAAGTGGGTATGTGGCACGAAAGGAGCCATGTGTTCCCCTTTCCAACAATGGGGTTTTGACCTTCACACCAGTTCCTGGCTGAGATGAGAATAGTCAAATATAGAACTAAAATTTAAATCTCTTCCTATCTCTATACCTTCAGTGAACTTTTCGGGCTAATGATAGTGAAGGGCCTAATGATTGCATCATGTGTGTAGGTTGAAGGACCGAGTACTGACTCATGGAGTATTCAGTGATTGGAAAAAGCACTCCAAGATTCACTCCACAAATTCAGCTTGCAAAAACAAAGGGCTTTCTCCTGAACTCCTGTTGATACCTAGTTTGATAAAGATATTGCAATTTTTTTAATTCAATATCGCACATTGAAATAGTTTGACAATTTGGCTCATTAAGACACTGACACATCTCTCCATGAATTATGATATTTAATCAAGTTTTTGCACTGGGTGAGATAAACAGCGGGGAAGTGCTTTGACCAAGCATTCAATTATTCCAGATGATTGCTCATATCTCTGTGATTAAATAACTGCCTAATCTTTTTGTTAATTTTATAATCCTTGACATTGATGTGACATTTGTTTAATTTAATGTAATCTGCCCATTCCTTTCTGCAAGCAAGTGACTTTTATACAAATCGACAACTGAGGGAATATTTTCTTTGGCACCACTATCTAAAAGTGAAAGCCCTGTCTGCAATCTGTTTCCGTGGCGATAGGGATGAGGAAGGTTTTCAATACTAGTGCATGTTCTGAGGACTACAAAACCCATAATGTCGCAAATGTCAAATGAGAAGATAAAATGGTGTCCGACAGTGTCTCTGTGCACTTATCCTCTAGCACATTCAGTGTAAACTCATTAATCTAGAAATTCTTTGGAGCAGTTCTTTTATTACTGCATGGTGCTCAAGATCTTTGGAGTCAAAGTGCTCATATTGAGATTGTAGTTAAATGTCATGGACCATGTTCAACAGGAAGTGCACTGCACACTGGTGAGGGGCAGGCCAAGTGGTGAATGGTGATAAACGACAATTCGCAATGCACAGATGAAGCCTTCCCACTGAAATTACTTCAGAAATATCCAACATGCAGCCCATACCCCCGCAACCCCGTCCAATAGTTTGGTCCACACACATCCCGGTCCATCCCAACTTCTTTTTAATCCAAAAATAAATGTAATCAATTATTTACAACAATAATATTTACATTACAAACAGTAAGAATACACCCACTACTAAATACAAAAATTACCAAATATACTAAATATTAAATAACTATACTACAAGCCTAGTCCGGGATGCTTTTGACCCCCTGCAATGCCCAGCGGTCCCTGAAATCCCCCATGGTGGCCGTGAACACCGTGTGCGTCTTTCCAAGGGACACCCTGGCACGGACGTAATACCAGAAAAGGAGCAAAGAATCGGCTTGAACGAAGCCCTCTTCTGCCTGGTGCCGTGTCCCACGAATGGCCAGCTTGGCCAGGCCCAGGGGCAAACCCAACCTGGACATCCTCTGCTCTACCCACTCCCCTACGCACGAGATGCCCAAAGATGAGGATGGTTGGGCTGAAGTACAGCCAGAATGCAAGGAGCAGCCCCATCAAATACTCAAACAGGGGGCTGCAACCTCACACTCTCCATATATAGATGGAACACAGAGTCTTCCATCACAGTAGTTCATCGCACTACTTCCATGCTCAAGAGCAACTTCTTCCCTTCAACCATCAGGCTTTTGAAACACAATACACAATCCTAACCTCAACAATCTATTGTGAACTTTATTTTGATTACACTACTTTAAATTTGCACTATCACACTCTGGTTACCTAACACTATTGATTATTAAGTGGTAATTTGTTTGAAAGCTGGATGGCTGTGGGAATCATTGCACTTGTGATATAATTAATAATGTAGAGACCTGCTTAATTTAATTCTCAGCCATGTACTATTTTGTCATGTCTGTAATTATTTCACCATCCAGTAATTCACTGCAACTTAGTTTGCAATGAATTAGCAGCGGTATTGTCACAACCTTAATTCTTCTGTTATAAATGGAGTAAAGAGGAGATTTCTGCAGTAACTCAGAAAAGTGAGTTATTGTTAGCACGATCGGCTGACTGTACTGGTTCACAGGGAGTATCCAGTACAGATCAGCAAGAGGCCATTTCAATCTCACTCTGTGTGGTGTTTGTGCTCGTTGTAATAGACTCTTAGTACAGTCATAACATTCCCACATGCCATGGCAGGCACTTTAATTCCTGCCCATTAAAAGTCTCTGCAAGCACTTTATGGAAACATAGTTCGGAGACTCAACGTGGCAGCAAGATCAATACCTTTTTCTCCTTGTAGAAGCAAAAGAAGGTTATTCATTGAAGGTACACAAAAATGCTGGAGAAACTCAGCGGGTGCAGCAGCATCTTTGGAGCAAAGGAAATAGGCAACGTTTCGGGCCGAAACTCTTCAGACTGATGGGGGGTGGGGGGGAGAAGGAAGGAAAAAGGGAGGAGGAGGAGCCCGAGGGCAGGGGGATGGGAGGAGACAGCTCGAGGGTTAAGGAAGGGGAGGAGACAGCAAGGGCTAGCAGAACTGGGAGAATTCAACGTTCATGCCATCTGGACGCAAGCAACCCAGGCGGAATATGAGGTACTGTTCCTCCAATTTCCAGTTTTGCTCACTCTGGCAATGGAGGTGACCCAGGATCGGAAATGTCCTCATTCTTCAGGGAACGGGGATTCCCCTCTGGCACCATAGATGAGGCTTGCACCAAGGTCTCATCCATACCCCACAACACTGCTCTCTCTCCCCATCCCCGCACTCGCAACAAGGGCAGAGTCCTCCTAGTCCTCACCTTTCACCCCACCAGCCGGCAAATACAACAAATAATCCTCCGCCATTTCTGCCACCTCCAACGTGACCCCACCATTCGCCACATCTTCCCATCTCCCCCTATGTCTGCCTTCCGCAAAGACCGCTCCCTCCACAACTCCCTTGTCAATTCTTCCCTTCCCTCCTGTACCACCCCCTCCCCGGGCACTTTCCGTTGCAACCGCAGGAAATGCAACACCTGTCCCTTCACCTCCCCCCTCGACTACATTCAAGCAGTCGTTCCAGGTGCGACAAAGGTTCACCTGTATCTCCTCCAACCTCATCTACTGCATCCGCTGCTCTAGATGTCAGCTGATTTACATCGGGGAGACTAAGTGGAGGTTGGGCGATCGTTTCGACGAACACCTCCGCTCAGTCCGCAATAACCTACCTGAACTCCCGGTGGCTCTGCACTTCAACTCCCCCTCCCATTCCCAATCCGACCTCTCTGTCCTGGGTCTCCTCCATTGCCAGAGTGAGCAACACCGGAAATTGGAGGAACAGCACCTCATATTCTGCCTGGGTTGCTTGCGTCTGGATGGCATGAACGTTGAATTCTCCCAGTTTTGCTAGCCCTTGCTGTCTCCTCCCTTTCCTTAACCCTCGAGCTGTCTCCTCCCATCCCCCCGCCCTCGGGCTCCTCCTCCTCCCTTTTTCCTTCCTTCTCCCCCCCACCCCCCATCAGTCTGAAGAAGGGTTTTGGCCCGAAACATTGCCTATTTCCTTCGCTCCATAGATGCTGCTGCTCCCGCTGAGTTTCTCCAGCATTTTTGTGTACCTTCGATCTTCCAGCATCTGCAGTTCCTTCTTGAACACAAGGTTATTCATTGATTTGGACCAGAAGCCGTTTGTCCCTTTTGTTTTAAAGCAAATCACCCCGGCATGTACCACCCACAGATTGATTCACACACCCTTTGTTCAGTACATTGTTCTCACATTAACGCTCATAGAGTCATAGAACTACACAGCATGGAAATTGCTTCTTCAGCTAATCTTGTCCATGCCAAACCAAGTTAGCATTTTGGGCTAGATCCATTTGCGTGCATTTGGACCATGTACCTCTAAACCATTCCGATCAATATCTGCCCAAATGTCTTTTGAAAGTCGTAATTTAATTTGCTTCTGTAGCCTCCCCTGGCAGTTCATTCCAGATGTGGGTTACCCTCTGAGTGGAAATGGTCAGATGTTTTTCCTATATGTCTAGCAGAGTAAACATCATCCCTGTGTCTGCCTGCTAAGCCCTGCTGTCTCCTCCCTTTCCTTAACCCTCGAGCTGTCTCCTCCCATCCCCCCGCCCTCGGGCTCCTCCTCCTCCCTTCATGATTGTAAGTATTTCAATGAGAAAATCTTTCATTCTTTGAGACAATTGAGGACTAACCTACATAAACACGCTGTCCCACTGCGGCAACCTAATTGGCAAGTTTAGAAGAGTATAAGAGAGTTTGAAAATATGTAATGTAGAAGAACTCCTTCGACTATGTAGAAGACCTCCTTCGACTATGTTGAAGACTAGCTTCGACCAGCTACGAGTAGCTATGACTAATTTCGGGAAAATTGGACACCGAATAGTGGAGAGTGAAGACGACCTCCTTCGACCTCCCTTCGACTATGATGAAGACTATCTACGACTACCTTTGATTACCTTTGACTACTCTCGATTAGTTACGACTAACATGCCGACCTACTACGACCTACTATGACTAAATCTACCAGTAAAAAAACGTATCGATTTTTTCTATGGCGACCTTTTTTTACCCCCCCTTCCCCCCCCCCCCCCCCTTTAAAGGACTTACCATACACTGTGCTAGCCATCTTAAGCTTCCTGTTCATTGCAATGTGCGTCTGTATCACGTTGGCTTTGCACCGTGTGAATTTCAGATAGTGCTCCCCCGCTTTCCCTGGCCCATGCCTTTGCGATGTGTTTGTGTGGGTGTGTGTGTTCCACTCTGCCACTCGCCGTTCCAGTTCTCAGTTTTACAGGTGAATGCCGCGAACTTGACAGTCGCCGGCAGTCTGCTGAAAAATCGCCTAAGTGGGACAGGCCCTTAAGTCTCCACCCCTGGAGTCAGTCTGGTGAACCTTTGCTGCACTCCCTCTACTGTAGGCACATGGCTTTGGCTTAGGGAATTGGTCCTCAAGCATGCAACAGGCCCGTACGAAACTTTCCAAAAAGGGGGGTGGCATGACAGAATTACAAAAAATTTAAATAGTGAAATAGTGTGCGCGCTGTGCACATCATGAGCGCGAAGCGTGAAGTCACTCCATGCCAGGGTTTGGGGTTTTAGATGCTCTCTCATGCATTCTGAGCCTTATTTTGGAACATTTTTGCACCAAATATATGACCAATATTTCAGAAATTAACAGGAATCTGAGAGGTAGCTTTTTCACACAAAGGGTGCTGGGTGTATGGAACGAGCTGTCAGAGGAGGCAGTTAAGGCTGGGACTATCCTAATGTTTAAGAGACATTTGGACACGTACATGGATAGGACAGATTTAGATGGATATATGGGCCAAACGCGTGTGAGTGGGACTAGTTTTGATGGGACATGTTGGTCGGTGTGCGCAAGTTGGGCTGAAGGGCCTGTTTCCACTGCATCTTTCTATGACTAAAATGTTAAGAAAAATGAATATAGCTAAGTAGAGCCGATTTGAAAGAGGAGTGAAATATAAAGGTAGAGAGAGGTTCATGGGTGGAAAGGAAGATGGGAAAGGAGGGGGGAGAGTGGGCTTGGGCAGATGGGTGAATGGAAAATAGACAGAAAGTGCTGGAGTAACTCAGTGGGTCAGGCAGCATCTGCGGAAAACATGGATAGATGACATGTCACAGAGTGCTGGAGTAACTCAGTGAGTCAGGCAGCATCTCTGGAGATTATATTTCGGGTCAAGACCGTTCTTCAGTAATATTCATGATGTGGCATGCATAGACATTCCTGAATGTTACCCAAACCATCGTGAGCTACTTTGTTACTGTGCTTGCCATCTCCTATAATGTCTCTGTTGCCTTGGGTGATGCAGGACAGGACACGAGCTTTGGGACATGGTGTGAAGCTGTTGCAGTCTGTCCTAGCCTGGTAAAAACCTGGATGGAGTGGATGTGGAGAGGATGTTTCCACTAATGGGAGAGTCTAGGACCAGTGGCCACAGCCTCGGAATTAACAGACATTCCTATAGGAAGGAGATGAGTAGGAATTTCTTAAGTCAGAGGGTGGTGAACTGTGGAATTCATTGCCACAGACAGCTGTGGAGGTCGTCAATGGACATTTTTCAGGAGGAGATTGATAGATTCTTGATTGATAGGGGTGTCAGAGGTAATGGGCAGAAGGCAGGAGAATGTGTTTGAGAGGGAAAGATAGATAGAGCCATAGAGTGATACAGTGTGGAAACAGGCCCTTCGGCCCTGCATGTCCCATCTGCGCTAGTCCCACCTGCCCACGTTTGATCCATATCCCTCCGAACCTGTCCTACCCATGTACCTGTCTAACTGTTTCTTAAATGTTGCGATTGTCCCCGCCTCAACTACCTCCTCTGGCAGCTTGTTCCATACACCTACCACCCTTTGTGTGAAAAACATACCCCACAGATCCCTATTAAATCTTTTGCCGTTCACCTTAAACTTATATCCTCTGCTCCTCGATTCACCTACTCTGGGCAAAAGACTCAAAGATAATGATTCAAATCATGATTTTATACACCTCTATGAGATCATCTCTCATCCTCCTGTGCTCCATGAAATAGAGTCCCAGCCAACTCAACCTCTCCCTATAGCTCTGGCCCTCTAGTCCTGGCAACATCCTCGTAAATCTTCACTGTACCCTTTCCAATTTGATGACCTCTTTCCTAGAACATGGTGCCCAAAACTGAATACAATACTCTGAATGCGGCCTCACCACCATCTTATGCAGCATTTAGAATATTGTGTTCAGTTCTGGGCACCATGTTATAGGAAAGATGTCAAATTGAAAAGAGTACAGAGATCCCCATCCTTGCTGTGTTTGTTGGGGTTTGTTGGGGTACCAGGATTACGTTTCTGATTTTCAAACCTACAGTAAAACTCATTCAGGTAGTTCATCAGCTGACAATTGTCCAAAGAGCGGGGGGCTTTCCTCTTATAGCTGGTGATTTCTTGCATGCCCTTCCAAACTGAAGAAAAGCCACTAATTGAGAACTTGCTCCTCAACTTCTCGGAGTACTTTCCTTGGCAGCTCCGATTCCTCTTCTCAACTCTTTAACGATTAGGCTATCGGCTTGACGCATATTTGCCCCCACCCCCCCGATCTCGAAATGGAAATGTTACATCTGTATATAACGATCCCATTAAAATGTATATTTATGTCACAAACTATGGAATTCATATTTTTCAGTATTATTATCAAGAAAAGAAAGCAGTTCCAATTGTTTGATATTATTTGATATTGTTTAAAATTATTCATATGGAGGAGAAAATATAATAGCTCTAAAACCTACATTAATTTTGCAATCTCACTAAAGAATATCCCCCTTTCCCTCTTCCGTCCTCCATCCCTCACTCCCCTCCCTTCCCCTCTCTCTCTCGCCCTCCCACATCCCCCCCCTCTTTCTGGCGGGGGGCGAAGATGGTGGCGGTGTAGGCCCAGCGGGGGTGGCGTGGGCCCAATGGGGGTCAGCGGGCGTGGCGTGGGCCCAGTGGGGCTCAGCAAGTGTGGCGTGGGCCCAGCAGGGGTGGTGTGGGCCCAGTGGGGGTGACTTGGGCCCAGTGGGGTTGGTGTGGGCCCAGCGGGGTTGGTGTGGGCCCAGCGGGGTTGGTGTGGGCCCAGCGGGGGTGGCTTGGGCCCAGTGGGGGTGGTGTGCGCCCAGCTGGGGTGGCGTGGGCCCAGCAGGGGGGTGGTGTGGGCCCAGCGGAGGTGGTGTGGGCCCAGCGGAGGTGGCTTGGGCCCAGCGGGTGTGGTGTGGGCCCAGCTGGGGTGGCTTGGGAGCCCAGTGGGGGTGGCATGGGCCCAGCGGGGGTGGCTTGGGCCTAGTGCGGATGCCGTGGGCCCCCGTCCATCCCCCAACGCCCCCCCCCTCCCCACCCCCCCCCGGGCCCGCCCGAGAAATGGACACTGGACACTCCCTTATCCAGATTTTTATTCTGATTTTTTTTTTTTTTTCCCTCGGGATTTTTTCTTACTCTTGGGGGGAAAAAGGGGTTGCAGTCGCACCGAACGCACACCCCCCCCCCCCTTCGGACGGCCATGTGCAACTATCACACCTTCCCTCAGCTGATGTTCTGACTCGGGTTGCCAACTTTCTCACTCTCAAATAAGGGACAAAAGATCAAAATACAGGACAAATTCCCGACGGCAATACATTGACCGACTCGGCCATGGCTGTGTGAATGATGAGCTGGCCCAGGTGCTGGACTGCACACAAATCCCAGCCAGCGGGCCAGCTGAGGAGTTTTGGCTAGGGCGGGCGACGTTGCGTGCAAAGTCCGGCGCCCCATCCAACTCATGAACCGATGATTGCCCATAAGAAGGAAGGGAAGTGGTGTCGGCAGCAAGCGAAAGTTCGAAGGTTGGAGAGCTGGCCAGGCTGCCGACCGACGGGGCCACGGGCGAAGTGCTGCTGCTGCACTCCATGTGCTGCACTACGTCGGGATGTATGAGGCGGGGCCGGACTCGGCGCTCGGACCCGACAGTTCTCTTGACCCGAGTAGTAGCAGTCAAATACAGGACAAGGGTGGACCTGTACGGGACAAACCAATTTAGCCCAATATAATACGGGACAGTTGGCACCCTAGTTCTGACTGAGGCTGAACTCCCAATGATTATTCCGCACATGGACAAGGAATGTAGCCGGGGTAATCGGCTACGAGGCAGAGACATTCCACCATCTCCACACGTTTCAACAGTAGCTTGGCCCTGTAATCTTAGAAAGATTTGCACTTCCACAAGATGTCTTGAAACATCTCAATCAACAGCCAGTCAGATTTTTCTGAATGGTATCCAGTTATTTGGAATAAGAATATGTCCATGATGGGACTCCACAACAGCAACGTGCTGATGACCAGATGATCCGTTGCAGCAGTTGATGGTCAAGAGATAACGTTAACAGGGACACCATCCTTGGGTTCACCTTGGAGAGCTGGAAGAGCCCTGGGCTAATCATGGATGGAAAATTAGGCACATCTGACAGAGCAGTGGTCCCTGAGCACCATTTTCATACCCTGGGCTGGCACCTGAACTCCAATCTCCTCACATGCAGACGTGAATGGCAATCTTGTTGTACCTGTGACCCAGTCAGGCACTACTGCCTGATGACTTAGCCAAGATCAATTAATCCAGGCCAGTTAGAACATGGAACAGTTCAGCACAGAAATGGGCTATTCGGCCCACAATGTTGGTATATGGGACTAGGGGAGATTATGTGTTCGGCACGGACTAGAAGGGTCGAGATAGCCTGTTTCCGTGCTGTAATTGTTATATGGTTATATGGTTATATGGTACTAAACATGATGCCAAATTAAACTGATTTCACCAGCTTGTGCAGGATCCATATGGTATTGATCATGCACAAGCTGGTGAAATCAGTTTAATTTGGCATCATGTGTAGTACCAAATGTCAGAAACTTTTCCCAGGGTGGAAATGCCCAACTCTGGAGGGTATGGGTGAGAGGGAGAAAGTTTAATGGAGATGTGCAGGGCAAGTTTTTTTTTACACAGAGAGGGGTAGGGTCCTGGAACATGCTGCCAGAGATGGTGGTGGAGGCAGATAGGATAGTGGCGTTTAAGAGTCTTTTAGGTAGGTACACGGATTTGCAGGGAATAGAGGGATCTTATTGGACATTTCCACCTGGGAAGAAGTTTCTGATTGTCTACTCTATCTATGCCTCTCATTTGAGGGTTCCAAGTCTCCATCACTCACTGGTGTAACAAGCTGAGTCAGTGTCTGTGTGCAATATATTTCATCGCGGATGGTTTAATAGTCAATTGATAAACATCAGTGCAAAATTATTGCCACTTTGGCAATGGCCAATCACTTCCTTACTGTATAAATATATTTTAGATGTTAGTTTTCTTCTGAGCTGACAGCTTAAATGTGCCAGACAAGTAGGACAGGAAATGAAATGGCCATCCAGGGTCCCGAATCAATATTCAATAGCCCAGTTCCCTGCACACCAACTAACTCCTCTGCTCGACAGCAAATCAATTTGCTTCCTATTTGAATTATTCATTGTACTTACACAGCTTATATTGTATTATGGATCTGACTGAGAACTTCATTCCGCAGAGTGCTGCACTCTGTGCCGTGCAGTCGACATGCTTCAAGCATGTCATGCGAGGCTGCATGGAGTGCATTCACTCTCACACGCACTCCTGCTGGCAATGATAATTGACGAGGTCACGCGAAGTGGATGGGAAGATTGGAGAAATCCAATAGCTCATCGGCTGACTGGCGTCGGTTGATTTAGAGTGTTTGCTGAGTTAATGCGCAGGTTTCAATCAACCACATCAAGGCAGCGAGGCTGCCTTTGCTGCTCCAGTCAGCTGCCAAGGCGTTGAAACCTGGGCAAGTTTACATTGCTTCTGTGAACCATCTCCTTGGGCAGTGAGGAGCAACTGTCAATGGGAGCTATCTTTACCTTGTCAACCCAGTTAATTATTGATTGATTGAAAGTCCCAACATGGAAACAGGTCTTTCGTCTCACCGAGTCAACACTGACCATCGATCACTTCTTCTATGTTATTCCACTTTCTCATCCACTTTCGGCACATTCGGCGTAATTTACAGAGGCCAATTAACATACAAACCCACACGTCTTTGGGATGCGGGAGGGAACCGGAGAACCAGGAGGAAACCCACGGGGTCTCAGGGAGAACGTGTAAACTCCACACAAGCAGCACCAATATTCTACCTGCTGTGCCACCATGCTGCCCTTGCTTTGTCCCAATTATCACCCACTCCCCCCGCCCCCATCCCTGTCTTACCACTCGCCCTCTCCTCCTTATACCGCCCACCGTCCCTCTCCACTCTCACTCCTGTTAAAGGGTCTTGATACAAAACGTCAACATTTCTTTCAATGTCCATCACAGATGATGGTACTTTGAGCCACCATGAGCCAGCACTCAATATCCTGAGGAAACTCCATTGAGCAATGGCAACAGTGTTGATCACACCATTGTTCGGGATGTCCGAGGACTAGCTGCATACTAGCTTTAGGTCCAGTTAATGTTTCTGACAGCATCGAGCTCTCCCCTCTCCACTTACACAACTGATCGTCAATATGTGCCTACATCAATGACCCTCAGGGGCACCTACCTGCAGACACAGAAATACACAGGAAAAGCAGCAGAGATTTTCTTTTGTCAAAGACATATATTTGTCAAAAACATATATTTACGGTATTAAGTCCCCAATGTCTTTGGGGACTTAATACCGTAAATATATGTTTAAGAAGGAACTGCAGATGCTGGAAAATCTAAGGTAGACAAAAATGCTGGAGAAACTCAGTGAGTGCAGCAGCATCTAAGGAGCAAAGGAAATAGGCAACATTTCAGGCCAAAACCCTTCTTCAGACTGATGTGGGGGGGGGGGGGGGGGGGAGGGGGTGGCGGGAAGAAGAAAGGAAGAAGAGGAGCCAGAGGGCTGAGGGACAGCTGAGAAGGGGAGGAGACAGTCAGGACTACCTGAAATTAGAGAAGTCGATGTTCATACCGCTGGGGTTTAAACTGCCCAAGCGAAATATGAGGTGCTGCTCCTCCAATTTCCAGTGGACCTCACTCTGGCCTTGGAGGAGGCCCAGGCCAGAAAGGTCAGATTCGGAATGGGAGGGGGAGTTGAAGTTCTGAGCTCAGGTTGGTTATTGTGAACCGAGCGGAGGTGTTCAGCGAAGCGATCGCCAAGCCTACACTTGGTCTCACTGATGTAGATCAGCTGACATCTAGAGCAGCGGATGCAATAGATGGGGTTGGAGGAGGTGCAGGTGAACCTCTGCTGCACCTGGAAAGACTGCTTGGGTCCTTGAATAGAGTCATGGGAGGAGGTAAAACGACAAGTGTAGCATTTTTTGTGGTTGCAAGAGAAAGTGCTCTACCAAAAGTGATAGCGAGGGGGTACAAATAGTGAACTAGTTGGGTGGGGGAGGGTCAGAGAGAGAGAGGGAATGTAAGGGGGGTTTCTTAATATTTGAGAATTCGATATTCATGCTGCTGGGTTGCAAGCTGCACAAGCAAAATATGAGGTGCTGTTTCTCTAAGTTGTGTTTGGCATCACTAAGGCCCAGGACAGAAAGGTCAGTATGGGAATGAGAAGGGGAGTTAAGTGCCTGTCCCACTTGGGCAACTTTTGGGCGACATTTAGGCGACAGCCTAAAAAGAGGTGGTCACGTCGTGGTCGAGTCGTGACATGTGGTGAGGCGTGGTGACGCATGCAGTGACGCGCGGTATTTCCCTGTCACCCCAGGATTTTGGAATATTCAAAATCCAGGGGCGACATTTGGGTGTCTCATCATGCCGTGTGCCCTGTCACACGCTGACGTACGCTGTCCTGTGCAAAGATCCTAGAGGAGCAAGATAGACCACTCCTTCGAAATTCAATGGGCTGGCGTGTAGTACGTGACGGAACGTCACGGCCGCCATTTTTTAGTGCGACATGCGACTTCCGGTATGCCACCCGCTGTGATCCAAAGCAAAGATTATAGAGCTCCGCTATAATCTTTGATCCAAAGCAAAGATCATCGAGTATCTTGTAGCGGGAACAGCCCCCTCCTTTGCGTAGTTTCCCTTGCATTGTATTGCTTTAACACACACTGCACAAAATTAAATTTAACGTATAAATATTATATATATTTATATGAATGTGTGTCTGTGTGTGAGAGGCAAGTTACAGATAGTTAAGTTTATTCTCATGGATCAGAAGCAACTTTGATTTAAATAATCACTATTAATTTATTTGTCTTGTAAGATGATATACATAAACCATAAAGGCAATTATATATATAATTATATAGTAATAATATATATATGCATATATATATTTATACACACATATATATATACACATACATATATACACACATACATATATACACATACATACATACGTATACACATACATATGCACACATACAAATACACACATACATATGGATACATTTATATGCATACATACACACATATAAACATATATATACATACATATATACACACATATACATATACATGCATATATACACATACATGCATATATATACACATACATATATATTTATACATATGATTAACATGTAGAGGAACCAACGAGAGAGCAGGCTATTTTAGACTGGGTATTGAGTAATGAGGACGGGTTAGTTAGCAATCTTGTTGTACGTGCCCCCTTGGGCAAGAGTGACCATAATATGGTTGAGTTCTTCATTAGGCAGGCAGTGACTAGTGGGGTACCGCAAGGCTCAGCACTGGGACCCAAGCTATTTACAATATATATTAATGATCTGGATGAGGGAATTGAAGGCAATATCTCCAAGTTTGCGGATGACACTAAGCTGGGGGGCAGTGTTAGCTGTGAGGAGGATGCTAGGAGACTGCAAGGTGACTTGGATAGGCTGGGTGAGTGGGCTAATGTTTGGCAGATGCAGTATAATGTGGATAAATGTGAGGTTATCCATTTTGGTGGCAAAAACAGGAAAGCAGACTATTATCTAAATGGCGGCCGACTAGGAAAAGGGGAGATGCAGCGAGACCTGGGTGTCATGGTACACCAGGCATTGAAAGTAGGCATGCAGGTGCAGCAGGCAGTGAAGAAAGCGAATGGTATGTTAGCTTTCATAGCGAAAGGATTTGAGTATAGGAGCAGGGAGGTTCTACTGCAGTTGTACAGGGTCTTGGTGAGACCACACCTGGAGTATTGCGTACAGTTTTGGTCTCCAAATCTGAGGAAGGACATTATTGCCATAGAGGGAGTGCAGAGAAGGTTCACCAGACTGATTCCTGGGATGTCAGGACTGTCTTATGAAGAAAGACTGGATAGACTTGGTTTATACTCTCTAGAATTTAGGAGATTGAGAGGGTATCTTATAGAAACTTACAAAATTCTTAAGGGGTTGGACAGGCTAGATGCAGGAAGATTGCTCCCGATGTTGGGGAAGTCCAGGACAAGGGGTCACAGCTTAAGGATAAGGGGGAAATCCTTTAAAACCGAGATGAGAAGAACCTTTTTCACATAGAGAGTGGTGAATCTCTGGAACTCTCTGCCGCAGAGGGTAGTCGAGGCCAGTTCATTGGCTATATTTAAGAGGGAGTTAGATGTGGCCCTTGTGGCTAAGGGGATCAGAGGGTATGGAGAGAAGGCAGGTACGGGATACTGAGTTGGATGATCAGCCATGATCATATTGAATGGCGTTGCAGGCTCGAAGGGCCGAATGGCCTACTCCTGCACCTAATTTCTATGTTTCTATGTTTCTATTATTTTCCAACGATCAATAGATTTACGATCAGTTCCTGTGGATTGGAGGATAGCTAATGCTATCCCACTTTTCAAGAAAGGAGCGAGAGAGAAAACGGGGAATTACAGACCAGTTAGCCTGACTTTGGTGGTGTGAAAGATGCTGGAGTCAATTATTAAAGATGTAATAATGGGGCATTTGGATAGCAGTAAAAGGATTAGTCCAAGTCAACATGGATTTATGATTTTACAATGCATTTAAGCCTCTCCCATTTTTATGAGATGAATTCCTGGAATATGTAAGAAGTTTATTGTAACCTAGTGCTACTTGCCTGAACAATGGATGATATATCACTTAAATGCAATTGTTTTCAGTTGTGTGGAGAGACCTGTATATTGAAAATGCGTTTTGGCTCTAATATGTCAATTTACCTTAAATGTAGAAGAGCTTATTAAAATCTTCTTACAAAGACCATTAAGTATTTTCTATCTATCCTCTTTTGGACCCAAGGCATAGCAGAGCTGCCAACTCTCACGAAGAGGTAAGGGAGGGAGAGATGGAAGGGAGGGAGAGAGGGAAGGGAGGGAGAGCACGAAGAGAGAGAGAGAGAGAGAGAGAGAGAGAGAGAGAGAGAGAGAGAGAGAGAGAGAGAGAGAGGGAGAGAGATCGAGAGGAGGGGAGAGAGAGATCGAGAGAGAGAGAGAGGGAGAAGGGGGAGGGGGAGAAGGGGGAGGGAGAAGGGGAAAGGGGGGGACAGGGAGAAGGGGGGAGGGAGAAGGGGTCAGGGACAAGGGGGAGAGGGAGAAGGGGGAGAGGGAGAGTGGAACGATAGCACATTATAACGCGCAGCCGTCCCATTCCGACCAAAGATTATAGAGCAGAGCTCCACTAGTATCTTTGATTGCGGCCGCCGCCACCGAACCCCCCGACCCACCATTGCACCCAAAGATGATAGAGCAGAGTTATATAATATTTGATTGCACCCTTCTTCACGGCGGGCTTGTGATCTTTGCTTGTGATGTCTTGTACGTATGTGAGTGTTGTTTGCTACGTCCCTATGTTCGAGGAATATAATGGGTAACAGCCGCCCATTCTCGGACTTGAATCTGAGCTCGAAAAATCTCCTGGTCACTGGACCTGATGTGTCCGCGGGCCATATTGTGAAGACTAATCCCTTACAAAACAAAACCAAAAACGTACAGAAGTGTTAAAATTGTCTTTATTATTGTGGTGAGTAAAGAACTATTAAAAATAAGTCTAATAACTTTCTAATGTACCGACAAACCAAGTTTCCCAATGGCCGTTGATGGGAGAACAGAAAATAACATTTTCACGACAGAATATCGACTGAAAATAATAAAAATATTTTCTCACCTTTCTTTTTTATTGGGGAACCTAAAGAATGACAGGTTGGGTCGTTTAGATTTACGATTAGAATACTTGATAGCAGAGCAGTGAGATGAAATTTAGATAAGGACGCCATGACAGTGTGGGGGAAGCCCAATAAATGCCTCGAAAAATGACGTCGACGATCACACACGTCATACTACGCGTTTTTCGAGGAGTGGTCTATCTTGTTCCTCTAGGATCTTTGGTCCTGTGGGTGACGCCTGCTTAGGGTTAGGGTTAGGGTTGGGGTTTGGGACCACAGATGGGCTGTAAAATATTCTTCCTTCAATGCATGGATTTTAAACATTAATATATTAAAATTAATACAATAAAATCACTTGTGCAAATGAAAAGATGTCTGAGTCGTTCAGTTTTATTTATAAATGTATTGGTCCGCTTCCAGATCCAATCACCGTCTTTATAACTTTTCACAGGGATGGATTCAGTGAGTGTAGACGGAACTCCCCTCTCCCCTCTTCCCCTCCTCCCGCCCTATCCCTCCATCTCCACTACCCCCTACCCTTCTCTCCTCCCCTCTCCCCCCTCCCCCCCTTCTTCCCTTCCCCCCTGTTCCCCCCTTCTCGCCCTTCTCCACCCCCCTTCCCCTCACATCATCTTCTCCCCCTCTCCCTCCCTTCTCCCATTCTCTAATGTTAGTGTTAGTGTTTGGGTTAAGGTTTGTGTTTCCTCCCGCACTGCAACGGCGCACATGTTTGTATAAATTGTCCCTATAGTGTGTGGGATAGGGTGCGGGGGGGGTCACTGGCCGCAGGCTGGGACCACAAATGGGTTTGGGGGGGGGGGCGTCGGGGAAAGTGGGAGGGGGAGGGTGGAGAATGGGAGGAGGGAGGGAGACGGGGAGAATGGGATGTGAGGGGAGGGGTAGTGGAGAAGGGAGAGAAGAGTGGAGTGGGGAGAAGGGGAGAAGGGAGGAAGAGGGGGGAAGGAAAGAGAGGGGGAGAGGAGAGGGGAGAAGGGTAGGAGGAGTGGAGAAGGAGGGATGGAGTGGGAGGGGGGAAGAGGGGAGAGGAGAGTTCAGTCTACACTCACTGAATCCATCTCTGTGAAAAGTTATAGAGATGGTGATTGGATCTGTAAGTGGACCAATATATCCAGAAATAAAACTGAACGACTCGGATATCTTTTCATTTGCACAATTGATTCATTGTATTAATTTTAATATATTAATGTTTAATATCCATGCATTAAAGGAAGAATATTTTACAGCCTCAACCCTAACTGGGCATCACCCGCATGACAGCAAACGTTAGCGTCTATGTTGTGCAACTTGATGGCTTTACGGGCATCAGTCACTGACGCTCCGCAGTCGCCGAAAAAATCTCAAAGTGGGACAGACCCTTTAGTGTTTGGCAACTTGGATTTGGCAAATGCCAAGGTGTACTGAGCATCCAGTACGGGGGAAAATGTGTGGGAGATGAGGGAGCTTTGTAGGGAGTACCCACTTTTCCTGTCCCCTAACACTACTCAGATACATTCACTTCTGCCACACTCTGTAGGAGAGGGATGGAGGCCATTGGTAATAAATGGGAAACCCGTGGCTAAGACCAGCCAGCTGTCGAAGCCAGCAGCAATTCTTGCAGCGTACAAGCACGTCATCCGTGCAGGTGTGATGCAGATGCAGCCAAGCTCTCAAAGGTGCAGCTGGTAGTGCTGCTGCCTCACAGCGCCAGAGACCTGGATTCGATCTTGACCTCGAGTGCTGTCTGTGTGGAATTCGCATAGACTTCCTGTGACCATGTGTGTTTCCTCTGGATCTTTCGTTTTCCTCCACCATCCCAAAGACGTGTTGGTTTGCAGGTTAATTGGCCTCTGTAAATTGCCCTTAGGGAGTGGATGAGAAAATGGCATAACATAAATCTAGTGCGACGGGCAATCGATGGTCAGCATGGACTTGGTGGGCCAAAGGGCCTCTTTCAATCAATCAATCAATCAATCAATCAATCAATCAATCAATCAATCAATCAATCAATCAATCAATCAATCAATCAATCAATCAATCAATCGATCAATCAATCAATCTACCAATCAATCAATCTACCAATCAATCATCATGAAACTATCAATCCATGTGTGGGTTGACTTCCTTTGAGAGGTGTGAGGAGGAGAGAGAACGGATGAGTGAGCAGTTCAGAAAAGAAGGAGTACATGATTTGGTAGATATTTTGCAAGGGAGTTCAAATAAGTGCTATCAAATCCTGATGCTTTTTCTTAGGGTAACTAATTTGTTCGGAAGGATATAGGTTATTAGAATATGTAATGGTGTTGTTTGATCCACACTCCATGCCAGTTGGTGGCGATAATGCACCAAAAAAGTTGTTTGCCAACCGCCAAAAAACACTATATAGAAGAAGAAGAAGAAGGGTTGACTTCCTCACCCATGCTAGCGAGGCCACTAGTGCCTGGTGACTCTCCACCATCTCACAAACACTTTTGGTACAGTTTTTCATTGGTGAGTTCCAGTGTTCAGCATCTCTGAATGGAGCTCAAAGAGACTGCGCTTCTGATCAGTCTATTCTACTCTCTCCTCCCCCCTTTTTGGATCTGAATAGATTTGAAGCATTGGTGGAAACAATTTTAATGGTGCCTTTCAAATGGATAAGTGGATAAACATTGGGGAAACAAAACCTTATAGTATTCTAGGAGAGGAACAGGTATGGGAGCAGTTTGATTGCACTGTCGAAGAGCTGGCACAGGAACAGCAGGCCGAATGGATAGCTTCTTTGCAGAGTGTGTCTGTAAATTTAGAGAGATACAGCATAGAAACAGGCCCTTCGGCCCACCAAGCCCACCCCAACCATTGGTCACGCGTTCACACTAGTTCTATATTATCTCACTTTCTCATCACTCCCTGCACGCTGGGGACAATTAGAAGCCAATTAACCGACAAACCCGCTCGTCTTTGGGATGTGGGAGGGAACTGGAGTATCCAGAGGAAGCCCACGTGGTCACAGAGAGAACATTCAAACTCCACACCAGCAGCACCTAAGTTTAGGATCCAACTCGGGTCTCTAGCACTGTGCGTCACCTTATATAGTTCCAAGTGCTATTTGTACATTGTCTTAAGTTTTCACTTGGCTGAGTGCGAAGATGCAGCCAGGATGTAAACACATAATTTGTGAAGCTCTGACAGTATTAAGCAGTAATGTACTGAAAAAAATATTTCAGATGCTTTTTGTCTTCAGTAATTTCATAGTGATGGAGAGCTGCTGAAAGACAATTGAAAAGGATTACATGTCCCCCGAGAAAACCAAGCAATGTGCCATATTTTTAAATTACTTTACACCAATCCATCAGGATTGATTTGAAAACCGCAGAGGCAAATCCATGTTTGTTTGAACCAGCTGGGTTTAATTTCACCGCAGGTATTAATGAAGCCAGGAGTGGTCTATTGACTGGATGTCCTTTAGGGTTAGGGTGCACAAGGGATTCAACTGCAGAGGATGCTGTGCAGAAAGATAAAGGGGGCTTCGTACACAAAACCAGGAAACTCCTGTGCAGTTAGAGCAGGAAGGTTAATGGAAGATAGACACAAAATGCTGGAGTAACTCAGCGGGACAGGCAGCATCTCTGAAGAGAAGGAATGGGCGACATTTCGGATCAAGACCCTTCTTCAGAATGATGTCAGGGGAGTGGGTGGGACAGAGATAGAATGTAGTCGGAGGCAGTAAGGCTGGTGGGAGAACTGGGAAGGGGATAGAGAGAGAGGGAAAGCAAGGGCTATTTGAAGTTAATGGAAGGTTGGCTCTCATTGTTAGGGGACTGGACTGTGAACAAAGGGAGGCTGAGAAGTCTGGCTATAAACAGTGAAACTTCATAATCTTCATAAAACTTCACGTGCATTGCTACACATTGTCACAGTCTGTGTAAAGCGGGTTACGTACACTGGAAACAGTTTGTAGAAGGTTCATTTGTTTGATTTCTGGGTTGAACGGATTGTGGCGCTCTAAAGACAGCCTCGCCTACAGTCGGTCTGTCCTTTTTGTCTTTTTTTGTGGTTATTTTTAGTGTGTTTAAAAAGTATGTGTTAATGTTCTCTGGTTTGTTTTATGTGGGGGGGTGGTCGTGGAGGGGTGGGGGTCAGGGAATCTTTTTTTTTCAATCTCTTACCTTGGCAGAGACGCGATTGTTTTCCGGATCGTATCTCCAGTCACTCTGCGGCCTAACATCACGGAGCTGGAGGCCTTGTTCGGGTCTGACTTTGAGCCCCACCACGGGGCGAGGACTTACCATCAGAGCCAATTCCTTGCATGGGATCGACGCTCCAACCGCGGCCCGCCGACTTTAACATCAAAGAGCTCGCAATCTCGGGTTGAGACCGACGTCGGGAAGCTCCAAAAGCCGCATGACGTTCGACCAGATCCGACCTGGCGTGGGGGAACTGAGATTTCCCCCCCGATGCAGGAGCTTGATTGCCCCGATGATGAGGCCCGCCACGGGCTAAGGGAGTAAGATTGCCCCGACAACGGAAGGTAGAAGCCCCCGACCGCTGGAGGACAAAGAAGGGAAGAGATTTAACTTTTTTTCGCCTTCCATCACAGTGAGGAATGTGGAGGTGTCACTGTGGTGGATGCTCATGTTAAAATGTATTTTGTGTGTTGTGGTGCTTTTTATTGACATGACTGTATGGCAAATAAAATTCCTCATATGTTGCAAAACATACTTGGCTGATAAAGTGTGATTATGATTATGATTATGATTATGATAATGAGGAATTTGGACCAATACTTCATGACATTCAAAGAAGGAGAGACCTTCTATGGAGGGGGGTTGAAAGGGTGGATTTGAGGACAATTTCACCTCAAGCCTGGGTCGTTGTTCCAGAATAAGAGGTCAGTCAGTTAAAGCAATGTTGGAGAGGAGCTTTCTTTCTTGCCAGGGTTGATGAAACTTTGTAACTCTTTACCCAAGCTAGGTGCGCAATTGGAGTAATTGAATTTTGACAAGATGAGAGGGAAGGATTTGGCAACTGGGGAGTCCACCATCGCGGAGAATAGGCTGGAATGTGGAGCTGAGGCCAAGAGAAGACCAGGTGCTAGCCTTATTGGGCGATGGAGCATGTTTGAGGAGCGATTTGGCCAACTCCTGCTCCTGTTGCTTATGATGCACTGAATAAACCTTCCTGGGGATTATCCAAAACACAAAGTGCCGTGGAAACTCAGCTGGTCAGGCTGCATCTGGGGAGGGAATGGGTAAGTGACATTTTGGGTCGTGGCTGTTTCAGGCTGGATCCAAAAAGTAATCGATTGGGTCCCAATCCAAAACATTGACCAAGCAACCATTCCCTCCTCAAATGCTGCCTGATCTGCTACATTCCTCCAGCGCTTTGCTCACAATTCCAGCTTCTGCAATTGTTCATGTCTCCAGAAAACACATATTGCTGCAAGCTTTTGCAGAGTGGCCTTAGCTTAGCTAATGATGCACAAAGTCTTGCTTGCAAGTGTTGTGTGGGTGTGTACATTTCAGTCCAGGGCCCAGGGAACTCTGCACTGTCGAAGGTGATGTCTTTAGAACAAAGAGTCCCATCTGCCTTGATGTCAAGGTTTTCACAGAACAATTTCAAGAAGAATAAGGGAGTCGTCTCTGAGTCCTGCCCAAGTTTATCCTCAACAGATGTCAGTAAATCTGATTAGCAGGTCATTACCGTGTTGCTGATTGTAGGTTCTTGTCATGAGCAACAAAAAAAGTGCTGGAAGAACTCAGCAGAACAGGAAACATCTGTGGAGGGAATGAACAGTCAATGTTTCAGATCGGCACTCTTCACCCAGACTGAAATATGAACTCCTTTACTCCACCGGTAGTTGAGTCGGTGTAGACAGGACATCACTGGTCCATCCCAGTGTGGAGGGCATGACAGGGCATTAGGCTGGGTCATATGACTGGTACGGAGAGCACAGAGCTTTAGGCTGTGTCACATACCCAGTGTAGAGGGCAGGATGGGGAATTACAGTGGGTCATATATCCAGCGTAGAGGATATAACAGAGCATTAGGGTGGGTCACATGTCCAGTGTGGAGGGCACAGACCATATACAATCTGTTTGAAGAAGGATCCTGACCTGAAATGTCATCTATCCATGTTCTGTAAGGATGCCTCCAGACCCGCTGAGTTACTCCAGCACTTTATGTTTTTTTGCTCAAGGCTCCAGCTTCCGCCATTCCTGGTGTCTCCCTTCAAGAAGTGAGGCGGGTGGCTGCACCTGTTGGCATTTCAATGAAGCACGAAAGAATCAAAACATGCTCAAGACGAGAATAAAGACTGAAAATTCTGCCTTTCCTTTCAATGTTTTGCCCAAAATGCGCAAAAAGATGACATTTCATCCACGATCGCTCTGCAAATATGTGCGCGGAGATCATACAGCCCACTGCTCCGTCTAAAACTAATTTCTTTTATTGGATCAGAAACCCAATTAGCCATATCTGGATTGCCAATTAGTCACATGTGGCCAGTATGTAACATATTGGACAACATAGGCCTGAGATTTGTTGTGTGCTGATAGCACTGTTGAATAATCCATTAGTTAATTAATCTGTCAAATTCTGGAGGCTAAATTGTAATGAAATGAACGTCTCGGTTTTCCTGTGAAAATCACCCTCGATTTCCAGATCCACTCATTGTACGAGCTCATTCCCCGGGTCCCACAGGATTTATTCCGGCAAACTGTAAATTGCTTGGCAGAGTGCAATGTCTCCCATGATCACAGCTGATTAAATACAGAACATTCCCCGGACACACTTCTGCCGGGTTCACACTGAGTCTGTGAGCAAGCCCTCTGTCTCACAATCTGTTCATTCGCTTCATTATCTTTTCATTACTTATTGATGCTTAAGGGCACTTTGCCATTAGTTAGCAGCAGTGCCACTAATCCTCCGACAATGAAGGCTCTTCTTACTGACAATTGGGACAAGGTGGCAGCAGCCTGTTTCAGCGTTGGGTCTGGGGCGGGGGGATAGAATGTGTGACTCAGGACAATGTCAGGACATAGACATAGAATATCAAACAGCATTGGAACAGGCCTTTCGGCCCACAATCTCCATGCTGAACATTAAACTCTTCTCCTCTGCCTGCACGTAAACCATATCCCTCCATTCACTGCGTATCCATGTGCCTATATAAGGGACACTTAAATACCATTATCGTGCCTGTCTCCTCCACCACCACTGGCAGCACGTTCCAGGCATCCACCACCCCTTTTGTAAAAAAACTTGCCTTGCAATCCCCCTATAAGCTTTGTGCCTCTCACCTTAAAGATATGCCCTCCAGTCTTTGACATTTCCACTCTGGGATAGAAATTCTGACTGTCTACCCTGTCGTTGCCCCTCATAATATTACATAGACCTATCAGGTTTTCCCTCCGCCTCTGACATTTCAGAGGAAACAACCCAAGTATGTCCTGGGGTTTAACTCTTTAAACTGAGGGAACTTGGAATTACCAGCACTCAATGTCACACAAAGATGGCGCTAATGAAGGTTCATTGCTGGCGTGGGTGGGGATGAGTTTCTCTCATGGATTCTGATAACGTGTAGTGTGCTTTTGGCCAATACACATTACTGGAGATATCTTGGGATAAACCCTTGGGAACAGCAGGGGTAGGAACACACAACTGAGAAGAGAAGCAGTGCAGGACATCCCTGGCTATGAAATGTGCCAACTATCACCAGCGGTGGAAATGTGCACCATGTAGGCTGGAAAGGGTAGTGATAGTGGCTCCTATGGTCCTAGTCTCATGGGGCACTGGAGCACAGTGCAATGTTGCAGTGCAATGAGAGTGTCAGATTAATAACAGATGGGTAATGAACTCCTTTTGTACAATTCAATTCCAGGGACTTCACTGGCACCATATTCCCCATGTGAAGGGAAGCACTGTGCGTTATTCCATTGTACTTAAAGTGCAGGCAACACAAGGGAAATTACTGATTCATATCCTTTGTTCTGTGCCGTCCTGGAGCAGTGGTATGGGCAGAGATGAACTCAAAACATCAGAAATGGAATTACCTGAGACATGGCAAAGATTTGGGAACCAGAACAGAACTTAAGAGAAAGGCATAGACACAAAAAGCTGGCCAGGCAGCGTCTCTGGAGAGAAAGAATGGGTGACGTGCCGGGTTGAGACCCTTCTTCAGGGAAAGGGAGATTGGAGGGAGTTTAAGAGATTGCAGAGAACATTTTTAGTTGGGGGATAGGGGGGGGGGGAGGTTGATGGTGCAGATTTAATGAAGGGAGGATCAGAGGGGAAGAATAAATGATCCTGGCATGCAGAGAAAGATGTTCACTGATACAAGGCTTTCACAAGACTAAGTTCAAGTGTAGTTAGGTTGGACATGGACTGTGCCAAAGCGTGTAACAAATTTGTTTTACCAAGTGATGGAAGGAGGAGTTGTACTTGAGTAGACAGTTTTCTCTAATTAACTAGGTCACAAAGGATCCAGACTATTGGTTTCTGAGATCTAGGTTAGATCTCGAGGCTTGGATCCTTTCCCAGAGAACAGTGGAGCAAGAAACAGGTGGAGCTTCAGGCGATGTTTGCTGATTCATTGAATTTATCCAAGCAAGAACACAATCTGATGACAGGTCATCAGACAGAAACATTGCATCTGTTTCCTCATGGATGCTGCCAACATTTTCTATTTTAATTTGAAAATCTGATGTCCTTCGGGCTGGGTCAAAGACAGGAGGCGACAGCAGGATATTACATTGAATTGTCAAGGCCAGGTCAGAATGCTCATATCGGCTCTACTTCAGGCCACTCTCATGTGAGGATAGTCTCACTGGGTCGTACAGTATGGGAACAGGCCATTCAGCCCAACTCATCCATGTCGATCAAGTTGCCCCATCCACGCTTGTCACACCTGGCTGTGGTTGACCCATATCCCTCTAATCCTTTCCTATCCATGTATCTGCCCAAATGTCCTTTAGATATTGTGGTAACTACCTCAACTATATCCTTGGGCAGCTCAGTCCATATCCCCACCATCCTTTGATTGTTAAAATTGCCTCTCATGTTCTACTAAATCTTTCCCATTTCACCTTAAACCTACATGTATGTTCTCTTGATTCCCCAATGGTTCTTGATTCCCCTTTCCTGAGTAAAAGACTCTGTGCATCCAACCTGATCTCCCGGTGGCTCAGCACCAACTCCCCCTCCCATTCTGAATCCGACCTTTCTGTCCTGGGCCTCCTCCAATGCCAGAGTGAGCACTCACCAGAAATTGGAGGAGCAGCACCTCATATTCCGCTTGGGCAGTTTGCACCCTAGCAGCATAAACATTGACTTCTCCAATTTCAAGTAGCCCTTGCTGTCCCCTTCTCAGCTCTCCCTCAGCCCTCAGGCTCCTCCTCTTCCTTTCTCCTTTCTTCTCCCTGCCCCCCCACCCTACATCAGTCTGAAGAAGGGTTTCGGCCCAAAACGTTGCCTATTTCCTTCGCTCCATAGATACTGCTGCACCCGGTGAGTTTCTCCAGCACTTTTGTCTACCTTCGATTTTCCAGCATCTGCAGTTCTTCCGTAAACACGGAGCATTCAACTGATTGATTTCCTTCATAATTTTATACACCTCCTGTGCTCTAAGGAATAAAGCCTTAACCTGCCCAATGTATCCCTATAGCTCAGGCCCTCAAGTCCTGACAACATCCCTGTGAATCATCTCTGCACTCTTTCCAGCTTAACAACATCCTTCCTATAGCAGGGTTACTAAATCTGAGACCTTTCTTCAAATACGGCCTCACCAACACCTTGTACATATATGTATCATAACATCCCAACTTTCAAACTCAGTACCCCGACTGATGAAGGCTAATGTACCAAAAGCCATCTTTACATTCCATCTAACTGTGATGCCACTTTCAGGGGTCGGGGATTGAATTGTGGTAGCCAGAAACAAGAGCACATTCTGTTCATCTTTCATGTGCAAATCACCGAAAAATCAATGTGACTGCAATGAATCTCCCTGGCAACAATTCTGGTTGAGAGAGTGGTCATGTGGGCAGTTGTAGTGGGCACTTCCGAGCTTTGTACACATTAGCGCACTTGACCATTTTCTCGCCTCATACATGCCTTTGAAGAGCCCGCTGCGTCCATCACCAAATTCCACCTTCACTGAGATAGATGTTAAGTTGAAAGCCATTGGTACTGGAGCAGTCTGTGTGTCCTTGTACATGGGCAGACACACACAGGGGGCAACTGGCCTGTGGGCCTTTATTACAAGAGGCGTGGGTGAAGGGTATGAATGTTTAGTCCAATTATATCAAGTGCTGGTGAGACCTGGAATGTAGTGTCTGGTGTCTCTCTGTAAATAAGATTGTGTACACTTTGTGCAGCCTTGGAGAGCAGACTTGGTCCAGGACATTTGTCACCAGCTGACTGTCACTGATTTTTTGCTTCACACGTGGCCATTAACAACCCCACACCCAGCCTGTGATTACACTTCCCTGTCCCAAACCTAGCATGTTGTGCAGATCACATGCAGCTCTGTCCGAGCTGTTTATTCACGGATTAGTAAAGCTGCGAGGACAGCACAAACTGCCGATCTGGTCTCACTGACTGCACGTTGTAACTCTGCCAGAGAGACAGAAACAGCGAGTTGGGAGCTGGTGATGTGTGGGACACAGTCTGCAACGTCCCACTGTCTCCCAGTGCAGAGCAGCCACAGCCAACGGCCAGCGTGATACTCTGCACATACAAACACATTACACACACACACACACACACACACACACACACACACACACACACACACACACACACACACACACACACACACACACACACACACACACACACACACACACACACACAGACACTCGCATATGCATACTCTTACTCACTCATACACACTCACTCACACACGCACTCATGCACACACTCGAACACACACTCTCATGCACACACACTCTCGTGCACAGTGACACAGGCACATGCTGACAGAACCGCACAGATACAAATACACACACTCACACACATGTGCACACGCAAACACACCTGCACAGTCATGCACACACATTCACTCACAGACACACATGCCCACGCACTCATATACACTCATACATTATTCACACAGACACTCGCACACAGAGACACATGTATACATGCACACAGAGACATATACATTGACACAAACACACACACCATCACTTCTCCATATTCCAGTTGTGAAACATTTGAAGTTTCTACACTATGGAAATGGCAGAGACATGAGATTACAAAAATGATGTAAATTACTGGATAATCTATATTACTAACAATGTTGGTTTAGAAAAAAAAAATTACAATTAACATAGAACACGGAATAGGTAGGGACAGGTCTTTTGGTCCACAATGTCCATGCCGACTATGATGCCAAGATATACCGGTCACCTGTGCCTACACGTGATCCATTCCCTCCCATTCCCTGCATATCCATGATTTAAATGTCTCTAAAATGTCACTATGATATCTACCTCCACCATCACCCCCTGGTGGCATGTTCCAGCAACTCGCACTACATAAAAGGACACAAAGTGTTGGAGTAACTCAGGAGGTCAGGCAGCATTTGTGGAGAACATGAAATTGTGACATTTTGGTTTGAGACCCTTCTTCAGACTCAAGGCTTCAGACTCAGTCTACAGAAGGGTCCAAAAATATCACCTGCTATGTATGTTCTCCAGAGATGCTGTCTGACCTGCTGAGTTAATCCAGTACTTGATGTCCATCCATGAGGGTTTTTACATTATCAGGGCGATTGTTCTGTTGAGGATGCAGCCTTCCCTCAGCGCTACCTGGCCAATGGCAGCTTGTCCACTGGGAGCTGAGATGCTACCACCAGCCCCAGGTCCCCTGACTAGCAACAAAGGAATGCACAGAGCATGCCCTGGGTAAGGGGATGGTGGGGAGAAAGAATGACATGTTTATTTTTTGGAAGTTTTAGAGATCCAGCGCGGAAACAGGCCCTTCGGCCCAGCGAGTCCGCACCAACCACTTGCACTATCCCAAGGGATAATTTATAAGTTTTACCAAAGCCAAATTAACCTACTGTACGTCTTTGGAGTGTGGGAGGAAACCGGAATACCCGGGGAAAACCCATGCAAGTCACGGGGAGAACATACAAGCTCCGTATAACAGTACATGTGGTCAGGATCGAACCCGGGTAAGGCAGTGACTCTACCGGTGCACCACCGTGCTGCCAAGGTGTACAACATTACAGTGAAAGGCTTGGTTTTACATGCTATTCAATCACTCTACATTTGTAGTCACTCTAGCATTCACACTAGTAGGAAGAGTCAGAGCTCAAACAAAGGCCCTTGACATATAACCCTCACCTCCTATGGAAAACCGCTCCACCAGCAATTGGGCTGAGGCAGAGAGAGCAAGTGAGGGCAGGGAGAAAGGTGGAAGGAGAGGTGCTGGGCACTGTCTGGAAACATGGAGAGGAAGTGCAGTGGAGAACAGGATAGAGGGAGAGAATGTGGAACGAGGTAACACGGGGGGTGGTGATGCGATGAGAGGATGTGGAGAGAAGGAGTGTGGAGAGAGGGAATGTGGAAAGAGAGAATGTGGAGGAAAGGGAGATGTGAAGTGAGAAAACATACATAAGAGAGGGAATGGGTAGAAAGATTCAGTAGAGTTATGGGGCTGTCCCACTGTACAATCTAATCCTGAGTTTCCCCGATTCGATCTCGGAGAACTACGGTAATAGCCGCTCGTAGGTACTCGGGGCTCTCATGGACATTTTTAAACATGTTGAAAATTCTTCACAAGTCTTCACGAGCTTACCGCATTTCCCAAGTACCTGCCGTTAGCGTTATGAGCTGCTAAGAGAAGTCCCGAGCTCTGACGTACCCGCTACGTTTATTCTATGTGCTTACCCCGAGTTTGATTTTTATTTAAACTCGGGAGAGCTCTTGAATTACCTCGTACAGTGGGACAGGCCCTTAAGGGAATCGGGAGGGAATGGGCCAGAGGAGGAGATCAGAGAGAACCTTTGCCTTCCCTTGTGCTGCATTAATGAAAAAGCAAACCAAATCCCCAGATGCCTGCCTTACTTGTCACATCAGTTAATTAATTAACAACAAGGAAAACTGTTAGAAATCTCTGTGAGATATTTAGCAGATCACGGTTGCCGCTAGAATTAGAATAAATGTAGCTCCCTACACCTTAATTAAATGCAAATCATGTAAATCTAGGCATCCACATGTGTTTCATGCAGTCAGAACTGAGCCTGCACCTTATCTGCTGTGACAATACATACATCACAGAGGGAGCAGAACAACAGGCGAGGACTGAGAAATGTCCTTGCAGCCTGGCATTAAAATTCCTCTGGGCATTCTGACCCAATGGCTAGAGGCAGAAACAGCTTCCACAACTTCCTGTCTTTATCCCAGATCCAGTGGAGCTTCAGAATGATCCATCAGCTGTCAATGAGTTGATGCCGATACCTTCCATCAACATGATGAACATTGCCAGACTGATGGCTGCGGGTTATACTCAGCTCTATGGGATGGCATGGGCCAGACCTGCTGGAAGTGCACACCGTTACGCTTCTACAGTTAATGGCAAGACCATCGACAGCTTGATGTGCAGAGGGAACAAAATCCGTAGCTCGTTAAGAGTGGCAGCGCAAGCAGATGGAGTGGTAAAGAAGACTTAAGGTATACTTGGTTTCATAGGACTCTGAAATTGAGTACAAGAATCACAAGTCATGTTGCAGTTTTATAGGACTCTGGCTAAACTGTATTTGGAGTATTGCATGCAGCTCTGATCGGGAAGGGTGTGGAAGCTTTGGTGAGGGTGCAGAGGAGGTTTATTAGATTGATGCCTGGATTAGGGGGTGCTAGCTACAAGGAGAGGTTGGACATGGATTGTTTTCTCTGGAACATCGGAGAAGTAGATGGGACATGTTGATCGGCATGAGCAAGTTGGGCCAAAGGACCTGTTTCCATACTGTATGAGCGGAAGTGCAGTTGTACAGGGTCTTGGTGAGACCACACATGGAGTATTGCGTACAGTTTTGGTCTCCTAATCTGAGGAAAGACATTCTTGCCATAGAGGGAGTACAGAGAAGGTTCACCAGACTGATTCCTGGGATGTCAGGACTTTCATATGAAGAAAGACTGGATAGACTCGATTTGTACTCGCTAGAATTTAGAAGATTGAGGGGGGATCTTATAGAAACGTACAAAATTCTTAAGGGGTTGGACAGGCTAGATGCAGGAAGATTGTTCCTGATGTTGGGGAAGTCCAGAACAAGGGGTCATAGTTTAAGGATAAGGGGGCAATCTTTTAGGACCGAGATGAGGAAAACTTTTTTCACACAGAGAGTGGTGAATCTCTGGAATTCTGTGCCGCAGAAGGTAGTTGAGGCCAGTTCATTGGCTATATTTAAGAGGGAGTTAGATGTGGCCCTTGTGGCTAAAGGGATCAGGGGTTATGGAGAGAAGGCAGGAACAGGATACTGAGTTGGATGATCAGCCATGATCATATTGAATGGGGGTGCAGGCTCGAAGAGCCGAATGGCCTACTCCTGCACCTATTTTTTATGTTTCTATGTTTCAGCCTAACTTGCTCACACCAACCTTAATGTCCCATCTACATTAGTCCCACCTTTAGTTTAAGTTAACTTAGAGATATAGCACAGAAACAGGCTCTTCGGGTCACAGAGACCATAACAACCAGTGATCCCTGTACATGAACACTAATCTTTACACTCTAGGGACAATTTTACATTCATATCAAGCCAATTAACCTACAAATCTGAGATAGGAGGTACACAAAAAAGCTGGAGAAACTCAGCGGGTGCAGCAGCATCTAAGGAGCGAAGGAAATAGGCAACGTTTCAGGCCTGTACGCCTTTGGAATGTGGGAGGAAACCAAAGATCTAAGAGAAAACCCATGCTGTCACGGGGAGAATGTACAGTCAAGCACCTGTAGTCAGGATCGAACCGGGTCTCTGGCGCTGTAAGCACCGTAAAGGGCCTGTCCCATTTGGGCATCATTTGCGCGTCACGCAGATGGCGCACAAAGATTTTGTACATACCAAAATCCTGGGGGGGCCGCGCGCGACCGTGCGTCACTGCCTACGTCACCACACACCATGCGCACTAATGCGCACCATGCCCACGCGTGTCGTGACGCGTAAATGATGACGCGTAAATTACGCGTAAATGACGCCCAAGTGGTACAGGCCCTTAAGGCAGCAACTCTACACCAGCGTGCTGCCTGCCTGCGTTTGGCCCATATCCCTCTAAACCAGTGGTTCTTAACCTGAGGGTCGTGACCCCCATGGGGGTCCTTTGGGGTTTTTCCAGGGGTTATGAAGGGGTTATAAATAACATATTAATTTGTTGAGCCCATTTCTAGGAACCTAATAACAAAGTTACATACCACATACAGTATTTTGTTTGCGTATGCGTGTACATATACGTATACGCGCACGAACTGTCTGCCAAGAAGCGCACGTATAGTGAAGCATTTCTCCAGTTTGGCTTCACAAGCATTGTTTAAAAATCCATTGGCAATGTGTTATCTGTGCCAAGGTTTTGAGCCACGAGTGCATGAAGCCCAACAAACTGAAAATCCATTTGGAGTCTTGTCACAGTGACCTGGCGGGGAAGGGTGTGGAAAAATGAAAAGAAGCGGCACTCAAGGGTTTGCACATTGATTCGACGGGTCACTGCGCTCGTCAAAATGAAGCAGCGCTGGAGGCTTCATACCGGATTGCTTATCGAATCGCGCAGACTATGCCTTCCTTCTCGCCATGCCTTCTCGAAACAGCAAAGTTGGTGCTGGGGGAACAGCAATCAAACAAGTCCAGGCAGATTTATCTTTCGAATGACACAGTCAAAAGTCGAATCTCATATATGAGTAATGATATTCTGCTGCAAATAGTGAGCGCTGTGAAGAGCAATCCAGTGTATTCACTGCAAATGGACGAATCAACAGATGTTGCCTCATGTTCCCAACTGCTAGTCTACGTTCATTACCTTGATGGAGAAGCCATGAAGGAAGAGTACCTGTTCTCGGAGCCATTGGCCACTACCACTCAGGGAGAAGATGTGTTCAGAATTCTGGAAGCCCTCATCAAACATGAGCTTGACTTGGAACGACTTGTCGGGGTGTGTACAGATGGGGGGCACCTTCCATGGTCGGGTGCAGATCCGGCCTCAAAGACTTTGTGAAGGATGTCGCTCCCCATGTCTCCTTTACCCACTGCATGATACATCGCTATGCTTTAGCGATGAAGACTCTCCCTCCTGGTCTTCCAGAAGTACTTTCAGATGTGGTGAAGATTGTCAACCACATCCGAGGGAGCGCAAAAAACTCAAGAAACTTCAGAGCAATGTGTGAAGTAATGGGCGCCAATTTCACTGTTCTGATATTCCACACAGAGGTGCGTTGGCTTTTGCGTGGTAAAGTTCTCAATCGTGTGATTCAACCGAGAGAAAATAGCGCTGTTCTTGGAGAGAGGGTGTACCGAGAAGGAGAATCAGCTTCATGAAAAGATGCAGGATGAATTGTTCGTGATGAAGGTTGCTTACTTGGCTGACTTTCTCGCCGAGGTGATTTCCTTGAACCTGTCACTTCAAGGAACTCTCCCAATGCTACACACGACTCGTGACAAGGTGGCAGCGTTCAGGAAAAGATTCACCTTTACCAGAGAAGAGTCCAGGAGGTTACACGACTATCTTTCCTGCAATGACGTCTCTCCTGGATGCTACGCCAGATGTTAAATGCCACTTCCACGAGGAGATCTCAACCCACCTTCTGGCAATTAGTGAAGCCATCGAACGTTACTTCCCCGGCCTGGGCGACCGTTCTCATGATGAATGGATCGTCCAGCCCTTTTCCGTTGAAGACTGACGTGGCTGCGAAGGTTGAATTTTACCGAATTTGTGAAGATGCGCAGCTCAAGAGTGACTTCATGCAGCAAGAGCTCACCATACTTTGGCTGAAAGTGAAGGACTGCCCTGCTCTTTCAAACAGGGCTCTGACCCTATTGGCCCAGTCCCCCTCAACCTATCTCTGTGAGGTTGGATTCTCAACCATGGTAACTCTGAAAATGAAGGTACGCAATAGGCATGTGATTAACGCTGACATGAGGTGCTGCCTGTCGAGTATTCGTCCTCGTTTTGATCGCTTGATGGCTGCGAAGCAATTTCAGCCATCCCATTGTCTGAGTATTGGCAGACATGTTTTAATAAACCGGGCTGATTTTTTTCAAATTTTAGTTTCGGGGGTCATGGTACTGACCAAGAATGTCTGATGGGGTCGTGGGGCCAAAAAGGTTAAGAGCCACTGCTCTAAACCTATCCTATCCATGTGCCTGTCCAAATATGTTTTAAACAATGTGATAGTACTGGTTGAGAGGAGACCTGATAGAAGTTTATAAACTTATGAGAGGTATAGATGGGGTGAACCTATTCTCCACATCCTAGAGGGCATAGGTTCAAGTTGAGAAGGTAAAAGTTTAAAGGGGATGTGTGCGGCAGTTTTTTTTTAAAAGCAAGTGGTGGAGGCCTGGAACGCACTGCCAGTGGTGGTAGTGGAGGCAGATCTGATAGTAGCTTTTAAATAGGTGCATGGATATGCAGGGAATGGAGGGATATGGATGACATTGGTTTATCCATCTTGAAGGGCCTGTTCCTGGGCTGTACTGCTCTATGTTCTGTGTGCCTGGGAAATTATGCGACGTGACTGCCCTCTGGTGTTGAAGTGAGTATATTGTCACACTCATTTATTGTACTCAATTTTTAAAATCATTTTGGGCAATTTGCTCATAGCTCTCTGGAAGAGAAACACCAAACCAGACATGGAATCAGCTGTGCTTTTCTGGCCCACACATCTGCTGTAACCGTGGAAGATAGGAACAGCACAGGAACAGCCCCATCGGCCCACAGTGCCCGTGACGAACATGATTTCAAGGTATACTAATTTCCTCTGCCTCCAGGTGATCCATATCACTCCATTCCCTGCATGTGCTTATCTAGAAGGACATGATCGCACCTGCCTCCACACCACACATGGCAGTGTGCATCAGTGTAATCTTAAAAAACATAGTAAAATGGGTTCAATACCCCTGTTCCCCCTCCCTCCATCCCGTCCCCACCGACCTCTTCCTGCTGTGTTGCTTGCAGCAGGTTTAGTATAATTTAGTTTAAAGATACTGCATGGAAACAGCCTCTTCAGCCCACTGAGTCCACACCGACCAGCGATCCCAGCACTTTAACACTATCCTACACACACTAGGGACAATTTACACTTATACCACGCCAATTATTGTAACTTACAAACCTGTACTTTTTTTTGAATGTGGGAGGAAACCGAAGATCCTGGAGAAAACCCACGCAGATCACGGGGTGAACGTACAAACTCCTTACAGATAGCACCATAGTCAGGATCGAACGCGGGTCTCCGGCACTGCATTCGCTGTAAGGCAGCAAATCTACCGCTGCGCCTGAATAAAAATGGACTGATATATGATTAGTGTAAATGGGCGGTGGATGGCCAATGTGAACTTGGTGAGCTGAAGAGCATGTTTCAGTACTGTATCTTTTTGTCATTCTGTGACCAGAGGGCACAGGTTTAAACTGAGTAAGAGGTTTTAAGTGAATCTGAGGAAAACATTTTTCACACGAGGGTGGTTGCAAACTGGAACACACTAGCTGAGAAGCAGTTTTTAAGAAGCATCTGGCCAAGTAGTTGAATTGCCAACAGATACCAGCTGTGGCCAAATAGTTGAATTGCCCATTTACCAGCTGTGGCCAAATGCTGGTAAATGGGATTGGTATTAACCGGGACCTAAGATTGTTTGCAGGGACATGGTGGGCTGAAGGGCCTGTTTCTGTGCTGTACAATTCCTTGGCTTCAATCCTGGTGAACGTCTAGCTTAGTTTAGTTAATTATTGTCACGTGTGCCGAGGTAGAATGAAAAGCTTTTGTTGTGTGCTGTCTAGTCGAAGATAAAACTATCATCAGCAGTTAGCAGGGTGTAGACCTTCTGATTCAGCCTAGGGTGCCCAACTTACAGAGTCTGAAGAACCATTTTTAGGTTGGACTGGATGACACTGGCATGGATTTTCAACACCTGAAGCGTGGTGGAGTATATGTCGCAATCAGTATCAGCCGAAATGGCTGCGAGCTTCAGACTCCTTGGCATTAATATTACCAACGATCTGTTGTGGACCAACCACATTAATGTGACAGCCAAGAAGGCACAGTAACACCTCTACTTCCTCAGGAGATGAAGACATTCGGCAGGTGCCTCTATTGACACTTACAACAATCGACTGAAGTACCATCTACTGAAGCACATTGCTGGGTTGCATCACAGCTTAGTTTGGGAACAGCTCTGCCCAAGACTCCAATAAATTGCAGAGAGTTGTGGATGTAGCCCAGTTCATCACACAGCCAGACTCCCACCATTGACTCCATCTACACTTCACGCTGCCTCAGGAATGTAACCAACATAACAGTCCCGATCATTCCTTCTTCTCCCCGCTCCCGTCCAGCAGAAGGTACAGAAGCTTGAAAGTGCACACTATCAGACTCAGGAACAACGTCATCCCTTCTGTTATCAGGCTTCTGAACAATCCATCCTGCCCGATTCTCCTCTACCCCATTGTGGACATTGGACTTTGTCTATGGAACTACTGGCCCTACAATGCTGGTAACTATATTCAGCACTTTCTATCTTCCTTTGCTCTAACTATTGCACAAGTTTAGTTTACTTGTTATAATCTGATGGGCAATGTTTGCAAACTGCATGAATAGCAGATGTGATGAGTGTATTGCTCTGTATACTGTGAATCTGTAACAAAAGCTCTTTGTTAAGGAAAAAAAACAGATGGCTGGGAGAGGGAGGGAATACTCCTCTCATGGAATGACATCTGGAGAGATGGGGAGGGGTGAGGGGGGGAGGGGTGGGGGGAGATTTCCTGTATTTCCACTCCCCTACCTACAGCACCATGAGTCACAGGGCTCCACATCTCTGCTGGATCGAGCATGATTCCCCGTTGCTGTCCTGCTCCACTTCTTGTGGATCTACTTCATGCACTTTAATTCCAAGTCTGAATATCCATTTACCTCACACCCGATCATTGAACATCTTCCAGGGTCGTTATAAGGTCTACTGCCTGGCCTGTTCAACCGACCTAGCAATTCTAACATTTAAACTGTCTCCCCCTTGCAGAATGTTTGTGCAGGAAACACAACTTCTAAACTGCTCTTGTGAGCAATTTTTAAGGTTACATCCTCATGGCCAGAAGGAGATAGGATGCATCTCTGACAATTGTCACCTGTTTTCCATTACCGGTTGTGACTTGGAAAAAGACCAATGTCTGCTAAGTCTGCCTGTAAAGTTGGAATCATTTCACTGTTTATATATAATTTAAACATTGCATTTATTGAGACTGAACGAATGAATTGGCTGCCAAAGCCGGATTGTTTTTCTTATTAATCGAGTGTTAAGTTTCATCCCCTGCAGGCACAGAAAATTCCGCTCAGCTGATGGCTCATTTGTAGCTTGGTATTTTCCCTGAATGTGGACACGAAGCTTGAACAGGCATCGTCCCTCCTCACCCATGTAAGTCCCTGTAAAGATTCTGAGCACCAGCAATCTCCCTCCATTTAAAAATTACGCCATTCTCTTGTTTCTTTCTCCAAAAGTGAATGAAATCACATTTTCTCTGCATTACATTCCATCTGCCATTCCTTTGCCCATTCCTGCAGCTTGCCGACAGTCCCCCAAAGTCAGTCTGCACCCCCTCTCCTCCCTCAGTCCCCACTGCCTGTTAGTATTGTCTCATCAGCAAACCGGAAATAGTCCCTCCCCTATACTTTCAGTTTGAAGAAGTGTCCTGACCCAAAACGTCATCCGTCCTTTTTATCCAGAGATGTTGCCCGACCCACTGAGTTACTCCAGCACGTTGTGTCTATCTTCGGTATATTCCGACATCTGTAGTTCCTTTCTACATGAACCGGAAATATGTTGCACTTAGTCCCTTCGTACAGATGGAGATTCAGAGCAGCACAGCCTCAGGAGAGTTCCCAGAGGAAGTCTACTTGAATCAGCCTCCTTATTGTTTCCGGCTCTCTGCTTTTTTAACACTAAGCATTCAATCTTGTGTGCCCTCTAATTTTCCTTCATTAGCTTTTGCGTCGCCTTTTTGAAGGCCTTTGAAGTTTAGTAGATTCGTCTTGGGTGGGGGAGTTGGGTGGGGGGTTGATGAGGATGTAGGATCAGTGTAACTGGGTGGTTGAAGATGGGGTGAAAGGCTTGCTTCTGGCTGAATCGCTTCATGACTCTGTGATAACCTTTGGTTGGCCCTTGTCTATATGTTGCTGCAGTCTCAGAAAATTCCCACACAATTTTCAAATATAGAGTTGGATAGTCATAGAGAATGGAAAAAGGCACTTCGGCCCAACTCACCCATGCTGACTGATTCCCCAACTAAGCTCGTCCCATCTGCCTGCATTTGGCCCTTTTCCCTCTCCACAACATTTTCTATTCATTTCCCTCCAAGTGTCTTTGAAATGCTGTTATAGTACCTGCCTCAACTTCCCCCTCTGGCAGCTTGTTGTTTACATTCACCACCCTCTGAAAATGTTGCCCCTCAGCTTTGCGTTTGGGTGCGATCCAATCAAACGACATTATATTAAACATGAGTACAATCAACCCAACCACAAATACAATAAAGAAAATAAAGATATGAGAGCGCAGAATACAGTTCTCAGCATCAGTTCCAGAAATGCCAATGTCCGCAATGGGGTAGAGGTTAATCGGACAGTCCTCTTGCTTATGGAAGAACTGTTCAGAAGCCTGATAACAGAGGGGAAGAAGCTGTTGCTGGGTCTGATGGTGTTAGCTTTCAAGCTGCTGGATCTTCTGCCTGACGGGAACTGGAGGAAGAAGGAATGACCGGGGTGGGATAGTTCCTTGATTTTGCTGGTGCTGGGCGACCTGTTTTAATCTGAAGAGTTGGTGGACCTGGAGCACACAGTCCTGATTAGCGCTCTAAGATATAGATAAAAGGGAAATGGGAAGAAGTGGAAGGCACATCATTGCAGAAGACACGAAGAGGGAAAACTATTCACAGTTCAGGGGGTTGAAAAATGCGCGAGAAAGGAAGAAAGAAATGGAAAGAAGGATAAAGTTGCAAGATTAAGAGAAACAGAGATGATGACAAGATTATGAATGACAAAAGGAGAAGGTAGAAAGATTGACCGATGCCTGGGTGAGCAGGGAGATGGAGAGATTACGAGGGGCCGACCTCCCTGGAGAGTGTCCTGCTCCTTGGGTCAGCCCGGCCTTGCTGAGGGTTTGCTATGGGAAGACTGGGAGCATATCCCTGGTCACTAGAGGGTGCATGCTGTCTAGTTCACTGCAAGGGCACAAAGCCAAATACTGGTATATTTAGTCACACATGTGAAGACACAACTGCGGAAATGAATTAATAACCTAATTTCTGTTTGCATTGTGTTAAAACTAAAAGCCAAATATAGTTTGTCAACTTCACATGTGGAAAAAATATTTTGTTTTCCATTTGACAAGCAGAATCAGCAGAATCACCTTAACCCTTCTTATTCCAGGATACTAAATAACTCTCCAGCAAGCAGCTTCAATGCCAATTCCTTTACAAATGACATTAAACTTTATTTGATAGATGCAAGTTGCAATGCTGCCTAACTCTGATCACAACATTATTGTATGGCTATGTCCTTTCAACTATCACACCACTGATAGTGCCGTCATTTTGAAACCCTTTTAATCGAGTGATTGGTCACCTTGCCACTGCCTGCTTTATGTACAGCTCACCTTCCCACCCTGACCTCCAGTCCTACCAGTCCCCCCCCCCCCCCTCACTCTCACACCACCCATCCCAGTCCCTACACCTCACCACCATGTTGTCCCCGACTTGAATGTACATGGTTACTGAAGATCACGGTGCTCTTGAGATGAGAATTCTAATGGTTCTCATCCTCTGAGTTATGAAGATTCGTCCAACCTCTGACTTAATTAACTGAACTCTTATTTTGAGGTTGGTATTGGTTTATTGTTGTCACGTGTACTAAGATACAGCATCAAAACTTTATTTTCCAGCTTTCCAGTCAAATCAAATCATACCACACATGAGTACAATCAAACCACACACAACAGGGAGTGCAAAGGGAAAAAAAAACAACAGGAGATAGAATATATTGTTACAAGGTACACAAAAATGCTGGAGAAACTCAGCCAAGGAAATAGGTGACGTTTCGGGCCGAAACCCTTCTTCAGACTGATGGGGGGTGGGGGGGAGAAGGAAGGAAAAAGGGAGAAGGAGGAGCCCGAGGGCGGGGGGATGGGAGGAGACAGCTCGAGGGTTGAGGAAGGGGAGGAGATTACAACATTATAGCATTGTGCTTGCGAAGAAAGTGCAGGTGAAAAACAGTGCGGGGGCCACAATGAGATAGGTTGGAAAATCAGGACTATGCCCTTAGCTAATGGAGGGATGCTTCAGTAGTCTGATAATAGAAGGGAAGAAGTTGTTCCTGAATCTGGTGGTACGTGCTTTCAAACTTTGATATCTTTTACCCAATGGGAGAGTGGAGAAGAGGGAATGATTGGGCATAAGTGGTCTTTGATTATGTTGGCTGCTTTCCCAATGTAGCATGGAGTGTAGTGTAGATGGAGGTGATGGGACTTAGGCTGGTTTATGCGAAGGGCTTGGACTACGACTTTTGGTTCTTGATACTAACTGGAAGGAACATTATCCTGGTATTTACTCCATCAAGCACCAGAAGAACTTTGTACATTTCGATGAGATCATCTCTCATTCTTCTAAATTCTTGAGAATAAAGGATTCTTCATAATCTTCATCCCAGGAATATCACACTTGCACAAGGAGAATGATCGAAAGTTGATTGGCCTAAAGATACACACTGAACACAGAGAAAGTAAAGGTATTTGATCTAATCGAAACAAGGCAAGTCAAAGGGGTTGAGGATCTCCCTAGATCCAAAGAAATAGTAACATTTGCTCAACAAAAGAGCATGAGAAACTGAAGCAGTAACAGAATATTTAGCACCTCATGGCTGCTCTGTCATTTAGTAATACCATCGACTTGTCCATCTCATACTCAAAATCCAACTGACTGGATACGTCTGTGCTTTATTTTGCTGGACAGTGGAATGATAAAGAAATGAATTGGTTCATTTGAAATCTACACTGTACCAAAGAAGAAGAGAGTTTTGCTTAATTGGGATTCTGTGCAATAAGATATAATTGCATAATTTCATAATCCAACCCACCACAGTCATGTCATCTGCGATTTTGCAGATAGAATTCGAGCTGAATTGGACGTCCATTTGTGAGTGTAAAGGGAGTATAATAGGAGACTGACACATCCTGGTGGGGCACCACTGCTGAGAATTATTGTGGGGAGGTGTTGTCACCTGTCCTCACTAATTGAGCTTTGTGGGTCAGAGATTCATTGCTACAGTGATGGGAATAATCTGTTAGAGGAGGTAGTTGGGACAGGTGCTATATGAATTTAAAAGACACTTGGACAGGTTCATGGATAGGAAAGATTGAGAGGAAGATGTGCCAAACACAGGCAAGTGGGACTGGCTTAGATGGGGCATGCTGGTCCGCATGGGCAAGTTGCTGCTGTATGACTCCATGATACAATACAAATTGTTGGAGGAATTCAGTGGGTCATGCAGCATCTGGAGGCTATGGTTCGGGTCCCGAAGTTTGAGCTGGAGTGAGGTGTGAGTGGTTCTGCTGAGAGCATCACCAGCTCAGCACCCCCTCGCTCACTGCCTTTGATTAAGCTTCTTTCATCAAGCTGCCAATGCTTTGTGTGTTCAAACATCTTGCAGTGCATTAATTATTCCAGTCACGCACATTACCCCCTGCTGCAGTAAAGGCCACTTCAAACTCATAAAGTTATTTAATCTGCCACAGAGCAGGCATAGTCGTCCAATCTCATTTATTATTATTAATCAACCCTGTTGTCACAGGAAGTAGAGAATAAAACTGGGAGCAGTAGTCGCTGCCTGGGCCCTCGGGTGTGCGTTAGGATCAGTTGCTACTACTGTCATCCAGAGCTGCTTGGTGAAGCTATATTAAGTCTTGGCTCGACCCATCCTAGCTCCCACCGCGACTCCCATCACTTCTCCACCTGATTGTTTCAAGTGTAAATCTCTTCACGCGCTGGGGAGCCAAGGCTGATCTGACCTCCTCTTCATATTCCTATCTGACTGTGTGAATCATACTCGTGTCTATCTAACCCTGCACTAATCATACTGTTCCCAACAACCTTTGAAGAAGAGTTTCAAAGACTCGGCATTGTCCAAGGAAGAAGATTCCACCTCACCTCTGTCATGTGGATGACATGATTTAGATCAGTTTAGTGATATAGTGCAGAAACAGGCCCTTCGGCCCACTGAGTCCATGCCAACCAATCCATGCACATTAACACTAACCAAAACACACTAGGGACAATATACAATTTTACCAAGCCAATTGGCTACAACCCTGTACATCTTTGTAGTGTGGGTGGAAACCGGAGCTGTCGGAGAAAACCCACACAGGTCATGGGGAGAATGTACAAACTCCATACAGACAACACCCGCTGATCGAACCCAGGTCTCTGGTGCTGTGAGGCAGCAACTCTACAGGCATACCGCTCTGTGACCCCAAATGAGGAATATCCTTCTCCACATTCAACCCATGAAAACTATATTGGATCCTATTGCTTTAATCAATTCTCCCAATTTGGTGAAGTCCATCCAACCCAAACTTATAAAACAATATATCCATTCCAGGTATTGGTCAAGTGAACCTTCTTTGAATAGTTTCACATTCATTAATATTCATCCTTAAATAAGGAGATCAATACTGTACCCAGCACTCCAGGTGTGGTCTCACCAATACCCTACATAACAGAATCAAAACCTCAGTACATTTTTTCAATATTCTTAGCAATAAATAATCATATTCTCTTTGCTTTCGTAACTACTTGCTTCCTGTTATATCCTGTAGAAAGGCACCTGGATCCTTCTCCATTTCACGTTTAAAGGAGATGTGAGGGGAAAGTTGTTGACGCTGAGCGTCGCGAGTGCCTGGACACACTGCCAGGGATGGTGGTGGAGGCAGATGTGACCGTGGCATTTAAAAGGCTTTTGGATAGGCACATGGATATGCAGGGAATAAAAGGATATGTATCACATGCAGGCAGAGGAGATTAGTTTAACGTGACATCATGTCCAGCACAAACATTGTGGACTGAAGGGCCTCTTCTTGTAAAAATTAAAAAAAAGCAGTAGAAACCAGGAACTGCAGATGCTGGTTTACAAACAAAAAACGCAAAGTGCTGGAGTAACTCAGCGGGTTATGCAGCATCTCTGGAGAACATTGATAGGTGACGTTTCGGGGCTGGGCACAACCCTTCTCCTTACCTGGGTCTGAAGAAGGGTCTCGATCTGAAAGACCACCAATCCTAGTCTAGCATTTTCTGCCTGTTCTTGTGCTGCACTTGTGCTCTCTCACCATTTACAGTGACAATTAACAAAAATGCAACATATTTTTTACACCAAAATGAGCAATTTCACATTTGCGCACATTATATTCCATTTGCCAGACTTTTGCTAACTCTCTTAACCTTTATATATCATTTTTGCAGCATCCTTTATCCTATTCACAATTTACTTTGCAACTATCTCTCTGCATTCAGAAAATTTAGCAACCTTACTTTCCCAGTCTTTATCTAAGTTATTGAAATAAATTGTAAAAGGTTGAAAGCCCAGCACTTATCCCACAATGCACATACAGCTTGCCAGTCAGTAAAAGTTACATTTATGTCTACTCTCACATTCATCAGGAACACCATTCATCAGGTGTTCTCACTCATTCAATGTTATCCCACTTTCACATCCACTCACAACACACTAGGAGCAATTTACAGAGGCCAATTAACTTACAAAGCTGCATGTCTTTAAGCCAGCCAACCGATCTCCGTTCTCCCCTGCAAGTAATCCTATATCTCATACACCACAACCTTTTATTTTCCAAAATATCCTTCAGTCCAGCATCTTATCAAACACCCTCTGGGAACATAGAGGCAGGTCATCCACTATTTCCCTTTATCTCAAAAAACTCCAATAACATAATTATTAATATTTTTCCATTATTAATTCCCCAACCTCGCTCTCACCGAGACCAAGGCTCTTTTTGTTAACCCTTGTTTTTTAAAAAGATTTGCCGCAACTTCACCGTCAGTTTCTCATTTCAGGTTATCTTTATCCCATTATTTAGTTTTCCATTTCTTATTAATTTTATTACTTTGCAGACCTTCCCTTGTTGTTTTATACATGTTTTTGTACATTATATTTTTCCTTTAGGTGTGAGAACAGTTTTGAGTTAGATGGTGGGTCTTGGGATTTTCTTTTCCAGTGGAGCAAGTATTAGTGTGAAGGAGATCGATCAGTGTCCTGTTCCCAACGTTCATTTCTCAATCAATGCTGACAGAAGTTATTGCACTGCAATTATTTCATGCCTAAAGCGACACATAAAATATACCGTGTGTTGAGAGCCAGCAATTGTTAAATGAAGGTTGGTGTTATGTGATTGAAGGCCCTTTGTACATTCCAACATTGCAGAGGAAGCAGAGGGAAATATTCTATGTAGAACCAAAGAACCACAGAGATACAGAAATAGGCTCTTCACTTTGTCCATGCCGGCCAAGTTGGCTCATCCGATTTGCTTGCATTTTATCGCTATGCTTCTGAACCCTTCCTATCCTTATCTGTCTAAACGTATTTTAAACGTCACAATTATATTCACTTCCATAACTTCCTCTGGAAGTTGCTTCCAGGCACAAACTACCCTCTGAGTGAAAAGAATCCTCTACTCTGGGAAAAAGATTGTGCGTGTTCACTTTATTTGTACCCCCTCGAGATCTTGTACACCTCAATAAGGTCATTTCTCAGCCTCTTACGCTCCAAAGAATAAATTCCCAGTCTATCCAACTGCTCCCTATAATTCAAGCCCAGGTAACATCCTCTGCACCCTTTTCAACTTAATGACCTCCTTCCTATAGCTGGGCGACCTGAACTGCATGCAGGACTTCAAGTGTGGTCTAACCAATAACATCTTCATGTTGTCCCAACTTTTTGTACTCAATACCCTTTCAATTGATTCCATGTGATCTCCAGTAACCTTGCAGACTAGCCAACTCATGTGGGACCTTGTCAAAGGCCTTGTTAAAGTGCACATAGACAATGTTCACTGCCCTGCTCTCATCAATCCTCTTGGTGTGGATTCTGTAGCACTGGGGTCTCATCAGCAGACAGCCCGACCACAATGTGAAGTAACGGCAATTGGATTAGATCAAGAGGCCAGCATTTAAGAAGCATAGATATTTTGGGAGGTTATGGAGCTGCAGGAAATGAGAAAAGGAGCAAACAGGAAAACCTGTGCCAGGATTTCAGAAACTAAACTGCTAATGAAACATGTTGCTGAGGAAGCTACTGTATATTGGGGTTTTGACTCTGGCCAGACTCTGTTGTGAAAGCAGAAATCGATGAGTTTAATACTGGCATGGATCTGCGGTTAGGAGTTCATTTCAGGGTCAGCACCACACAATGTCTCCCTGGAGTCTGGATCTGTTTCAGAATGTTGGCAGGGGGACAAACGGAATTGATGGCCAGAATGGGAATGTGTCGGGATTGAAGGCATCACCACTGATCGTCCCAATATTAGAAATGATTTTACATCAAAATCTAATGAATTTACAACTCTTTGATTGAGAAAGCACTGAGTGAATGGATTATGGATGCCAGAATAATAGCTATTGTACTTTGTTTAGTTTAGTTTAGTTTAGAGATACAGCATGGAAACAGTCCACACTGACTATCAATCATAATAGCTATTGTACTTTGTTTAGTTTAGTTTAGAGATACAGCGTGGAAACAGTCCTTTCGGCCCATCGAGTCCACACTGACTATCAATCACCCATACGCTAGTTCTATTTTTTCCCACTTTCGCATTCTATACACTTAGGGCAATTTACAGTAGCCTTTTAACCTACAAGCCTGCATGTCTTTGGAATGTGAGAGGAAACCAGCCCATCCGGAGAACACCCACATTGTCACAGGGAGAACGTACAAACCGTGCACTGCCAGCACCGTGGTCAGGGTTGAGCCAGTGTCGCTGGTGCATTGAGACAGTAGCTCTACTGCTACGCCACTGTGCCACCTTAGCCTGAGTCTGAGGGGAAAGGGCAGGGGAAACAGCCAATCACACTGGGATGAATAATCTCTCTATCCTTCCTGGATCAGTGGAGAGGATTTTAGAGGATTCGGAAGGTCTTTGAAAGGCATTTGAAGAAGAGGACAATGAATTGCCAATCATCCAATAACCTGTCTTCATCGTCGGGTCGTTGGTGGAGAAAGTCAACAGCTTCAAGTTCCTTGATGTGTAGATCTCTGAAGATCCACCCTGGATCCAGCAATCACAAAGATGACTCATCAATGCCTTTACATCTTTAGAAGAATGAGGAGATTTGGCATGTTGAAGAATATTCTCCTGAACATTTACAGGTGTACAGTATGGAGCATGTTGACTGGTGCATCATGGCCTGGTTCAGCAACTCGAACACCCAGGAACAAAGGACATTACAGAGATTGGTGGACACTGCCCGGTCCATCACGGGTACTGACCTCCCCACCATCAAAATGATCTGTGGGAGGCAGTGTAGTGTGGGTCCTTGGTTCTGCTGGCTGCCTTTATGACCCACACTACACTGACCATGCTCTCATTTCACTCCTGCCATCAGGAAGAAGGTACAGGAGCAGGAAAACTGTGAACACCAGGTTCAAGACCAGGTTTCCAACAACCTTGAGGCTCTTGAATACCACACAACACTAACATCAGCAAGGATTAACTTCTTTGGACTGTCTTTAGTTGCACTCCGGGCTGAAAACTTTGTACTAATATTACAGTAATGTTATACTGCTTCAAGAAATTATCGGCCCATATGATAATTCAACAAGGTGGCAGGTGAATGTATACATAGACAGGCCAGAGAGTGACACGCGAAAGCAAGAAGCTCAGTCAATGATGGATCAGGACAAGGGGAGGAGTTAGGAGGACACAAACCCCATGGTGCGTTCTGAGAGCATTTGGATGTTCCAGGCCTCATATAATGAGAAAAAACCAAGCAAGTGGACGTGGAGAAGTTGTTTGTACTTGGGGCATGTAGTCACCAGTTGCCCCAATCACCGGCCACCGAATGGTGAACGAGGTCTGATTGACTTGGACGATGACACGTTGGCGTGGCTCGCCTCAATGGAGCTGCAGGTCTAAAAGACATATGACAGAAGAAGAAGAAGAAGAAGAAGAAGAAGAAGAAGAAGAAGAAGAAGAAGAAGAAGAAGAAGAAGAAGAAGAAGAAGAAGAAGAAGAAGAAGAAGAAAGAAGAAGAAGAAGAAGAAGAAGAAGAAGAAGAAGAAGAAAGAAGAAGAAGAAGGAAGAAGAAGAGGGGCTTATTTGCAGAAGCAGAGGCTCACATATAAATGAAGCAGCAAATTTATTGAGGAGGAATTTGCTAAACAGGGAGAGGGGCGAGAGTGTGCGACTCGCTGCCCCTTGAGGAGGTTGAAGCAGAGAGCCTGCAGGTTTAAAGGTAAGCCTGATGTGTGCATGGAGGGTCAGCTGTAGACATATTGTGGGGCTCGTGGACTATTGTTGTGGAGTGGACTGTCTCCGTTTGAAGCTGTTCTAAGTGTTCCACAGATCCAACATAAGAGCTGAGACTGATCAGAGCTTTAACAAAGAGCTGCCCGGTAGAGTTGCTGAGCTGTGATCAAGGCACAACTGCTGTGAATATGACATCAAACAGAGCCGGCAGCCAGACGTCCCATGTGCTGGAGGTTTGCTCATCGCTGGCAGATGGAGATGAAGGAGGTGATGAGATCAGCACTGTGCCTCTCAGAGCCCAGGGGACGGGTGCTGGTGGTAAGGCTACGTGTCCCCAAACAGCTGGAACCACCGGGGTGAGGGGGGGTGGGGGTGGGGGCAGGGCAGTGGGGATGGATGGGCAGATATGAGGGTGCAGTGTAGGGGGCGGGGGGGGGGGGGGGGTTGGAGGTGAGAGAGGGGGGTTGTGGGCAGTGGGACGTTGAGGAAGGGGTGGCGTGGCGGCTGGCAATAATCCATTCTGTTCGGAGAAGGATTATCAGAGATGTGGCAGCAGAGGTGCCAAGATATATACAGCATGAATCATTCTGAATTTTGTCAAGATTTTATGAGGCTTATCTACATAATCTGGCCCCATCAGCAGAAAGAATCCTCCCAGTTCTCCCTCTGTTGTTCCTAATAAAGGTTTAAATATTTACTTACGATGCAGTAATCTCAAACACCACGACAACTAAACATTCCTGATTAACCCATCCCTCATTAACTCCTGATGACCATAATCACAGGTACACACTCAACTATGAGGAGAGCAGTTTAACCTGGCGTCATTTTCAGCATTGGGGTGGGAGATTGCAACTTTCACGTGGTAGGCCCTGTTTCGACGAATATGATCAACCTGGTGTACTCAATCAAATAAAGCTCCTGTCCCACGATGCGAGTTTACCCAAGAGCTCTCCCGAGTTTTAAAAAAACCTCAAACTCGTGGGACCACTCCCTCCGCAACTCCCTTGTCATTCACAACAAACCAACTGACTCACATGGCTATCTGGAATACACGACTTCCCACCCTGCCCCCTGTAAAGACTCCATCCCCTACTCCCAATTCCTCTGCCTACACCGCATCTGTTCCCAGGATGAGACGTTCCACAACAGGGCATCGGAAATGTCCTCGTTCTTCAGGGAACGGGGATTCCCATCCACCACCATAGATGAGGCTTGCACCAGGGTCTCATCCATACCCCACAACACTGCTCTCTCTCCCCATCCCCGCACTCGCAACAAGGGCAGAGTCCCCCTAGTCCTCACCTTTCACCCCACCAGCCGGCAAATACAACACATAATCCTCCGCCATTTCCGCCACCTCCAACGTGACCCCACCACTCGCCCTCCGCAAAGACTGCTCCCTCCGCAACTCCCTTGTCAATTCTTCCCTTCCCTCCCGTACCACCCCCTCCCCGGGCACTTGCCGTTGCAACCGCAAGAAATGCAACACCTGTCCGTTCACCTCCCCCCTCGACTCCATTCAAGGACCCAAGCAGTCGTTCCAGGTGCGACAAAGGTTCACCTGTATCTCCTCCAACCTCATCTACTGCATCCGCTGCTCTAGATGTCAGCTGATTTACATCGGGGAGTCTATGCGGAGGTTGGGCGATCGTTTCGCCGAAAACCTCCGCTCAGTTCGCAATAACCTACCTGAACTCCCGTTGGCTCAGCACTTCAACTCCCCCTCCCATTCCCAATCCGACCTCTCTGTCCTGGGTCTCCTCCATTGCCAGAGTGAGCAACACCGGAAATTGGAGGAACAGCACCTCATATTCCGCCTGGGTTGCTTGCGTCCGGATAGCATGAACGTTGAATTCTCCCAATTTTGCTAGCCCTTGCTGTCTCCTCCCCTTCCTTAACCCTCGAGCTGTCTCCTCCCATCCCCCCGCCCTCGGGCTCCTCCTCCTCCCTTTTTCCTTCCTTCTCCCCCCCCACCCCCCATCAGTCTGAAGAAGGGTTTCGGCCCGAAACGTCGCCTATTTCCTTTGCTCCATAGATGCTGCTGCACCCGCTGAGTTTCTCCAGCATTTTTGTGTACCTTCGATCTTCCAGCATCTGCAGTTCCTTCTTGAACACTCAATCTCGTGGTACTTCATCACAAGTTTTTTTTACTCTTGGAATTTTTTCACACTTGAAAAATCTTCACGTGTTTCTGCGTTTCCCGAGTACCTGCCATTGGCATTATGAGCTGCTACGAGATATCCACGAGCTCCGCTACGTACATTGTACATACTTACCACAAGTTTGATTTTTTTTTAAACTCGGAGAGCTCTTGGGTAAACCCGCATCGTGGGACAGGCCCTTAAGATCAAATAGAACAAGTTGTTATATAACTTTTGGCTGTGCACACCATAAGCAAGAAGAAGAAGATTTTCGGCATGGACGTGGGACTGTTGGTGTTTCACTGATCTATATTCTTTGTGTGCTCTATGATTCTCTCACCTTATCCTCACACGCTGCAGGGAGGAGATTGTTGCCATGGCCCCTGACACCAGCAAATAGAAGGTCAGGCATTCTTCTTCTTTGACAAAATTCTGCTCCACAGATGCTGATGGAGCCAGGCAGAACAGTGCGGGAAGCCTTCAATAAATCTATTTTTGGTAACCGTGATTTTGAATTTCTTGAATAAAAATTGGTTAAATCACTAGAGATAAGGACAAGGAGAAGCGGAAAGTAGACCATGCACTCACTTTCACCCATTGCAAACGACTTCATCATTAAAACCATTCCCCATGGACTTTCCACAACAGAGAAGCAGCTGGGATCCAAGTGACCACAGATGATTAGATCCAAAGCTGGCTCTATGGATGGTAACAGAGTAATGAAGGACAGTGGTTCAGTGATTCATAGTCATACAGCACAGAAACAGGCCCTTTGCCCCAACGTGTCCATGCACCATCTAAACTAGTCCCATTTGCCCACTTTGGCCCAAATCACCTCTAAACCTTTCCTATACAAGTGTATTTTAAATACTGTTATAGTAACTGCCTCAACTACCTCCTTTGACATCTTGTTCCATGATACCCACCCTCTGTGTGAAAAGTTGCCCCTCACATTCCTTTCAAATCTTTCCTCTCTCGTGTTAAACCTTTTCCCTCTGGTTCTTGATTCCCCTACTCTGGGTAAAAGACTCTGTGCCTTCACCCTATCCATTCCCCTCATGATTGTATACACCTCTATAGGATAAGCCCTCAGCATCCTGAGCGCCAAGGAAAAAAGTCTTAGGAAGATTGTGAGGCTGATAGCGGTGGTGGCCCCATTGCCCTGGACTCGTTGCCTCATTGTTGTTGAACTCGGGCACGTCAACGAAGTTTGCGAATTATAGGATGATGGGCTAAGTGTGAGGCACAAGAAGGCAGCAAGGCAAGGGATGACCTTCTAGCCCAAGTATGTGGGGGTCAGAGGAGGGCTGATTGATTGATTGATTGATTGATTGATTGATTGATTGATACTTTATTATCACATGTGATATATCACAGTAAAATTGTTTGTTTTGCATACCAGACCCAATGTACATAAAGAGTCTCCACATAAATGGCACCGCCAAAGTTGCCGTGTTCAATGTAGTCCCCAATGGCCCCTCTTTGTTCTCGGCGTTGTTCTCAGTGGCCCCCACGCAAGGTCACTCATTTTTCTCAGCTGCCCCCCCCCCAACCCCCACACTGGCTTCCTCGTTGTTCCCTTGGCAGTGTACACATGCACACAAACCAAAACTAATGCAGTGACAAGGGGCTCGATGAAGGAATCAGTGTAAATCATGCAGCCTCGAGACATTGCCACTGCTTCACTGAGCAGCCGTGGATGGCAAGTGTTAACAGCTGATCCCACAGACAACATGTTAGATTAATGGTAATAAATGAGATTGGATGACTCTGTCTACCCAGTATCAGGTTAAAGAACTTTATGAGTTTGAAGTGGCCTTTGCTGCAGTGTCAGATTGGGTGTGCACAGAATAATGAGAACACTGCAGATGTTTCAATGCAGACAGACAGTCAGTGTTGAGCTGGCAAAGGCTTGCAGCACAAGTGCCGGGACCAGTGCTTGCTCCAGTTCAAGCCGTTCCCTAAACGGTCACCAGACCTGGCGCAATGCCTGATCGTTGGAGTGTTGCACATTCAATGCAGCAGTTTAATCAAGGTTGATCAATCCTATTGCAATGCCGTAGAAAGTAATGAACTGGAACTCAAGGCAGAACAAAATCATTCTAATTTTCAATCAGTCTCCACAACCACAGTGTGGCCTCCCAGTGGGGATTCCGTACAGTGGCTCTGGCATCTACCATCATCCCCGAGAGACTGATTTTACTTCGGAGTCACGTGAGTGACTACGTGAAGAACCCACCCAGCGCGCAGGCGCGGCATTACGTCAGCAGTGCAACAGCGGCAGCAGCTGGAGCCAGGCTCTCCAGCTGCAGCATAAAGACGAGACCTCAGGTAAGTGCCTTTTTTGTTACAGAGTCGCGCTAGAGAGAATAATGGCCTCTCGCAAGCGACCAGCCAGGAGGACTGCCTGCCCTACTCCACCCGAGGACGGGTCCATAGCGGGACGGCAGCCTCTCGCAGCGGAGGAGCTTTTTCAACGCTTCCGCTCACCCGACACCGAGCCGCCCCCAGTGCTGCAGATCTCAACGCCCCGCACAGGGAGGAAGGCGACACAGAAAACCGACCGGCCGGTGTCCTCCGATGATTCGGAGGAACGGGAACACTCTCCCCCACCGAAAAGGGGAGACGCTCGGATAAGCTGCATGAGGCAGCTCCTCGAGCGTATGATTAATGAGGAGATGCGGCATCTCCCAGGAGGACGGGCTTTGGCCTCCTCCTCTCCACACCCTTCTGTACCCTCTATATTCGAGGGCAGTAAGGGAGGCCAGGACTGGGCTGGCCTATCCCAAGGGCAGGCGGAGGATATCGTCAGCATGCCGGGCGTGCCGGAAGAAGAGCTACTGGGTGTAGTGGGCCGATATGCGGCACCACCAACAACTGGGATGGTGTTGCCACCCAGAATGGCGGCAACTATAAACAGGCTGTCCAACAACCCGCTGCAGGACAAGGCTGTCCAGCAGGCCCTTGACAACTACATCGCGCCCGAAAATTGCGAGGCGCTGAGGGTCAAGACGGTAAATGGGCAGATCTGGAACCAGCTGGGGCAGCACATAAGGGCTCAGGAGGTCAAAATGCAGCGAGTCCTGAAGCTCCACTCAGCAGCCGTCACCGCCTTTGCTCGGTCCGTTGGGGATGAAAACTTGACCATACCCCAGCAGGATGCCCTCGCACTGATGTGCAGCACCACGTATGAGCTAAACAACCTACGGCGGGACAACATCAGGCCTGCCCTCAACCCAACATATGCCGGCCTCTGTAAAGCTCCAGCGCCCGAACGACAGGCGCTGCTATTTGGTGCGGATCTGGCCAAAAGGCTCAAGGAGTTGGAAGAGGCGGCAAAACCAGTAGGCCTCATGAGGGCAGGGCCAGGACCGAGCAGGGCGAAGACACCCAGTTGGCCGCACGCCTCGGCAGCCACCAGCAGATACCGAGCTGGTGAAAGCCTGGTGACCGCCTCCCACTACCCCCAGTGCTCTTTTTTAGAGCGGGGCCCAGGGCGGAGCCGTGGGAAGATGCGCCGCCCCACCGCAGCACCAACATGGACAACCTTGGGCCAGACCCACCGGAAACGACCCCACAAGTGAACATGGAGGTAGGTGGGTCTGGTTCCTGTCAACATACACAGACAAAGGGTGTAGTATTAACAGGGGGACGTTTGAGGTTCTTCAAGCATGTTTGGTGCTCCCTTACTAACAATCAGTTTATACTCAACAGTATTAGTGGATACAAGATTGAATTCAAACCAGGCGTAGAACCGCCAGTTCAGCACATGCCCCAAAGGGTGTTCCTTCCCTCGGCAGTTGAGAAGGTAGAAGGACAAGCTGAACTTGATCGGCTCGTGGCTAAAGGCATCATAGAAATGACCACACACGAGCCGCAAGAATTTGTATCAAATATTTTTCTCAAAACCAAAAAAGATGGTGGATGTCGCATTATTATTGATCTGACATCACTCAATCAGTCTGTTGAGTATCAACATTTCAAAATGGAGACATTTGTCACTGCCAGACAACTGATCTCCAAGGGATACTACATGGCAAGCATAGATATCAAAGATGCTTACTATTTGGTACCCATTCATAAAGATTACTTTAAATATCTGAAATTTATCTGGAGGGGCCAGCTATGGCAGTACCGAGCTTTGCCCAATGGTTTAACGACAGCTCCCAGACTATTTACGAAAATTCTTAAAGTGGCCATGAAGAAATTGAGAGAACTAAAACATTTAGTAGTGGCCTATCTGGACGATGTTCTCATATTAGGAAGAACACGGGGAACAAGCTGTCGCAGGAGTGTTAGCCACTAAACAACTCCTTGAAACTTTGGGTTTTATCCTCCACCCAGATAAATCAATATTGGAGCCTACTACTAACATGGATTACTTAGGCTTCACTATTGACACGATTCACATGACTGTCACTCTGCCCAGAAACAAAACAGTTTCACTCATTGAAGCTTGTAGCCATTTAATTGCCACACCGCAACCTAGAATACGGCATGTAGCCAGAGTTATTGGCTCTATAGTAGCAGCATTTCCGGCTGCCCAACATGGGCCCTTGCATTATCAAAATTTACAAAGAGCAAGGACTCATGCATTACGCCTTCATAGGGGGCATTATGATCGCAAAATGGATTTACCCGCTGAAGCCAAATCAGAACTTCAGTGGTGGGTTGACAATATTTGGCACAGTCACAGTCCTATCACCGTAACCAATCCTAACATAACCATTGCAACGGATGCCAGTGCTTTAGGCTGGGGAGCTACTAACTCCAAAGACAGCACAGGTGGCAGATGGACTAACTCAGAGGCATCGCTGCTACAATCACTGGGCATTAACTTTTTGGAAATGCTCGCCGCCTTTTATGGGCTAAAAGCATATGCATCTGGTATGCGACACGTGCATGTTAGAATTATGATCGACAACACTACGGCAGTATCTTATATCCAGCACATGGGTGGCATTAAATCAGTATCATGCGACAAATTAACTGCTATAATCTGGCAATGGTGTGTCGAGAGACATATTTGGCTATCAGCTGCCTATTTACCAGGCAAACTAAATTTAGTGGCGGACACCAGGTCACGAAAATTCAACGACAACATCGAATGGATGTTGGACCCAAAATTATTTGCTAAAATTATCAAGCAATATGGTACGCCAGATATAGATTTGTTTGCGTCTAGGTTAAATCACCAACTACCCATGTATGTGGCTTGGGAACCAGACCCAGAGGCAGCAGCGGTAGATGCGTTCACGCTGGACTGGGGAAAATTTTTTTCTATGCTTTCCCTCCCTTCTGCCTCATCAGTCGGGTACTCCAGAAAATTCAGGCAGACTCAGCCTCTGGCATTCTGGTCGTGCCCGACTGGCCTACCCAACCATGGTTCCCAATGTTCCACGACATGGTGGTAGAGACACCAATGGTCCTTCAACACCACCCCCAATTATTGACTCACCCGGTAACTGGCATTAGCCATCCATGCCACCAAAAATTGAAACTCCTGGTTTCCAGATTTTGAACAGGCCTTACCGGGGATTGGGGTTATCAGACAGAACAATCACCACCATGTCGGCATCCCTGCGAGTTTCCACCAAGAAACAGTACCTGACCTTCATCAGGAAATGGGAACAGTACTGTCTGGACGCAGGGACATCCTACACGACGACTTCGATCTCGGATGTGCTGGAGTTCCTGGCCCACCTGCACCATGATCTCAAGATGAGCTACAGTGCCATCAATACGGCTCGGAGCGCACTGTCCGCATACCTCATGCCGATAGAACAGCATAGTGTGGGATCCCACCCTCTAGTCATCAGACTCCTTAAGGGGATCTTTAATACCAAACCCCCTACACCTAGATACACTCACATGTGGGATGTGAGTGTAGTTCTCACACACCTTCGAGGTTGGCCTCCGGTGGGATCCCTGAGCCTGGAACAGGCCACTTACAAAACCCTCATGCTCATGGCGCTTGTCTCAGCTCAAAGGGTTCAGTCGCTCCATCAGCTTAATCTGAACTACATGGTGACCACCCCAGATACCATTACTTTCACCATGCCGGGGTTGGTAAAACAAAGTAGACCAGGTACATCAAACTCCCCGTTGATCTTCCGGGCTTACCCTCCAGAACCTAGGCTGTGTGTGGTGACCCACCTTCATCATTATCTAGACACAACCCAAACGCTAAGAGGGAGAGAGAAAACCTTATGGGTTAGCCACAGAAAGCCTTTTGGACGGGTAACCAGCCAAACATTATCCAGATGGTTGAAACAGGTCCTCAGCATGGCAGGGATTAACACAAATGTTTTTAAATCCCATTCAACCAGGGCAGCGTCCACCTCAGCGGCGGATAGGATGCAGGTTCCCCTCGACCACATCCTCAGAGCAGCGGGATGGTCAAGGGAATCGACATTCCAACGATTTTACAACAAACCGCTGATGGAACAGGACGTCTTTGCGGATACCGTTTTAAAAACCGCAAAGTTATGATTTAAAGCCCATGGGAGCTATTTTGTTTTTTGTTATAGTTAATAAATATTTCTTTTATAACTAAACAAACTTGTTGGTCTCTAGCTACCACTTCCTCCCTCGATGATCTTTCGGCAGTGAGTGATATAACTGTTACACGGTTTGAAATCACAGACCTTTGAAGTCTTCACGTAGTCACTCACGTGACTCCGAAGTAAAATAGTAAGATTAAACGAGTACTTACCAGTACGAAGTTTGATCTGTATTTTATGAGGAGTTACGATGAGGGATTACGTGCCCTCCGCTCCCACCCTCATTATATAGATCAAATTCGGACTAATGTCTCGTTGGTCTTCACTATCTTTACTTCAACTAGTGTCTATCTGTGATTCCACACCGCTGCTTGGAAGTATGCCGCGCCTGCGCGCTGGGTGGGTTCTTCACGTAATCCCTCATCGTAACTCCTCATAAAATACAGATCAAACTTCGTACTGGTAAGTACTCGTTTAATCTTACTATTATGGTGTACATCAACTCCAGCCTCCCATAAACATTCTGACCCATAGATCACAATCAGTGAGGATAGATGATAACACCTTCTCCACATTCATTCTCAGCACCAGTCACCTGCAGTGATGCGTTCTCAGTCCCCTATTATACATTTACAACAGTATGACCAAATTCAGCTCGAACTCTACAAATTTGAAGATGACACCACAGCGGTGGGCTAGATCTCCAACAATGACAAGACGGAGTACAGGAAGAAGATAGTTTAGTTAGGGCAACAACCTCTCCCTCAATGCCAGCAAGGTGGAGTACATGCCCCATTCAGCTTCGATGGTGCCGCAGAGGAGATGGTTGAGAGCTTCAGGCTCCTTGTTGTAAATATCACCAACTAGTCCTGGGCCAACAACATTGAGGTTACAGGCAGGAAAGCATAGTGATGTCTCGACTTTCTCAGGAGACTGAAGAAATTTGGGCTCTTATGAACTTCTACAGATGCACCATAGAAGCAATTAACTCCCTACTATAATCAGTCTGAAGAAGGGTCCCAACCCAAAATGTCGTCTATCCATTCCTTCCATATATGCTGGCTTGAGTCAGTCATAGAGCGTGGAAATCCCACCCTCCTATGTTTGACCCATATCCCTTTAAACCTATCCTATCCATGAACCTGTCTAAATGTTTCTTGAATGTTGTGATGGTACCAGCCTCAACTACTTCCTCTGGTAGCTCGTTCCATACCCCCACCACCCTTTGTGTAACAATGTTATCCCTCAGGTTCCTATTAAATCTTCCCCCCTCTCACCTGAACCTATGTCCTCTGGTTCTCTCAATTCCCCTACTCTAAGCAAGAGACATTCTTTTCATAATCTTGTACACCTCTATAAGATCACCCCTCATCCTTCTGCGCTCCAAGGAATAGAGTCCAAGGAATAAGCATGCTCAACCTCCCCCTTGAGTCCTGGCAACATCCTCGTAAATCTTCCCTGCACCATTTCCAGCTTGACATGGTGCCCAAAACTGAACACAATACTCTAAATGTGGCCTCACCAATGTCTTATATAATTGCAACATGACCACCCAACTTCTATACTCAATACTCTGATGGAGTCACGCTGTGAGGAGACGTGTAGGAAGGAGCTGCAGATGTTGGTTTACACCAAAGATCGACACAAAATGCTGAAGTAACTCAGCGGGTCAGGCAACATCTCTAGAGAAAGGAAATAGGTGATGTTTTGGGTTGAGACTCTTCTTCAGACTGAAAGTCAGGGGAGGGGGAAACTAAAGGTATGAAAAGGTACAGAATAAATTGGAGCTGGCACCAATGCCCAAGGAGCCCACAGTGGTCCACTATTGGCTGAGTTAAAACGTGGTCATAGAGATGATGTGCTCAGTCCTATCTATGGATCTGGGGTCATAGATAGAGGTGGGCAGTGTGGGGTGGGGGCAGGGGTAGGCTGGAGGCTGTGAAGGGGAGATCCTGATGTGATCTGTGACTGTAGACTGTGCTCTGGTGTCGGTTGCTGGGCTCATGAGCTTTAAAATCGGTCTCTCTGCAGTGGGTATTCCTGCTGGAATATTCTGCTTCAAGGAAGCGGTTTGAGTGATTCGTTTAATGTGTGCCTTTGATTTACAATCGCAGCTCTTATGGGGGCTTGTCATCCGCTGACAGAGCTGAGCGATCACCAGACAGCCAGTTACTGAACACGATTTAAAGACATGAGGAATGGATTGTCATTGTGGTAATGGGGACGGATCGCTGGCCAGGCATGTTGTTACAGACAGGGGCACTCCAGCCATGCAGAGTGTGACAGAGCCATCCTCATCCATCACCACCGTGGCAGCACCGTCAGTCGTGGAGGCGCCAGCGTCCCCGCGACGCGATCTCCATCTTGTCATAGACAGGGCAGGAGCTCGCTGAGGTACACTGAGGACTGAGATAATAAGCACAGAGTGCTGGAGGAACTCAGCGGGTCAGAGGGCATTCCCTCTATAGAGGTTGTCCGACTAACTGAGTTCCTCCAGCACTTCGTGTTTTGCTCAGGACTCCAGCCTCTGCATTTCCTCAGAGCTGAGCTACTGGGCCCCATATTCAACATCACTGGACTACCAGGGAGAGAGCTCTTTCCTGGTGTGAGATGATTGTCCAATTTCACCATCAAACACCAATGCGTGTGGGACCTACACATGCATTGTTCAGTTAGGACTTAGAAAAGGATTTGAACAGTACCTACACCTACCTTAAGACATCAAGGAGTTCTCTGGGCACTCCATGCCCGGCAGCTCTATAGGACTTTGGTTCAGCTGCATTTGGAGTATTGTGCCCAGTTCTGGTTGCCCAATTACAGGAAGAATGTGGACACTTTGGAAAGGGTTCAGAGGAGGTTTACCAGGATACTGCGTGGATTAGCTACAGGAAGAGGTGGACAAACTTGTTTTCTCTTCATTGGATTATTGCGTCTGGAACAACGGAGGCTGAGGGAAGACCTGATAGAAGTATACAAAATTATCAGAGGCACAGACAAGGTAGACAGTCAAACAAAAATTCCCATGGTGGAAACGTCAAAGATTAGATGGCATAGTTTTAAGGTGAGAGAGGTAAATCTAAACAAAGATGCTGGGCACCTTGTTCACACGAGGGTGACAGGCGTTTCAAGGTCACAGGGCCAAAGTTTAAAAGAGATGTGTGAAGGAACACCTTGGACAAGTTTTTTTTATACAGTGGGTGGTGTGTGCCTGGAACGCACTGCCAGGCATGGTGGTCGAAGGAGATATGATAATGATGTTTTTTTATTTTTTTTTTATTTTATTTATTAGAAGTGAGTACAATGCATTGGTACAAAAACGATGTTAACATATTACATTCTCTGTACAACTTCCCTTTTTTTTAAAGAGAGAAGTGAGAAAGGAGAGAGGAAAAATAAGTTGTGAAATGTGAAGAGTAGATTAATGAGCGTGGGTGAAAAACCAATAAGGAGTGAGAGAAAAGGAATGTGAAGAAGGAAAGCAGGAGGGAGATTATTATATTACCACAGTGAGATGGGTTTTTTTTATATTCTAAGTCTTCTTTCACCCATACCTGAAACTGTTGGTTTTCATGATACTATGTCACCACATGAATCCAAGAAATCAATAAATGGGGACCAACTCCTTAAGAATAGGTCTTGTTTGTCTATTAGGAGGAGTCTCATTTCTTCCAAATGTGCTGTGTCCACCATATTGCTGATCCACATTTTAAATATTGGTACATTAGCATTTTTCCAAAATTTAAGTATGTTTTTTTCCTGTTATTAACCCATAATTGAAAAATGAGTTTTGGTGTGTATTTAATTTGTTCCCATCTCTACTTACTCCAAATATAATCATTTCAGTGTTAGGTTCCATTTTTGTCTTAAATAGTTTTGAGAATATATCAAATATATCACACCAAAATTTATAAAGTTTCGAACAAGAGACAAATGAGTGCGTAATATTGGCATTTTGAGAAAGTCATTTATCACAAATGGGAGAAATATTTGGATAACATTATTCAACCTAGTTTTGGAATAATATAATGGAATATTTTAAATTGAATTAAGTTATGTCTAGCATTGATCGAACATTTATGTATATGTATCAAATATTTTTCCCATGTTTCCTTTGAGATTTTTATCATTAATTCTTTTTCCCAGTCTTCTCTAATTGCCTCTGTTGATGGTAATTCTATATTTAAAATACTGTTATACAAGTATGATATAAATTTTGTTGACTCCACATTGATATTCATTACTTCTTCCAGTGGGTCTAAAATTATACTTTGGAATCTTGGTATATAGTTCTTCATAAAGTCACATACCTTAATTTTAAAGTTAATTTTATTTGTTTCCAAATTCGTATTGTATTTTGTATACTTGGATTCTTCTTATATAACATATTCTTCAGCTTTATTGGGGAAAAAATGATCGCTTCTAGATCGTAGGGTGCGCAATCCTCTTTCTCCATTCTTATCCATTCTAACTGTTGAGCAGACTGTCCAACCAATAAATTATATTTTTAATATGTGCTGCCCAATAATAATATAGAAAATTAGGTAATGTAACCCCCCCCCCACCTCTTTGGGTTTGCACAAGTGATTTATTTTAATTCTATGTGCTTTATAATCCCAAATAAAATTAAAAATATTCGAATCTAATTTTTTTTTAAGTGTTTTGGTATATATATCGATATAGATTGGAATAAATATATTATTTGTGGTAGAGCTATCATTTTTATAGTGTTTATTCTGCCGATTAGTGACAGTTGGGAGCGTTCTCCAAAATTTAATCAGTGAGTCAAATGTATTTAATAATGGTATAAAATTAGCATTAAATAATGATTTATATCTTCTAGTAACTTGAATACCCAAATACTTAAATTTTTCCATTGCGATTTTAAATGGAAATTTTAATAGGTGATTCGCTTTCCGGGGTTTTAATGACTTAATTTCACTTTTATTGCAATTTATTCTATAACCGGAGAAAGAGCCAAATTCCTCTATTAGATTTAATAAATTCGGGATGCTCGTTTGGGAGTTTGTAATATATAAAAATATATCATCTGCATATAGTGATATTTTATTAATAGTATCCTTAGTATTATATCCCTGAATATCTGGATGCAATCTTATCCTTTCAGCAAGCGGCTCTATCATAAGTGCAAATACCAGGGGAGATAAAACACAGCCCTGCCTATTGCCCCTCGATAATTGAAATTTTGAAGATGATATATTATTAGTTAGTATTCTTGCCATTGGTTTATCATATAGTAATTTCACACATCTGATAAAATTCTCTCCCATATTAAATTTTTGGAGGATAGTGATGTTTAAGAGGCTTTTAAATAGGCACATAGGTATAATATCGGGAATGGAGGTATGGTTCATACACAGGCAGAAGAGAATAACTTGGCAGCAGGTTCAGCTGGGCATTGTGGGCAGAAGGGCCTGTTTCTGTGCTGTACTGCAGTATGTTCTATGTTCCATACCCTATCATTTGTTCCTGTCATTCCACTCCCCCACACGATAGGTGCAAGAGGGCCAGAGTGAACACAAGGCAGGAAATAAATAAACAAATCTGCCCCATCAATGAGTGATGCAGTGTTGTTGACATTTTCCACTGGATATTTCTGTTGCTGTGACTAGCTGGAAATGGCAGCAGAGGGAAGCGGTGCGCTGACATGTGGCAGGGGCAGACACCCCTCTTCCACAGCTAATCTCTGTCCTTGTCTTGCTCCCAGCATTTCTAGTGCTTTAGATAAAACTATTCATTTGGTGGTGTTAATGTGCTTAGAAATTCAGGATTGGAATTTAGAACAATCTGCAGTTCCTCGTTTTAAGTGTGGGTTATGGAGACTGGGTTTTTTGGGGTAGAACTTTAGACAGCCGCTCCCAATACTGTGCAGAGATGCAGTCAGGGCTCAGCTTTGTTGTAAATTCAGGGGCTGTTTATCGCAAACAGCAATTGGCAAACAGAACACGACGCAGGTATGAATGTCCTTGTGAATTAGATCAGATTAATTTATTGTCATATACACCAGGGTGCCATGAAAGTCCTTGTTCACATGAAGTTCACAGAGTAAGCAGTGTACAATGCGATGATGGCTGCAATAAATACAAGGACAAACTGCAGAATGGTGCAACTATCAAAGTGCAGGCAGGGATGATGTGAGGAATGGAATGAGGTGCCAGCCTCTGTGGTGTGAACCAAAGATCTTGCTCTATCTTTGGTGTGAATGTGAACTTAGACAAGGAAACTCTCTTCAATAAGAAACAAACCAGAACAACAATCACTACCCTCCCTCAGTGGGTGAGAAACTCACAAACAGGTAACCGTGTGAGCAGGTTCAGGTCCCGCCCCAGCCTGTGGTTCAAACTTCTGAAAATTGGTTAAGATCCTAATCAGACAGCATGGAAAACTGCTGATTTCTGGCCGGTCAGGATAAGCTCACCAGCTGTGCCATCATACTGCTACTGGGCTTCCCTGTGAACCTGCGTAAAGGGGCTTGCCGACAGCCCTGGCCAACTTGCCATCCCCCCCGAGGTCCGTGGGGGCTGCTCACGGGCTGGGCAGCTTGGTCCACCTCAGCTGGGGAGTATGAACAGGGCCAGAGCCCCAACACCATGAGGCAGATGACTGACCCGAGCTCCCTGAGGCTGCTTCACCCAGCTGACACATACCTCCTCTACTGTGGCCGGTCCGGTCGGGTGGGAGCTGACCCCGTGAACATGCAGCTCAGTGGCACAGCACACAGGCAGGGTCTAGGGTAGACACAGCAACACACTGGGTCAGGGTCTGGGGTAGACAGACAGACAGAGTCAGTATCTGGTCTGCACACAGAGTCAGGATTTGGTGTAGACAGACAGACAGAATCAGTATCTGGGGTAGACAACACACAGTCAGGGTCAGGGACAGGCACCAGGGGTGTGAGATAAACAGTTTTACACAGAGTGTAGTAGAGGTGGAATCGCTGATGTGAAATGGGCATGAGTTTGCGGGAGACTTGTTTGCTGGGCTGCGGGGACGGAGAAGGAGAACGTAACATGGCATCGCTCTCCTGGCAGCTAGCACAGTGTTGATGGGATGAATGGTAGCCTTCTGTGATGGAACAATAATCTGACTCCTTAAGTTAGAATGTGAGCATGACGTTCGTGTAGAGTCATTAAGTCGTACAGCATAGAATCAGGCCCTTCAGCCCATCATGCCCATACTGACAATCTCCACTAATCCCATTTCTCCACTGAGCTCTCTCCAACACAGTCACACCCACGGTGCAACGTGCAGAGATTTGAAGGCATGTAGTTTAAATTGACCCGCATGCAGCTGCTGATAAAAATGTTCTCTGCATATAAAAAATGTGGTAGAGGTGGGAAAGAGAATCCAAAACCAGCTCAGCATCGCCATCCACTGGCCAAGGGCACCAGTACCGAGCGATGCCAGGTATCACCAGACTGCATGCGTATTGGTTGACATAATGAAAGCTGAGAGATTTGACCAAAAGTAGGAGGTCAACTGTAAAGATTAAATGTTTGTCTTAATTCATCTTTTTAATTATTATATATAAAATTTACAAATGGACCTCTGTCCAGGAGAGGTGGACAGACTTGGATTGTTTTCTCCAAAACGCTGGATTTTGAGGGGAGACCTGATAGAACTATGTACAACTCTGAGAGGCGCAGATAGGGTGGACAGTCAGAACTTTCTTCCCACTGTGGAAATGTCAGGCTAGAGGGCATAGCTTTAAAGCCAGGGGGCAAATTTTAATGGAGATGTGTGGGGCAAGTTCTTTTCACAGAGGGTGCCTGGAACACACTGCCAGGGCAGGTGGTGGAGGCAGATACGAAAGTGGTGTTTAATAGTAAGATTAAACGAGAACTTACCAGTTTGAAGTTTGATATTTATTTTATGAGGAGTAACGTTGAGGGATTACGTGAAGAACCCACCAGGATGCATGTGTGTCAATCTTCTAAGCAGCAGTGTGAAATCACAGATAACAGTAAATGAACCGAACATATTAGATTAGAGAAATAGGATACCAGTTGAACTTTATGATCGAGGGTGGGTGTGGAGGGCACGTAATCCCTCAACGTTACTCCTCATAAAATAAAGATCAAATTTCAAACTGGTAAGTTCTCGTTTAATCTTACTATTTTACTTCGGAGTCACGTGAGTGACTACGTGAAGATTTTAAAGCTCTGTGATTTCATGCCGTGGAAACGAGTCCAGGCGTCATACACAGCATCAGTGGGCCAATGATGAGTGAACATTAATATTGCATTCAGACATAACATAGATATAGACATGTGGATGCTATTAATGAACAATAGTGGGAATCGTAACCTCCCTCAACCTGGAGGAAGTATGAACCATACCTAAAATAGAGTTGGCGAATTCCCCTCGATCTGGCAACAGGTTTATTCTGAATATTTGTACAGATTAATAGTTTGACTATCCTGCAGCCGCTAGGATGTGGTTCGTAACCCTGCTGCTGAGGTATAGCGGTCCTGGTAGAGTGAGACTCAATTTCAATGTACACTCCTGTATATGCCAAACCGATTTAACCCTCTGGAGAAGGTTTGTAGTGATTCCTTCTAACGAGGTTTTATGTAACTAACAATATTGCTAGTCAGAGTCTATGAGGCTCTTAGGGACCTTGACATACTGGTGTAGATGCGTGATCACACGCAACCCAAGGTCCATGGGATATGCAACATCTAGTTTGGTCTGTGTCCCCGTCTGCTCTGCTTGACTAATCATCAACAAAACATGTTATTATAACATGTTATGATCATTCTATCCAGTGTAGCAATGACTGAACCCGTAGCGCTGTACTCAGCACCATGGCATAACCACTAGTACGTGAGTTAGACCAAGGACAGGGATGTTGCTGGTGCCTATCGGCGAAGTGACGTAGCACAATGTTAACAACCCATATCTCTGCGTCCCTAGGCCTAGGAGGTTTTTAGTTGACGATACCCTTCATAATTTAGACATCAGAGGGTGAAACCGGACAGAGTGGTTTATATTCTCTACTGCCAAATGATGAGGAGGTACTTCAGGCACAGTAAATGGAATTTTAACTTGATGTTATAATCCGATAAAACTGAATTCCAATGTGTCTGTCATCTGTGCCGAGTTAAACGTAAAGAAGAATAAACAATACTTCCCATCTCCTATGCGGTTTGCTGCTATTTGATGCTATCTCTGCAATCTGCAGTGGGCACTCCTAATGCTTATGGTTTAACAACCCGAGCCACAGGAAACGGTTTCTCAGAGTCTGTAAGTCTATGAATTGATTATATCATGCAGAGGATGGTTTCAACATCATAACTGAACCAGCATCTTTTTTGTCCAGAAATAATCATGTAAAGTTTTATGCTCATTCCCCACATCAGCGGGAACCATGGGTATATAACCCAGGCAGGCACTATGAAAACCCGGAAGCGGGAATCTTGCTGAATTTTGCAAGACCCGTCTATTGAGGCCAAATGGAGGAAGACATAAAAGAACATTCCTCCCTAGTATAGCGAGAATGCACCCTTCGCCACTAATATGCCTCGTATTTTTTGCAACTGTTGATTGAGCCTGGATGCAAGCATTTCAATCGTTAGTGTTTCATCGATCCACAATTTCATTAAATACTTTGTGATCACACATTCATTCTGTGTTGTCGTTGATTTTGCATGATAATACACCAGTGCTAAATGCGGTTAGGTAAAACTATCACCGGATACTTTGATTTGATTGTACCTTTGTGATTAACATATACCACCACCAAAGTGTATCATCTTGGACTTGTGCATGCAGGTTATGCATATCCACATGCCCTTTAATGCACAGAATGCACCTGGTGTCCTTTGGCAGTTGATACCATGACTGAACACTTGATAACTCATGCTAATCCCATCTGCCTCCGTAACTAGAGATGGTATTAGTAGATTCCCATCTTTGGGCAATAGCATCTGTTTGGAAATGACTGAAGATTTACAGATGAGAGGTTTTTAGTGGACCAACGCTGAATATTGTTCGTCCATCATTGTGACGTTGTTAGTTTCAGCTGAGAATAGCAGAGGTCTAATCTTTTGTCTCAGAGCTGATCCCAGACAAATAAATGGTTTGATTGCATCCCAATAATCAATAGTTTCAGTCGGTATCAACTTAATTTGGATTTAACGGGACGGGTGAGAACCTCAATTTCTCAAATATAGCTATGTGGCTGATAAGGCTAATTTAGTAAAATACAGTATGTTCAATATCATCCAGATTGGCCTTGCCACTTGTTTGTTAGCTCTGTGCAGTCAAAGCACTGATTGTAGTGATTTGGTAAATAATCTGGAAACTGAAGTTAGCCCATTTTGCAACGCTACTGAGTGTATCATTGCCTCATCCAGTTAAATTTCAAATATCTTCAAGCCTGTGAGAGGAAATGATCACATGGAAGTTTTTCAGAAATGTCTATACTGCACATGCGGGTTGAGGCTGTTGAAAATGATCAGTCCACATCCCATATTGTGAGACTGCATTGAAAGGCAACTCCAACCATACCTGTTGTGCAGTATAAACTAATCTTATGTTATCCCAAACCAGTGTAAATATTCAAACCAGTTTAAGTATTACCAACTTGTATCCGTGCCAGGAGACATCATTGATGTGGCTCCATACCTTTATCCGAATGGGAGGACTAATACAACCCGACCCAGGAGCTGCCTCAACGATGTGTGCATGATTTTGCACTTCTGCTCCTGGGAGGTACAGGAGCTCGAGTACGGGGTTGGCGCATCTTTCAGGAAGGTCGTTCTGGGCTGTGGCCTAAAAAAGACCTTTGTTCTGGTTGTACAGCCTTCAAGCTTTCACCAACTTCAGTGCATCATGGTTTGCTGGTGGCTGCGTAGGGGTGCTGCCGCTGGAGATGTGAGGTCTTGTGTGATGATGTGGCCTTCTTGAGCCCGATGGCCCTTGTCGAGCTCCTGCTGCTGGTTGTGTTGTTCCTGCATCCCCAGCACACTTGTGGTTTCTTCAGCCAAACCCCTGTCTTCAGAGTCAGCCCAGAAGTGACTCCTAATGCTCCCCTCTGTCGAGGGAGATGCATTATGCAGCCCTCAATAAGGTGCTGCCTTGGGCATCCTAGGACCCCATGGTGACTAGACTCCATATACCGGAGCATGTCACATTGGAGCTTCTGCTCCATCAACCGCTCCATGCGGGATATGCGATCATAGTGCTCCCGCTGGCAGTGAGTCTTCACAGCTCGACTTGTCCGAGTCTTCGGGGTTGTCCGACTTTTTGCTTGGCCTTCCCGCGAGTCTGTGGTGCCTATTCCGACTGTGCAGGTACCAGGTCGGAGACTGATGATTGATTAGCGATCCAGGTGTAGCCAACCGTTGCTGACTGCCCGCACTCCCGCGGTCCTCCGCAGTCAGTCTCCATTTGGACTTAGTCCATGGTTCCTTTCCTGTAACACATCCTCACAGAAATAGAACTAAACAACCTGAGAGTAAAGAATTTACCTGCAGGTCCTGTTTTAAACCTTCTGCTGCGGGGTCTTGAGGTCCTTGTATGCAGCCAGGGTTCCCTTGGGTCGGGCCTTCTGCGGCTTGTGTCACGGGGTATCCCCGTGTCACGGGGTAGCCCCAATGTTTTCCCCCCCAGATGCCACCGGCACCAGTGTGAAGCTGCTGGCTCCCACGCCAGCGGCCCGAGAGGCGAATTCACCTCCGCCTGCTCCCGCATTCATTAAAGCGGCTTTATGTCAGGGGGTATGCCCGAGGTCGTGACCGGTATTCCCTTGACTGGGTCCTCCGGACTTCGCCCCGGGCTTTACAGGACCTCTAAGTAGAGGTTCCTGCAGGAAGATAAAACCTGGAAAAAGTTTAAAAAACGTACCTTCAGGTCTGACTGCTGGCAGGAGAATCGCGTTCAGCCTGCCAGTCATACGCAATGCGTTAGACGATATGACACACATGCGTCCTGGCGGGTTCTTCACGTAATCACTCACGTGACTCCGAAGTAAAATAAACTTTTAAATAGGCACATGGATATGCCGGTAATAGAGGAATATGGATCACGTGCAGGTGAAGAAGATTTGTTTATCTGGAGGGAGAATGGCCTACTCCTGCACCTATTGTCTATTGTCTATTATCTTGTCGACACTGGCATTGTGGGCCGAAGGGCCTGCTTCTCTGCTGTACTATTTATTCTATGTTCTTTGTTAAAATGTTCATTTAGTTTGAGGGCTATTTTGCATTTATTTTATTTTACTGTATGTAGTTCAATTAAAATTATATCCTGATATTTCCTATTTAAGCACCTATCTTTGTTTGAATGCAATTGAATTTTACTGTGGAATCCCTGGCGTAACAGGCAGCTTGGACCCAGCTTTTGGTGGGGGAGGGGGGGAGGGAGAAGCATGGAACCCCTGCACCATCCCTGCATCTGAGACCAGGCAGCGGGCCCCATCCCCCCCCCACCCCCCCCCAGTTGTCATGGCGTTGTTACTGGATGGTGATGGGGGCTGAGCAAGCTCCCCCCAGCCGACATATATGGTCTCACTCTGAGCCAATCTCCAAAGTAAATGGATTCCACAGCCCTAGACGACATCCCCTCTTCCTTGGCCTTTCCTATGATGGTCTAATTCCCTGCCTGCCACAGCCTTTGATAAACAATATAGTGTTGGCCATAAATCCAAAGATAATCTATCGCAGCTCCTTGCCTTGACATATTCCAGCGGCAATTATACCGAGCTGATGCCCGCTAAATGTCACAAGTCCTCTCTTCTCCCAGAGATGGTAATTACCAGCAGGCAGCAAATATATAAAGGTCCTCTGAGTTATTACATTGAACATAAAACAATATATAGCACAGGAATGGGCCCTTTGGTTTGCCGTGCCCCTGCCGAACATGATGACAAAATTGTCTCATCTGTCTGTACATGATCCATACCCCTCTATTCATTGCACTTCCATGTGGCTATACCGAAAGCCTCAATAACACCACTATCATATCTGCTCTCAGCACCACTCCTGGCAGTGCATTTCAGGCCCCCAGTGCTCTCTGTATTAAAAAAATTGCCCCGCACATCTCCTTTAAACTTTCACATTATAGCTATGCTTTCTAGTATGTTGGGATAAAGATTCTGACTGTCTACCCTATCTATGCCTCTCATAAGGTTGTACACTTCTATCAAGTCTTCCTCAACCTCTGACGCTCAGAGAAAACAATCCTGGTCTGTACAACCTCTGCTTGTAGCTGACCATCTGATCTCGGCAGCATTCTGGTAAACCTCCTCTGCACCCTCCAAAGCCTCCACATCTTTCCTATAATGGCGTGACCAGAACTGCAGATAAAATTCCAAATGTGACCCAACCAAAGTCCTGTAGAGCTGCAATGAGCTCCAATCACATTATTCTCAGTCTTTGCCACAACCTGTCGTGGTTGGCATTATTTTCCATGCAACTGGCGCAAAAGGGCAGTACAGTGGTGCAGCGGGTAGTGCTGCTGCTGCATAGTGCCAGAGATCCAGATTTGAACCTGACCTCGGGTACTGTCTACGTGGGTTTTCTCTGGGTGCTCCGGTTTCCTCCAGTATACAGGTGGGTGGTACAAAGTTGGGGTGGGGTAGGAGGGAAACTGAAGAGAATGTGGGAGCACAAGTTGCTGGGAGATAAGTGTAGGAATAGGATTGCTCCAAGAGCTAGCATTGACTTGACAGGCTGAATGGCCTCCCGCTATGTCAGTGTGCTAGTTATAGGCATGACAGGCAGCTTGTTCAGCAGCTGGTGATGACCCCACCTCCCGCCCTCTGTTGACTGCTCTCCGCGGCCCTGCGGAGTCAGGCATTGCCACCCTGACCCTGAGACTGTGGTCACTATTGGAGGGCAGGACAGGACAGGGCAGAACAGGGCATGGCATGACAGGGCAGGGCAGAGCGGGGACGGACAGGAGCGGGCAGGGCAGGGCTGAGATCCTAACCCCAAGGGAGGCCCGCTCTCGCCACTCACTGTCAGTGCCACACGTGGCTAGGGAAGACCCTTTAAGGGTGGCAGGCAGTGGTCATCAGAGATTCAAGAGGATGCAAAGCTTCTTGGAAATAACCATCAGTCTCCAGGGGTCTGCGGCAATCAACAGAGGGAGACACCAGAGTGTGAGTGTGAGCGTGTGTGTGTGTGTGTGTGTGTGCATGTGCGTGTGTGTGTGTGTGTGTGTGTGTGTGTGCGTGTGCGTGTGTGTGCGTGTGTGTGTGTGTGTGTGTGTGTGTGTGTGTGCACGTGGGCACGTGTGCATGTATATGTGTGTGAATGTGTGAGTGAGTGTGTGTGTTTATGTGTGTGTATGAGTATATGCGTAGGTGTGCACGTGTGTGTATCTGTGTGTGCAAGTGTGTTGTGCATGTGTGTGTGTGTGTGAACTTGCGTGTGTGTGTATGAGTGTGTGTGTCAGTGTGCATGTGTGTGTTCTCTTGTGTGTGATTGTGTGTGTCTGAGACGGTGTGATTGATTGTTTGTGAAAGCATGCGCATGTGTGTACGTGTGCGTGTATGTGTGTATGTCTGAGACCATGTGTGAGTGTGTGTGTATGCGCCTGCAACGTGTGTGTCTGCATGTATAGGTGTATAAATTGTTTATACAAGTGGTGTGTATGGTTCTCCTTGTAATGGTGTGTGTGTGTGTGTGTGTGTGTGTGTGTGTGTGTGTGTGTGTGTGTGTGTGTGTGTGTGTGTGTGTGTGTGTGTGTGTGTGTGTGTGCGCGCGCGCATATGCATGTATTATCTTATTTTATTTCACTACAGTTCAGTGCTCATTATGTTAATGGTGAGGTTGGGATTAATGCTGTTTGATGGATCAGACTGGAATCAGGAGATGATGGAATGAAATTTGCCAGACTGTCCACAGCCAGGTCATAGAGAGCACAAACCTCACAGAGTGGATACGTGATACCTTTTGCCATCTGCATTAGCCGTGATCTTACCTGATGGCAAGACAGGCTCGATGGGCCGAGTGGCCTGCCCCGCTCCATCTGCCAGCAGCATGTGTGAGTTGTGGAGCCTTGTCCAGGCCTCCAACCCCTCGTCTCAGTGTACCACATCATGTCCCAGTCCCACCAGGCCTGTTACTTTGTCCTCTCTGGCCTGCGTACACTGATGTTGGGGACCTCAGATACATGGTGTGGCTGCACCTTCCACCTTTCAACAATTTTCTGACCAGCAAGGTTCAGAGTGAGCTCTCCTCGATATTCTGGTAATTATTTGGTGTAAATGATCCCATAAATGGAAATATTTTCCCCATGTCTAGCCCGTCAAATTCCAGTATAACCTCAAAGACCTCAATTACTCAGCATTCATTCCCATTTCTAGTCTGTTCAAACTCGCCAGTAATGCCATATCCTTGTGGGCTAAGGCCTACCTCCTCCTTTTACAATCCATTTACAATCCAGCAACAGGCCATACCCACTTTACAGCCGTTTGGGAACAGAAATTCACTCATCACAAATGCACAATGCACCTCCCAAGTATTTGAGAGAGGGAATAAAATTTGTTCTCATATGATTTATGTGAAAAAAAAGAAAGAAAGAAATGCAAGCCAATCTCATTTGCCCACATTTGACACCATCCCTCTAAACATTTCCTGTCAATTGATTTCAGCTTTAACAGAAATTCCAATGTCACAGGAATGTTGAAGAAGAGAGATCACAACATTTTCAGCAAAACTAAAGTTTCAAAGTTATTTCTCCTTCTAGGTTCTGCTGTGTTGAATAACTTTTGGAGGAAACAGTATTCCAGCATGTGGACATACAATGAGAAACCAGGGGCAGGCCGCTCAGTCCATCGAGCCAGCCTTACTATCAGCTACGATCATGGCTAATCTGATGACCTCCATATCCTTGCCTCCCTAGTAGCCTTTGATAATGTCCCACAGGAGATTAGTGGGCAAAATTACAGCACATGGTATTTGGGGTTGGGTATTGACATGGATAGAAAATTTGTAACAGACAGGAAACAAAGAGTAGGGATTAACGGGTCCCATTCAGAATAGCAGGCAGTAACTAGTGGGGTTCTGCAAGGCTTGGTGCTGGAACTGCAGCTATTTACAGTGTACATTAATGATTTAGTTAGATGAAGGAATTAAAAGTAACATTAGCAAATTTGCAGGTGACACAAAGCTGGGTGGCAGTGTGAACTGTGAAGAGGATGCTATGAGAATGCAAAGTGACTTGGACAGGTTGGGTGAGTGGGCAGATGCATGGCAGATGCAGTATAATGTGGATCAATGAGGTTATCCACTTTGGAGGCAAGAATGGGAAGGCAGATTATTATCTGAATGGTGTCAGGTTAGGAAAAGGGGAAGTACAACGAGACCTGGGTGTCCTTCTACATCAGTCACTGAACGTAAGCATACAGGTACAACAGGCATGTTGGCTTTCATAACGAGAGGAGTTGAGTATAGGAGCAAAGAGGTCCTTCTGCAGCTGAACAGGGTCCTGGTGAGACCACACCTGGAGTATTGTGTGCAGTTTTGGTCTCTTAATTTGAGGAGGCACATTCTTGCTTTTGAGGAAGTGCAGCATAGGTTCACGAGGTTAATTCCCAGGATGGCGGGACTATCATATGATGAAAGAATGGAGCGTCTGGGCTTGTATTCATTGGGATTTAGGATGAGAGGAGATCTTATAGAAACATAAAAAAATATTAAGGGATTGGGTGCTAGATGCAGGAAACATGTTCCCGATGTTGGAGGAGTCCAGAACCAGGGGCCACAGTTTAAGAATAAGGGGTAGGCCATTTAGAACTGAGATGAGGAAAAACATTTTCACCCAAAGAGTTGTGAATTTGTGGAATTCTCTGCCTCAGACTGATTCACTGGGTGCATTCAAAAGAGAGTTAGATAGAGCTCTTAGGGCTAGTGGAATCAAGTGATATGGGGAGAAGGCAGGAACGGGGTACTGATTGTGAATGATCAGCCATGATCACATTGCATGGCTCGAAGGGCCAAATGGCCTACTCCTGAACCTATTGACTTTGTATCTATGTACTCTTTTATCTTTGCTTACCAATCTTACCAATCCAAAATGGGTGACAGTTTTTCAACAATTACCTCTGGTTCCAGTACTTGTTGTAGATAAGATGGTGTGGGTATGCATAACTGATCTGATTGAAGCCATCTCTATACATCTGCCATAGACACCAGCAGATGGAAATTATTGAGCTGTTCAAGGGCCTTACTGCCTAATTTAATCCATACATTTTATTTTTTAAACTTTAATAAACTTTATGTAATATTAGAGACATTTGTAATGTTTTAGGGTTGCTGGCACGTACTGTCACAAAGAGGACACTGCCGGGCTTTAGGACCTTCCATGGGATAAAACTTCCCTCCACATTACCTGTAGAGACCCTTCGATCTCATACCCCAGCAGATACAAACCCTGCCTGTTCCGTCTGTGGTGAATCGTGCTCTTATGGGCATGTCCCACTCGGGCGGCATTTGCTCGTCATTTACACGTCATCATTTACGTGTCACGATACACGACGCGCGCATGGCGTGCATTACGTGTGCGCATGGCGCATGGTAACATAGGCAGTGATGCCTGGCAGCGGGCGGCGCCCCAGGATTTTGGGATTCTCATAATCCTTGTGCGCCACCTGCGTGATGCGCAATTGACGCCCAAGTGGAACAGGCCCTTAACGCAGCTGGATTCCTCCTCTTCTCCACACTCCTGCATCCCCATCCCCCCTCCTCTGCACCTCTTCACCTCCCCACCTCCATCCCAATCCTGTCTCCCCCACGTCTCAGCTCCACCACATCCCCAATACACCTCCTCTCTAAACCTCATCTCCAGGCTGCACGGCCTCCTGAGGACATGTCAGAGGGTCAGACCACCCGCCCGCTCTCCGCCCACCACTTGCTGCACTGAGCCTCTCAGCTTCCAACATTCACTACCAGCAGTACCTACAGGCATCCGACGCCTCACTTCCAATAGGTGTGGGTGAGGAGCGGGATAGCATGGAGAAGGGACTGTGGCCTTAATCATATAACACTCATACCTTGTAGGTGTGTGTTGGCTGGAGCCTGGAATTAAGTTTAGTGTGGTTTAAAGATAGAGCATGGAAACATGGAGCCCTTTTGCCCACCAAGTCCACGGTGGCCATTGATCATCCTTCATGCTAATCCTACAATATGCTCTCCCACTTTCTCATCCACTCGCTACGCACTACTGGCAATTTTACAGAGACTAATTAACCTACAAACCCGCACTTCTTTGGGATGTGGGAAGAAATCAGCCTCAACCCGATCACTCCCTCTTCTCCCCTCTCCAATCGGGCAAGACATACAGACGTTAGAAGGCGCATACCTCAGATTCGGGGACATTTTCTTCTCAGCTGTTATCAGGCAACTGTACTGTCCTCTCATCAGCTAGAGTGTAGTCCTGGCATCCCGTCAACCTCATTGGAAACCTTTGAACTATTTTGAATCGAACTTTATCGGACTCAAATGTTACATCTTGCACTAAATGTTGTACCCCTTATCATGTACCTGTGCACTGTGGATAGCTTGATATTTTTCATATATAGTTTTTTCTTGGATAGCACACAAACATAAGCTTTTCACTGTACCTCAGTACATGTGAAAATAATAATAATAAACTAAACTAAAGCAGTGTACCCGGAGGAAATCCACGCGGTCGCAGGGAGAACGTGAAAACTCCACATGGGCAGCACCAAGGTCGGGATCGAACTCAGTTCTCCAGCACGGTGAGGCAGCGGATCTACCCATGTGCCGCTCGCTCTATGACAGGGCCTGCAAGTATCAGGATCACAGCTTGCTCACACTTCACCGCTGCACCACTCTCCCCGAGGAACAAGAACTTTTATTTTATGCTCGTCTCATGCCTTCATGCTGCAAACCCATTTGACACAGGCACCAGTAAAATGACGAGTGAGTTGTGGAGACACGTTTCCAGATAAGGTAATAAATGTAAGACAAGCACTAACTGGTTAAATTGTTGCAGTCTGACAATGCATCGTCCATGTGGAGGGTGAGAGTGAACACGGTGCAGTGACCCAGGGCATGTTTGAGCTGCTCAGTCACTGCTCAGGAAATAATAATGAGAGTTAATGGCAGCCCAACAAGGATATGGGACGAGTGTGTGCTAACACCACACTGAGCAGTGACAGGAATCACTGGCCACAGTTCCAGTGCACAGTGATTAGCACTACACAGTGGGGAGTACCAGGAGTGGTGTATAACACTGGGATATCTACCTTGTCAATTTCATGTAGAACACAGAGTGGCACTTTGCTGATCATGGCCTTGAATGTAATCGCTGGCAGCAAGCTGGGGGAAGAACAAGTTAGTATTGTTGTCAGGGAAGTTCCTGGCCTGCACACCAGTGTCTGAATGAAGTGTGTTTTACCATCCGGGCACAGAGTGAGACTGCTCTCACCTTCAATGTCAGACACAAAGTGCTGGACTAACTCAGCGGATCAGGCAGCAACTCTGGAGGAGGTGACGTTTCAGCTTCATGCTGTCTGGAAAGGTGTCCTGACCCAAAACGTCACCTATCCATGATCTCCAGAGATGCTGAGTGATCCACTGAGTTATCTAGCACATTGTGTCCTTCTGTGTAAAGCAGCATCTGCAGTTCCTTGTGTCACATTCCCCTCAGTGTGTGGGTTCTAGGATTACATCGCATTTGTTGTGCGATGTCAAAGGGCTGGTTTGTGACAATTGGAAGCAAACTTGCTTCGTGGCCAGGAAGTGGTCTTGATACATTCCAACGCTGCAGAATTTGCTGACTCTGCGATCTGCCGAGCAGACTGATTTGTTAAGCTGAAAATGAACATGAGTGTTCCATGTACTCCTGAGCATTCTCAGCCTTGCCCTTTGGACTGTGCAGCTAGCTTTGTTGGAACAGCAGTGTTTAGTAATAAAGCCAATGTCTAAATCCACCTAGGTGGATCTGATAATTACTCTGTATAGCCCTCTAGGCCCTGACCTCGGGTGGACTAGGAGGAGGAGGACTGGACTTTTTGGTGCCTTCCCTCGCAGTGGAAAGTGTTGATTCTGCTGTTGAGGGGACGTTCATCTTGAATCCTATAATGTATTGTGTCTTTTTTTCTTCTTTTTTATTTTATATGGATGTATGGCAATCTAATTTTTTTCTCTGTAAAGCACTTCGGCTTCAACGTGATTTGATTTAAAAGTGCTATATACTTACTTACTTACTGTAAGATTGTGGCAGCAGGATTTACAAGAAACTGTTTCAGAAACTTGGCCTGAGTCTGAAATTAATCCTATATAAAGAGCTGACATTAACTGCTTCCACTTCTTCCAACATACTTTTTGCTACTTGGCCCTGAATAACATTGTGCACACTCATCCCGTATCCTTGCTGTGCTGACATCTGGATTGTTACCTTGTCGATACATGTCCCTCATCAGCTGACTATATCAAATGCCCATTTCGGCAACCTAAGCTGCGAGTTTGCCCTCGAGGTCCTATAAGGTCACTGGAACTCTCCTTCATGCTTGAGGGAAGTTCCCATATACTCGTGGCCTCAGTTTGATCGAGGAAAATTTTTCAGCATGTTGAAAATTTTTCCACGAGTAAACATTGGTCGGCATTGTTCTTTCAAACTCGTAGTGCAGTGGAGTGGGGTTGCTATAGAGTTACAGGCAGTCGAGGCAGCCGGAAGCAATCTCCTTCGCTGACTGGGCATTTTAATTGGCTCATTGGAGTTTTCAGGCCCAAGGAAAATTGACCAGTAATGTAACATGCCCGCTAAACTTTACGCGCGGGTGTGTGTGTGGTCAGTCGATGCTGCTCGCGGTTTCGTCGCTGACGGTCGATCCAGCTGGAGGTTTTTCAGGCGAGTGTCCTCGAGCTTGAAGGTCGAAGACAGTCGTTGAAAGGTTGCGTCAGTGGGACAGGCCCTTTAGCCACAGAGAAATTCCTGGCTGTCCCCAGCTGTGTGTGAGACACTCACCTGTGGTAATTGGGTTTTCTAATTATAATCGTGTAAAATGCAGCAAATTCCTGACCAAAGGTAATGGGCTTCAGCAGCGATTGAGAATGAGCAGAGTGAATGAGTGAATGGAAGTTTACCAAACCATCTTCAGGTGACCTGATTACTCAGACATTCAACAGTAAATGTCTGAAGAAGGGTCCTGACCTGAAATATCACCTATCCATGTTCTCCATGGATGCTGTCTGAACCGCTGAGTTAATCCAGCCATATGTCCTTTTGTGTATTAACCAGCATCTGCATTTTCTTGTTTCAATGTCAGCACAACCTTTTTTTCCTCCTTTTTGTGTTCTCTCTGAGAGTAAAAAATCATGAGAGAAATTGATCGGGTAGACGCACTTTTGCCCAGAGTAGGGAAATCGAGAACCAGAGGACATAGGTTTTAAGGTGAGATACTATCGCAACGTCTAAGAGCCATTTAGACAGGTACATGAATAGGATCGGATTAGAGGATATGGGTAGCAATGTTACAACATTTTGAGATTTTAAAAATCAAGTCTTTAATTTATCCCATCATATAAAGCATAAAAATAAGTTTAATTTGACACCTAATTCACTTTCATATCTTCAGTATTAAAAAAGTTATGGCCATTTCATACTCGGAAATTGGCATCTTGTTCCCTATTGCTTTTTCATTGACTTGACACAAAAGCTGTGATCGAGAACATTTAAAAGCCGATAACTTTCTTAAAATTTAAGAGAACTGAAAGAAATTTTTAGTTATTATAGGTTGATGCATTCTGAAACAAATATGAAACAATCTTACTTAGATGACTTGAAATTAAAACATATAATTAGTTAGTTACCTAATTGTAGCTAATTACAAAATTCAATTACTAGATCTAAACATCTATCCATTTCTTAAGAATAGATTAACATTTTTAAATAGCCTAAGTGTCCAAATAACATTCACACAAGAATTCAGAATATAACATAATTTTTAAATCTCATTGTCATAGGTTTATAGGCCAAATGGAAGGAATTTAATGTTTAATATCTGTAAATTAATGGCCATTTAAATCAGCTTGCGAGTGCGATTTTCTGGAACGGGACCATTTGGAACATTCAGGATGCGGTGAATTTAGTCCCCCATATTGGCAGCAAATACACTGCCGGTTCTTCGGGGGGGAAAAATCACCGTTTCGCAACTTAAAATGTGAATTAAATACATCTTAAGAAACACTTTTATAAATAAAAATAAACTACTTTATTTACCTGGTCCTCCATAAAATCCGTCCCAGTTGTCGGCATTGACGGCTTCAGAAGCTGATTTTAAAATCATTCCAGCGATTAACTTGTTGGGTGAACTTTTTTTTAAAACACACAGAATGGCCGTAGGAATGATTCTTTAGCAACATCTTGCACTCCAACAAATATAATTCAGCACAAGGTCGGGAAAAACCCAGTTTTAAACCCCCCCACCACCCCAAACGCGCCAAAATCGTGCACACGGCCAGTGGCAGAATTGCAGCGCCGCTGAAGGTAAGTTTGTAACATACCTAATATGGGCAAAACACAGGCAGGTGAGACAAGTATAGATGGGACATCGAAGGTTACACAAAAAAGCTGGAGAAACTCAGCGGGTGCAGCAGCATCTATGGAGCGAAGGAAATAGGCAACGTTTCGGGCCGAAACCCTTCTTCAGACTCCTTCTTCCTTCGCTCCATTGATGCTGCTGCACCCGCTGAGTTTCTCCAGCATTTTTGTGTAACCTTCGATTCTCCAGCATCTGCAGTTCCTTCTTAAACACTATAGATGGGACATGTTGGCCCATGTGGGCAAGTTGGGCCGAAGGGCCTGTTTCCATGCTATAAGACTCTTCGACTCCTCGACAAATGGCAACTGGGATCAAGGAAAATGCGTTCACGTCGCGGCCCTGTTTCCACCAATCTTTCCACCACCACGCACAAGAAGAACAAGAAGCGACAAGACAGACACCATGGAATGCAGATGCTGAGAAGTGTGTTCATCTCTGGTTGAACAACTTCTAATCTTGTGTGTGGACTCGATAAGAAGAAGAGGGCAAGTTCAGCTTGACCCAGTGGGCAGTCTCTCCTGCTCTGCACTTCATACTTTCCATATTCATCATCCACAAAGTTGTCACATTCTACCAGTATCGGTACTGATTTATCATTGGCACATGTGCTGAAATACAGTGACAAACCTTGTGTGTTTCCAGGCAAATTGTATCATACATGAGTACGATCAGACCACACGTGAGTGCAGCAGGAAGTGCCACAAGAGAAAGGAGACAGAGTGCAGGATAGGGTGTATGGATGCCTCATGAGCAGACACTACCTGGTCTCTCTGGTGTCAACTCCTTCATCAGGTAGAGGATGGCCTGGGGACAAAGGGAACCATGCCCTCACGCCTGGGAAAATGTCTGTACTTCCTGCAATCTGTACTACATTTGAGAACTTGAATCAAATCAGCCCAAATTCACAGGAAGCGGTTTGAGTTCCATTTTGATAGAGCAGAGGTGATATTAGCAGTTTCTGACACTGAGGATTTCTCAGTGTGTGGTCTGTGCCCTGATTCAGTGTAATGCCGTTCCTGCAGAGAATGCAATGCTGATACAGTGATCTTGTGACCAGTCTTGGAATAAAGGATTTAGGTTTAGTTTTGAATAGCGTCACGTGTACCGAGGTACAGTTAAAAGCTTTGAAATGCAGAATATAGTTCTCAGTATTGTAGTGCATCAGTTCCAGTCTGGCTTAAATCTCTGGGACGTTATCCCATTTATTGATACTATGGGCAGTGTACTTAAGTAGAATTACATGAGTTACTGTACACACAGAATCCAAGGAAATATCAAACTTGGAAATTCCAAACTGAGTCATCAAATACAGCTGGGAAACAGGCCCTTCAGCCCACCAAGTCCTCGCTGTCTATCGATGTTCACTCTAACTCTGTGTTATCCCACTTTTTCTCCTACTCCCAACAAACTAGGAATAATTTACAGAGAGCCAATTAACCTATACACCCACATGTCTTTGGAATGTTTGAGGAAACCGGAGCACCCAGAGGAAACCCATGCAATCACAGAGAGAACAAGGAAACTCCACACAGACAGCACCCGAGGTCAGGATTGAACCCAAGTATCTGGTGCTGTGAGGCAGCAGCTCTACCCGCTGCATTACCCTGTGTCCCCTGGGACAGTTTCTTTTTTTTTTTTTTTTTTTTTTTTGTTTATTTTATTAGAAGTTAATACAGCATAAAACAGTACAGTGGCGCCTAATTTTAGGTGCCAACTATGTAATACCGTAATCCATTCTATGTACAACCTCTAGTTTTATGTTATAAGAAAAAAGTAAGCAGATCAAGAAAAAGAAAGCAATAGAAAGGGGAAAAAGTGGAAAAATAGATGGCAGAGAGTAGAAAAACGTGAAGTGTGTATATAACAAATAAAAAAAGGAAGAGAGAAAGAGGAGAGTAGCAATAGAAGAGAAGGCCCCTTAAAAGAGAATTTTTCAAATCTGTATTCGGAGATGTAGATCTATCCGCGTCATGAACTGAAATCGGCAATCCTTACGGCACCGCTGCATCACATGATTCCAAAAAGTCGATGAAAGGAGACCAACGCTTTAAGAATTGGTCATATTTATCTATTAGTCGGAGTCTCATTTCTTCAAGGCGTGCTATGTCCATCATATATTCCTAATCCACATTTTAACAGTTGGTGTGGTTGTACTTTTCCAAAATTTAAGTATCAATTTCTTTCCAATTATTAACCCATAATTAAAAAAAACATTTTGATCTTTATTTAAATTGGTATCTTCTCCTATTATTCCAAATATAATCCATTCCGTTTTGGGTTCTATTCTTGACTTGAAAATCTTTGTAAATATATCAAATATATCACTCCAAAATTTATTCAACTTTGTACATCCAACAAATGAGTGTGTTATATTAGCGTTTTGAAACAAACATTTATCGCATCTGGGAGAGACGTTTGGATAAAATTTGTTCAACCTCGTTTTTGAATAATATAGTCTATGTAATAATTTGAATTGAATTAAATTGTGTCTTGCATTAATAGAACAGTTATGTGTGTTCATCAAATATTTTTCCCATCTATCCTTCGAGATCTTTGTAACCCCTGGGACAGTTTCACAGGAGATTTTCTCTTCAAATATTCTGGGGATTACAGGAATAGTGAGAGTGGAGATGCTACTGTTCTCTAGTTACACCATAAAGTAAATATTAAAGGAATTCCAAAACTATTGATGTAAAAGCATGTTACAAATCAAGCCTGTGCAAGGAGCAGTCACAGGGGCAGACTCAAAATGCTGGAGTAATCAGCGGGACAGGCAACATCTCTGGAGAGAAGGAATGGGTGACGTTTTGGGTCGAGTCACTTCTTCTAACTTTACACTGGCTGCAGTCACAGGGGTAAATTCCTGTGTGGTGAAGAACTCAGTTGTCCACGCAGACCCTCACCTACTGCATGTGACTGAGCAGGTAGCAAGAATCAGGTATCACAGTGAAATTCAACCTAAATCTAGCTCTTGATAAAGTAGCAATGGATATACGTTTCATTTTGACAATTAAGCGATTAACAAGCCTTAAGGATGGCAGAACTGGTAGAACTGCTGCCCCACAGTGCCAGGTTCAATCCTGACCTCGGGTGCTGTCTATGTGGAGTTTGCACGTTTTCCTTATGATTGCGTGGGTTTCCTCGGGGTGCACCAGTTTCCGCCCACATCCCCAAGATGAGCGGGTGTGTAGGTTAATTGGCCTCTGCAAATTGCCCCTAGCGTTTAGGAAATGGATGTGAAAGTGGGATAACATAGAACTAGTGTGAACACGCGGTCGATGGTCAGAATCGTCTCAGTGGGCCGAAGGGCCTGTTTCTAGGCTGCATCCTTCAATTAATTGAGTGGAGCATTGCTCTGATCCATGTCAAATTCCAGATACCAACATAATTTAAGTAATTCCCCTGATTCTTGTTGCAACATTATCTGTAATCTTAAATATTTTATGGATATTATGCATTGAGAGATGTCTGGTATGTCATGACCACAAGTTAGATTTAAACAACCAACCAAATAAAACTCACTGACAATCTCATTCCTCTTTAATGTCAAACCGAATGTTGAGTAAAGAGAATTTTATAATCTCCCCAGGGCTATTTTAGAGAACAATTATTGGTCGATAGGACTTTTGTCACTGAAAGATACGTGAGAAGTAGCAACAAAAGTGAACATATTGCCTGGTTTCTTGGAGTTCAGAGTGGCCGTGTAGGTTCATGTTGTAACACTGTGTCACTTGCAGTGGTCAGTCCTGGCCCCAGCTCTGCGGAACTTCACCACTTGTTACACAAGCTGCGATCATCTACTCCTCACGCTGCCTTGGGAAAGCAGCCAACATAATCAAAGACTTGTCCCGCCCACGATCATTTCTTATTCTCCCCGCTGTCCGACTCACACAAGCTGCTGTCTGAGTGTATGTACAGAGTCTGGACCCAGTATCCAGAGTAATCTAGGGTTAGAGAGCTTGATCTACAGGTCCCTAGATTAGATGGGAATCATCGAACATAGAATAGTACAGCACATGAACAGGCCGTTCGGCCCACAATGTCTGTGCTGAACATGATGCCAAATTAAACTAATCTCCTCTGCCTGCACGTGATCCATATCCCTCCATACTCATCATATCCATATGCCTATCCAAAAGCCTCTTAAACACCAAGATTGTATCTGCCCCATCTCCATCTCTGGCAGCACATTCCAGGCACCCACCACTAAAACAATGGGATATTTCCTTCAAACTTTGCCCCTCTCACCTTAAAGCTGTGCCCTCTAGTCTTTGACATTTCCAGCCTGGAAATAAGGTTCTGACCGTCTATGTCTCTCATAATTTTATATACTTCTCTCAGCTTTCTCCACAGCCACCAATGTTCCAGAGAAAACAATACAAGTCTGTCCAAACTGTTCCTGCAGCTCACGCCCTCAAATCCAGGCAGCATTCTGGTAAACCTCCTCTGCATCCTTTCCAAAGCCTTCACATCATTCCTGTAATTGGGGCGACCAGAATTGCAGGGGATACTCCAAATGCAGACTTGCCCAAGTTTTATAGAGCTGCATCATGACCTCTTGACACTTATACTCTCCTTGTGCTCTGACTATTTTGAAATGCAAACGCAGTGTCGTGATCATGCACATTAAATAGCAAATTGCCGGGGCATAGTGTTGGGGTGATCCCCTGGGATATCCCACTGCCTGCTCTAATTAATCACTCACCCACAGGACATCAACATCGCAGACTGAGCAAGGCCTTCCTGGCCATTCCCAATGGGCCATGATCAGAGGAGGCAGTGAGAGAGAACCACACTGATAGGTACAGAGTCACATACAGTCCAGGCCCAATGAAGACCTTGCCTGGTGGGACTGGTGAATCAAATGGGTTTTATACAGAACCAGTGGTTTTGTGGTTAATGTTACTAAGACTAGCTTTAAATTAGGATTTATATAGATACTTGGATTTCCCCACGGTAAAATTTGAACTCAGTCCCCTGGATCTGTCCCTGAACCTTGACTACTCAGCCTGCAACATTACCACCACACGCCTTCATGGTCTAATACATGGGCCTCACCCCATGGTTGAGGAATTCGATCACATGGTGCGACCTATGCTACATGGCACTAGGTGGTCCGGTTTTGGTGATGTTTAGGTTGTGCTGAAGATTATTTCAAGGGGAAATCCTGCCAACTGCAATGCTTGACTGGATGGTTTCACACAATGCTCACCTGAATCTACCCGGGAGAAACAAAGTGAACACCCAGCAATAGGTAAGAAATGTCAAGCTGAGAACTTGAATCACCCGAGTACTGGGCCAAATGCTGGAGATTGGGGTTGATACACATGTGTGCTCACTGCTCAGCACGGCATGATGGGCAGAATGGCCCGTGTTCATACAGTTTGACTGAGACTCGAACGTTATTCTTCACATAAAGCACGTGTTTAAAGGTCAGTGCTGCCTGATTGCTGAGCAGCAGAATTGGGACATGTGCAGAATTAGGTTTGGTTGCAGCAGGACACATGTAGACCCAGACTACAGCGTTTTTCTGAGTGTGAATCAACCCAACATCACCCGAGGGTGGATTTTTGTTTTCCCAAAATGCTGCCTGGGTTAGGTGGTATGAGCTACAAGGAGAGGTTGAATTGAATTTAATGTCGGCACTATTAAGAGGTTTTTAGACAGGCATTTCAATGGATATGTAAGGAATGGAGGGATGTAGATAACGTGCAGGCAGAGGAGAATAGTTTAACTTGGCATCATGTGGGCTGAAGGGATGATTCCTCTGCTGTACTGTTTTATGTTCTATTACATTTGGATAGTTCACAACCTCAGTGTCTTTTGCAGAACGAGAGCATGGCCTCCAGTTATAGACAATAGACAATGGGTGCAGGAGTGGCCATTTGGCCCTTCAAGCCAGCACTGCCATTCACTGTGATCATGGTTGATCATCCCAAATCGGTACTCCATTCCTGCCTTCTCCCCATATCCCCTGACTCCGCTATCTTTAAGAGCCTTATCTAGCTCTCTCTTGAAAGTATCCAGAGAACCGGCCTCCACCGCCCTCCGGGGCAGAGAATTCCACAGACTCACAACTCTGTGTGTGAAAAAGTGTTTCTTCATCTCCGTTCTAAATGGTTTACCCCTAATTCTTAAAACGTGGCCCCTGGTTCTGGAGTCCCCCAACATCGGAAAATATTTCCTGCCTCTAGCAGGTCCAAACTCTTTATAATCTTATATGTTTCAATAAGATTCCCTCTCATCCTTCTCATTTCCAGAGTATACAAGCCCAGCTGCTCCATTCTCTTAGCAATTCTCCATTCTCTCAGAGTTGTGGCCTCTGGCATTGGCTCAGGTAAGTCATTCCTTGTAGTCATAACCCTCACAGTTTCTCAGTGGTTGAAACAGCAACAGCCTTGGCTCTGCCTAACTGAAGGCTGTGTTTGGTAGAAATATTATTGCTTTTGGATTCTGCCTCCATCTGGTTTCCCAGTGGCCATGGTAGTGCAATAAGCAGGCAGTGGCATGACGGCCCCTTCTCTTCTTCCTTTCCTCCTGAGTTTGATGCCAGCTCCTTGTGCTCACTCCTCCAGCCAGGCTCAGATGGTCTTAACATGGGCTGGTGCTGGAGGCAGATAGAATAGTAACAGTTAATCGGCTTGTGGATAGACACATGGAGGGAATGGGGGAGATATAGATCATGTACTTGCAGATAAGAGTTGGACTTGGGATCATGTTCAGCACAGACGTTGTAGGCCGAAGGGCCTGTTCCTGAGCTGTACTATTCTGCGTTCATTTCATCAGAGACCCACGCCACCCTGGTCACCCTCTTATTTCACTCCTATCATCAGGAAGAAGGTACAGGAATCTGAAAACTGTGACCATTGGCCATGGATGATTTAATTTCCAACTTTTGGTGACCATGCAACAGAGTTTATAGTGACTCCAGGATCGAACCCATATTCCACTAGATGTGGCATTAGTTCCCTTGACACCAGATGAAGCCCCAGTGACTTCCACCTGTTCCATGTTCCCTGGTTTGAACTTATTGACAGATGGACCATTGAACTCACTGCACCTTCCTTCGTGTCACTCTCTCGAACTCGTCCTTTAAATTCATACCTTTGGCCTCCCTTGAAACATGTTGGCATCACCCTGGTACAGTGGCACAGCTGGTAGAACTACTGCCTCACACGCCAAAATCCCGGGTTCGATCCTGACCTCGGGTGGTCTTTGTGGAGTTTGCACGTAACCGCATGTGTTTCCTCCGGGTGCTCCAGTTTCATCCCATATCCCAAAGACATGCGAGTTTGTAGGTTAATTGGCCCTCTGTAAATTGCCCCTAGTGTGTAGTGAGGGGTAGAATCATAAGGGGGATAATGGGAATGAGGGGAGAGTACCATGTAGGGTTTGTGTAGATGGGTGTTTGATGGGCCAGCACAGACTGGATGGGACAAATTGTCTGTTTCCATGCTGTATGACTCTAACCCTAACAAAAAAAAGGTGAATGAGTGCAAAAACAGCAATAGTGTTGGAGAACACTCTAGTCGAGGAATGAGTGGGGGAAAGCAAATACAATAATTATGGGAACTTAATGTTGTAGATCGACTGGTGAAATCAGACTGGGGAAAGTAGTGGAGGAGAAGAGTTTATGGAATGCATATGGGACAGTTTCTTGGAAAGGATACATTGTTCGATGCACTAGGAACAAGCTGTTTTAGATCATGTCACGTAATAAAATAATGCTCTAAGAAAAGTGATCTCCGTGGTATTTCAGTTTATCTTTTTCAGTTTAGCTTATTGTCACGTGTACTGAGCTACAATGAAAAAACGGTCTGTCGGTCTTAGCCTCTCTGGTTGTAGGTAGGAAAGGAATTCCATACTTCCCAACAAATCTAGATGTTATTCAGCAATAAAACTGTATGAAATGAGTGATCCACAAGCGGTTAAAGAAAGAGTTAAAGCATAATCAAAGAGTTCGATCACGGAACAGCAGCAGCTTTGAAAGAGTCCACTTAGCCCTTTGGATGTGTGTTGGCTCTCCCTGTACACATCAAAGCTTTGCCCTTGCCCCCCCCCCCCCCCCCCCCCCCCCCCCCCCCTTCCCCACAATCATCCAGTGTCATTTATTATATGTACAGATCCAATTTACGTTAGAAAGTTACCCTAACCTCCAGCAGTAATGCACTCCAGATAAAACCATTCACCACGAGAAAGTACTTCCCTCAAATCACTGTCGCTCATTTTGTCAATTTCCTAACTCTTAGTCTGAAGATGGGTCCCGATCCGAAACGTCACTATTCGTTCATTCCACAGATGCTGCCTGGCCTGTTGAGTTCCTCCAGCACACTGTGATTTACTCAATATTCCAACATCTGCAGTTCCTTATGTCTGCTTATAATTTGTGTTCTATGATTCCAGAGCGGCCCGCATCTTTCTCCACAGATGCTGTCTGATCTGCTGGCTATCCCTATCCATAATTTCCTGCTGCCGTTTCAAATTTGCAGCATTTGTAAGCTTTTCGAGGCCTTGCTTTAATGCAACTTCCAACGTCTGTCTTGTCCAGCAGTGAAGCACGCCCTCTGTACAAATCTCTATCCCATTAAGTACCATGACCTACTGCATGAGGGATCTCCTTCTTCTGCAGGGCACAGATCCACAACGCTCTCACCCACTCAGAGGAGATGAGAGGGTTTACCGAGGCAGGAGCGGTGATAAATGAAGCCTTGCAGCTGGAATTCCACGTGACGTTCCCCGGCTGTGGAATGTGAAGCCCCAGCTACAGTGTTTGTTATGGTCTTGCTGTTCGCTGGAAAATCCCATTTATTTCCTTCAAGTGTCACACAGAGACAAGATCTCACAGGCCTGTTCCACTCCCGATCTTTGAAAGTCCTTTTGTGTCTTGTTTTACTGAGAAGTTTGAGAGAGTCTACGCCGAGGGACAGGAGCCTGATTTATATTTCTGTGCCTCCAGAGCTAAGTATAGCCCAAATGTTTCCCCCTGTAAATTAGAAACATGTGCCTCTCAGCAACCTAAAAGGCAGTCATGTTTTCCAATCCAGTGATACCTGACATCATTTCCTTTCAGTCTCGATGCTCTGCACCACTGTTCAACAGGGAATCTGGAATATTACAGCAGAGGAATGGGCCCTTCGGCCCACAATGTCTGTGCTAACCATGATGCCAAGTTAAACTAGTTTCCTCTGCCTGCCTGTGATCCATATCCCTCTATTCCCTGCATATCTATGTGATATCTAAAAGCCTCTTAAATACCACTACCGTATCTGCCTCCGCCACTACTCCCTGTCACCCACCACTCTGTGTGTGAAGGCCCCGATCTCCAGATTGGCAAAGTTGGGCTGAAGCGATATCTCCAACACGCTGCATAAAGCCAATTCAGATGCAACAAATAGAGTCATACAGGTATAGCACGGAAACAGGCCCTCCGGCCCAAGTCGTTCATGCCAACCAAGATGCTCTATCAGAGATAGTTCCATTTATCCGGGTCTGGTCCATATCCCTCTAAACCTTTCCTGTTCACTCATGAAAGTAAAGATACAATTTCCAGAGGCTGGGACAGAATCCTGGGTTTACCCTTCAGGAATATGGAACATTGAAACTGAAGGAGGCCATTTGGCCCTTCAAACCCTTCATTCAATATGGCCAGGGTTAATCATCCAAATTTAATGCCCCATTTCTGCTTTCTCGACATATCCTACTATTTTCCCAGTAATGATAACTATATAAAAGTCCCTCTTGAATATAATTACTGATTTGGTCTCAACTACATTCTGCACTAAAAAATATCCATCGTTTCACCACCTAATCCCAACCCTCCCGACCTCTCTCCATCAGCCTGGTGAACCGTCACTCCATAGCAAGAACATCATTCCTCAGGTAAGGAGATAACAACTGCACACTACCGTGTTCATTGTGCTGTGACTGCACAATCACATACAGGATCTGCGTTGTCACCCCCTTCCCCGGCCTTTCACCATTCAGGTAACAATAAGCGAGTTTGGTTTTCCGACTGCACATGCCCAAGTCATAGGTCACTCGTGATAAACATTCTCGGCAGCTGTGTTGCTGCATGATTACAGACCTGCATTTCATTCATAGTCAGGATCGAACCCGGGTCTCCGGCGCTGCAAGCGCTGTTTGATAGCAACTGGACCGCCCCCGTCCTTTCCTGAGTGTCCCATCCCTGTCTGGGGGCGGCCGGAGATGTCCAGGGTGACCTTGGACTGACGGGACACCGACCCGGAACAGTGCAGTTAGAGCTTCTGCCTTACAGTGCCAGAGACCCAGGTTGGATCCTTTCTGTCGGTGCTGTCGGTACGGAGTTTGTAAGTTCTCCCCGTGACCACGTGGATTTTCTCCGTGTGCTCCTGTTTCCGCCCACACTTCAAAGGCATACAGGTTTATAGGTTAATTGGCTTCGGTAAATTGTAAATTGCCCTAGTATGTGGGATATTGCTAGTGTACAGGGTGAGGACCTGTTACCGCACTGTATCTCTTTAGTCTGAAGTCCAACAGGAACCCCTCTGCATTCTCCTCAAGGCTCACCTTCACGCTTGGCTTTGTGTTGTCCACAAACCTGGACATATTACATGTGAATGTAAGTGGAGCATCACGGTCAGTTTGGGAAAATTAGACTGAAGGGGCCTGTTTCCGTGCTGTATGAAGCTACGTCACTGTGCAATGAATGATTCTTCAATGGGGGCTGTTTGGAAATGGTGGCTAATCCATGTGAAAGGAAGCACAGCAGGAACATTGGCAGATTTTGTGCAGGTGTTCGTTTCAAACCAAGTGGATATTGGTTTAAGAATCAGCACAGTGACACAGCGGGTAGAGCTACTGCTCACAGCCAGAAACCTAGGTTCAAAACTGACCTCGGGTGCTGTCGGTGTGGAGTTTGCAGGTTCTCCCTGTGACTGCGTGGGTCTCTCTGGGTGCTCCGGTTTCCTGCTACATCCAGAGACATGTGGGTTTGTAAGTTAATTAGCCCTCTGTAAAATTTCCCCTTGTGTGTAAGAAGTGCATGAGAAAGTGGGATAACTTAGAACTAGTGTGTAGGTATGTTACAAAACCTACCTGAATTGTGGCTGAGCATCTGCACGTTCACAGGAACCCACTAGAAAGCCGATTTAAATTGACTTTAATTTACAGCAAATGAACTCTAAATTCCTTCCATTTGGCCTATAAATTGATGTAAATGAGATTTAAAAATCATGTTTTATTGTGAATTATTTGTGAATATTATTTGGACACTTGGGCTATTTAAAAATGTTGATCATTTATTAAGAAATGGATAGATGTTTAGTTCGGTAATTGAAGTTTGAAATTAGCTACAATTGGGTAACTAACTAATTATATGCTTTAATTTCAGGTCATCCAAATAAGATTATTTTATATTTGTTTCAGAATGCTTCAATCTATGATAACTGAAAATTTCATTCAGTTCTCTTAATTTTTAAGAAGGTTATGGGCTTTTGACTGTCCACGATCACAGCTTTTTTGTTATGTCCATAGAAAATCAATAAGGAACAAGATGCTAATTTCCGAGTATGAAAATGGCCATAACTTTTTTATTACTTGAGATATGAAAGTGAATTAGGTGTCAAATAAAATTTATTGTTATGCTTTATCTGATGGGATAAATTGCAGACTTGATTTTTTAAATCTCAAAATTTTGAAACATTTCTATAGTGTATGCGGATGATTGATGGTTGGTGTGGACTCGGCAGCTGAAGGGCCTGTTTCTAAGCTGCATCTTTCAATCAATTCAGTCAATTTGAAGCAGGGTCTTAAACCCACAACATCACCGATCCAAGTTCTCCACAGATGCTGTCTGGCCCCTGAGTTTCACCAGCACTTTGTGTGTATCTTTTCCTAGGAGTTTATATCACCAATAACTTCTCCTGGACCACCCACATTGAAGCAACGAACAAAAAAGCAGAACAACACCTCTACTTAGGAAGTTTGGCATGTTCCCTACACCTCTCACCAACTTCTGCAGATGCACCATCGAAACCATTTTATCAGGATGCATCACAACATGGTTTGGGAACAACTCCATCCAAGACAGCAAGAAATTTCAGCGAATTGTGGATGCAGCCCAGACCATCACACAAACCAGCCTCCCTTCTGTTGACATAATTTATACCTCATGCTGTCTCAGCAAGGCCAGAAGCATAACCAAGGACGAGTCGCACCCTGGCCACCCTCTTCTGGCCTCTCACATCGGGCAAAAGGTATAGATGCGTGAAAACGCACACCACCACATTTGGGGGCAGTATCCAGCCAGCTGTTATCAGGAAACTGAATCATAGTACCACAACCAGAGAGCAGTGCTGAACTACTATCTACCTCTGATGTCCTGTCCCTCTATAATGTCCGTGATCAGACTTTGCTGGCTTCACCTTGCACTAGACGTTATGCCCATATCATGTATCTGTACACTATAAACGGATCGATTGTAAACATGTATTGTCTATCTGCCGACTGCTTAACACGCAACAAAAGCTTTTCACTGTAGCTCGGTACACGTGACAATGAATGAAACGGAACTGTTACTTTTGGATTTATCGGCACCTGATCAGAAACAGCTGGCGACCTTTGCAAAGACCCACAAGACGAGGAGGTCATCTGTAGACCAGGGCTGGCGTGGGGACACCAAGGGTCTCCTCTGTCACCAGGTTGTGGATCGGCAGTGAAGACCACCATAGTTCAACATTGCACTAAGCCACCCCCTCCCATCCTGCCTCCAACGCATTTTTGAAAATCATTCCGCCAAGTCGATCTTGAAACCAGATGTGAGTTGGGACATGCCCCCTCTCGTCAGTGCCTGCGCTCGGCTGCCGGCTCCAGCTCCGTGGATACTGTCCAACTATATCCACGTTCGCTCTGCTCTTGGATCGGGAGCGGCTCGGCGTTCCTGCACGACCCAGCACCGCGCCCAGCACTGCCTGACGGACCGAGCGGCCGGGAGAGAGAGACGAGGGGGTCTGCAGCTCGGAACACAGCCAGCCAGCCGCTGATCGGGGACCGTGGTGTAACGGGACGGTGCAAGGAGCGAGCCGCCGGCGACAGAGAGCCCAGCCCAGCCCGGAGCAACTCTGGCCCGCAGCCAAGGTGAGTTGGCACACTCCTGACCCACGCCCTGGGTGCTTGAAGACACCCCTCCATACACGGGCGGGGGGGTCCCGAGAGGAACTGGAGGTAGGGGGTCGAGGTGGGTGGGGGTACAGTGACTGGCAATGGGGAGGGGGCAGGATGGGAAGAAGGGGAGAGGGGCAGAAGGTGAGGGAAGTGGTTGGAGGTTAAGGGAGGAGGGTTGGAGATGTGGGTGCTGGAGGGTATATGATAGAACTGGAGGGGAGGGGAAGAGGCAGGAATCCCCCCATTTCCAGGGGTCAGTTCTGGCCATAGGCCTGAGCACCTGCGAGTGAGGAGAGGGTTGCAATCATGTATGGACCTTGTCCCTGATACCTGTTGTCGTCCCCCCCCCCCCCCCCATGTCTGGCAGCGCTGTGACAGTGTGGGAGAGTGTGTGTTACAGTGCCCGGGGTGAGGGCGTAGGGTATGTTGGTTTGTTGAGCTGCACAGTGCCTCTCAGTGGCAGCTACTGGTCGGCAGCAAGCGACCATGCAGGGTTCCCCCAGTGTGTCCCAGGGTCTGGGCATTGGGAGGTCCCAGGGAATGCAGGAAATCACATTCCACCAGACTTGGGAACATCTTTCTCCCCTCCGTTTACAGAGTATGGTTCTCCCATAAGCTTGGGTATCATCTGATCTTCCAACCCACCTCATTGCAGACCTTGCACTTCCTCTCTGGAACTAGAACGTAGAACAGCACAGGAACAGGCATGTCAGTCCACAAAGTCTGATCCAAACATGATGCCAAGTTAAAGTAATCTTCTCTGCCTGCTCTTGATCCATATCCCTCAATTCCCTGCATATACATGTGCCTATCTATAAGCCTCTTAAATGCCACTAATGTATCTACCTCCACCACCACCCATAGAAGCCCGTTCCAGCCACCCTACACTCTCTGTGTAAAGAACTTGCCCTGCACAACTCCTTAAAAATTCCCACTCTCACCTTAAACCTATGCCCTCTGGACTTTGACATTTCCACCCAGAGGAAGAGTTTCTGACTATCTACCCTATCTATGCCTCTGATAACTTCATATATTTCTCTCAGCTTTCCCCTCATCCTTCAACGCTTTAGAGAAAATAATCCAAGTTTGTCTGGCGGAGTGGACTTGATTTGTCCAACCTGTCCAACTTGCAACCTGGCGGAGTGGACTTGATGGGCCGAATGGCATAATTCTGCTCCTAGAACCTATCCTTGTTCTCCAGAGATGCTGGCTGACTTGCTGCCTTAAAGCCCTGTCCCACAGTACGAGTTTATTCCAAGAGTTCTCCCGAGTTTGCTCTGATTCGAACTCGAAGATTTATGGTAATCGATACTCGGGGCTCTCGTGGACATTTTTCAACGTTCTTCACGTCTTCACGTCTTCCCGTGCTTGCCTGCCATTAGCGAGTCTTCCCGAGTACCTGCCATTAGCATTACGAGCCACTAAGAGACGTCCCCGAGCTCCGATGTACCCGCTACGTTTATTCTCCGTGCTTACCACGAGTTTGATTTATTTAAAACTCGGGAGAGCTCATGGAATGAACTCGTACCGTGGGACAGGGCTATTACTCCAGCATTATGTGTCCTTTTTTTGTGTACCAGCATCTGCAGTTCCTTGCTCTGACAGGAGGTTGGTAACTAGAAGACCCGGGGATAAGAAGGGTGATTGAGTAATGCTTTGGATATGGTCTGTGCTGATGGGACCTCTGGAAAGAGGTGGATGCAGATTCAGCAGAGACTTTCTAAAGAGAATGATCTATTTGAAGTTAAAATGTTTGGGCGGCAGAGTAGAATCAGAGCTGGACATCATTAAAATGTGCCCCAGACTGGGTTCCTGTGCTGTTTGAATCGTAACCCTGAGACTTTAGTATTGGTTTCTTATTGTCACACGTACCGATGTACAGTGATAAGCTTTTGGTTTGCGAGTAATCCAGTCAAATCAGATGACACCATAGACGAATACAATCAAGCCCAACACAAGTACAACCGGTAGTGCGAAGATAAAAATACCAAGGTGCTGGAGTAACCTAGCGGGTCAGTCAGCATCTCCGGAGAACAAGTTCATAAGTTGTAGGTGCAGAATAAGGTTATTCAGCCCATCAAGTCTTCTCCGCCATTCAATCGTGGCTGATCTATCTTTCCCTCAACTCCATCCTCCTTACATCACCCCATAACACCTGACAACAATACTAATCACAAATCTGTCAATCTCCGCCTTAAAAATATCGACTACCTTGGCCCCCCACAGCCTTTTATGGCAACGAGTTCCACAGATTCACCACCCTCTGACTAAAGAAATTCCTTCTCATCTCCTTTCTAAAGGTACTTTATTTTATTCTGAGGCTTTCTCCACCTAGCAGAACCATCCTCTCCACTTTCATTCTATTGAGGCCTTCCACTATTCAGTAAGTTTCAATAAAGTTCCCCTCATCCTTCTAACCTCCAGTGAATACAGACTCAGTGCCTTCAAACGCTCATCATATGTTAACTCAATCATTGCTAGGATCATTCTCGTAAACCTCCTTTGGACCCGCTCCAATGGCAGCACATCCAAAACTGCTCACAATACTCCAAATGCAATCTGATCAGTACCTTATAAAGCCTCGGCATTTCATCCTGATTTTGTATTGTAGCCCTCTCAAAATGAATGCGACCATTGTATTAGCCTTCCTTACTACTGATTCAACTTGCAAAGTAACATTTTGGGAGCAGTGAAGAAAGTGAATGACATGTTGGGCAGGAAACATGTGGGGGGGGGGGGGGGGGGGGCACAGTTTAAGAATAAGGGTTAAGGCATTTAGAACAGAGATGAGGAAACACTTTTTCACACAGTGAGTTGTGAGTCTGTGGAATTCTTGAGATTAATTGACAATTGGTGTGAGACGAGGATTGGAGGTTTTGTCAAGCTAAAGGAAGGAATGTAGGTGGGAGTGGGAGGGGAGACATAGATGTGAATTTGGGTGGAACACGAGGGGGGGGGAAACAGAAAGGGGAGGGGGAGTTGTGTTAGGAGGGGTTGACAGTTAGATAAAATTAGAGAATTCAATGTTCATACCGTCAGCTATAAGTTACGCAAGTGGAATATGAGGTGCTGTTCCTTCAGTTTACCTGTGGCCTCTTTAGTCGCTATCTTCATTACATCTCAGAATAGGAGAGACACAAAGAACATCTCATACAACAGTGCTGAGATTCTCAAACAAGTGGGTTTATTCAAGGCTGGCATAGTATATAGTGAGAACCCAATTCACAGCACCCACAGGGTTTTTTATACATGATGCCATGGTTACATATGGATTTTACTTTTTAACATAATTCATCAGTTCCTCTGCCATCTTTCATCCTTGTTTTTTCCCCAGACTTATCTTTAAACTTTTATTCCCTGTTATGTAGAAAACCATTGTCCCACTTGTCTGACAAATGGATTAAATAATCTCTCCTATCTCTAGATGTTTTATTACCCTCAGCTGGTTTACAACCTCCTATGTTTATCTTTACTTCAGCTGGTTATAACTTGAAATCTAAACACTTCCTAAATCTATTTATTGCCTCTCCTGATGTGGGTTACCTTCACTAAGTTGACCTTTCTACCCATGCTTACTCAGTCTGTAAGCTTTTGTGCTAAATATATTATGGTGTCAAACCCCTGTCCCAGGGTACGAGTTAATTCCAAGAGTTCTCCCGAGTTTGCCCTGATTCGAACTCGGAGATTTACGGTAATGGCCACTCATCGGTACTCGGGGCTCTCATGGCCATTTTTCATCATGTTGAAAAATCTTTACGAGTCTTCCCATACTTCCCTGCCGTTAGTGAGTCTTCACGAGTACCTGCCGGTAGTGCTAAGAGACGTCCCCGAGCTCCGACCTACCCGCTACATTCATTCTCCGTGCTTACCACGAGTTTGATTATTTTTTAAACTCGGGAGAGCTCTTGGAATGAACTCGCACCGTGGGACAGGGCTAATGCTGGGATCGCTGGTCGGCGCGGAATCGGTGGACCGAAGAGCCTGTTTCCACGCTGTATGTAAACTAAACTAAATTGCCCAATTCTCTAATAATGTGCAAAATATCTGAGATCATAGCCTTAAAAAAGCAACCTGTCCACCTTGACCAGGATACTAAAGAAAACACTCGCAATAATGTCTGCATCTCCCCCCACAATGTGTAAGGTTGCGACGCATGCACTTCTGCAGATTCATTCCTTGTGCTCAGGCATTTGTGTTGACGTAGCCCGAGGCATTGTCTACACGTGTGATTGTTCAGAGCGGGTCGGTGACTCAGAGTGTGACGGCTAGTTTGCAGCAATGATGATAGGTTCAGAGAGTGCACGGGATTGTACTAGGGGATGTGAAGGTCCGTTAATTTTAGTGGGTGTCCCTTAAGCTATGTCCATGGGAGTGTGTCAGTGTTTACTCTTGTGTTCCAGTGATTACAGAATGAAAGGTACACAAAAATGCTGGAGAAACTCAGCGGGTGCAGAAGCATCTATGGTGCGAAGGAGATAGGCAACGTTTCGGGCCGAAACGTTGCCTATCTCCTTCGCTCCAAAGATGCTGCTGCACCCGCTGAGTTTCTCCAGCATTTTTCGTGTACCTTCGATTTTCCAGCATCTGCAGTTCCTTCTTAAACATTACAGAATGGAACGTCGCTCGATAGTGTTCTTGACAATATCCGAGGCTGTGATTTCCTACTACTCTCTGAGCAGCTGTGATTTGTTGGTACCTTATTTGGGGGGTACCTTATAATAAACTGCTCATTGGTGTCTGTGATCTCACAGATATGCCCAGGGTAAACATTGTGCTTGCCCACTGGGACCATTGTAAATTTGTGGAGTCCGACCTGGTTTAAAATCACTGGAAGGGTTGAAAGAGCAAACTGTCCCAACAATCCCGCGAGAAAACTCATTGGCTTCCTGCACCGCTTTTCCTAATGACCTGATGTAAGATTTCCACTTGGCCCCTGTCCCAGAGACCACTGGCCAATATGATGCCTGGTTTCTTGTTGATGGACTTCAAGGGCAGCACGGTAGCGCAGCGGTAGAGTTGCTGCCTTACAGCGCCAGAGACCCGGGTTCGATCTTGACTACGGGTGCTGTCTATACAAAGTTTGTACGTTCTCCCTGTGACTGCGTGGTTTTTCTCCAGGTGCTCTGGTTTCCTTACACACTCCAAAGACGTACAGGTTTGTAGGTTAATTGGCTTTGGCGAAAATTGCAAAATTGTCCATCGTGTGTAGGATGGTGTTAGTGTACGGGATGATCACTGGTTAGCGCGGACTTGTTGGGCTGAAGGGCCTGTTTCCATGCTGCATTTTCTAAAATCTAAACCTTGCATTTAATAGCCGGGTTTTAGTTTTTTGAGTTTTAGAGGTACAGCCTGGAAACAGGCCCTTCGGCCCACAGACTCCACGCTGACCATCGATCAACCTTCCGCAGAGAATAAAGCCACTTTGACGCATGGTTCCCCACTGGTGAACTTGAACCTGACTCTTGATGATATCCTGGTTTTATCAATTGGCAAAACAGTAAATCTTTCATTAATGGAACCCAGCTACTCAAATATTTTCACACACAATCATTCAATGCAAACTACTTTGTAGCCCAGGGCAGAGCAAGATGAAACTTGTTTCTAGTTTACCACAACCCCAGAATACTCTCAAGCCTTTCACAGATAAAACATCAACCACTGTTGTACTGAGGAAAGTGTGGTGAACAGTCTGCACTGAGTCAGCTCCCACATCCAGTGAAGCTGGGGCATTTCAGGACAAAGGATCTTCGGGGCATGGGAGATGCCTCTGAACCTGTTGCACACCACTGGCCCATCCCCATGATCTTACCCCATAGCCCTTGCCTCTCTCCATCTCTAATTCCCTATGTAAAGCAAATAGAAATGACCAGGTAGACACAAAATGCTGGAGCCACAGAATTCAGCGAGACAGGCAGCATCTCTGGTTAGATGGAATGGGTGATGTTTCGGGTCAAGACCCTTCTTCAGTCCAGTCTGAAGAAGGGTCTCGACCCGAAACATCACCTATTCCTTCTCTCCAGTGTTTCTGCCTGTCCCACTGAATTACTCCAGCATTTTGTGACTAACTTGTAGTTTAAACCAGCATTGCAGTTTAAACTACAGGAATGACCAGATAATTGACAATGGACAATGGCAGCCAGGATAAACCGGGAGCTCTCTCTGCTCTTCCAATGATTGTGTCCAGGAAGAGGGATTTGGGGTGAAGGCAGGAGAATGGGGTTAAGAGGGAAAAATAGATCAGCCATGATTAAATGGCGGAGTAGACTAGATGGGCCGAGTTTACTGCCCAGTGCACGGCTGCCAGCACTTGGCTTCACGCCTCATCTGAGAGTCGGCACCTCTGCTGCAGCAGCTCTCCCTCGATGTTGCTTGCTGACGTTCTCTTGCCCCCAGATCTAGTGCCTTGTGACTCGGCAGGGGAGAAGAAATCTCTTGACTCCTGCAAAATCCAGGTCACCACTTCAGCCTTTTTTTGTTCTTCTGCTGAGGGTTTCTAGTTAGTTCACCATATTTTTCTTATTCCCTTAACACCAAAGAGGCCCAACAAGACTAGGCTGGCTCTGAAGGGGTGCAGAAGAGGTTTACCAGAGTTCTTTCAGGATTAGAAGGGATTAGCTACAAGAACTTGGACAAACTTGAATGATTTTCTCTGGAAAACCGAAGGCTAAGGAGAGACCTAATCAATTATATTGAGTTATGAGAGGCATAGATAGGGTAGACAATTGGAACTTTTTTCATTAGGTCATGTTCATGTGATAGGAGCAGAATTATGCCATTTGGCCCATTGAGTCTACTCCGCCATTCAATCATGGCTGATCTATTTTTCCCTCTTAACCCCATTCTCCTGCCTTCACCCCAAATCTCCTGACACCCCTACTAATCAAAAATCTATCTATCTCTGCCTTAAACATATCCATTGACTAGGCCTCCACAGCCTTTTGTGGCAATGAATTCCACAGATTCACCACCCTTTGATTAAAGCCATTCTTCCTCATCTCCTTCCTAAAGAACCCTCTTTTATTCTGAGGCTATGACCTCTGGTCCAAAACTCTCCCACTAGTAGAATCATCCTCTCCAGAACTACTCTATCTCTGCCTTTCACTATTCAGCAATTTTCAAATGAGGAAATGTCTTCCTTTTAAACTCCAGCGAGTAGAGGCCCAGCGCCGTCAAACACTCATCATTTGTTAACCCACTCATTCCTGGGATCATTCTCATAAACGTCTTCTGGTTCCTCTCCAGCCCCAGCACTTCCTCAGACATAGGGCCCAAAATTGCTCACAATACTCCACACGCAGTCTGACCAGCATTTTATAAAGCCTCACTCGGCATTACATCTCTTTTCCCGGGGTGGTAATGCCTGAGACTATAGGGCATAGGTTTAAGGTGAGAGAGGCAAAGTTTAATGGGGATGTGTGGGGCAAGGTTTTTTATACAGAGAGTGGCGGAGACAGATACAGTAGTGGTGTTTAAGAAACTTTTAGACACATGGATATGCAGGGAATGGAAGGATATGGATTCCGTGCGGGCAGAGGAGATTAGTTTAACTTGGCATCATATTTGACACGGACATTGTGGGCCGAGGGCCTGTTTCATTGCCGCACTCAGCTGAGTTCTATGAAGCTCCTGTTCCCCATTCATCTCCCTGCAGCCCCTTATGTTCCCCCTCCACCCCAGCTTTGCTAGACAGGCTCACATTCGGGGGAATTAACGGCTGTGTGTTTACCCGCACCCTCTGCCTGGCAGTGCACTCACCAGCCCCAGTGTGGGCCCCGGCGCTCTTAGAAGATGAAAGACCGTGGTCATGGAGGCAACGGAAAACCATCTGCTATGAATAAAAGTTAATTAACACTCGAGCGTAGGAACTAATAGAGTTTAATTGGGAAAAACCTCGGGAATAATGAGGACTTGGAAAGCCAGCACCAGTTGTTGCAAAAGTACTAATTTCTGCGAGTTGCAGAACCCAAACTAAGTGCTGTATGTCACTGGGCGTCGGGGAGAGTTTCCTCTTCACGTGCCGCTTGCTTTAATTTGCGAGTGTTACTAAAGGGGGATTCTGTTTGGTCCACGGTGTGCAGCAGATACTGGGTGGGTTTATATAGAACATAGAACTGTACAAAACAGGAACAGGCCCTTTGGCCCACAATGTCTGTGCTGAACATGATGCCAAGTTAAACTGATCTTCTCTGCCTGCACGTGATCCATACTCCTCCATTCCCAGCATATCCGTGTGCCTATCTAGAAGCCTCTTAAACGCCACTATCATATCTGCCTCAACCACCACTCGACATGGATAAGAAATTAAGGAATATGGATCATGTACAGGCAGAGGGGATTAGATGCATGTTCCAGGTACCATGATACTGTGTTTTAAAAAAGAACCTGCCCTGCACATTTCCTTTAAACTTTGTTCCTCTCACCATAAAGCTATGCCTTCTCGTCTTTAACACTTCCATCCTTAGGAAAAGTGTTTTGACTGTATATGCTGCATGCCTCATAATTTTATATACTTCTATCAGGTCCCCCCCATAACTTTCAATGTTGAAGAGAAAACAATCCAAGTTTGTCAACCTCTTCTTATACCCAATGCCCTCTAATCCAGGCCTTATTCGGGTAAACCACTTCTGCATCCCCTGCAATGTCTCCACAGCTATCCAGTAACACGGCGACTGAAACTGCACACAATACTCCAAATGTGGCCAAACCAATGTCTTGTAGCGCTGCAGTCTGTAAAGGGCCTGTCCCACTTGGGCGTCATTTGCGCGTCATTTACGCGACACCATTTACACATCACGACGCACGACACACATGTCGTGACGCGCACTTGATGCACGCATGGTGCGCATTACGTATGCATGATGCTTGGTGATGTAGGCAGTGACGCACGGTTGCGCGCGGCGTCCCAGGATTTTGGGATGTACAAAATCTTTGCGCGCCACCTGCATGACGCGCAAATGTGGGACAGGCCCTTAAGAGGCAGCCAGGACTTGAGACTCGGGCAAAGGAGGGATTTTGAAGGCAGTGACAGGGAGGGGGAGGGGGAAGGCAAGGGGAGGGGGAGGTGGGTGTGGGAGGAACCGCCAACTATAGGCACAAGAACAATGCACCCTCCCAGCAGTGATCCTGATCCCAGACAGTGCTTGGGGAGAGACAGGGCCCGTTACCTACGGTGAACCGTGGACAGCTGCCGCAGTGCACCCTGCATCTGCTGCCCACTGCTCTGCCTCAAAGCCTAGTGTTGTGCATGTATTGAAATCACAATTTGAAGTACGTGCCCAGCAGCCCAGGCCCATCAACCTACTGAGTCTGTGCCGACCAGCAATCACCCGCTAGTCTTTCCTACACACTAGGGACAATTTACCTACAAACCTGCATGTCTTTGGAATGTTGGAGGAAACCGGAGCACCTGGAGAAAACCCACGCAGTCACAGGGAGAACGCACAAACTTTGTACAGACAGCACCTGTAGTCAGGATCGAACCTGGGTCTCCAGCCCTTTAAGGCAGCAATGGGCAGGCTCTGTGCAGTATCTTTCTCCAAGGGTGGAAATGTCAAGGCCTAGAGGGCAGAGCTTAAGGTGAGAGGAGCAAAGCTTTTCACAGGAAGTTGTGGGGGCCTGGAATGCGCTGCCAGGAGTGGTGGTCAAGGCAGATCTGATAGTGGCATGTAAGATGCTTTTAGATAGGCACATGAGTATGCAGGGCATGGAGGGACATGGACCACGTGCAGGTAGAGGAGGTTAGTTTATCTTGGCATCGTGTTTCAGCCTAGACATTGTGGGCCGTAGGGCCTGTTGCTGCGCTGTACTGTTCTATGTTCTAATTGCCTGCACTGATGCTTACGGCTTACAGTAGTATCTGCACTAGAGGCAAAATGCCAGACAGCATGGCTTAAAATAACTGGGCATTCAGCAGGTCAGGCAGCATCTGCAAAGGGAATGGACAGATAACGTTTTGGTCATACCGTTCTTTATTCCCTAACTTACCCCTAACTCCTTCTCTTCTCTGCAATTAACCCAAACAATTGTGCACCCATTTCTCCCACTATCCCACCCCTCTGCCCCATCTCCCCAACCCCATTCCTAAAGCCCACATCCAGCTCTACATATCATTTTTCTGACACCATCTCACCTCCAGCCTTCATCACATGCTCCAGCCATCGGCCAATCACACCCACTCATCTGTATCCACCTATCACTCACTGGTCTTTGTCCCACCCCCACCTCTCTTTTCCATCTTTCACACCCCCCTGCTCCATCAGTCAGAAGAATGATCCTGACCCAAAACGTTACCTGTCTATTCCCTCCACAGATGCTGCTGGAACCACTGAGTTCCTCCAGCACTTTGCTCTTTTGTACAGTGAATGGAAGTTCTTTTAGTCAAACCAAGGTCTGACATTTAAAACTGAGATACCCACGATCTGTGTGCACTAGGACTTCCCGTCGCCATCAGCCTCACCTCCCTTCCCTACCTTCCTTCCTCTCATCACCCCAGTGTCTGTCCCCCACCCATCCTCCTTTCCCACTCTCCACATTCTCCCCCCCCCCCTTTCTCCCATCCTTTTCCAGCCTCTCATTTGATCTCCCACCTTATTTTCTTTCTGGCCCCTCCTTAATTTACCCCCCCCGTCCCCCCGTCCCCATTCCATAACCCCACTCCTTCCCTACTTCACGTTTGCTTTTGAAGTAATCAGTTGGCAACTTTGGGAGCCAAAGAAAGCAACGTTGTTGGCTGCTGTTATTTGGAGCTGATCTGCCGGCGGAGATCGGCTCCTCGATGTTTGACCCGGGTTGGTTTGGAAGTGCTTCATCTCTCTATCGAGAGCTCACTCGATGATCTCACTGAGGTGTATCCCAGGAGAAATGCCAACTGTCCACAAGTCAGGACCCGACGCCAGCCAGGCTTTGAACATCTCCAAGGAGCTGGCTACCTCAGTGTGGGTCTGCGGCAGACCACCGTAAGAATGCTTGGCTTGTTTGCATTTCCAACCCTCTCGCAGGAGGGAAGATTTATTTTGGGCTTAAATAAACCACCTCTTATGAAATGCAAACAGAGCATTTTACGATGGTGTGGGACCATTTGGCTGGTAATAGAATTTAAGTTTCCCTGGAAAAGTGCTAGGTTGTGTTTAGTTTAGTCTAGTTTGGAGATACAGCATGGAAACAGGCCCTTCTACCCATGCCCCCCCCCCCCCCCCCCCCCCCCACCGAGTCTGTGCCGACCTGCGATCCCCGCACTTTAACACTATCCTACACCCACTAGGGACAATTTTTACATTTACCAAGCCAATTAATCTACAAACCTGTACGTCTTTGTAATGTGGGAGGAAACCGAGATCTCAGAGAAAACCCACTCGGGTCACAGGGAGAACGTACAAACTCCGTTCAGACAGCACCCGGGTCTCTGGCGCCGCATTCACTGTAAGGCATCAACTCTACCACTGCGCCATCGTGACTGCCCCTGACTCCTGGGAATCTCTGCTGACACTGGAGCAGGAGCAGCGGGATGGAGCTGGAAACCCGGTGTCTATGCCCGGGGAAAATCGACGCCCTGAGTAAGTGGAGGAAGGAGTGTTTACCCTCATGTACCCCCAGCCCGTTTGCCCCATCCGCTTCTCCTGTGGAAGTGTCTGTGGATCCCACACTGGCCCCCTCACTCTGCCCCAAGGCCACAACTTGGAGTGAAGCACCAGCCCCAGGAAAGGCCTGAGGAGGGGCGGCTTGAAGATATACCTGTGACTGAGACAGAGCGGTGACACTGTATCCAGAGGACCCCCTGCCACTGGCCACTTCCCAATGCATAGCTCAGCACAGAGTAGTTTAATTTATTGTCACCTGTACTGAGGTACAATGGAAAGCTTTTTGCTGCCTGCTGAAGAGTTACTGGACATACTATACATGATTACAATCAAGCCGTCTACAGTGTACAAATAACTGAGAAAAGGAATTACGTTTAGTGCAAGATAAAGTCCTGTAAATTCCAATTAAAGATAGTCTGAAGGTCTCTAATGAGGTAGATAGTAGCTCAGGACCACTCTCTAGTTGTTGGTAGGATGGTTCAGTTACTTGATAGCAACTGGTAAGAAACTGTCTCTGAATCTGGAGGTATGCTTTTTCACACCACTGTACTTCTTTCTTGATGGGAGAGGGTAGACGAGGGAGTGACTGGGGTGAGACTCGGCCTTAGTTACCCTGTTGGCCTTGCGGATACTGCGTTGTGTAAATGGAGTCAATGGAAGGGAAGTTGGTTTGTGTGATGGTCTGAGCTGTGTCCACAATTCACTGCAATTTATTCCGTTCTTGGATGGAGCTGTTCCCAAAGCAAGCCGTGATGCATCCCAAATGAAATGCTTTCTACAACGCATCTGCAGAGGTTGGTGAGAGTTGTAGGGGACATACCAAACTTCCTAAGCCTTCCAAAGAAGTAGAGGCATTGGTCTGCTTTCTTGACCATTGCTTCGACATGGGTGGTCCAGTACAGGGACTCTTTTGTTCATGGCCATTGTTGATGTGGCTGTGCGGCTCACTCAGTCACAGCAAGAGATGGGGATACAATGGAATTGAAAGACAGCATGGAAACAGGCCCTTCAGCCCACGCTGACCACCGTTCACCCATTCACACTAGTTCTATGTTAAAGGGCATAGTGGTTAAGAAGGCGTATGGTATGTTTGCCTTCATTAGTTGGGGCATTGGGTGTAAGAGTCAGGAAGTCTCGATGCAGCTTTACAGGACTTTGGTTGGGTCGCATGTGGAATATTGCATGACGTTCTGGTCACCCTATTACTGGGAGGATGTAGAGGCTTTGGTGAGGGTGCAGAAGAGGTTCACCAGAATGCTGCCCGAATAGGGGTATTAGTTACAAGGAGAAGTGTAATTGCTTTCTCTGAAGCACCAGAGACTGATAGAAGCATATACAATTATGAGGCTCTGCAGAGAGTAGTGCGTTCGGCCGAACGCATTATGGGAACTTCACTCGCCCCCCTGCAGGAACTATACAACAGGAGGTGCAACTCCAGAGCAAATAAAATCATGGGAGACCCCTTCCACCCCTGCAACGGACTGTTCCAGCTGCTACGGTCAGGCAAACGCCTCCGTTGCCATGCGGTGAGAACGGAGAGGTTGAGAAGGAGTTTCTTCCCAGAGGCAATTCGGACTGTAAACGCCTATCTCACCAGGGACTAACTCTACTGAACGTTTTTCCTTTCATTATTTATTATGTAAAAGAATATGTGTGTTATGATTGTGTTTATAATTTGTTTGGTTGTTTTGTTGTTTGTCTTTTGCACAAAAGTCCGCAACCATTGCCACTTTCATTTCACTGCACATCTCGTATGTGTATGTGACAAATAAACTTGACTTGACTTGACTTGACTTGACTTGTATCGAAGGGTAAACTGTCAGAACCTTTACCACAGGGTGGGATTGTCAAAGATTAGAGGGCATAGCTTTAAGATGAGATGGACAAAGTTTAACAGAGATGTACAGGACAGGTTTTTAACACAGAGAGTGATGGATGCCTGGAATGTGCTGCCAGTGTAGTTTGGTGGCAAATGACTCCAGAGATATTGATGTTGAGGGATTTTGCAATAGAAATGCCATTGGATGTGAGTGCAGGTGGCCAGTGTTTCTGTGTCATTGCAGGTACTTCTGGGGTCCGATTGTTATTTGCAACGTCCCAGCACGGATTGTGATGTTGAACTGATAATCTTGCAGCGGGTGTGGGTTCCCTCATTCACTGAGGAATGGGACTGGAATATTGGGCAACCATCAGCGAATATTATGGAAGGAAGGCTATGGATGCAGCTCAAGGTGGTTGACTTGGGACCCAGTCCCGAGGAACTCCTATGTATGTCCTCACCTCCAACAGCCATCTTCCTTTGTGATAGATCCAAGTCTAACCACTGGAGTCCTTTCTCCATGATGCCCATTGACTTCAGTTTTATCAGGGTCCTTTACTACCACACTTGGTCAAGAGTTGCCTTTGTGTCAAACTGTCACTGTCATCTCTGGACTCCTACTCTGTGGCCTGTACATGGACCAAAGCAGTGGTGAGTTCTGGAGCAGAATGAGCCCTGGCAAAACCAAACCTGGGTGAGCAAGGTATTGATCAGTCCGTGTTGTAGATTGCACAGTCGACGATGCTTCCCCTCCGTTTGCTCAGCTAGATTGGAATTGTCCTGAGGACGGCTGTAACTGGGCAATTTTCCATTTTACCAGTGATTGTGATTGTTCTGGAACAGTTTGGCTCGCACTCGGGTAGTTCTGGAGCCCAGCTCCATAGCTGAGATTGTCTTCTCAGTCCTTCTGGTCAAAGATGATGGTGAATGTTTCAGCCTTTAACACTCACTCAGTTATGCAGATGGATTGGAGAAGTTGGGTCATTCATGGAACAGAAAGGATATATAGTGGAAACATTTTAATAGTGTTGTTTCAGAGCTTTTAAATATGATAGTGGCATTTAGAAGGGGTTAGACAGGCACTTGGATATGCTGGGAATGGAAGGATATGGATCAACTGCAAGCAGAGGAGATCAATTTAACTTAGCATCATGTTCGGCACAGACATTGTGGGCTGAAGGGCACTGTGCTGCACTTCCATGTTCCATGTTTATTTTAGTTTACCTTATCTCCAGCATTGATACAGGCTCTTTGTTTCCCGAGTTCAAGCCAACAAGTGATCACTCACTATTTCTATCCTGCACATTGAGGTCAATTTACAGAAGCCAATTAACTTACAAACCTACATGTCTTTGTTCTACTTTGTTCAACTTGTTTGTCCTGGGAATAAAGACTCAGTAAAGATGGGGTAAGGGTGGCCTCTTATGGACAAACTGGGAGAAGAAGTGAGGAGGTGGGGGTGAGGGGGAGTACCCCATGGGGCAGTGTCTGGGGGATGATGGTGACCTGGGGCTGACGGTGATGTTGTCTCTTCCAGGTGATGTGTGAGCGTTGGTGAGGGGCATTGGTGCAGACATGTGGACACTTTGGTTTGCCGTCCTGTGGGCGTCTGTCACAGCGGAGCAGTCGAGCACGGAGGTGCTGGCAAGGGGCAGAGGTAAGGCCTGCACCCCGACAGTGCAGTGGGACACCCTCGGACTGGTCTCCAGATATCCTCCATTGTCTGACCTTCAAACACTGCGGTGATTTTACCACCATTGACGCCTGCCCCAGAGAGCTGACTACTGAGCTCAGGACCTGGTTTCAAGTCTTGTCCTGGAACTTTATGGCTGGAGAGGGGTGGTGATTATTACAGGGTAGGGGCAAACCGGCATATCTTTGGGTTATGGGAGGAAGCTGGAGCACCCGGAGATAGCCCGCATGGTCACGGGGAGAACATGCTAACTCCACACAGACAGCACCCGAGGTCAGGATCGAACCAGGTGTCTGTCGCTGTGTGACAGCAGTTCTACCCGCTGCTTGTTGTATTTTGTACATAAATTGAAATTGTCATTGTTTCTTCCATTTCTATTGTACCTAACGGCCTGATGTGCATTGAGACATGCAGGGACTCCATGCTTCCCCACGTGGCACTGTTACTGTACTGCTAATGTCTGATGGACCTTCCCTTTCCAGATGTTCCGTGCCCACGTGTCCACCACGATGGATGGAAATCGCGACACCAGGAGCAATTTGTTAACGTTTCAGGTAGACTCTCTCAGCGCAGAATCACGTGCGCTGTCTGTCCGTGACCTTTGCTGCAGCTCTCTCTTGCTGGATTCTTAGGCACAGTATGCGGCAAGATTTGGGCTGGGCAACGCTAACTTCACGCCTCGCCCCTTAGCCCCTCGCCCTCTAGCCCCTCGCCCTCTAGCACCTCATCTCCTCTAACCTCCAAATCTTGGTCTCCAAATCTGAGGAAGGACATTATTGCCATAGAGGGGGTGCAGAGAAGGTTCACCAGACTGATTCCTGGGATGTCAGGACTGTCTTATGACGAAAGACTGGATAGACTTGGTTTATACTCTCTAGAATTTAGGAGATTGAGAGGGGATCTTATAGAAACTTACAAAATTCTTAAGGGGTTGGACAAGCTAGATGCAGGAAGATTGTTCCCGATGTTGGGGAAGTCCAGGACAAGGGGTCACAGCTTAAGGATAAGGGGGAAATCCTTTAAAACCGAGATGAGAAAAACTTTTTTCACACAGAGAGTAGTGAATCTCTGGAACTCTCTGCCACAGAGGGTAGTTGAGGCCAGTTCATTGGCTATATTTAAAAGGGAGTTAGATGTGGCCCCTGTGGCTAAGGGGATCAGAGGGTATGGAGAGAAGGCAGGTACGGGATACTGAGTTGGATGATCAGCCACGATCATATTGAATGGCGGTGCAGGCTCGAAGGGCCGAATGGCCTACTCCTGCACCTAATTTCTATGTTTCTATGTTTCTAACCACAAACCCCTCACCTCATCTCATCTCACCTTTAAACCCATCAACTCGCCCTCAATCTCCTCGCCTCCTCTAACCATCTTCTCTCCCCAGTCTGCCTGCGCACATCTCGACTACTGCCTTGTCATCAGTCTCTCCACTGGTATCGGGCCCCATTTCATGAGGTCCTGAGGATCTGCATTAAAGCAAACCCGGTGAACCTGGGCTGTGCTGGGGCCTCCACACCGTCCCCTGTGGGGGGTCAGCAAAGAGTGCATGATTGGGACCCAATGTTTACAGCCATCACCGCATTGGCGGGAAGCTTGCGACTGGGAGGAGGCAGATCCAGCTGTTCAGAAGGCCAGCTGTTTCACCACAGCTGGGTGACAGCAGATGTATGGGGTTAGGGTTTGGTCGTTTGATCACATCCTTCTTCGGGATGTCCTCGCAACATCTGGCAGGCAGCAGTCCTGCAGATGTGCTGGGACCAATGCTCAGTAGTCCCTGGGCAACACTGAGGGAGAAGAGCAGGTAACCACTAGAATATACGGAGAGATACAAGGAATTACAGGTGCTGGAACTCAACGGGTCAGGCAGCATTTGTGGAGGGAATGGACAGATGACATTTTGGGTCTGGAGATACCTATGGACACTGACTCTTCTTCTTTGGCTTGCAGGCTTTAATTTACTCAGGAGATTCTCTCTCTTTAAGACGCCAGCACTGAAGAAAATCCGAAGTCCGACCGGATCGTTGATTGTGAGATTAGGAAATGTGTCCCTGGTCAGAGCCACGGAGTAAGTGCTAGCAGCCATGGGGTGGGAAGGGGTGACTCTGGTACGAGATCTAACAGTGGTTTATCGGGGGTGATGGGGAGAATGGTTGGATTGAGGAGATCTGTGGCAGTGACCTTCCATTTTGTCCACTCCAACCCTGAGGAGACCTGAGCCCCATCCAGCAGCATCTCCCCAGAGGTCCCTGTAGACCTGGAGAGCTCTGCCGGTCTCTCTGAGCATTGAGGGGACTGAGGGAGGAGGGAGGGGCTGTGTGTCAACTGCTCTGCGAGGGTGGTCAGTGCTTGTCCACTGCCTCACCGCTGTGTGCCAGTCAGTGGAGAACACTGAGCTTAGGTGCATCTCTGTAGCATTTACACCAGTGGCAGGACATTGAAATTGCTCCCCTCACCTTGAGAGACATTGCCCCTCTCACCTTAAACCTATCACCTTTAGTCTTTGAAATTACCACCCCGGGAAAAAGGTTCTGAAGGGTTCTGTTCTCTGGGAAAAGAGAGTGAAGGGTTTAAACAATCGAAGCAGAGACTTTTTAGCTTAAATCCAGAGACGGTGATGGGGGAGGTGGGAGGAAAGGGTGAGGTGTAGCCAACGCAAAGAATCATTCCTGATCCAGCTGTCAGCTGAGGTGTTTATCGTTCTTGTCCAATAACATCGGTGCTTCCTGTTTGCATTACTGCAATGTCTGCAGCGCTTCCAGCTCATTGCAACAAAAATACTTGTCCAGAAAAAGTACTCTTCCAGTGGTGGGAGTGCTGACTCTACCTGGGGTACAGACACTGAAGGTGTGACTCTACCCGGGGTGTAGTAACTTTGAGCTAGTTGCGTAAAGTTCCCGGTGTCTTGCAGTGGGACACTTTCTGAAGGCTGGCTTTGAGCTGCTGCCTCACAGCATCAGAGACCCAGGTTCGATCCCTGACTTTTTCTCTGTAAATTGCCCCTAGTGTGAAGGGAGTGGATGCGAAAGTGGGATAACATAGAACTATTGTGAATGGGTGATAGATAATCGGCATGGACTCAATGGGCCGAAGGGCCTATTTCCATGCTGTATCTTTCAATCCATCTTTCAACCAACCAATTAAGTGACCTTCCTACTGCCCGGGGATATTGGGGAACTCCAGCCTTCCCGTTGCATTGAACCTCTCATTGGTCTCAATTTTCCAACTTGTTGCATAGTTTGTGAATCACTGATATTACATCAGTAACCTGGTATGCAGCTCTGGTATTTATTTTTCTTAGCTAAGTCTGAGAAAGAGCCAAAACAGCTCAATGTTGTGTAACATCTCCAACTCCAGGCCAGAAAGAGGAAAGGATGAAAGAATGGCCAAACAGCTGCTGGTCAACATCTGGCTCCAGCTCTGGAGGTCAGGTCCTTCGCCAGATTGGGTTTAGGTTCAGGTTTACTATTGTCACTTGGATTGAGCTACAGTGAAAAGCTTTGTTTTGCATGCAACCCAAACAGTTCAGATATATTATACATACATACAATTAAGTCAAATTCAAATGCATTTGGCAGAGCAAAGGGGAAGATACAGAGTGCAGAATATAGTTCTCAGTTTTTGAGTGCCTCAGTTCCATAGACATAGTCTAATGTCCTCAATGGGGTAGAGGTGAACTGGACAATGCCATAGATTATTGAAGGACCATTCAAGAGCCTGATATCAGAGGGGAAGACGCTGTTCCCGAGTCTGGTGGTGCACGTTCAAGCTTTTGTATCTTCTGCCGGGTGTGAGTGGGAAGAAGAAGGAATGGCGGGGGGGGCGAGGGGGTAAGGGACAAGTCTTTGATTATGTTGGCTGCTTTTCAGAAACAGCATGAAGTGTCGATGAAGTCAATGGTGGGAGGTCTGGTCTGTGTGGGAGTCTGGGAAGGCAGGTTGTGGAGAGGATAACTCACTGCGGCTGCATCTGGTCTTAGGGGGACGGGGGTGGGAAGTACGAGGTTGGGGGTCAGTGGTCAAAGGTGGGGGTCAGTGGTCTTGGATGGGGGGGGGGAATGTCGGGGAGTCCGGGTCGTGGGTCAGGGTGTCGGGGAGGATCAGTGTGTTGTGTGGGGGACGCGACACTGCGCCGTTCCGTGCATTGATGCACGTCTGTCCTGTCTTTCAGCCAGGTGTTCCCCAAGGGGCTGCCCACGGACTTCACCTTCTTGGCCACGCTGCTGATGAAGAAGAGGACACTGAAGGAGAGCTGGTACCTGGTGAAAATCACCGACTCCCAGGGCCGAACGCAGGTGGGTCGGCCATGCACTGGACCGGGCTCCGTGCCCTGAGGGAGAGCCTTCTGAGCCGGACTGGCACAGAGAGCTGGGGACTGGGGGAGCTGGGAACAGGCAGAGCTGGAGCGCGGGGGGCTGGGGACACATGAGGCTTGGGAACAGGGTGCTGGGGACAGAGGAAGCTGGGGCACGGGGGCTGGGCACACAGGGGACTGGGGACGTGGGGGGATGGGGACGTGGGGGGTTGGGGACAGGGAGCTGTGGATGCAGGGAGAGTTTTGTTTTAGCGTAGTTTAGAGATACAGCGCAGAAACAGGCTCTTCGGCCCACCGAGCCCACACCGACCAGCAATTCCTGCACACTAACCTACACACACTAGGGACAATTTACAATTTCACCAAACCATTTGCCCATTTACTCTCGGTGATGGTCTCCTGGTTTTGGTGTGAAGGAGAACTGGGAGATGTCTCTGCTTCCGCACCACCCACTCCCATGGATAGGATAGAGTGTGCGGTCAATGGTTTGGTTTGAAATCCAATTTGATCCGTTTGAAAGGAGAGTTGAGGCCTTGCTTGATCCTAGATTTAGTTTAGTTTAGTTTAGAGTTACAGCCTGGAAACAGGCTCTTCAACCCACCAAGTCCACACCGATCAACGATCACTCCATACAGTAGCACTATTCTAGCCACTAGGGACTATTTGCAATCTTTACCGAAGCCAATTAACCTACAAACCTGTACATCTTATGCTCTGCCGCAACTCTACCACTGTACCACTGTGCGGCTGGAGACACAGAGGTCTAGTCCGGGACAGATACTTCTGCCCTCTCCTGCGGTCTGTGGTGAAGATACTGTCTCAGTTGTTACAGGCTTTTCTCCCTGTTGCTCTCAGTTTTCGATCGGTGTCGACGGGAGGAACAAGACGGTGGAGTTCCAGGCCCAGGGCCGGTTCCAAGAACAGTTGCGCTGGGTGTTCAGTGGCCAGGGCGTGGCTGCCCTCTTTGATCGCCGCTGGCACAAGCTGGTGGTCAGAATACAGGACAGCGTGGCCTCTCTCTACCTCGACTGCCGACTCATCGAGATGAAATTGGTGGAGGAGCGCGGCGAAATCGACACGGAGGGCCAGGCGGCGATGGGTCTACTCGCCGAGAACCACCAGCCGGCTGAGGTTGGTCCCGTCAGCGTTGCCCACCAGCAGTTGGTCAGCCCCCCATCACCGGCCCTACAGGCATGGTGGCCAACATCTCCAGCTCATTGTGGCCATGGCAACGGCAGTAGGGACCCTGTCACAAAGAAAACTAAGTTCTGTATCGCGGTGAAATCGTCGCCTATTTATTGGCTGCTGGCGACACCTTCGGTGCCAACGAGCAATGGTAGACCGCCAGAAGGGAGGTGCTGATTGGTCCATCGCATCCCCACCAAAGTGGAGGTGCAGATTGGTCCTCACACCCTTGCCAAAGGGAGAATGGTGATTGGTCCCCATCACATTCAACCCCCAATGAAGGGGAGCTACTGATTGGTCCTGTCACATGCTTGCAAAAGGGGGAATGCTGATTGGACCCCATCACATCCCATTGAAAGGGAGATGCTGATTGGACCTCACCACATCCAACCCGCACTGAAGGGGGAGATGCCGATTGGCCATGCCACTTCTTTAAGGGAAGGTGGTGATTGGTCCCGCCACCTGTACAGACCAAGCCGGGACCCTGCATGGTGTTCCCGTCCCATTGGGCAGGAGTAGAGAGAGAAGCAGCAGCCGTTGTGGGTGCCTGCTAATGGGTTGGGAATGTCCCCGGTGAAACATCTTCACCTGGACGGAAGCAATGGATGAGGTGTAGGAGGTCCATGGTTCTCTGCCCTTCCCCCGATCTAATCCTCAGTCAGCACAGTAAGAGGTCAGGGGGAGCTGCCACGGTCAGCTCTGGCCCTCACTCCCCCCCCCCCCCCCCCCCCCCCCCCCCCCCCCCCCCCTGTGCTGGCTGGGGCAGCCCCCACAAACAGAGGCCCGCGGGCGTAGTTCACGCCCTCCACTCACTTCTCCACCTTGTCTCTGCACAGGTTGACCTGCAGCAGATGATCCTGTTCTGCGACCCTTTCGAGGCCGAGAAGATGACGTGCTGCGAGATACCGGGCGTCCGGGTAAGTGTCGGCGTTCCCCCTCCCACGCACATCCCCGCATCCTTGCTATCCCGATGGTATTCCCGGATTCCGGCAACACACCAGGTCAGGGTGGTTGCGGTGATCACCAGCTGTCTGGGGTTGCAGTGTATAGCGGAGCGGGAGAGGGGGGGCAGGGAGAGGGAGCGGGGGTGGGGGAGGGGGAGGGGGAGGTAGAGGGGGAGGGAATGGGAGAGGGGGACATGATGCAAACATTGCTCATTTCCCCTTCCCCTGTGACCAATTGCATCAAGTATACTCCCCCTGGTTATGCATTTCCCAGCCTCGAGGAACCCCCCTCCCCCCCCTCACCTGTTTCCACCTGTCACTTGTCAGGCATTGTCATCTATTCTCTAGTTTCCTCAACCCTCGTGCATACAATGTGAAGAAGGACCCCAACCCTAAAGGTTGCCTGTCCATCCCCTCCACAGATGCTGCCTGATCCGCTGAGTTCTTTGTGTATATACTTTGTGTATAGCCCAAAATGCCATTGTCTGCAATTCCTCGTGTCTCCTTTTCCCCTCTTTCCCTGTCGTGTCCTGAAAAAAGGTCTTTGACATGAAGCAGTAACTGTGAGTGCCATCGACATGGCTGATGGCTTCTGGAATCATCCGTCTGTGTTTCGCTTTTCCTGTGTCTGGGTGTTTTAATGGTGATTTTCTTCCTGCCTTCCTGACAGTGTGCGGTGGATGTGCAGGGGCCAAAGAGCAGGCGGGATGCCCAGCGGCTCCATGATGGGACGTTGACAGGAGCCCTGCCTCAGATACAGGGGGAGGTCGAGACCAAGTGCTTCTGCGGCGACCAGAAGACAAAGTCAAAGGTGAGCAGAGTGGTTCCAACTGTGCAGAGGATGGTTCCACTAGTGGGAGAGTCTCGGACTAAAGGTCATAGCCTCAGAATTTAAGGACATTCTTTTCTGAAGGTGTTGAGGAGAAATTTCTTTAGTCAGAGGGTGTGATCTGTGGAATTATTTGCCACACAAGGCTGTGGAGAATTAGGCCATTTGAGCGGCGTTTCTCAACCGGGGTTCCGAGTATTCACTGACTTGCTTTTAAGGCAGAGATAGATTCTTGATTAGTACAGGTGTCAGAGGTTATGGGGAGAAGGCTGGAGAATGGGGTTAGGAGGGAGAGATAGATCAGCCATGACTGAATGATGGAGTAGACTTGATGGGCCAAATGGCCTAATTCTACTCTTATCACTTATGTCCTTGATTCATAAAGAGCTGGAGTAACTCAGCGGAGAAGGCAACATCTCTGGAGAACATGAATATGCAACGTTTCGGGTTGAGATCCTACATCAGACTGGACCTGAAACATTACCTTGGCAGTCTGAAAAAGAATCCCGTACCTATCCATGTTCTCCACAGATGCTTCCTAACCCCACTGAGTTACTCCAGCATCATGTGTCTTTTTTTTTAAAAACAGCACCTACTGTTCCATGTGTCCACTGGTTCCAGTAGAGTTCTGCAGTTGGTGATGCTCAGGGATGTCCACATCTGTTGCACTGGCCAGAACGTGGTGGACCATACACATGGAGGGTCAAGTGTAGAGTGTTTCATTGTCATATGTCTTTTAACGGACTTACCGTACACTGTGCTAGCTGTCTTAACCATCCTGTTCATCGCGGTGTGTATGTGTATCATCTTGGCTTTGCACCGTGTAAATTTCAGACAGCGCTCCCCTGTATTCCCTGGCCCCCGCCTTTGCGATGTGTTTGTGTGTGTTCCACTCTGACAGTCATTGTTCCAGTTCCCGGTTTTTCAGGCGAGTGCCATGAACTTGACAGTCGCCGGCAATCCGCTGAAAAATCGCCGGTGGGACAGGCCCTTAAGTCCTTAGAGCAGCGTTTCTCAACCGGGGTTCCTAGAGAAATAGCGATAAATAGACGAATTATATTTAAATGCATTTTTGTGTTTAATTTCATATTCGTAATTTTAATATACACGTACAGCATATTTAGCGACGTCTATTTAGCATATTTAACGATGTCATATTTAGCGACGTCTATTTAACGTATTTAGCGACGCCATATTTAGTGACATCTATTTAGCATATTTAACTACGTCATATTTAGCGACATCTATTTAGCATATATAGCGACGTCTATACGGCGCCATTGTGAAACGGCCTTTAGTGGTCAGTGGACAAGAGCTGTACGTGACGAATTTGTGTATCATCAAGTGACTCGCTCGAGTACAGACGCAGGCACGGTCTCCATCAGTCCTCTCTGTGCTTCCTGGCGTGCAGGCGTGCAGGTACTGTCCCTCATTCACCCACGTTATTTAGGAATTTTCACTCATCATTTAAGGTTGTTATAAGAATTTAAAAAATGTAAGTATGTTTATGTTTATTTTTGTTAGTTCTGTTTACCTTTATTTCAGTTTTGAACAAGCAGTTTTCAACATTTCAATATTTTTTGGCATTGTCAATAAACAAGAAAAACTTAAGTTATTTTTTGCTTAAACCAGTTATCAGAAACATATATTATGTTTGCCTTATGAACTTTAAGTTTATGAAAGGGAAAACGAGATTAATAAAGATATATAATAATTTTTATGCAGGGGTTCCATTAGACTTGAAATTTCAAGGGTTCCGCAAGGGTCAAAAGGTTGAGAAAAGCTGCCTTAAGGACCTGTCCCACGGCAACTTTTTTGGCGACTGCCGGCATCATTAACTGACATATCAGGTCACTGAAAAATTTGCGGTGTGATAAGGCATGATGCGGCTTGATAACGTATTGTTGCGTGGTGTTTTTTCAAGTGTCGCAACATTATTTTTGTCACAGCTGGATTTTGAAATGTTCAAAATCTTTTCGTGACCCAGATATGATGCCGGCAATCGTCGAAAAAATCGCAAAGTGGGACAGGCCCTTTAGAGCAACCAAGGCAGATCATAGTTCATAGTTTAGATGGAGTTTGTAGTTTTCAATAGCGTCATGGCTGTTGGGAAGAAGCTGTTCCTGAAGCTGACATTACGGTTTTGTACAGAAGATACAGACACATGTACCATCTTCCCGATGGCAGGAGTGAAATGAGAGTGTACTCTTGGCAGTGTGGGTCATTGATTATGTTGGCTGACGTTTTGAGGCAGTGCCTCACATACTGTAGATCCACCATGGAGTGCCTGTGGCACGGCATTTTCTGAAAACACTGGGGTGGCTATTTCTACGTGGCAATTCACAATGAAATGCAAGGGGCAAGATTAATTTTGAAGTAATGTAGGATTATCAGGAGGTAACTGGTACACAGCAGGATCCCATTATTAGGCAAAGATAGACACAAAGTGGAATAGGAATAGGAATATTTTATTGTCACATATGACTAGGTACAGTGAGATTCTTTGCTTGCATACACAATGTATACACTGAGTAACTCAGTGAGTCAGGCACCATCTCTGGAGAAATAGGATAGGTGATGTTTGGGGTCAGGACCCATCTTCAGATATTATCAGACAGTTTGCCTCTTGTGACGTTGTAACTTGAAGCTGACGCCAGAGACGAGCATGGAACCACATGCACCCCCCAGTGTGGTTCTGAAGGGCTGTTGCTCTTGGGTGAGTCATATTCCTGATGTGACGTTAAGCTGGGAATCTGCTGAGAAGATGGGAATCTGCTGCCTATATTCAAGTGCGAGCAGCAGTGTTGTCCCTGGTGCTGTGGATAACCCTCTCCCACATACGTCATAAGCAGCAACCGTGGCCATGATGGCCTTGTGCTGCCCACGGGGTTAACTCCTACATTGTGGCAGTGACTGTATTTCCAATCGGTGTTTGGCAACATCTTCAAGTTATGAAGAAGAAAAACGTCTCTCTCCATTCCCATTCCTTTTCCTTCCTTCTTTCTCTTCTGGAATACAATTCCTGGAATGTATCTTACTGTAATCCTTGCCATCTTCACCAAAACAATGCAGACTAAATTAACCTCATTGCTTGCTCATGGGCTGTGGTTCCCAGGAAACCCAGGGACAACGGGTGAGGTTTAGGTTTTTTTAGTTTAGAGATACAACTCGAAAACAGGCTCTTCAGAGTTCACACTGACAAGCGATCCTCGCACACTAGCACTATCCTACACACACTAGGGACATTTTACAATTTTTACTTAAGCCAATTAACTTCCAAACCTGCACGACTTTGGAATGCGGGAGGAAACCGGAGCACCCAGGGAAAACCCATGCCAATGCAGTGAGAATGCACAAACTCCGTACAGACAGCACCCATACCCAGGATTGAACCCAGGCCTCTAGTGCTGTAAAGCAGCAACTCTACCGCTGCACCACCTCTTCCTTCTCCGTTAGTTACTGAGGGTGGACAATTCTGAATTTCACAGACAGGTCAACTGAGAGGTTCTGTACAGATTTCAGCCACTTAAGTAATGCAAAATGAAATATGTGTTGTCACAGTAAACCTTGAAGCACCAAGTTCAAACCTGCTGTATGTTGGTATCCCACAGTTTAGTATAGTTTCATGTAGTTTGTTACATTATTGTCATGTTTACTGAGGTGCAGTGCGAAAGCTTCTGCTTGTGTGCTATCTAGTCAACGAATAAACTATACATGCTTACAATCACGCCATCCACAATACACAGATAAAGGAGAAAGGCTACAACAGTGAGTGCAAGATAAAATCAGATTAAAGATAGTTCAAAGGCCTCCAGAGGTAGATGGGAGTTTAGGACCATCTCATCAACTGGAGAGTTGATGAGATGACCATTCAGTTGCCTGATAACAATTGGGAAGAAACTGTCTCTGAATCTGGGGATCTGCCTTTTCAAACTTCTGAACCTCTTTCCTGATGGGAGAGGGGAGAAGAGTGAGTGATCGGGATGAGACTGATCTTTGGTTATGCTGGGGCCTTGCCGAGGCAGCATGAAGTGTAGATGGAGTCGATGGAAGGGAGGTTGGTTTGTGAAATGGTCTGGGCTACGTTCTCAACCCTCTGAAATTTCTTGTGGTCTTGGATGGAGTTGTTCCTAAACCAGGCTGTGATGCATGAAATGTTTGTTTTAAGGTGCAACTGTAGAAGTTGGTGATGGTTGTTAGGGACATGATGAACTTACTAAGCCTTGTTAGAAGTAGAGGTGTTGGTGTGCGGTCTTGGCCACAGCGTTGATGTGGCTGGTCCAGGACAAATTACTGGTGACATTTACGTCTAGGAACTTGAAGTTTTCGACCATCTCTATTTTGGCGCCATCAATGTGTAAGATTACCTCCCTCCTATTCACAGTGTTCCAGCGAGCACTAAGACTTTGGCCATTTTGACCCTGAGATGACTGCACCAACCTCCAGCCAAGTGCAGTGGGAGTCGGCAGAGTTGGCTTGCAGTGTCTCATATAAGCAAATAATGTGGTTTAGGTTTATAATGATTACATGTACTGAGATACAGTGAAACGCTTTGTTTTGCATAGTCTCCAATCAAACCAAATAAAGCCATACATGACACAATCAAGCCAAACGTGTACATTATGTAGAGCCAATAGAAAAATACAGAGTGGGCAACTGGAAATGGTGCTAGATTGTACAAGCAGGAAACTGCAATTGCTGCTTTACGAAATAAGACGTAAAGTGCTGGAGTAGCTTAGCCAGTCAGACAGCATCTCTGGAGAACATGGATAGGTGACGTTTTGGGTCTAGAACCTTCTTCTGACAGTAGATTTGCAGGTGGAAAAGAGATTGGGGCGGTTGTGTCGGATGGTAGTAGATCCTCCTGTGGGACCAGCACGCCAGGAGTCAGCACGCCGCCCCGACATCTTGCACAGTAGGTCTGGTTAATGTTGTGGGCAGGACCACAGACAAGTAGACTACCCCCCACCACACTACTGCACAGTACACCCACATATTTGCTAATCACTGCAGCCAGCCAAGTACCAGATTACATACATCAAAGGCAGATTTTAAATCAAAGCCTGAGGAAGGGCTTGGACTCAAAAGGTCACCTCTCCATTCCCTCCACAGACGCTGCCTGACCCGCTGAATTCCTCCTGCACTTGTGTTTTGCATCTGCAGTTCTTCGTGTCTCCAAAGGCAGATTTCACTGGTATTAACTCGCTAACATGCCCACTGCGTCCCCCTAAATATTGATGCTATGGGCAGGGTGGCAGGAGGTTTTGAGGTGTGGTTTATACTGGCCTGGTGGATGGCAAGCTACTGTTTAGAGAGGACATGCTTTTCATTGGGGGCATGCGAGGCAGCTGAGGGTGGAGCCGCCCACAATGGATCCACTGGTGGGGTGGTAGCTGATGCGTGTGTGTGACTGATGGTTTATTTGCAGTGCTGACTGCCCCTGGCTGCATTGACACCTGCCCCCTTTCTTTTCCAGTGCAAGTCCTGCATCCCCGAGATAGCTGGAAAAAATGTGAGTACCATTGATTGTGCTCTGGTTAAGTGTTGCTGTGGGTACAGCTGGCAGTGGAAGGGGCACAGGGTACCCTGTGTGAAGATGGATGGCAGGTTACAGAGGGGCAATGCATGGCTGGCAGTAGGCTATGGGGGAGCAATGCATGGCTGGCAATACGTTACGGGGAGGGCAATGAACAGCTGGCTGTAGGCTATGGGGAGGAAATGAATGGTTGGGCAGGGTATGTGTGGGTGCCCTTTGGTTGAACAATGGGCTCCACACCTTGTGGAGATTAGACTCGGCCCCTGATGGGCACAAGGAAAGGTTCTGATGAAACATCATCCTTCCCATCTGAAGGGTGGAATTCTCCATGGGATGGTCTGCTGGGGAAGGTGTATCCTTTTTTCTGAAGTGGAATTAATTTGATGCGTTCTTTATCAATCTCCCGCAGGATGCCAGTGAACTGCTCAGAGCAAAGGTAATTAGCAGCGTGCCGAGCTTCCTGACCAACTACTTACGGAAATAAGGCAGGGACGAGGTGCAGCAAGGGAGGGGGTGTTGTGGATTGCAGAGTAGAACATGCTGAGTGTTCTGAGTCTGGTTATCAGAATGGTGGTTAGTGCGCTCGGTACATCAAGGCCTGTTGGATCTCCCAGTTGTTGACCATTCTAGCTCCCCATCCCATTCCCACGCTGACCTCTCGGTCCTGGGCCTCCTCCATTGCCAGGGTGAAGCCACACACAAACCGGACGAACAGAACCTCATATTCTGCTTGGGTAGCTTACAACGGTATTGAATTCTCCAATTTTAGTTAACTTCCTACCACCCCAAAGCTCTGCCCTGTTCTCTCCCATCCCCCTCCTCTGCCCCAACTAGACTCTCAAATACTCCCCCCCCCCCCTCCTCCCCCCCCTTCCCCCCCCCCCCCCCCCCCCCCTACTTTCCTCCCTCTAGCTTCGCAATTCTCAACTCTTCAATTCTGTCTCACACCTTATGCTCTTATCTCTGGCATTAGCTCCAACCATTTTATCAACCACCCTTGCTTGCATCAATTAACTGCCAAGCTGTGTTCTGACTCCTCTAGCTTTCTTCACCCCCACCCCCCTCCCCTCCAAAGATCTTATAGCTTCGCTATAAGATCTTTGCTCCCCTCTACTGACAATCAGCATGAAGAAGAGTCTGAACCCGAAATGTCACCTGTCCATGTCTTCCAGAGATGCTACCTGACCCGCGGAGTTACTCCAGCACTTTGTGTCCTTTGTAGTTAGTTATCAGCTGTGACACTGGGCAGTCAGGTGAGCAATTGAGCATGTCTCACAAACAAAGACACAAAGTGCTGGAGTAACTCAACAGGTCTGGAGACCATGGATAGGCAATGTTTTGGGTCAGGACCCTTCTTCAGACTCCTCTCTTGACCTGCTGAGTTACTCCAGCACTTTGTGGCTTTTTTTTGTCAACCAGATTCTGCAGTTCCTTGTGTGAAGTTGTCTCACCCACTGGCAGGTGCAGGGCAGCCTGCAGTTTGTGCATTTGTTTTCAATAATCTGCCCAAGGTTGTTAATTGACAGTTCCCCCTGTGGATTGGAAGTAGGTGGGGTCTCTGAGGGAGAGGCAGAAATGAAATCAAACCTGTCCGTCCGTGAAAGGAGGAGAGCTTTCCTGGTATCTCACTTGCCTCGGGGCTGTGAGCATGCGGATACCTGTCACTGCCCTGCGGTGTTTAACAGTAAAGGCTCTAAGGTATTTCTTTGTGTGATCATTTGATGCAAGGCTGATGTAAATCATTCACCCCAAACCCCACCAGCCTGGAGCCCTGTCTGTGGTGAGTTGGTTGGCGGTGTTACACTTGTGAGTGATTTCAGGGGATGGCTGATACGGTGGCTTCGGTTCAGAAGGTCAGGCTGGGAACACTCGCATGCAAATGGGGCTAGTGTAGATGGGGCATGTTGGTCAGCATGGACAAGTTGGGCTAAAGATCCTGTCTCCACGCTGTAAGACTATGACTCTCAGTCCTGACCATTTGGTGATCAAAAGACAAAGGAGTAAAATTAGGCGATTCGGCCCATCGAGTCAATCATGAGTGATGTATTTTTTCCCTCTCAACCCCTTTCCCCTGCTTTCTCCCTGTAACTATGGACAACCTTATCAAGAACCAGTCCATCTGTGCTTTAATGTCTTGGCCTTGTGAGCTGCCCATTCTGTCACATCAGCAGTGGTCGCTGACAACACAGACATCCTGTTCCAGGGGGGGAACGGCGGTGTCGCAAGCCCCCCACCCCCCGGCCCAGACTCACTATAGACCTATGTCCAATTGGCTGTGACCTGACTGTCACACCCACTCAGCTGTGCAGACATGCATGCTCGTGACTTTGCAACAAGGGCTGAGTTTCTTCGCCCACACTACAGAAGCTTTGGGAAGTCGGCCGGCACTCCCTCCGTGTGGAAGTCATTAACTCCATGGCTGGCTGCCAGGCATGTAGATGTTTTCACAATGGGACTCGGGGAGGCCAGGCAGGGGTAAAGTCGGTTGCATCACTGAAGCAGGAATTGAAAGAGATGTTGGGAATGGATCAAAGTCAAGATAGTGGAACTGCCAGTGAGGCGAGGCCATTCAGTTTCATCTTTGCCCCCTGCTGCTAGCATCACAAATATGCTCTGGAACACTTTGTTAACTCATTATAAATGTTCTAGAGATGGGATAGGCAGGTCTATTTCCCACTCACAGATTCTTATTACTTCAAAAATAAACTTCATTCAGAATGAAAACTCTATACCAAACCAAAACAGCACTATGGCGCAGCAGTAAAGCTGCTGTCTCACAGTGCCACATACCCAGGTGTGTGTGACTATACCTGGGACTGCAGTGTGTGTGTGGCTGATGTTTGGGTGATTGTACCAGTACCTGTAACTGTGGGGTGCTTGACTGTACTTGAACCTGCGACTATGGTGTGTGTGACTGTACCTGTGATTACAGCGTGGCTGTTGACTGGACCTATACCTGTGATCTCTGGGTGGACATACCTGTACTGCCCTAATTTTGTCAAAATTGAGGGGTTTCTTTTTTGGGTGGGGGGGGGAGGGGGGTATTTGAGATATGCTCTACATAATGGTGAACAAAAAAAAGTCTTCTCTGAGTACAATTTGAAAATATTTATACCAGAGAAGTAAGAAATTCCAGCACAGAGAGCTGAAAGTAAATCACGTTTTCCTCATTTACAAGAAAATGCCTTTCTGTCAGTTGCTTCCTTTTGTCAAAGTACGGCAGTGTAGTCGTTGCAGTTCTGGTCCACTCCATTCACCCCACCGTCTCTCAGTCACAATGGCTGCAGAACTGTTGACACCCCCCCCCCCCCCCCCCCCCCCCCCACCCTCCCTCATCGCCTGTGGAAATGTAACTAACTTTGCCTTGAGACCTGCACTTCACAGTGACTAATTTAAGCACTTTTGTTTTTGCCTTGGCAGACTGAGAAAGGTCAGAAAGGTGAACCGGGAATCCCTGGACTGAGTGGTACCCCGGGCAGAGATGTGAGTATTCCAAGCGGTTGTTCACAAACTCTGCACACTAAAAACAGCATTGGGGCATATATTTAAATAAGGGCAGGCGTATTTCAGAGAGGCCAGTGGTGATTGGGGGAGGGAGAGTGAGGCAGGAAATTCTGAAAAATGTAAGACGAGCAGCTTGAAATCTGTTTATCCCAAGAGTTTAGTTTAGTTTAGAGATACAGTGCTTTACAATCCACAAATCTTCAATCTCTCACACTCTTATTGTCCTTTTGTCAGGTTGTAAACTAGACTAAGGGCAATATAACTGATCAGGAAATACTGATGTCCTTTATTGCACCTATTTGATTTTTCAAGTAATAGGAAACAGAAGGGTAAAGATTACAGATGAATAATTTCAAAGATATAAAACTTGCACGTCACCCATGTGCTGTCAGAATATAAAAGGTGCTGTGAGTCATAAAATTGACTGTTTGGCCATGCCTGAGCCAACTGGTTTGAGAAACTGCTGTCTGAGGTTTCTAGGGTCTTCATCGGTAAGGGGTGGAAGTGGTTGCTGGGGTTGATCTCCTGGAATGCAACCTTGACACACTGTGTCCCACTGTCACCCACATCCAGTGGTGATTGTGTGTCACCAAGTTAGGGCTTTATTCTTTTGTTCAAAGAATTAAAAACTTAGAGGTTTTCAAAATGTGAGAGGGATGACAGAATGATGGAAAAGCTTTTCCCACTGAGAGTAGGGAAGATTCAAACAAGGTGATGTCATAATACTGACTGAAGTTTTGGTAATGCCTGAGGGAACTGGTTTGAGAGAACTGCTGTCTGAAGTTTGAAGGTGGTGGAGGGTTCTTCATTTCGGTAATTGGGTGGATATGGTGGGAAGGCTGGGGGTTATGATCTGAGCGCTGGTAAATGGACACCTTGACATTATGTGTTTGTCATAGAACTGTCGCCCATTTCCGTAATTGTGCAGGACCTTGTGTGGCATGCTTGTTGTGCCACTGGCCTTTACCCATGTGGCCCATATCCTTCTAAACCTTTCCCATCCATGTAACTATCCAGGTTTATTTTAAATGCTGTTATAGTACTTTCCTCAGCTACCTCTTAACCTCGGGTGCTGTAGGTGTGGAGTTTGTACATTTTCCCTGTGACCACGTGGGTTTCCTCCGGGTGCTCCGGTTTTCTCCGACATCCCAAAGATGTGTCTCCAAACTAAACCTCATTGCATTTTTACATTGTTGCAAAACCAGTCAACAAATTTCTCCAGTGTGAAATATCTCATCATTTGTGCTGTGTGGATTTTATATTAATTGGTCTAGGAGTTCCACCCAGTGCGCACTAACCATGGAGCCACATGGGTCACACACCCTCCAGCATATTGGCACTGTGGATGCTGAGCTGAATTCTTGGAACGTGTTGCCTCGTTGGGTGTAATTATTATGCAAAGAATCTCAGGCCTGGGCTTGCACCTTGGTTCTTCATTGGCTTGCTAACCCTCTTTCTTTGGCATTTTTGTTTCCCCAGGGAAAGCCAGGAGAGAAGTGCATCATTGGGCCGAAGGGCACTAAGGTTTGCCACTAATCCTCCGCGGTGTCTCCTTCAATCGCTTCCAGAGGTGTCCAGTGGAATTGGTGGTTGGGCCATGAAGGGGGATTCTGACATGTGACTGTTGCTGGGCCAATACTCGTCAGGGGAGAGCCTCAGGCAAACGTAAAAATAGTTTGACTGGGATATGCGGAAAGGAATTTGTTATGATAAAAAGTGATCATGCCAACTGACAGGAGTTATATTTAGCTCCCCTGACTGAGCTGTCAATAAGTTAAATGGCAGTAATAATCATGCAATCATGTGATCTTTGATTCCACCCTCTCCCTTGAGCCTCACAACCGCCATGTCATTAAAACCTCCTTCTTTCACCTCCGCAACATCGCCAAAATCAGACCCTCTTTCACACCTCCCGCTGCTGAAAGACTCATCCATGCCTTCATCTCCTCCCGACTGGACTACTGCAACTCACTTCTCCTTGGCATCATCTCCACCTACATCAACAGACTTCAACTGGTCCAGAACGCAGCCACCCGACTCATCACCCACACCAAATCCTGGCATCGCATCACTCCAGACCTCAAACAACTTCACTGGCTTCCCATCTCCTACCGGATCACCTACAAAATCCTGGTCCTCACCTACAAAGCCCTCCACCATCTGCCCACCCCCCCATATCTCACTGACTTCCTCTCCCCCTACCAACCCTCATGGTCCCTCAGATCCACATCAGCCGGTCTCCTCTCCATCCACAAATCCAACCTCCGCAGTTTTGGGGACAGAGCCTTCTCCAGGGCAGCTCCCAGGCTCTGGAACTCCCCCAACTGATCCGCAATTCCGTGTCCCTCACCATCTTCCAGTTCCGCCTCAAGATCCATCTCTTCACCTCTGCCTATCCTTAGCCCCACGTCCCCCTCCCTTTTCATCTGTGCTTGAATTGCCTCATATTGTGTTTTGAATTGAATTCTGTCTTTAATTTGTGTACTAGTCATGTCTCTACTATTTATTTCATTCCGCTTACATGTTTTTCCTCTACTTGCTAAGTTTTTGTAAGGTGTCCTTGAGACTCTTGAAAGGCGCCCATAAATAAAATGTATTATTATTATTATTATTATTATGCAATCCCTGCAAATGGCAAGAAGGCCATTCCCCATCAATTCTGCAAGCCCCACTTTCCCACCTCTCCATGCAGCCCTGCACCTTTGTTTCTTTTGAGCATTGATCCACCCCAAGAGATGTCGCCTTTGGATCAGCCTCCCATCCCAGACCCATGTCTCTGCTGGACAAGTTAAACTACTCTCCTCTGCCTATAAGTGATCAGTCGCTCCATTCCCTGCATATCCATAAAAGCATCTTAAACATCACTGTTGTATCTGCCTCCACCACCACCCCTGGCAGCATGTTCCAGACTCCCACCTGTGAGAAACCTGCCCCTCACATCTCCTTTAAACTTTTCCCCTCTCACCATAAAGCTATGCCCTCTAGTCTTTGACATTCCACCTTGGGGGAAAAATGTTCTACCTATCTATGTCTTGCATAATTTTAGTTTACTTTAATTTAATTTTGAGATACAGCGCGGAAACAGGCCCTTCGGCCCACTGAGTCCGCATCGACCAGCGATCCCCGCATAGTAACACGATCCTACACACTCAAGGGACAGTTTACATTTACTCAGCAAATTAACTTACAAACCATATACTTCTATCAGCTCTCTCCGCAACCTTCATTGCTCCAGAGGAAACAAAAATCCAAGTCTGTCCAACCCCGTCTTACAGCTAATACCCAGTAATGTAAACTCGGTTTCTACTACCACAATTGTTGGCCGACCCAGTGAGTGTTTCCTGCATTTCTTGTTTTTATTTCAGATCAGTAGCAGGTTTTTGAGTTTGATCAGTGTTTTATAAAGGTTCCTTTTGACCTCCTAGCTCTATATTTCTACTTATAAAGCTCAGATCCCACGTAGTTTTTACCCCTTTCCTAAAGTGCCTTTGATCTTCTGACAAACAGAGAACAGTGTAGATAGATCCCAGGATCTCTTAGTTCATGCACCCTTTTGTAGAAATGCTGAGATCAACCAATAGTCTGAAGAAGGGTCTCAACCTGAAACGTCGCCTGTCCATGTTCTCCAGAGATGCTGCCTGATCTGTTGAGTTACTCTGGGATTTTATTTTGTAAACAAGCATCTGCAGTTTCTTGATTCTAGCATTAAATACCCTCTGTCATCCATCTGCTCATTCCACCGCTCCATCAACAACTCCAGGAAGCCTATTTATATGCTCCTCACAGTTCACACTACATTCGTGCTCTGTGTCAATGGTACACCATCAGTCATTAATATATATGAAGGAAACTCGTCGTCTTGTACCAGCTCCTGGTAATCTATTGTCTAAACTCCACTGTCCACCTCCCGCCCAGCTGGAAACTACCCTTCAATATTACCCGTCTGAAGAAGGGTTTCGGCCCAAAACATTGCCTATTTCCTTCGCTCCATAGATGCTGCTGCACCCGCTGAGTTTCTCCAGCTTTTTTGTGTTCCTTCGATTTTCCAGTATCTGCAGTTCCTTCTTAAACACTTCAATATTACCCATTGTGTCCTGTCACATATTCAATATTCTGTGCGTTGTTCCTGCTAGAATAGATTATTCCATTTAGACTTATTGTGTACTATTTTTCCACTTCATTTATTGGTGATTCACGCCATCTTTGTTTCTTTGTCTCTCTCAGATGATGCATCATCAAAATATTCTTTGAATGTAGTTAATCCTGATTCACCTTTGAAACATTCATGCAGGTTTTCTCCTCATCAATCCACAAAAGTCGACCTCTCCCCCCCCCCCCCCCCCCCCCCCCCCCCCCTGCATTGGTCAGTGTTCCCTCGCGTACCTTGTCTGAGCCCCTTGTGTTTTTTGATTCAGTCGCGGGCTGTGGGAGTCACTGGCGCGATTGACAGTTAATATCCACTCCAGCTCTAGAATTGTTTCAGCCGCTGGTGGAGATATCCCCCAAGGCTCTGGAAATGTTTTTGTCGTTGCTGAAGATGTCCCCACTGCTCTGGAAGTGTTTTGGTTCTGGTGGAGATGTCTGTACTTGCATCCTGCCCTATCTTGGACCAGGCCACTGGATCCCACTGCCTCCACAGTTCTGTAACCTTTCACCAGGTTATATTGTCTGCCTTTATTTCACTCCTCTTTGCAAAACAGACTACTTGACATTTTTCTACATTAAACTCCATCTCCCATATCTTTGCTCAACATATCCATATCCCTTTATAACCTCTTCATGTCCTTTTCACAAGTTACTTACCTTCCTTTGTGTCATCAGTACATTATCTCCTTTCAGAGCCTTTATCCAGCCATTAATATAAATTGTAGAACGTTGCGGCCCCTTCACCAATCCATGTGATACACCACTCACTATATGTTGCCAACCTGGTAAAAAAAAAATCAAGCCCACCAACCAACCTTGCCCAACAACCAACCTTGCATCCTTGCCAATGTGTGACCCTTCCACCAAGGGGTTTTACTTTTAGCAGTAACCCTTGATGCAGCATCTTCTGGAGTGTGCTGTGTTCACTCTCTTACTGAACTTGTGCTGCTGTGGTTGTGAAACTTGCATTCTGTACAATCTGCAGCTCAGGCACTGATGAACCTGGCCATTTGTGGCAGGCACAGAACATAGCACAGTACAGCCCAGGAACATGCCTTTTGGCCCACAATGTCTGTGCTGAACATGATGCCAAGACCAACACTTACCTGCCTGCACATAACCCACTCCCTGCATACCAATATGTCCAACCAAAAGTCTCTTAAATGCCACTATCATATCTGCCTCAAAAACAACCCCTGTTCCAGGCACTTATCACACTTATAATACTTGCCCAGCATATCGCCATTATATTTTGCCCCTCTCACTTTAAAGCTATGTCATCTAACTTAGGATATTTTCCTCCTGTGAAAAAGATTCTGACTGTTTACCCTATCTATGCCTCGTCATTCTATATCCTATTCTATCAGGTCACTTTGCAACCTCTGACATTCCAAAGAAAACAATCCAAGTCTGTCCAACCTCTACATGTAGCTAATATCTCCAAATGCAGGTATCATTCTGGTAAACCTCCTCTTCCCTTTCCAAAGCTTTCACATTCTTGATGTAATGGGGCGATCAGAACTGCACGCAATACTCAAAATGCAGCCTATCAACCCTATCACCACTTCCACAGCCAACAATGGACCATTGTGGGCTCGTACTGTGCTTGGTCATCCGTGCCAGCTCTGATTGTATCTTTTGATACCTCTAGTTTCCCTTTCCCCTGACTCTGTCTGTAGAAGGGTCTCGACTAGAATTGTCGTCTGACCATTTTCTCCAGAGATGCTGCCTGACCCACTGAGTTATTCCAGTATTTTGTGTCTATCTTCAAAGTCCTATAGAGGCTACATCATGACTTCCTGGCTCTTGTGCTTAATGCCCTGACCTAGAAAGGCAAGCCTACAGCACACTCTCTCTGGCACTCTGTCTACCTGCACGGTAAATCGTGCTGTTACTGAGCCTGTCTGTTCTGTGCCGCAGGGGGATCCGGGAGCCGTGGGACCAGAGGGCCTTGCCGGAGAGTCGGGATCACCGGGACTACCGGGAACTCCAGGGGTAGGAATTCCAGGAAAACCGGTGAGTGTCTCATGCAGGATTGCGGGGGAGGTGACGGGGGGGAAACAACAACAGCACACCAGCCCTGCCGCGTGGGATACTGGTCAATGCTCCGCCCACCCACCATTAGTTGAGGTCAAAACACGGGGTGGGTGTGTGGTGACCACATTGACTCTCAAGGGTACTGTCCATGCCTTCTCTCCTCACTGCCTCCCTCTCTTCCCCTCGCTCCGCCCCACATCCCCCAGCGTCTTCTGCACTCTCCCCTCAGAACCCCTTTCAGTGCGTCTGCCCTTCATGCCCTCATCCTGCCAGTCCATGCCAGTCCTCCCGGCAGCTTGACTGTTAGTTATCGCTCAGCAACACCTTCTCCGTGGTCTGCAGTTCTGATGGTTGTTTCCTTTTATATTCCAAAGGGGAAAACCGGGAGGTTCACCCAGATCAAAGGGAGACTCGGTGAGTTTCTTCGACTGCTGTGGCTCAACACGTCAAAGGGCGACCGTCCCTCTGCCCTTTCCTCCATCCTACTGCCTATCCCCCCCCCTTCCCCCTTCCCCCCTTCTTCCCCCTTCCCCCCCCCCCCCCCCCCCCCCCCAGGCATAATTGTCCGGCACAACTCCACTGCCCATCAGGCTGCCTTCTGTCCTCTCCAGACCCATCCTGGTCTCCGGGGAGGGAGGATTGACTTCCCAGCAGCTGCTATGAGCAATCTGGGAGTGATTTTAAACAACTCTTGGTGTGTGTGGGCAGATGTTGGGGGCCAGTGCTCCCTGGTGCTGTGGTGTTGGCAGGAGATGGGGGAGAGGGTGTGTTGCACAGAGGGGGCAGATAGGCAAGGAAGGAGCAAACTGGCTGCCCGCTGATTGGCACGTCAGGGGCAGGAGACCAGTGGGGACTGTGGGCATTGGTGGTATACTTGTGAAATGTTCCGGGCGGGGAACACTTAGTGAACCAGCAAGTGATGGACATCGGAACCGATGAAAACCATCAGTGTAACATCAACACCCTGCTGTGGATACAGGGCGCAGCTGCCTCACAGCGCCAGAGGCCCGGGTTCAATCCTGACCTTCGGCACTGTTGTTGTGTGGAGTTTGCTCGTTTCCCCCTGTGACTTCATGGGTTTCTAGCCCACACATCCTTGAATCGTGCATGTTGGTAATTTAAGTCATCCACAGTCCAGGGATAAATGATAAAGCGTACAACATTTAGTGCAAGATAAAGTCTGATTAAAGATAGGTCCCCAATCAGGTAGTTGGGAGGTCATGACCGGACCCTAGCTGATGAGAGGACTGTTTAGCTGCCTGGAAACAGCTGGGCAGAACGTTGGGATGTCATCTATCTGGTGAGCCCTACCCAGACACAGCCTGATCCGCTGATTTCCTCCCAAACATTGTGTTAGAGACACTCAGCTGGTTGGGCAGCGTTTGTAGATACAGTCAAAGCCTCAGGCCGATGGCCCTTCATCAGAACTGCCATCTTGTTTCCTGCCATTGAGCAACCGAGGAGAAGTGAAAGACTGGGGGGTTGCTGGGTGGGGGTTTGGATGACAAGGTTGACAGTCTTGATCCTTTTCCCCAAATTCCACCTTAAAATTGAAGGTGCCATCGTGAATGTGAAATGCACAAGGAGATATCATCAACTGAGAAAGATTTTGGTCAACCTGACAGGTCGTGCCTGCCTCAATCTTCTGATGGGTGGAACATTGCCAGCAGGTGGCCGCAAATATTTCAAACTATGAGAAAAATGATGCAAATATTTCCATCTTGCCTGAAGAAGGCTCTCGACCTGAAACGTCACCCATTCCTTCTCTCCAGAGATGCTGCCTGTCCCAGTTGCCTGAGTTATTTCCTAAAAGCTGCCTGAGTTACTCCAGCTTTTTGTGTCTATTTTACATCTTCCCAACCTGAAAAGTCACCTATCCATGCTCTCCCAAAATGCAGTCTGAACTGCTAAACTACTCCAGTACTTTGGTCTTTATTTGTAAGCCAGCATCTGTACTTCCTTTTTTCTGCAAATATATCCTCCCGTTTCTTGGTTTGTGTGTTTGTTGTGTGTTGGTTAATAGCTCAGTCTTAAGGTGATGTTGCTCTGAGTGCACGCGTCAGTGGGAAGTAGGGAGGATATTTGTACTCAAAGGATTCTCGTCTCCTCTGAAACTTGGCGCTCACCACACCTTGGTCTTTTCTCTTTGATAGGGTGAACCGGGACTGCCTGGGCCAAAGGGAGAGAAGGTGAGTCACTCTGGTTCCAACAGGTGAGGGAGAATGGGATAGGGGGCCTGGAACTGGTGCATGTCAGGGTGGGGTCTTTAAAGAGGGGTCTGGGGACTGAGGGTCATGGGGGTAAAAGCGGAGGAAGAGATAGATGGGATATTCGGTGTTGGCAAGGACTGAAAGGACCACATTTCCTATCTCTGTGCTATACTCTTCTATGATCCAGTTTTGTTCAGCGCCTATTCCGCTTGGGTAGCTTACAACCTAACGGTATGAACATTAAATTCTCCAATATTAAGTTACCCTCCATCCCCCCTCCACTCTCTTTCCTGTGCCCAACGTCACACTCTGGTACGCACCCATTTAGTCAACTAACCCACCCCTCTTCTCCTTCCACCTACATCCCTCCCTCTAGCTTTCCATAATTTCACTCTCCTCCCCTTAACTGACATACATTTTCTCCTTTTCACTTCTAGCCTTTGTCACTAACTCCACCCATCTGTCAATCAACCCCTCCCTCCATCACCTGTATCCACCTATCACTTGCCAGGCATTGTCACCTCTTCTCCAGTCTCCTCAACCCTCAGCATTCAATATCAAGGAGGTTCCCGACCCGAAACGTCGCCTGTCTATTCCCTCCACAGATACTGCCTGACCTGCTGAGATACTCCAGCACATTGAGTTTTGTCTTTTCTTCTGATAATTTCTTCTTTTGCCTTGTACTAAGGGGTCAGAGGCGATAAGCAGATCCCAAACTTCTGCATAGCCACCCCTTGTCTCTTGCGTCCTGTGGAAATGTGCATCCTTACCACTTGTGACACTTGCAAATGTGGGGCACAGCTGTGGGTCATATTTGCACATGAGCTCTGGCAGTGATGGAGTGTGGACAGCGTTGCATAGTTGTACGATATTGGGGAGGCGTTTGGAGGATCCAAAGTCAGTTCATTCTCCAGACACCAGAGAATTCTGAGCCGGGTTCCATCTTTCATTAACAATCCCTGCAATTTACTCCATGCATCCACTAACTAGCCTGCTCCATGACAATGGCCTCTCCCCATCACCACCACTTGCCACCCTCACCTCAAATTCACCTCCAGTTCTGAACCCTCCAGAACAGCGTCGAGTCAGTAATGGCCAACTCTTGTCCGCAGGGAGACCAGTGTGGGCTTTGTCCCACAGAAGCAGAGGAAGAACAGGCTGCGGAAAATCCAAAAGCACCTCAGAAAACAGGCTTCAGGGCGGAAACATAGAAAGTAAAATCCATCGAGCCCGCAGCCATTCCTCAGGAAACTTACCCACAAACAGTAGACACAAGACACAGCAGAGACACTACCCTCCCCTTTCACCACTCATCCACCCCAAGAACCTCGTGCTGGGGGAGGCAAAAAAGTGGTAAAAACCCAGGTTGTTGGACTAGAGATCTACGTGAGTTCGACAGGAGATCACCAGGTCTTACCTATCCTCTGCCCCTGGTACGTTAAATATGGTGAAGATGCAGGATGGCATATACACGTCCACAGATTTATTGCAGAGATCACCATTGCCTGAAACATGCGATTATTATTGATTATAATTAATAGAAATCCACTGCTTCCTGGGGCAGTGAATTATATAGAAATCTCAGTTTTAGAAAACTAGGTGCAGGAGTGGGGCCATTCGGTGCCCTTCGAGCCTGCCCCGCCGATCTTATATTCAATATGATCTAAATCCAAAGGCTGATCAGCCAACTTTCCGTATCCTGCAGGAATTAATCCTGTAAACCTTCTCTCCATACATCCTTTCCTGGACCCCCCTTTAGCCAGTACAAGGGTCTCACAATACTGTCTACACTGCAGCAAGACCTCCGTGTTTTTTACTCAATATAGCCAATGCCAAAACTCCTGGCCTTCCTGATTGCTTGCTGCACCTCATACTACCTTCTGTGGCAGAGAGTTCGCAGCTCCTCCTCATTTAGAAAAAACTCACCACTCTGTGAATGAAAATTAGTATTTTCATCTCATCACTCAGTAGCTATCTAAGGATTTCCCCTCCTCCTATCCTTAAACGTCCGCAAATTTTGATATATTACACTTGGTTCCCTCCCCAAATCTGTGAACAACTGTCCTGCACCGACCCTTGCGGAACCCCGCAACATCGGAAATAACTCTCTGCTGCATCTAGCCTGTACCCCAATTACCCCCCCCATAATTTTTTAAGCAATATTTTGCACCTTGAAGCCTTTTGGAAGTCTATAAGATCCCCCCCTCAATCTTCTCAAAGAATTCTAGCGAGTTAAACAACTTCCTATAGTTACCCGCCTTCTGTGTTACTTTCCTTTTTTACATATAGTTGTTATAGGGTGGCCTTAACATTGGGACCGGGCCTGCTCCAGGATTTTGGAACAATTATCACCAATGCATCCACAATCCCCACCGATTTCTCAGCCCGGGGATGTATCCTCCCGTCTCTCACAAAACCATGTTGGTTCTGTCCGATGAAGTCATGTTTATCCAAGTGCCCCAGTCTAACATTTACCCACCACCGATGTTAGACTAACCGGTCTATAGTTACCCGCCTTCTTTTTTCATATTAAAAAGTCCTGCCACATCCCTGGGGAATCAGTTTGGTGATCACCTTGCTCTGTACTCGCCTCCCTAAGACCCAAGAATGTAATCTTTCCTCAGATTCCTGCAGACCAAATTTCCCTAATACACAATACTGGTGATCAGGTATTTAGCTCCTCATTCCTACCGCCCCCTGTTTATCCACCCTATGTGAAGACTGATACAAAATACTGCCATCCATTTCTGTACATCAACTTAGCCCCCTCCAATGCATACTAGCCACCCTTTTTCTTTTTATATAGACTCTTATATTAGTTTTTAAGGTGTTCGACCTAGGACCAGCCTTTCTTAATTTTTTGCTGACCAAATTGGAGACCCTCCCACTATACAGATGTAAGCCCTTGCTTCACGAATACTATCCTTTGTAGTCACTGAGATGGTGGTTGTTGGTGATTGGCGAGTTTGCGGTTATCCTCACCTGGTACGTTAAATATGTCGAAGATGCAGGATGGCAGATACACGTCCACAGATTATTACAGAGATCACCATTGCCTGAAACCTGCGATTGTTATTGATTATAATTAATAGAAATATTATATAGAAACATAGAAACATAGAAAATAGGTGCAGGAGTGGGCCATTCGGCCCTTCGAGCCTGCACCGCCATTCAATATGATCATGGCTGATCATCCAACTCAGTATCCTGTTTCTGCCTTCTTTCCATACCCCCTGATCCCTTTAGCCACAAGGGCCACATCTAACTCCCTCTTAAATATAGCCAATGAACTGGCCTCAACTACCTTCTGTGGCAGAGAGTTCCAGAAACTCACCACTCTGTGTGAAAAAATGTTTTTTTATCTTCCTAATTTCTTATAGTCATGTGTACCAAGATACAGTGAAAAGCTTTTGGAAGTTTATTTCAATCAATTCTAGCGGTACAAAAGACAGTCTTTTTTCATATGAAAGGACATCCCCAGGAATCAGTCTGGTGAACCTTCTCTGTACCCTCTTCCTCAGATTTGCAGACCAAAACTGTACACAATACTCCAGGTATGGTCTCACCAACACCCTGTACAACTGGCATCCTCTGTACATCTATTAGCCCTATATGCATACTGGTGTGGGTCGAGAGATAATTTAAGGTGACCTAGGACCAGCCTTTCAAAGCACTTGGAGACTACAGATGTAAGAGCAACGGGCCTGTAGTCATTGAGAGAGTTGGTGATTGGCTGCTTAGGCACCGGGATGAAAGTGGTGGTTTTCAGGCACGCTGGCACGGAGGAGTGTGCTAGGGAAAGGTTAAAAATGTCTGTGAATACCTCAGCGAGCTGGTGAGCACAGTCCCGGAGCACCCTGCCTGGGATCTCATCCGGATATAATGACATATTTAGTTTAATTTCTTATAGTCATGTGTACCAAGATACAGTGAAAAGCTTTTGTTTATTTGCAATCTGGTCAAAGAACAGGCCATACGTGATTACAATTAAGCCATCCACAGAACACAGACAAAGGATAAAGGGTAACAAAATGTATTGCAAGATATTACATTGTTCATAATAAATGATACACTGTACAGAAAGACAGGCTGGCAGAGACTGGGCGGCCTGTAGATAGTGGTGGCAAGGGCATGTTGATCAGTGTGGTAACCATTGGCACCCACTGCCATCTACATTTTCTAGACGCCTGCCATTGGTGAGTCCAGGTGAGGCATGGTGGAGGAGAGGACGAAAGGAAGGGTGGTTTGTTTAGCTAAAATTGGGGGGATTTCAATGTTAAATAGCACCACTTGGGTAGCTTACAACTCCACAATATGAACATTGAATTCTCTAATTGTAGGTAGTGACTGACCCACATCCCTTCCTTCCTTCTGCCCCCCTCCACCCTCTCTTCCCTGTGCCCTTCCCGGATTCACACCCATTTCACCCCTTTCTCTCCACTCCTTCATCGAGTTTAACAATTTGCAACTTTTCAATTGTTATCTCACACCTTCTGTCTTTTCATCTCTGACCTTTGCCCAATCGTGTGCATATCAACCTGTATCCACCTATCACTTGCCCAGCTTTGTCTTGCCCCTCCTCCCTTCCATGTTTCAAACCCTCCCCCTCATCACAGTCAGCCTGAAGAAAGGTCCCGATCTGAAACGTCATCTACCCGTGTTCTTCTGAGATGCTGCTGGACCCACACTGAGTTACTCAAGTAGTTTGTGAATGAGGAATGTTTGATCCATCTGGATTTTTTTTGTGAAGGGTTAAGGGAGTAGGATTTTGCAGAACATGAAGGGGAAAGATTTGGTGATTTGATTTCCATATTTGGAATTATTGTGGGATTTCCTGAGGTCAATCATGAAGATAGGTTTGGCAGTGAGTTAGGAATGACTCTGCAGAGACTGGGAATGTGTTCAGCCTTATTTGTATTTAAGAAAATGATCTGTAGAGGTCTTTGCGTTCTCTGCGTTCAGCAAAGAAAGAGACCCGGGTTCGATCCTGACTACGTCCTAATCTGTAAGGAGTTTGTATATTCTCCCCGTGACATGCGTAGGTTTTCTCCAGGATCTCCGGTTTCTCCCCACACTGACATTGACGTAGTGGTTTATAGGTTAATAGTAAGATTAAACGAGAACTTACCAGTTTGAAGTTTGATCTGTATTTTATGAGGAGGAACGTTGAGGGAATACATGAAGAAGCCCGCCCACAGCGCCAGCGTGTCATCCTTCAAAGCAGAGGTGTGAGGTCACAGATATCCAATATTGACCTAAAATAGCAAGATTATTAAAGAAATACCAGCTTAAGATTTGACCCTACGAGGGTGGGAGCGGAGGGCATGTATTCCCTCAACGTTCCTCCTCATAAAATACAGATCAAACTTCAAACTGGTAAGTTCTCGTTTAATCTTACTATTTTACTTCGGAGTCATGTGAGGGACTCCATGAAGATTTCAAAGCTCTGTGACCTCATGCCCTGGAAAACCGAGTCCATGCTTCACAACTGCCTTGGTAGTTTGGGAGAAATTGTTAATGATTTTTTAAAAAACCAAGAAAAACATTGACATCAATTGTTTACCATAACAATAAATAATATTTATTAATTCAAATCATAAACCCTTGTTCATCAGGGATAAATTATAATACGGAACTTAAAAGTTTCCGCGAAAACGTTTCTACACCACTAAGTGGTTTATTATAGAATTTTTGAAATGTCCTCTCCGACGACCATCCTGCAGTCCTGAGGATTTGGTCCATGGAGACCTCAAGGCGTTTCGCTGCGGATGTAGCTGCCGCCCTGGTGGAGTGAGATTTAAAAATATTAGTGTCCACTCCTGCCTTCCTTAATCCATATTTAATCCACCGAGAAATAGTCTGGGTAGACACCCTGTGGTATGGTTTCCTATAGCTGATTAACAGCCCCATTTCTTTGCCTCTAATGGCCTTAGTCCGTTCCATGTACAACAAAATATGTTCCATAATACAGAGACGTTCGTCCTCCGGGTAAGCCAGAAATTCAATGACCTGTCCTGCTGATCCCGGTCTATTTTGTTTAATTAAATCCTGTATTACAAAGACCAAACGTCCTGCCGCCATAGAGAAGCTATCCAGTCTCAACTTTTGCAGTGACTGGACCCTCTGTGCTGTGACCAATGCCATCAGCATAACCACTTTTCTAGTCAACATGTCCAGAGTCAATGCTGTGGCCGGCGACCAAGTCCTTAGCATATTGAGGACCACACTAGCATCCCAAATCTGGGTGTATCTTGGTTTAGGCGGTCTGGTGTTGAAAATTCCTTTTAACAGTTTAATTACCAGCGGATGAGATCCCACTGAAACACTATCTGTTCCTTGCCACAAAAAGGTTGATAACGCACTCCTGGCACTATTAACTGTGCTATAACTAAATCCTTCGTAGTGCAGACTGGTGAGGAACTCTAGCACTGCCGGCACATTCTTATCTCTGTGGTCCAGATGATTATAATGGCAGTAATTTATCCATTTTTTAATGTGAGTTAAATATTGCTTTTGTGTTGACGTTCTTTGCGCTGCTGTGATCATATCCACAGTTCTACTGGATAGCCCCATGTCTCGTAGAGGTTCCTTCAAAGTCTACAAGCCAACAAAGCAATATTTTTATAACATGGATGGCTATCATGAGTTACCGGATGTACCAGCAACTTCGGACTTTGTTTAAAGTGCATACATGGTTCTAAAACCATATCTTGTATCACCGAGAACCATGGTTGTGTAGGCCAATCAGGTACTATGAGAATCCCAGATGCCGAATCCTGTTGAATTTTCCTTAGTACCCGATTGATGAGGCAGAAAGGAGGAAATGCATATATGAACCATTTCCCCCAGTGCAGTGAAAATGCATCTGTAGCTTCTGCCCCAGGATCTGGTTCCCATGATACATACCTAGGTAACTGGTGATTTAACCTGGATGCAAAAAGATCAATATCCGGTCTTCCATACTTCACCGTAATTTCCCCAAAGACCTTTCTATTCAACATCCATTCTGTATTTTCATTAAATTTTCGTGACCTGGCGTCCGCCACTGAATTTAGTATCCCTGGTAGATACGTAGCCGATAACCAAATATTCCTTTGTATACACCATTGCCAAATTAAATTTGCCAATTTATCACAAGATATTGATATATTTCCACCCATATGATTGATATATGCCACCACCGTGGTATTGTCTATCTGCAATCTAACATGCTGCTGATTCATGCCTGAGCAGAAAGACTTAAGTCCATGAAATGCACTTAACATTTCTAAATAATTTATACCCTTAATATTTAGTAGGTTAGCTTCTTGAATACTCCATCTCCCTCCACAGCTCGAGATGGTATCCGTCGCACCCCAACCAATTGCACTGGCATCTGTTTGTAATACCACAGACGGGTTGTCTATAACTATTGGGTTGGAGCCATACTTCACATTGTGTTCCCACCATAGTAACTCTTTTATTGCTTCAATAGTTAGCTCCATTGGCCTATCAAAATGGCCTCTGTTAATTTTGAGTGCTCTAATTTTGTCTCTCTGTAAATTTTGGTAATGTAATGGTCCAAATTGTATGGCAGGAAATGTAGCCACAATTTTCCCAATCATTCTGGCTACCCGTCTAATGGATGGTTTAACGGTATTAATAAGCTCTGTGCAATCCTTTTGTATTTCTGTGGCTTTCCCTAGTGGTAAAGTCACTAACATATCAATTGAGTTAATGGTGAACCCCAGGTAATCCATTTTAGTTGATGGTGTTAATTTAGACTTAATTGGATGGATAATGAACCCCAGGTGTTCAAACAATTGCTTAGTGGCCACCACTGCCTTACATGCCAATTCATAAGTTTTCCCCACTATAAGAATATCATCCAAATATGCCATTACTCTATGATTTTGTTGTCGCAATAATGCCAAGGCTGGTTTAAGCATTTTTGTAAATAACCTAGGCGCTGACGTAAGCCCATTTGGCAAAGCCTTATACTGCCAAAGCTGTCCCATCCAATTAAATTTCAAAAACCTCCTGTGTCTATTTCTAATGGGTATTGTATAATAAGCATCCTTAAGATCAATACTTGCCATAAAATAACCTTTAGACACTAAGTCTATAGCAGTGCTAAACGTATCCATTTTAAAATGAACATATTGCACAAATTTGTTAAGTGTTGACAAATCAATAATAACACGACAACCCCCATCTTTCTTATTCCTAATAAATATGTTAGAGACAAACTCCTGTTTTTCAGGTTTAGTTTGTTCAATTACCCCTTGATTGAATAGCCTTTCAATTTCTATGTGAGCTTTTGCTTGTTCTAATTTTGTAAGTATATATTTTCTGTCCGGTGTATGTTGTACTGGAGGGTTATGTTTGTGTAAAAACTCTATCAGATATCCCTTAATACTGCTAAGGATATATCTGTCCATAGTTATATTGCACCATGCTTCCAAATGCAGTTGCAATGCCCCTCCAACTTCCGTGCTCCCTACAACTTTCGGAGCCGCAGATTCACCTACCTCCATGGTTATCGGTGATAATTTATTTATTTCCTTATTTTTGGTCGTGGATGTGGAGGCCCTTGATGTTGAGGTTGCGATGCCTGCTGATGTACTGGCTTCCGCATTTTCCACAGCGGACGTCCCGGGCCAAACCCTAAAAAAGGACGCTGCTGCCGCTGGGGGCTCCTCTCTCTCCAATTCCTGGTGGCATTATAGAGCCCACCCTTCTTTGGACGCCCATAGGGTTGGAATCTCTTCCCTAGGTACCCTTTGGCTGCCCTTATCAGCCCCAATGTCTTGGCCTCCTCATCCAACTCTTTGACTTGTTTAGACAAGTCTCCTCCAAATAGTAGGGTTTGGGGTTTTATATCCCTTTGCTTGCACAAACCGGCAAATTTAGGGTCTAGCACAGGCTGAATAGCTCCCTTTCTTAAATTATTCAATTCCAACTGTACATTACAGAATAATGCTAATGCATCCTTTTGGTCACTATCCATCTGCACTTTCTCAAACGAACGGGCCAAAGCTGTAATCCCTGCTGTGAGACTTTTGAGGGCATTTTGGACCTTAAGATCCTGATTTCTAATACCCCCCCCCCCCACATGCTTCCAGATACACCTGTTTACACTGGCTACATGCAGCGCAGTACAATTCCCTGGTGGTAAGTGCCTTGCCAATACTTCAGCCATCGTATTAGCCTGCAACTGGTGTGTGGACATGTAGTCGATACTTGCAGCCATCCTGTCCTCGAGGTTCTTGCCGGTCTGCTGCTGCTGGAAGTACTCTCCCACCATGTCCAGTAAGCTGCATTCCTTCCCTTCAATGGGAGAAGACGGTTCCACCTCTTGCTCAGACTCTGAGCTGTTCAGACATTGGATATCCTCCTCAGAGGAGTCTGATATGTCTTGCAGCCCTTTAAGGGAACCTGCTGTGGGGCTTACATTGTGCCCACTGTGGCTATCCTCCCTCTGACGGAGCCTGCCACTTTGGACAATTTCGTCCAGCAGCCGCTCCAGCCGACTTTCGCGCTCTCGGGCGCTAGTCGATCGCGGGTGCTTACCGGGCCGCTCCAACCGACTTCCGTGCACTCGGGCACTAGTCGCTCGCGGTTCCCGCAGCCGGTCCCCATGCCTCCCTGCACTGGTCGCTCCCGGCCGCCCAATATTCTCCTGCCGCCCTTCCCGGCCCCGGTACTCACGAGCACCTGTCGCCGGCGGCTGGATATCCATCCATTGGTAGCGGCTTTCCAGCTCCGTAGGGCTGGCCGCTCCTGGCTGCTCCATTTCCCGCAGCTGCTCGTCAGTTCTCCTGACCTGGTGAGTACTGTCTCCACCACCAGAATTAAGGTGATGGGACTTTTGTTTTGCCTTCCCGCCCGGCCGTGAAATCGATTTTGCCGGCGCGGGGTTCAAGTCGGGCACAGCTGGTTCCTCCATCGGTAACAACTGTGGCATCGGCTGCTGCTGCTGCAGGTCCCCGGCTCCTTCCCGACTTTCTTGCTGTTCCTTTCTCACCGACTTCCTGCGAGGTGCTCTGTCCATTCCTACAAAGTTAGAAATGCAGAGTCACTTACCTGCTGTTCGTCGGCTTTTTACTCTCCACTTCACGGGGACGTCCTCCCCAGGTGTGACACGTCCATGCGTTGTTTGCGATATGACACGCTGGCGCTGTGGGCGGGCTTCTTCATGGAGTCCCTCACGTGACTCCAAAGTAAAATTGGCTAATTAACCCAACTGTGTGTAGTGTTAGTGTATGAGGATCGCTGGCCGATGCGGACTTGGTGGTTTCCACGCTGTATCTCTAAAACTAAATTGTTCACACTTTCCAAGCTGCCTGTGAACTTGAGTTGGAGTTGTTGGTGGAATGAAGGAAGATTCTGATTAGAGTCATATGTTCCAGCGTGAGAGGCTGGATGAACAGTAAAGCTTTGACTTTTATGGGGGCGATGTTCCAGATGGCCAAGGATCACAAAACCACCAAATGACATTTCCACGTGTACAGAGCTCTTGTCCTGGCTCATTATGTTCATGGTATATTTGTTCTGTTGTGTCTAGTTTAGTTTAGTTTTAGTTTAGTTTATCATTGTCTCATGTACTGAGATACAGTGCAAAGTTTTTGTTGGCATGCTATACAGTAAAAAAAAAGACTATACATGAATACAATCAAGGCATTCACAGTGCAAAGAAAAAGGGTGCAACATTTAGTGCAAATATGTAACATGGAAGTTCAATAAAGTTCAATCAAATATAGTGCAGAGGTCTCTAGTGAGGTAGATGGGAGGTCAGGACGGCACTCTAGCTGGTGAGGGAACTGTTCAGTTGCCTGATAAAATCAGGTTTATTGTCAGACTAAGATTACAGTGAGGTACAGAGACAAGGAGAATCTTACTTGCAGCAGTGTGATGGAAACATAGACACACACACACACACACACACACACACACACACACACACACACACACACACACACACACACACACACACACACACACACACACACACACACACAGGTTGTTTATAAATTATACATAAGATACATGTAACATTTGTATTGGTATTCTAAAAGACTCTAAAATAAAGAAGATTGTGCAAAAACAATACGTTAGTGCAAAAAACAATGAGGTGATGCTGTGACTGATCCTCAGTGACTGAGGTCTGCCGATGAGGACGTCGAGGATGCAGTTGCTAGGTGATGAGTTTGGAGGAGACGATAGTGTTGAATGCTGCGTTCTGGTCAATGAATAGCAGCTGGATGTATGTGCCCTCACTGTCCAGAGCAGAGTGGAGAACCAGTGAGAACCACTGGGCAAATTTGATGTGGCTCATTTCTGAGATTTGTGGCATAACCAACCTCTTAAAGCAGTTCATTATGGTGAATGCAAGTGCTGCTGGATGGGAGTCATTGAGGCAGATCACCATGCTCTTCTTGTGCACCAGTATATTAGACGTTCTGTTGAAGTAGGTGGGAACCTCAGATGGCTGAAGCGAGAGGCATTGAAAGATTACACCTGTCTTCATGCACATGTTGGAGACTGAATCATTGTATAAATATGAGACTAGTTTCCATTAGGCCCATGGCTCCCTGCTGTGTGGTGAGTACAACAGCTGTTCCAATAGTGAGTGGTCTTTGTTAACTTGGCTGCACCTTGTACGTTCTAAGCTGCTGTAAGTAGCAGAGCATTTAGTGATCGTAGTTTGAAGGCTGTTGCTTGTTTACATCAATGGTCTGACTGGGGAAGGAACCAGGGTGACCAACAGCAATTACTTCTACAGAGGCACCATAGAATTTTCCAGAGATAGACACAAAATTCTGGAGTAACTCAGCAGGACAGGTAGTATCTCTGGAGAAGGTATGGGCGACATTTCGGGTCGAGACCCTTCTTCAGACTGATGCTCTGATCAGTCTGAAGAAGGGTCTCGACCCGAAACATCACCCATTCCTTCTACCCAAAGATGCTGCCTGTCCCGCTGAGTTAATCCTGCATTTTGTGTCTATTTTCGATTTAATCCAGCATCTGCAATTCTTTCCTACACAAGAAATTTCAGAGAGTTGTCTTCTTCTTCTTGCCTATGGCGTGCACAGCCTTAAGTTGTAAGAGAATTTGTTCTCTTTGATCTTCTGTTTGTGCACGCCAGGTTGATTGCATTCGTCGAAACAGGGTGGACCATGTGAAGGTTGCAATCTCCCACCCATTAGAGAGTTGTGAATGTAGCCCAGTCCATCACCCCGACCAGACTCCCCGCCATTAACTTCATCTGCACTTTCCCGCAGCCTCGGGAAAGCAGCCAATATAATAAAGTCCCTTTTATACCCTGGTCAATTCCTCTTCTTCCTCCCCCCCCCCCTCCATGCAGCAGAAGATACCAAAGGTTGAAAGCATGCACCACCAGACTCAGGTACAGCTTCTTCTCCACTGTTATCAGACTACTGAACGGGAATTCCATAAGATAAGGATGTAGTCTAAATCTTCCAACCTACCACACTTGCACTTCCCTTTGAGCTGCACATTCTCTGTACCTGTAACACTGTAACTCTATACTTGGCACGCTGATATTTTTCTCTTTGCACTACATGTTGTACTTGTGTATGGTTTGATTGTGCTTAAGTACCGTATGATTTGACGGGATAGCACGCAGACAAAGCATATCACCTATCAGGGTACACGTGATAATAATAAACCAATACCAATTAGATGAGTAGGTCTCTCTATTGATTGGCAAAGAAAGGTTAAAGTTAAACATGTGGATGTTCAGGGCTGCCTGTCGTGTCCAGGGCTTGTGTACCCAGTGCAGGCAGGGTCCAGGGGAACTGAAGTTCTCTCCACACCTTTGGGGCCAGCGTTGGAGGTCTGTGGTTCAGAGTGGGTGTTGTATCTTCTCTCTCTCTCTTCTGTTGGGCACTTTGTACCATTAACATGATGGGTGGACAATGCAGCCACCACCACCAGCTCCAGCTGCACACATGACTCAAGCTGGTTTATTTTCATTTTGTTTAGTTTAGAGATACAGCGCGGAAACAGGCCCTTCGGCCCAACAAGTCCGCACCGACCAGTGATCCCGTCACATTAACACTATCTACATACACTAGAGACAATTTTACATTTTTACACCAAGCCAATCAACTTACATACCTGATTGTCTTTGGAATGTGGGAGGAAACCGAAGATCTTAGAGAAAACCCACGCAGGTCACGGGGAGAACGTACAAACTCCTGACAGCCAAGCACCCATAGACAGGATTGAACCCGGGACTGGTGGCTTTGGCGCTGTAAGGCAGCAACTCTATCGCTGCGCCACCGTGACACTGGTGTGTCTATCTGTCCATGATTGGCCGGGCACACTCTGTGCACACAAATGCCTCGCTCTGCTCTTGAGGGAGTGCAATGCGGAAGGAGATGCATTTGTGGAGTTTAAGAGGCTATTGGACAGACACATGAACAGGCGGGAACAGAGAGATATTTCTGCAGGCAGATGGGATTAGCTACAATGGTATCATGTGCGGCACAGACTTTGTGGGCCAAAGGGCCTATTCCTGTACTGTCCTGCTCTGTGTCTACTCTTCTCTTTATCTGTCGAGATTGCCATGGGTTGATTATCTCCCCATTATTAGATGGTCTTACACACTACTCCCTCACTGAGGTTTCTACTGACTATCTTACATCCTATATGTATATCCGGTTCACAGTGATACAGTGTCATGCAAACCACAAACTGTCGGTCAGAAGGACACCACAGCTTACTGTTTTTTTTTAATTTTTTTATCATTTTATGGAAATAATTGGAACAAAAAACAAGATCTTGAGTGCCAGATAGAAGTGATAGGTAATCACATTTTTTGTATTAATTTAATCTGATCAAGCCTATTGAGGTGCTTTACACACGTGGATCAACAAAGACATGACCAGGTACTTGGTGAAATGATCAAAGCCCTGGTAGGTTTTAAGAAGGACCTTGAAGAGGAAAATGAGCTCTTGGGGAAAAATGTCAGAATTTTGAGTGTGTGCAGCATGTCCAACAGGTTTATGGGCAGTTGTGTGTTAACAAACTGTGGATGTAATCTGTCGTAACCTACCTGATCTGCCGGTTGCTCAGCACTTCAACTCCCCCTCCCATTTCCAATCTACCCATTCTGTCCTGGGCCTCCTCCATTGTCAGATTGAGGCCCAGTGCAAATTATAAAAACAGCACCTCATATTTCGCTGAGGTAGTCTATACTCCAGCGGTATGAACATTGACTTCTCTAACTTCAGAAAGCCCTTGGTTTCACTCTCCATCCCATCCCCCTTCCCAGTTCTCTCACCAGTCCTACCGTCTCCGCCTGCATTCTATCTTAGTCCTGCCCCCTCCCCTGACATCAGTCTGAAGAAGGCACTCGACCCGAAACGTCGCCCATTCCTTCTCTCCAGAGATGCTGCCTCACCTGCTGAGTTATTCCAGCATTTCCTGTCTACCTTCGATTTTAACCAGCATCTGCAGTTCTTTGTTACACAGAAAAATTCTTCCTGGATTAGGGGCCATTCGCTACAAGGAGAGGTTGAACAGACTTGGAATGTTTTCTCTGGATCATCGGAGGTTGAGGGGAGACCTGATAGAAGTATATACAATTATGAGGGGCATAGAGAATGTAGATAGTCAGATCCATTTTTCCTAGGATGGAAGTATCAAAGACTGGAGGGCATAGCTTTAAGGTGACAGGAGCAAAGTTTAAAGGAGATGAGGAAGGCAAGATTTATTTAACAGAAGTGGTGGGTGTCTGGAACAGGCTGCCAGGGGTGATGGTGGAGGCAGAGATGATGGTGGTGTTTAAGAGTCTTTCGGATATGCACATGGATATGCAAGGAATGGCAGGATATGGATCATGTGCAGGCAGAGGAGTCTAATGTATCGGATCATGTTTGGCACAGACATTGTGGGCTGAAGGGCCTGTACCTGTGCTGTACCGTTCTATGGGGAGATGGTTGGGGGAAGAGGATTCGATGGAGAGAGAACATTGTTTGTGGCAGGGACAGAAGATGGTGGCTTCATGTTCTTGTAGTCCCAGTGTCCTCCAGAACACCACACCATACTGGACTTTCCAGTCACTATCTTATATCTATGATTTTAATTCTGGCCTTACAATAACCCCGGGCAAAACATATGAGTGGGAACAAGGTATGCCCTAACAGAGAGGGAGAGAAGTTTCTTTGTGTATGTGGAAACAATTTATTTTTCTTCTTCCATGTACTGTTGGACATTAGTGGAAAGTGTTCAGCTTTCCAGTAAAGCTATTCATTAATTGGGCAAGAAGTGAGGAAGCAGGAGCAGACAAAGGACAAAGGGCACTTATTGCCAGATACACCAATTGGTGCAGTGAAATTTGAGTTACTATGCAGCACGCAAATAAGATAAACACAACACAACAATCTACGGTGTTGAAATCGGCAGTCACAGCACTCCGGTAACGTATCGCTCGCTCCGTGATGGAACCCAGTGCTGCGCCGCTGCTGAAGCTCTGGCCGGTATCTGGCAGGAAAGATCGCTCCAATCCAGATGTTAGGCCGCGAGGAGGGTACGAAGGTGCAGCTCGGAGGATAGACGCATCCTCGACCAGGAAGTGACTAAGAAAAACGGTTTCCCCCTCCCTCCCCTCCCTCCACATAAAAAAGACTAAAGACCTCCAAAAACAAACTGTAAAACAGACTAAAAATAACAAAAAGGATGAGAGGACAGACAGCTGCAGGCGAGGCAGCCACACTGTAGTAGCAGTGTTGGGAAACCTTAAATGGAGAGGGAAAAGTGAGAGGATGCTGAGTGCCACACACTGTAAATCACAGCTGGAAGCTTCCCTAAGCTGTTATTTTTAGCTGCTCAGAAGAGATGCGTTACCCCAATTCTGGCATGTTGCACTTGGCTGGATGTCCGTGATTTTTAGCCGTTAGCAACTCCAGCCATGATCCTATTGCTCGGGTTTCATTGTTTTTATTCCAAGTTTAACAGAATTTGCAGAAGAGAAATAGGAAGGGGTGGGGGATGCAGTGCGAGGGGGGGGGGGGGGGGGGGGGGGGGGAGTGGAAAGTAGGGAGGGAGGAGGGGAGATTGGGTACAGGGTAGATAGGGGGGGAGGAGAGGGGATGGAGGACGTGAGGGGTAGATGGAGATTGGGGAACAGGGGAGAGATGAGGGGATGGGTACAATGGTGGTAGGGGTGGAGAGAGAGGTGGGGTACAGGGACATTAGGGGTGGGGTGCAGGGAAGGTAAGGATGGGGTACAGGGGAGGTAGGGATGGGGTGGTGACAACGGGTAGGAAGGGAGGAGGGGGTAGAGTACAGAGATGGATGGGGATTGGAGAACGGGCTGGACGGTTAGGTGGGGATGGGGAGCAGTAGAGGGAAGGGTGGAGGTTGGGAAAATGGGTAGGGATGGGGAAAGGGAGGGAGCGGTGGATGGAACTAGGGAACAGGAGGACGGTGAGGATGGGAAGTGTGGAGGGGGTAAGGATGGGACTGGGGAAAGAGGAGGGGAGGGAGGGATAGGGAAAAGGAGCGGGAGGGGTGGGGATGGTATTGGGGAACAGCGGATACTGAGTGCACTGAACTAGTCCGAGCCGAGGAGTTTCCCAAAGTTGTTATTTTTAGCTGCTCCATTGGGAATATTTATTCCAGTCTTGACGCGTTGAACTTGGCTGGATATACGTGTTGCTAAGGTTTCAGTAAAGCTAGCCGTTTTCCTTTTGCTCGTATAGTATTGTTACTGTTCCAACTTTAACTGAATCCTGATCTGGGTAAAACCTCCCCAGTGAGAGACGCCTCCAAGACTATTGTACCCCTGGCTCCCGTACACCGCGTCAGTGTTCGCTTGCCGCTGTGCCTCGCCGGTTCTGAACTTCCTCAGTAATCATCTTTAAAACAGTATTGGCAATATTCGATATACCATGGTCAGTAATAAACTTCACTTTAGTGATACAGCATGGAAACTGACCCTTCGGCCCACCGAGTCTATGCCGACCATCGATCACCCGTTCACACTTGTTCTATATTATCCCACTTTTTCATCCACCCCCTACACATTAGGGACACTTCTCAGAGGCCAATTAACTTACAAACCCGCACATCTTTGGGATGTGGGAAGGACCGGAGTAGCTGGAGGAAACCCATGTGCCTGCAGGAGGAATGTGTAAACATACGCACTGCAGGTTTAATTCTGGGCCAAGTGGGGACTTGGGGAGAGCTGGCAGAGTAATGGTGTGGCTGGCAGTGGAGTCTGCCCCATTGGCACAGTCTCACCTACACCAGGTGAGTACCATCGGGTAGAGGTATGCCATATGTCAGAGGGAAGGGCAGCTGCTGATGTGTGCGAGGTGCTGTGGATGGCTGATATTTATCAGCGGGGAGGGAGGGGGAATTGGTTGGGAGTGGGAAGGGTGCTCCATCACCTCGAATGGGAGACCAGCAACAGATACTTTCCATTTTTGCAACATTCTCCCATGGTCTTTCCTGCTTCCCCTAAATTCACGGCAAGCTTCTTTCCTGTACTTGTACCAGTGTAGTGGGACCACTGTTGTTTCAGGTGCTGCTGTAACCTGTTGTCATTCATCAGTCCCAGTCTCTGTCTGAGATTACTACTCTTTGGGGAGTGTATGTGTCCGCGCATGTTTCCACGTGGAAGGCATTGATGTGGGGAATGTGGGCAGTGCTGTTTGTGCACTCACACGTACCTTGACTTCCGTGTGAGCCATCTGAGTTGTCGAGATGTGTTACAAGACATTTAATTATCTTTTCATGTTTGTTCTAGGCCACACCTGGACCCCCAGGATTGCAGGGTAGAAAGGTAAGAGTTCCAGCAGCCCAATGAGGTAATATCCATGCCATACAGTGCAGAAACAGGCCCTTCGGCCCATCACTTCCATGCTGGCCTTGTCTCCCATCCACACTAATCCCATTTGCATCCTTCTATGCTTGTCTATCTAAATGACTTAAATATATTAAATATATCAGGATCCCCCACCTACTCTGGCAGCGTGTTCCAGATAGCAACCACTCTTGTTATAGAGAAATCTTACCCTTAGGTCTTTTTTAAAACTCCTCCCTCTCACCTTAAGCCTTTTTTGTTTTGATTCCACTAGCAGAGGCAGACATATTTAACTATCAATCTGTCTATTTATATACATCTTGTACACTCTCTCCCCATAACTAAGGTCCTCTAATTCAGACAATGACCCAGTGAATTTCTTCTGCACCCTCTCGAGCACAATCACATCCTTTCTATAGTGTGGTGACAGCACACATGTGCAGACCACATGTGCAGCCAACCCAGGGTATTGCAAAGTTGAACATTATCTCCCACTTTTATATCCTGTGCTCTGACCATAAGCATACACAATGCATTCTTCACCATCCTATCGACCTAAGTTGCCTGTTTTGGGAACTATGGACTTGGGTTCTGAGGTCTCTCTTTTCCTCGACGTTGCTCATTACTCTGCCATTTACTGTATATGTCCTATTCCCATTTGACTTCCAAAAGTGCAATTGTCGGGATTAAATTCCATCTGCCAACACCCTGCCCAACTTTCATTCCGATATATAACCTGGTGTAGCCTTAGACAATTTTCCTCGCTATCCAGAACGCCACTAACTTTCGTGTCATCCACAAACTTTCCCATGACAGCTCCTCCATCTGGTTTTGGGGTCAGGGGTCAGGTGGTGGGAGGTATTCAGTGGGGTCAGAGGTCAGGCAGTGTGGCACATCCCCTCTGAATTTACCTTGGGGAAGATTCTGGAGGCTAAGGACTTTGAGGAAGAGAACAATGACGTCTGATCACATTGCCACGTCCACAAAAGAGGAGGTGATGGTGGTCTTCAAGTGCATAAAGACCGATAAATCCTCATAGCCTGACCCAGTGTATCCTTGGTCTGTGGGAAGACAGGAGGGGATTGATGGGCCCTGGCAGATATTCATGTCATCGTTAGCCACGGCTGAGGTGCTGGAAGGAAGATGGCCGATGTTGTGCCTTTATTTCAATAAAGCTGCAAGGACAAGCCGGGAACTTCAGGCTGGTGAGCCCAACATCAGTGGTGTGAATGTTACAGGGTAGAATAGGTAGACCGGCTTTTTCCCCTGGATAGCAGGAGGCTGGGGAGTGACTTTATAGAGTTGCGTAAATTCATGAATGAGCTAGATCAGTCACATGGTCACAGGGAGTGGAATCAACAACTAAAGGTTGTTGAAGGTGAGAGGGGAAAGATTGAAAGGGGACCTGAGGGTCAATGTTTTCACACAGAGGGTAGTGGGTATATGGAACGTGCTGCCAGAGGAGGTGGTGGAGGCGGGAACTATAACAGATTACTGGCTGCAATTTCCCATGGGTCGGCAAGCCTGCCCATGTGATGCCCACGCGATGCCCACACGATGCCCAGCCCACTCAGTGGTCAGTGTTGTGCAGAGCTCTCAGGGTGGTGAATGCCTGTTTAATTGACCTACTTTGCCCTGCTGCCTTCCCTGAAATTTCCATTCTCCCCGAGCCTCAGACAACACAGAATGCTGTCTTGCCTCTCTGCACCGTGGCGTTTAGTGACTGATGACTTTAAGATTAGCCAGTTGTAAAAATATGTACGTGGCCAATTGCATGTTAGTTTGTTGCTTATTTGGACTGGGTCCCAGTGATATCATCTTACATCCAAGCCTGTATACATGTTCATAAATCTTTGTTTGAATTCCTCCCAGGGTGAATCTGGAGAGCACGGTCTGAAGGGAGAGAAGGTGAGTTTATGTTGATGGTTGAGCTAACCAATCCAAGTCACTGGAAATTAATGTAGGTCCCTTTGAATGATCAGAAACAGAACCTTCCATCGTGCGTAGTAGTATGAGTGATACATGATGATAATGAGAGAGGAGATGGGAAGAACCATGTTGTTTAAGAAGGAACTGCAGATGCTGGAAAATCGAAGGTAGACAAAAGTGCTGGAGAAACTCAGCCGGTGCAGCAGCATCTATGGAGCGAAGGAAATAGCCAACGTTTCGGGCCGAAATCTGAAGAAGGGGTTCGGCCCGAAACGTTGCCTATTTCCTTCACTCCATAGATGCTGCTGCACCCGCTGAGTTTCTCCAGCACTTTTGTCTAGGGAAGAACTATGTTCACAAGCAGGTTGTCCAAATATAAAAGGCAAGATCGGGCTGATCAGTGATTTTCCATAGGGAGCATTTGTTAATGTTTCAGGCCAAGAGCTTTCATCAGGGTGTCACAGTGGTGTGGCGGGTAGTGCTGCTGCCTCACAGTGCCAGAGACCCAAGTTCAATCCTGACCTTAGGTGCTGTCTGTGTTGAGTTTGCACATTCACCCCATGACTGCGTGGGTTTCCTCCGGGTGCTCCAGTTGAGATGAAAAAATGGATAATTATAATATCATAAGTGATAGGGGTAGAATTGAGCCATTCACCCATCAAGTTTACTCCGCCATTCAATCATGGCTGATCTATCCCTCCCTCCTAACCCCATTCTCCTGCCTTCTCCCCATAACCAATGACACCCATACTAATCAATAATCTATCTATCTCTGCCTTAAATATATCCACTGACCTTGCCTCCACAGCCTTATGTGGCAAAGAATTCCACAGATTCACCACCCTCTGACTAAAGAAATTCCGCATCTCCTTCCGAAAAGAACGTCCTTTAATTCTGAAGCTATGACCTCTAATCCGAGACTCTCCCACTAGTGGAAACATCCTCTCTACATCCACTCTATCCAAGCCTTTCACTATTCTGTATGCTTCAATGATGTCCCCCCTTCATTCTTCTAAATTCCAGCGAATATAAGCCCAGAACCGTCAAACGCTCATCATATGTTAGCCCACTCATTCCTGGGATCATTCTTGTAAACATCCTCTGGACCCTCTCCAGAGCCAGCACATTCTTCCTCAGATACGGTGCCCAAAATAATCTAGAAATGCTCTGGAAGCAAGGGTGGTGGAAAATCAGTGGTGGACCTATATAGCATGGAAACAGGCCCTGTGACCCACCGAATCCACACTGACCATCGATCACCCATTCACACTTGTTCTATGTTATCACACTTGCACATCTGCTCCCTACACACTAGAGGCAAATAACAGAGGCCGATTAACTTACAAACCCTCACATCTTTGTGATGTGGGAGGAAAGTGGGGCACCCGGAGGAAACTCTTGCATCCACAGGGAGACTGTTGTATGTTCTAGGTGAGCACAAGCAAGTCATACACAAATACAACAGGTGGTGCAAAGAGAAAAATCCCAGAGTGCAGAATATAGTTCTCAGCAATGCTGGTTACAGTCCCAGAGAAAAAGTTTAATGTCCACAATGAAGTAAGTTGGAAGATCAGGACTGCACCGTAGTTGATGGAAGGACCATTCAGAAGTCTGATAACAGAGTGGAAGAGGCTGTCCTGAGAATGGTGGTGTGCACATTCAAACTCCTGTACCTTCTGCTGGACGGGAGCAGGGAGATGGAATGACTGAGGTGGGACAAGTCTTTGATTATGTTGGCTGCTTTCCTGAGCCAGGGTGGTGTAGATGAAGTCAATGGTGGGCAGTCTGGTCTATGTGATGACTGGGCTACATCCACGACTCGCTGCAATTTCCTGCGGTCTTGGGCAGAGCTGTTGCCAAACCAAGCTCTAGTGCAACCTGACTGTATGCTCTCTGTGTTGCACCCATAGAACTTTGCAGAGTCACTGTCTGCCATCTTGTCAACCTGGGAGGTCCTAGGATCCAGTGAGACCACCTCTCTGTGATCTTAGTTCCTGGCAGCTCATTGGGAATTGGGGAGGAAGGAAGCCAAGTAACACTCGTGGATCTGATACAATTGTCTGTGCTCTGCCTGCCACAGGGTGACGCCTGCGAATTCTGTCCTCAACTACCCGAGGAGCTGGGAGGAATTGTGGGAATCCCTGGACCACCAGGACCCAAAGGTGACCGAGGTCCCCCAGGGCTTGGGTCACCCGGACCCTCTGTGAGTATTGTTAGTCGATGGTGTCTGATCGTAGACTGTAGTTGTCGCTTTAAGTTCGTTACCGCTTTCCGTATTGTGTGATGTGACTAACTGTTTTAACGCTAGGAAGCTCCAGCGATGGTCTGTAAGTACGTCCTGAGAGAAACCACACACAGCAATGGTCTGGGAGTAGGTCCTGAGAGAAACCACGTCCACATTATTGTCTTCATGGTGTATCACACTCTGTAAATCAGCTTTCAGGTTGGATGCCACGTGCGTTGCTCTGGCAACAAGACCGGGATTGGGGAGAATCACCGTATTAAAATGGTGGCGTTGCTGGGTGTCAAAAGTTACTGCATTGGTTAGGTGAGGGGGACGAGCTCAGGATTGCCCACAGCAAGTGTGGGCTCTAGGCAGGGGAACAGGGGAATGAGACCTACCATAAATTAATTGTGAATTAGCCAAGGAACGGACTGTGGGAAACAGTTCCAGAGTCAATGCGTGTGAGCCCTTGGCACCCCAACAAATGGATATATATTTCCAGGCCAACAAATAATTGTCAAAGAAGAGGGCTTACGTGCTCAGAGCGAGGTGTATGGGAATGCAAGATGATGTGGTCCGTGGAAGTGTGGCTGGGGGTGTTGGGGTGTTGGCAAATTTACTTCATCTGTTAATGTCCCATCAACAGAACCAGGGAGACACTGCAAACTAATTTTAACCCATCTACCTACCAGTGACATAGTTTTAAAAGTAATTGGTCTCGACTGTGCATCTTTGGCGACTCTTGGATTTGTGCGCTCAGGTGAACAAACTGATGAACACTGACGTCCGTCCAGTCCAAGTTGCTAACCACACCACAAGTGACATTCATGCAAAGTTACAGCATGGGTGGAAATGCCTTTAAATCTGAGAAGGGACATGAGCATGTACAAAATGTTACTGTAAACAAATAAGCAATGATAGAAGCAGCCCTGACGTCAACCAGAAGAAGGGTCCCATTCTTTCCACAGATGCTGCCTGACCCACTGACTTCCTCCAGCACTTGGAGTTTTGCTCCAGGACACTGAAACATGAGACAACTGGCGGAAAGCTTCGTTCCCATTGTGGGAAGCGTTCAGCAGAGCATGAAGGTGTTTCAGCTGTAGGAAGCAAAAAACACACTGTGTGCCTTGGTAAGGCAGTGCCCAGGCACAGGGTGGCAAAGGGTTGCCTAAAATGGTGACCCATGTCAGTGATACTGAGGGAATAGCAAGTTGAGGGTTATGGAAGTGGAGTGAATGTGTAGACATTTGCTACAGGCCACGGGATTTCTCTGGCATTTACAAAAATATACTCGACCTGGCCAGCACACATCAAGTCGATTGCATGGTGAGGTACAGGTACAATGAATATCTTGCTTGCAGCAGCACCACTGTCATGTAGAGTGAGACAAAACACAGAGCACACATATATAAATTACATAAGCCAGTGAAAAGAGAAATACTGTGCAAAAAAATCACTCATTAAATCCAGCAAAACAAACACTTATGTCCAATCTCAGTTTCCTTCAGTCCACACGACCGTGAACTCGTGTTTGGTGCAACAATTTTTGATGCATCACCTCGTCTAATGACTTCTGGAGATCTACGGATAGTCTATCCCACCAGTTCTGTTACTTCAAATATGAAGTGTAGGAAAGAACTGCAGATGCTAATGTGTACACCGAAGATAGGCACAAAGTGCTGGAGTAACTCAGCGGGTCAGGCAGCATCTCTGGAGATGGAGAAGAACTTCGTCAAGGAAGGGAAGGGTTCCAACCCGAAACATCACCCATTGTTTTTATCCCGAGATGTTGCCTGATCAAATAAGATTTTCCTTTCACAAAACCGTGTTGACTTTTCCTGATTACATGGAACAGTACAGCAGAGAAACAGGCCGTTCAGCCCACAATGTCTGCGCCGAATATGATGTTATGATAAACACATCTCCTCTACCTGCACGCGATCCATATCCCTCCATTCCCTGCACTTCCATGTGCCAATCTAAACGCCTCTTAAATACCACTATTGTATCATCCTCCCCCACCACCACCCCTGGCAGCTCAGTGTAAAAAACTTTTCTTACAGTGGCTTGCAAACATTTTCATACCTCTTGAACTTTTCCACATTTTGTCATGTTACAACCACAAACGTAAATGTATTTTATTGGGATTTTATGTGATAGACCAACACAAAGTGGTGCATAATTGTGAAGTGGAAGGAAAATGATACATGGTTTTCAAATTTTTTTTACAAATAAAAAACTGAAAAGTGTGGCGTGCAAAAGTATTCAGCCCCCCTGAGTCAATACTTTGTAGAACTACCTTTTGCTGCAATTACAGCGGCAAGTCTTTTGGGGTATGTCTCTACCAGCTTTGCACATCTAGAGACTGAAATTTTTGCCCATTCTTCTTTGCAAAATAGCTCAAGCTCAGTCAGATTGGATGGAGAGCGTTTGTGAACAGCAATTTTCAAGTCTTGCCAGATATTCTCAATTGGATTTAGATCTGGACTTTGACTGGGCCATTCTAACACATGAATATGCTTTGATCTAAACCATTCCATTGTAGCTCTGGCTGTATGTTTATGGTCGTTGTCCTGCTGGAAGGTGAACCTCCGCCCCAGTCTCAAGTCTTTTGCAGACTCTAACAGGTTTTCTTCCAAGATTGCCCTGTATTTGGCTCCATCCATCTTCCCATCAACTCTGACAAGCTTCCCTGTCCCTGCTGAAGAAAAGCATCCCCACAGCATGATGCTGCCACCACCATGTTTCACAGTGGGGATGGTGTATTCAGGGTGATGTGCAGTGTTAGTTTTCTGCCACACATAGCATTTTGCATTTAGGCCAAAAACTTCAATTTTGGTCTCATCTGACCAGAGCACCTTCCTCCACATGTTTGCTGTGTCCCCCACATGGCTTGTGGCAAACTGCAAACGGGACTTCTTATGGCTTTTTTTCAACAATGGCTTTCTTCTTGCCACTCTTCCATAAAGGTCCGATTTGTGGAGTGCACGACTAATAGTTGTCCTGTGGACAGATTCTCCCACCTGAGCTGTGGATCTCTGCAGCTCCTCCAGAGTTACCATGGGCCTCTTGGCTGCTTCTCTGATCAATGCTCTAGTTGCCTGGCCTGTCAGTTTAGGTGGATGGCCATGTCTTGGTAGGTTTGCAGTTGTGCCATGCTCTTTCCATTTTCGGATGATGGATTGAACAGTGCTCCGTGAGATGTTCAAAGCTTGGGATATTTTTTTATAACCTAACCCTGCTTTAAACTTCTCCACAACTTTATCCCTGACCTGTCTGGTGTGTTCCTTGGGCTTCATGATGCTGTTTGTTCACTAATGTTCTCTAACAAACCTCTGAGGCCTTCACAGAACAGCTGTATTTATACTGAGATTAGATTACACACAAGTGGACTCTATTTACTAATTAGGTGACTTCTGAAGGCAATTGGTTGCACTGGATTTTATTTAGGGGTATCAGAGTAAAGGGGGCTGAATACTTTTGCACGCCACACTTTTCATTTTTTTATTTGTAAAAAAATTTGAAAACCATGTATCATTTTCCTTCCACTTCACAATTATGCACCACTTTGTGTTGGTCTATCACATAAAATCCTAATAAAATACATTTACGTTTGTGGTTGTAACGTGACAAAATGTGGAAAAGTTCAAGGGGTATGAATACTTTTGCAAGCCACTGTAACTTATTCCAAATGCCGGATTGTAAGTAATAGCTTTAGTAGTGCTTTTAATATTTTCTATGAAATGGAGGTTAGGATTATATAACATAGCCTCGCACATTCGAGCAGTTCCTCTAATCCAAACTGGGTATTACGAAAATATTGAGGGTGATACCTATTCAAAATTTGACCCAAAGTAGGTGGGGTCACCACAACCACAGCAAGGTCAATTAAGAGCTATCTTTGCGGAGGATGCTGTATCAGCTGATGATCTATAATTGGGATGGATTCAATGTCAACATAAAAGTAGCAATGGAATAGTGTAGTTTGTTTTTAGTTTATTATTGACACGTGTACCGAGGTACAGTGAAAAGCTTTTTGTTGCGTGCTATCCAGTGAAGGAAAAGAGTAAACATGATTACAATCAAGCTATCTACAGAGCACAGGATAGAGTGTACAACATTAGTGCAAGATACAACAAGGTACAATAGCAAGGTTTCACTGCATGTCTATGCAGGCAAATACCAATACAACTCAATTTACAAAATTCACAGAAGCCACCACCATAGTGGGCCGGATGTCAAATAATGACGAAATGGAGTACAGGAAAGAGACAGAGAACCCCATAACCAGGTGCCAACACAGCAACCTTTCCCTCAATGTCAGCAAGACAAAGGAAATTGTGATCGACTTCAGGAAGCAAAGCAACATACATTGACAGCGCCAAACTAGAGACTGTTGAAATTGTCAAGTTCCTAGGAGTTAATATCACCAGCAAATTGGCCTAGACCACCCATTTCAAAGCAATGACCAATAAAGCATATCAACGCCTCTATTTACTTAGAAGGCTTCGGAAGTTCGGCATATCCCAAACATCTTTTGCCAACATCTACAGATGTGCTGTAGAAAGCATTTTATTGGGATGCATCACAGCATGGTTTAGGAACAGCTCCATTCAAGACCGCAAGAAATTGCAGAGTTGTGAATGCAGCCCAAAACATCGCACAAGCCAACCGCCCTTCCATTGAATCCATCTACACTTCATGCTTCCTCGGCAAAGCCACCAGCATAATCAAGGATGAGTCTTACCCCAGTCACTCCCTCTTCTCCCCTCTCCCATCAGGCCAGAGGTACAGATGTCAAAAGAGAAATTAATCTTACCCGGTGTGAACAGCCTCACAAACCTCACACCCAACACTGCCCGCATCCCCTCTGTTGTACAAGACAGTGGGAAATCCGGGTCCTGCATCTCCTCTGGAAAGGAGAGCAGGCGATTTTGCCTGTGACCTGCATTCCCTCCTCAGCATCTGGTCGTGCATCGTCCGCTCGTGTTACTCGATAATCGCATGTCCAGAAATAGTCTGTGCAATATCTAAGCTGTGATCCAATCCATGTTCTCTCTGTACAGGGCATGTCTGGAACTGTGGGACCACTCGGGTTAAAAGGAGAAAAGGTAGGTCTGAGTTATTATATTTTATCTTGTGTGCTGCCGCAGATGTAGCTTAAATATTATTGAGTGTTACAGCAATGTTCAACAGCTCAGTGTGCCAGTAATCGAGATAAGTACAGTTTAGAGATATAAGCATGGAAATGGACCATTGATTACCTGTACACACTGGTTCCATGTTATCCCACTTTCTCATTCACTCCCTACACACTAGGGGACAATTTACAGATGCCAGTTAACCTACAAACCCACATGTCTTTGGGATGTGGGAGGAAACCGGAGCACCCGGAGGAAACCCATGCACTCAGGGAGAACGTGCAAACTCCACACAGAGAACTTCCGAGGTCGGGAACAATCCTGGGCAGGCATTTGCCCCATCCCCACATCTCTTCCAGCTTTCTCCCCCCCATTCTCCCATCAATCTGAAGAAGGTTCTCGACCTGAAACATCACTTATCTGTGTTCCCCAGAGATGCGGCCTGACCCCGTGAGTTCTCCACCACTTTGTGTTTTGCTGTAGTTCATCATAAGTTACAGTTTCCAATCACAAAAGCACTAAAGTGCACACATTGTTCTAAACCGCCCATTGTATCTATCTATCAATCAATCAATCAATCAATCAGATTTATTGATCACATACACAATAAAGTGCAGTGAAATAAACTTTGAGATGGTTGAACTAGAGATCCAAGTAATGTCCTTGGCCTTTCTTGCAGGCTTTTCATTTATATGTTTATTCCAACTCAATTCATATAATTACAGTCAGAGTTACTCAGTACAGCAACAGGCCCTTTGGCCCAAATAGTCCAAGATGTCAATCTGAGGTCGTCATTTAACCTGCATTTGGGCCACATCTCTTGCGACCTTTTCTATCCATGTACAAGTACAAATGTCTTTCAATTATGCCCACCTCTTCCACTTCCTGTGGCAGCTCATTCCAACATCACACTGTGTGTGAACAAATTGCCCCTCAGGTCCCTTTTAAATTTCTCCCCCCACCCCTCCCCTCTCACTTTAAACCTATGCCCTCTAGAAAAGTCAGAGTTCGTAAAAATCAGTGGAAAGTAGTGGGTTGGTTTAGATATTGTGAATATCCAGGCTACTGGATGGACATGAATTGCCCCTTGGTGACTGTTCTAACGACCTCCTCTCTTCACAGGGAAGCATCGGCAAACAGGGCCCGGCGGGGAAGTCAGTGAGTACAGAGGGTTCTCCTAGCTTGCTATCTCTTCTTTCATCAGAGCGCAAACCATGCATCTCTCAGAGGGGAGTGATGTGTGAGCACTCGCATTGAGATCTCTCCTGCACCATCACAGCAGTGAGACCTACACCCTGGGGAGTTGTCCCTCGGTCACTATGCACTACCCAGCAGCTCAAAGTGTGGGATTGCAAGTCTTCAGTCAGATTCATGAAAGTAATGAGGCTTAATAGACTCTGGGTGAAATGAATACCCGGTGCTCCCTTTCGTTGGCAGGAGGAGATTGTGGCCTCGCGCACTTAAACCCACAGCCGGCCACTGGCAATAACACCGATGATTGAACAGATAATCACATTTGGTGGCAGCATGAAGACATGTTAGACAGTGTAGAAGGTGGGGGTCACACAGGGGTCTGAATAGATGGTGTGAAGGGGGAAAATATGTAATGGAAGGTTGCTCGTATCCAGGGAGAAGGGAGCCAAAAAACAAAGAGCGTAAGGCTGCAGATGTACAGTCTAAGTAAAACCACAGACTTCGCACATCTCCCACTGTGAAGAGCATCTTCGACGCGGAGACTGGACAAGGATATATTGGCCTTGCAGGGACAGGAGATTGATATACGTTGGAGATGAGAAGGGTATATTGGCTTCAGCAAGACAGGAAGGAGATATTTGCCTGGGAGAGACAGGGGAAAGGTATAATTTCATGGAAGAGTTTTGGGAAGAATATTTGCCTTGGAACGACAGGAGAATGATATATTGGCCTTGGAGAGACAGGTTAAAGGTCTTCCTACACAGGTTAATGGTGTTGGCTTCAGCAAGGCAGGGGAAGAGGGTATTGGCCTGGGAGTGACAGGGGAAAGATATATTGGCTTCGGAGAGACTGGTGACTCATCAGACATTACAGACTTCTAATGGGCCTGTCCCACCTAGGCGATTTTTCAGCGGACTGCCGGCGACTGTCAATTTGCCGGCATTCACCTGAAAAACCTGGAACTGGAACGGCGACTGTCAGAGTGAAACACACACATACACACATACACACAAACACATTGCTTCCTTCACCAGCCCGTGTGAATTTTTTAGACAGCGCTCCCCCTGCTTGCCCTGTCTAAAAAATTCACACGGTGCAAAGCCAAGGTGATACAGACACACACCGCGATGAACAGGAAGCTTGACGCTGTAAAAAGATGGCTAAAGCACAGTGTACGGTAAGTCCTTCAAAAGAGAGGGGAGAAGGGGGAGAAGGAGTGGAGACAACTTTTAAGAAGCCAGAGATACACGGCTGTGAAGCTCGGTGGTCATTTAACATTACCAGTCGGTTTCCCTTGGTTCTGAAAACTACTGCTTACCTCTTTGTTCCCAATGAGCCAATGAAATTCACCGGTCAGCACCGGCTCCAACCTACAAGAACCTCCGAGAACCTTCGACCTCCTGGCAACCCATTAGGACCTCCTGCCGACCCACCTACGGCTTGAGAATTCTCGCTACTCCATGGCGGCTTCATTCTAGTCACCGCAAATTTTTCAACACGTTGAAATATTCACGGCGACAATAATGAGGCCGCGACTAGTTCCCAGAATGCGGGAACTCCTCACGACCATGAAGGCGACTCCCCGTCAACCACCCACAAACATGTGGCGACTGCATAATCTCATGCAGTTGCCTAAAAAGTCGCCCTAGTGGGACAGGCCCATAAAGGTTAACTTTCAGACAATCTTCCACCAAGTAGCATTCTATTCTCGGATGTTCTTAAGGTTAAAGTTGATTTGAGTTTCAAGATATGAAAGAGAACTGCTGAGGTGGATAATGAGAAACTGGTTCCACTGATTGGGGAGCATGAGGCGGTGGTGGGAAGATTAGAGCCAGATTTGGAAAGGTGATCAGACCTCTCTTCTACACATGGGGCAATGTCAGCTGTCCGTGCCACACCAGTACTGTTGGCTTCAGTTAACCAGGGGAGGAGAGGGTGTGAACAAGGGAGTAATGAGCCACATTGCTGCGAGATGGACATAGTGTTCCCCTGTGCTAGGTCCCTGCCCACCTGCGTTCAGGGAGTCTGATGGGGTCTTGTTCCTTCAGCCACGTTTACCGTGTTCTCTTGATGTTGACAGGGCAAGCGAGGAACTCAGGGCCTTCCAGGACACGAGGGCGGGAAGGGAAGCACGGTAAGTGGTGGCCGCTCGAGCCGTCCCCTGCTCCCACAGTTCACAGCTCCCACCGGTAACCGTTGGGGCTTGTATGGCCACTGAGGAAGCTCTCCTCCGCCATTCCACCAGAGTCACCTGCAGAGTCCCGGTGCCAGGCAGAAGAGGGCTCTGCCCGAGCTGGCTGCCTGCCCCTTTTCCGGGGTTACGTCCGTGCCCTGGTGCTTTTAGAAAGGGACTTTGCACTGTCCATGGGCTCCATGGGGAATTTCCAGGACCGTTGGACATCACGTGGGGTGCAGGGTATCCTCAATAAGGATGGGGAAATAGATAATATCTAAGAATATGTATTTATTTTGTATAACGGTGGTGGGTTTGTTTGTATTTTTGCGTGTAATTTTTGTAAATAGTTAATTAAAACATTTTTTTTTGGTTAAAAAAGTCATCTGCAGCCAACCCCTAGAGGTTGGTGACCCCTGTGGGACACCCGGTCGGAGAAATGATCCCTCCCCAGCCCCCCTCACATTCCACATGGTCAACAGATGTACAGTCCCTGCTCACGGGGGACAACAAAGAATGCAGGTGCTGGAATCCTGAGTAAATCACAAAGTTCTGGAGGAACTCAGCGGGTGAGGCAGCATCTGTGGAGGGTGTGGACAGGTGACATTTTGGGTCGGGACCCTGCTTCAGACTGGGATTGTCCTCTGAGTGACCAGCCCTCCCGGCCACAGTCTCCTGTGGTGTGAGAGAGTCAGTGGAGGGGAGGCGGTCCCTGGCCCATGTTTTATGTAAGTGAATGTTTAGCACTGCCGGGCTTCACTCAGCATCTTTGTCTGTTTTAAGGGGGAGCGTGGAGACCGAGGGATAGCAGGAGACCAGGGCGTGAAAGGAGAAAAGGTTGGTGTTCAGTTGTGTGGCACACTCTTTCTGATCCAAAGTGCTGGAGGAACTCAACGGGTCAGGCAGCATTTGTGCAGGGAATGGGTGGGCAACCTTTCGGGTCGGGACCCTTCTTCAGACTGAAGTAGGGAGGAAGATGGCTGGAAATGAGAGGTGGGGCAGGACAAAGCCTGGGCAGTGATGGGTGGATACAGGAGGAGGAGGGGGGGGGGGGGGAGGGTGGGGGTGATTGATAGGTGGGTGGTGTTAGTGACAAATGCTAGCGGTAAAAGGGAGGCAAAATGAGTGTTAGATAAGGAGAGAAGAGGAGTGAAAGTAGAGCCTGATGGAGGGATATGGGTGGAAACTATGCGGTGATCAGAGAGGAGGTGGGTGCGGGCCGGTGTGAGAGTTACGGGCTGAGGTGGTGACGGAGGGGGAAGGTGCCTCGGGCCTCGCAGCCCAAAGGGATGGCGCCTGGGGCTGGGACGGGAGGGCCGCGTCTTGGGCAGTCGCAAACATGGGCACGGTCAAATGGATGCCGGGGGAATTCAGCCTAAAGGTCAGGCAGATGGAGGGGAGATCGAGCTGACCATTCGCAGACACATAGAAACATAGAAAATAGGTGCAGGAGTAGGCCATTCGGCCCTTCGAGCCTGCACCGCCATTCAATATGATCATGGCTGATCATCCAACTCAGTATCCTGTACCTGCCTTCTCTCCATACCCCCTGATCCCTTTAGCCACAAGGGCCACATCTAACTCCCTCTTAAATATAGCCAATGAACTGGCCTCAACTACCTTCTGTGGCAGAGAATTCCAGAGATTCACCACCCTCTGTGTGAAAAAAGTTTTCCTCATCTCGGTCCTAAATGATTTCCCCCTTATCCTTAAACTGTGACCCCTCGTTCTGGACTTCCCCAACATCGGGAACAATCTTCCTGCATCTAGCCTGTCCAACCCCTTAAGAATTTTGTATGTTTCTATAAGATCCCCCCTCAATCTTCTAAATTCTAGCGAATACAAACCGAGCCTATCCAGTCTTTCCTCATATGAAAGTCCTGACATCACAGGAATCAGTCTGGTGAACCTTCTCTGTACTCCCTCTATGGCAAGAATGTCTTTCCTCAGATTAGGAGACCAAAACTGTACACAGTTTTACACAATACACAGCCTCCATGTGTTGATAGTGCCTGCCTGCATCCCAGTGGGTTGGTGTAGACGTGTAGACACACAGAGAGTCCCCGGGACCACGGTGGAGGGGCGGAAATAGAAATGTAGAAAATAGGTGAAGGTAGGCCATTCGGCCCTTCGAGCCAGCACCAACATTCAATATGAGCTTGGCTGATCATCTTAACTCAGTACCCCGTTCCTGCTTTCTCCCCAAATCCCCTGATTCCTTTGGCCCAAAGAGCTCTATCTAACTCGCTCTTGAAAACATCCAGTGAACCGGCCTCCACTGCCTTCTGCGGCAGTAAATTCCACAGTTTCACATTTCTCTGGGTTAAAAAGCTTTTCCTCATCTCAGTGTGGAGGCCAAATCATTGGGTATTTGTGAAATGGAGATTTGATAGATTATTGATTAGTAAGGGTGTCAAAGGTTACGGGGAAGTCAGCAGAATGGGGTTGAGAGGAGAAATAGATCAGCCTGGATCAAATGGTGGAGCAGATAGCCTAATTCAGCTCTGATGTCTTATGGCCTTATAAGATGCAGAGGGCAGAATATTGTTCTCAACATTGTATCAGTTCCATAGACAAAGTCCAATGTCTGCAAAAGGGCTGGAGGTGAATTGGACCAATACCCTAGCTTATGGCAGTACCGTTCAGAACCTGAAAACGGTGGGGAAGAAGCTGTTCCTGAGTCTGGTGGTGCATGCGTTCAAGCTTCTGTAGCTTCTGTCTGATGGGAGGGGAGATAAGAAGGAAGGACCGGGGTGGGACGTTGTTATGTTGGCTGCATGAACAAGGCAGGATGGAGTGTAGATGGTTGTGTTGGCTTTCATTCTGATGCCTCTTCTGTGTGCGTGTGGCAGGGTGAAGGGTGCGGAGCTTGCTTCACCTCCACGTCAGGCCAGCAGACCGCAGCTTCCCCAGAACAGGGAACGCCGGGAGCGGGGCCCACCGACCAGCAGCAAGGCCCCAGGGGGGAGGCCGGGAACCAGGTGAGTGAGTGTGGTCCAGGGCCAGTCACCGGTATGGAGAGATGGTGTGCGCAGGGTTGGCACGCTCGCAGTTGATTGGGTGAGAGCGGTACCTCTCACCTCCTCCTCCCAGGGCATCATCTCCACCTCAGTGCCTTGAAGCCTGGCCTGGGTCAGCCACACGTTGCCCCTTTTGTCTATCTGACCCGACTCGCCAGTGATGCATCAGAAGCCACGACTCCCTGGGGAACAGGCACTTGTCAGGGGCAGATGAACCCCTGCCCTTCCTTCCCCTTCCCCTCACCTCCCTCATCTTGGCACGTCAGTGAGGAGCCTGGCAGTGGGGGAACGAGACCTCAAGGGAGTGAACCATGGAGAGACCCCAGGGGTGTATGGGACTAGGGGAGAATATGTGTTCGGCACGGGCTAGAAGGGTCGAGATGGCCTGTTTCCATGCTGTAATTGTTATATGGTTATATGGGTGACGCCAGGAGAGAGGGCGGAGGAGGGGCAGGGTGGGAGTGCGGTATGGGGGGGGGGGGGGGGGGGGGGGGGGGGGGAGAGGAGAGGAGCTGGTGCTGTGAAGCTGTGGTAGGCTGGGGACTGCAGTGAATCATTGTTTAAGCTGTGGAGGTAACGAAGGCTTCCTTCGCCCAGGGTGAGCCAGGTCCCAAGGGTGACTCTGGAGATCCAGGTGCCGCCGGAACTCCAGGGACCCCAGGAAAGCCAGGATTACGAGGATTTCATGGTCTGAAGGGCGAAAAGGTGAGTGCACTATTCATTGCTGCCTCTCTCTAAGCAGGTCACTTGCTACCCGCCAGTGTTAAATTAACTTGCCCAACACATCTTCTTTCAACTTTCTCCCACTCACATTAAACCTATTTATATTTAAAATTTCTATCCTGGGGAAAAGGTTCTGACTATCTACCCTATCTCTGCTTCTCATAGTTACATATACTTAATCAGGTCTCCCCTCAACCTCTGATGCTTCAGAGAAAACATTTGCAACTTTGTCCAACCTCTCCTTATAGCTAATGCCCTTTAGTAAACATATTTTACACCCCTCCAAAGCCCCCACATCCCTCCTGTAATGGGCTGATCAGAACTGCCCACAATACTCCAAATGTGACTGAATCAAAGTTTTTAAAAAGCAGCAACTTAACTTCCTCACTCTTATACTCAATGGCTGAACCAATGAAGGCTAGTGTACCACATATACACTTTAACCACTCTATCTACGTGTGTGGCAACTTTCAGGGAGTTATGGACTTGCACCCTAAGATTCCTCTGTACATCAATGCTGTTGAGGGTCTTGCCATTAACTGTTTACTATCCTCGTGCATTCGACCTGCCAAAGTACATCACCACACACTTGCTTGGATTAAACTCCATCTGCCATTTCTCTGCCCATTTTTGTAGCTGATCTATATCCTGCTCTGATCCTACATACTTTGACAGCCTTTCTCAGTGTCCACAACTCCAGAAATGAGTGTCATCTCCAAGCTTACATCTACATTTATGTCCATGTCATTTATATATTTCACACAAAGAGCGGAGGTCTCAGAACAGATCCCTGTGGAACACCACTGGTCACAGACCTCCAGCCAGAAAAACACTCTTCCACCACAACCGATAGTCTTCCATTTGGAAGCCAGGTGTGAATCAAAATGATCATGTCGCTATGAATTCCATGTTTCTGAATCTTTTGGACCTTTGGGGATTTTATTTAATGCTGACTAAAATCCATGCAGAACACACCAACTGCCCGACACTCATAATTTCCTCAAAAAACTTGAGTAAGTTAGTAAGACACAACCTGCCGTGTACAAAGCCACGCCGACTGTCCCTAATTAACCTTATTAACCCATAACCAATTAAATCCAAAGAATCCTCTCTAATTGTTTCCCTACCACTGACGTGAGGCTCTCCGGCCTATAATTGCTTGGATTCTCTCCCCTTCTCAAATAAAAGAACAACATTGGCTGCTCTCCAGTCCTCCGGGACCTCATCTTCTGTCATGGCTCCTACGATTGTCTCTCTTGCCTCTCTCAATAACCTGGGATAGATGAGGGGCGGCAGCGGTAGAGTCCTGTGTTCGATCCTGACTACAGGTGCTGTCTGTACGGAGTTTGTACATTGTCCCCATGACCTGCATGGGTTTTATCCGGGATCTCCGGTTTCCTCCCACACTCTAAGACATCCAGGTTTGTACGCTAATTGGCTTGGTAAAATTGTAAATTGCCCCTGGTGTGTGTAGGGTAGTGCTAGTGTGCGGGAATCGCTGGTCGGCACGGACTCAGTGAGTCGAAGGACCAGTTTCCACGCTGTATCTAAGCTAAACTAAACTAAGATCCTTGAGCTGCAGGGTTGGCACAGTGCCCTGTTGGTGCGTGTCCATGGGTTAGGGATAGTAACGAGCTGTTGGAGTTGCCGGGCACATCCACTGCTCCCACTACTCCCCACTTGCTCCCCGTGGAGGGGCTCATTGATCATTCCCGTTGTGCCATTCTTGGTGCCCAACCTCTCTGCCCTTGGTTCAGGTCACAGTTCTGGGAGGCTTCCTCTCAGCTTGTTGGTCCTCGTGGTGATGACGAGTTTCTGTCCAGCCAGGGGTCTCCAGGACTGTCCGAGTTGTCTCCATCACCGGTGGCAGCTCCAGCTGCTTCATCTCCACATCTGGCCAGATGTCACGTCACTTCAGGCCACTGCTTCGTGCTCCAAATGTCCTTGGGAGCGCACCTCACTCAGGGAACGGTTCAAGGATCCGGCAGGCCGTTTACTGGTCCGTGGCGGGGAATCTCCCTGATTCAGCCTCTGTGTGCTGCTTGCCTTGTGCAGGGGGACCAGTGCGCGATCTGCCCCACCATTCCAGAGGGCTTCAAAGACGTGATCGGACTTCCTGGGAGACCCGGACCTCGAGGAGACGCTGGACCTCCTGGGACAGGGAAACCCGGGAAACATGTGAGTCCCTGCGTACAGACCTGTGAGTGGGTGAGCGAGTGAGTGTGAGTGGGTGTGTGTTTGTGTTGCAGAGAATAAAGATGGTGTGGTATGAACAGCCATGTAGCATATGTGTATATGTGTGTGCTTGTGCCCATATGCATACATGCGGTTTTTATGTGTGAATGCATTTTGTGTTTGAGTATGTGCATGAGTGTATATGAGTGTGTTTTGTGTATGTGTGCATTCCGTGTGTATTCTAAGTATATGTATGATAATGTGAGTGTATGTGTACATGTATGAATGCATTGCATGGATGTGTATTATGAGTGCATGAACGTGTGTGATTGTGTGAGAATGTGTGTGTGTGTGTGAGAGAAAGAGTGTGTGTGAGAAAGAGAGAGAGAGAGAGAGAGTGGAGTAAGTATGACAGTGTGAGTGAGTGAGAGAGATTGAGTGAGCGAGAGATTGTGTGAAGGAGAGTGAATGAGAGAGATTGTTTGAGTGAGAGGGAGAGAGTGAGTGAAGGAGAGTGAGTATGACAGTGAGTGAGTGTGTGAGTCAGTGAGAGAGAGTGAGTGAGAGAGCCACAATCTCACTCTGTGTCTCCGTGTCTCTCTAGGGTTTGCCTGGTCTGCCGGGCGTGGCGGGCAGTCAGGGTGATAAGGGGGAGAAGGTGAGTGTAAGCTCGTGGCGTGGAACGTGAGGGTGAGGGTGGCTGTGGGTCGGACCGAGGTGACGAGGGCGTTAATGCCGATCCTTTCTCCCACCAGGGGCAACGTGGACCTTCAGGACTCGGACAGCCGGGGAAATCGGTGAGTGAACCCTGACCCCCCATCAGCAGCAACCCTCGCTCTGGGGGCGAGGATAGGGGGGAATCTGACCGGAGGAGGTGGTGGGGGCTGGAGACCCTCCTCACAGGGGCAGCACGGCGGATGGTGGGGAGATTACTTTGGTCAACGCATACACTCTCCTCCTGGTCATACCCTTCAGACAGGAGACAGCTGGGGGGGGGGGGGGGGGGGGGGGGTTGTAGAGCCAACACATTGGAGAGAGAGAGACTGGGGGAGAGAGAGAGCGACTAGGGGAGGCGGGAGACTGTGGGAGAGTCGGATGTTAATCTAGGACTGAGCACTGAATGGAAGTTAGACTGTTGCCGGGGGAGTTGAGGGCAGGAAGAGTGGTCCCCACCCCCCTTCTCTCTTCCACCCCCAGTCTCTTCTCCCTCACCACCCACCCCCCACCTCCCACCCTCTCCCACTCCCTCCCCCCCCTACTCCCCCCCTTCTCTTTCCCCCTCTCTCTTTCCCCCTCTCTTTCTCCCCCCTCTCTCTCTCCCCTCTCTCCCCCCTCTCTCCCCCCCCCCCCCCCCCCCCCCCCCCCCCATCCCTGACTCCCCCCCCTGACCCTGACCCTGACCTGCTCCACTATACGGGTATGCCAGGGCAGTGTGGCGTTGCCGGGAGTGCGCAGTGCCGGTGACATGACTGAGGTGTGGCCATTGTGATTTCAGGGGAAGGACGGCACGGCGGGACGGCCGGGTGAAGTGGTGAGTAGACACGGGCAGTGGGATAACAACAACGGGTGTGTTTATTCTGCCCTTCTGAGGGGCAGCCCATCCCGGGCACCAGACCAGGGGAGATTATCACCGCACGCCGGGTACCGCGAGGTGCAGGCACCGTGAAATTATATATGAAGCAGTGTCATACGTGTGTGCTCACGTGAAGCACCGTCATGTGGCCCCAGACACGCATGTGCTCCCCTGAGGCAGGACACTGGTCCAGGACACACATTCGTGTTCACCATCACGTGGCTCTAGACATTTGTGTACTCCTGTGAGGCAGATCACGGGCCTGTGACACACATGTGTGCTATGTGAAGCTAGTCACCGAACTGGGATGCACGCATGTGCTCCCCTGAGGCAGGTCATGGTAACAAGACACACATGTGTGCTCCCGTGAGGTGGATCTCGGGCCCGTGACGCACACGTGTGGTCCGTGAGGCAGGTCACGGGCCCGGGATTCTGGTGTGCGTGCTCAGTGGCCTGTGTTCTCACACCGTCTCCCAGCAACGGCCCTGCCCAATAACCTCCACATGCAGTCACCCAGCACATGCACAGGCCACTCAGCCCAGCCTATCCATACTAGCCATCCACCACCCAACATCCCCGTCCCACGTACCAGCACTCGGTCTGTTGCTTTCAACGCCTTGGCAATTGGATTGGCACGGTGGCACAGCTGGTTGAGCCTCTGCCTCACAGCACCAGAGACCCCAGTTCGATCCTGACCTCAGGTGCAGTCTGTGTGGAGTTTGTATATTTCCCTGTGACCACATGGGTTTCCTCTGGGTGTTCTGGTTTCCTCCTACTTCCCAATGACGTGCGGGTTTGAAAGTTAATTGGCCTCTATAAATTGACCCTAGTGTGTAAGGAGTGGGTGAGAAAGTGGGTTAACATAGAATGAGTGTAAACAGATGATCGCTGATTGGAATGGATTCGGTGGGCTGAAGGGCCTGTTTCCATGTTTCATCTTTCAATCAATGAATTCCAGTGCTGATCTCGACACTCCTTGAATGCAGTGAGAGTGTCTTCCGCCACCTCCTTCTCAGGAAGTAGGTTCCAGATAGCAACAAAGACCTCTCTAACCACGGTTCCTCTGGTCTCTGTTACGGGCAAATGTTTCTCACTGTCCACCCCCCTGTCTCTCATATTCCTTCCCTCTATCTAGTCCCCACTCCGCATAAAACCATCGCAGGCCATCCGCCTCTCCTCATCCTCGTGAATCTTCCCTGCACCCACCCCGGGCTAATCATGCCCTTCCTGCAATGTGGTGACCAGAACTGCTCGCAATAGCCAGCTGTGGACTCACCAGGGTTTTATAAAAGTGTACCATGACTTTCATGTTCCAATTCTCCATGCCCCCACGAATGAAGGCCAACACACGTATGTCGTCTTCACCACCTTACCTACTCTGACTATCAGCTCAATGGATCCATCGCCTTTACGTCCCTCTGTTCCTCGGTACACGCAATGGCCCCACCGTTCACTGTGTATCCTATCATTATTAGTCCTCCTGAGATGCATCAGCATGCAGTTATCAAGTTTAAATATCATCTGCCAACACTCTGCCCAACTTATCTACTGATCAGTGTCATTCTGTAACCCAAGACTATCATTTTCACTATCAACATAGAACATAAACAGCCCAGAGCATGAGCAGGCACTTCTTTTCTTTTCCCTTAACAAGGAGCTTTTATTCAATTCGTAAAATACCGGAATGGTCAAAACTGCCATTGGCAGTTTGCACACAACAAACAGTCATCGTATTACAATGTTGTCATCCTTATCCACAATAGACTCTACCCTCTGCGGCGACCAGCATTGACGGAAGGCCATTAGAGTTCCTGTGGACACTGCGTGTTCCATCTCCAGGGACATGTGGATACCGGCACCGCGCTGGAAGAGGGGCAGGTAGTCGACTCGGGCAGAACCCTTGACTACCCGCTGCTTGAACCCATGAATGGCCATCTTGGCCAGGCCCAGGAGCAAACCGACAGGGATATCCCACCCAACCGACCGCTTCTTTGCCGTGACCAAATATCTGGACCCGGGGCTGAAGTGTGACCAGAACTTGCAGAGCAGCCGCTTCGGATACACATACAGGGGCTGCAACCTCTCACACTCCATGTACACATGGAATACGGTCGCTTCCACGCCGCAGAGTCTGTGAACTGGTCCTTCTTTGGGATGTGGGCGGAAACTGGAGCACCGGGAGGAAACCCACACGGTCACTGGGAGAATGTGCTAACTATACATAGTCATCATCAAACCCAGGTCTCTGGCGCTGTGAGGCAGTGGCCCTACCCGCTGTGCCACCGTGCTGCCCTGTAGCCTCTGGGGGTCACAGGAAAGGCCCCTGTGTTATGTCAGAGTGTGTGAGTTTGGGATATTTCAGCAGGGGTGGCCAATGGGTGCAGGGTGTGTGTGGACTCACCAGCTGCCGGGCCACTGTCCGGAACCTTCCGCTGCTGATCCTTGATCGCCAGACTCATCGCCACCTTGTGTTTCCCCACAGGGTGAAGCAGGAGTGCCGGGCACACCCGGGTCTGATGGGCCAAAAGGCAGCAAGGTAAGTGACTGCCCTACTCTGCAGGGCCATCATCCTACATGGGCGAGCCCAGCGAGGCACGGTTATGGGGGACCCTTAGGGTGGGGACACAGTCACTGGGGGACCTACAAGGCTGGGACACAGCCACAGGGGGACCCACACGGCTGGGACACGGCCACACGAAGACTTAGGGCGTGGACACATACACTGGGTGGGGGGGGGGGGGGGGGAACACTCACTGGGGGACCTACAGAGCTGAGATGGTCATGGGACAACACCCACGGCTGGGACACAGTCACCATGCGACCCTTAGGGTAGGGTGATGGGCACAGTAGGACCCCCTGGGTGGGGACACCTCCTGTCCCCTACCCCCCCATATGTCCCCCGTCTCCAACACCACCCATCGTGGGTTTACCGGCAGCTCGCCCTCTGATGAAGGGACGGGATCACTGTCCAAGGCAAACGTTTTGAACTTGCTGGAACTGTGTATTTGTGTTTCAGGGCCAAGCGGGAGAACACGGGATCCCAGGGCACCCTGGAGAGCCGGGTGTGGGAATACCTGGGGCACAGGTGAGTGTGGACAATGAAGATGGACGCAATAAGCTGCAGTAACTCAGCGGGACAGGCAGCGTCTCTAGATAGAAGGAATTGGTGATGTTCCTTCAGACCCCTCATTGTCTGCTCCGTATTGAACACAACTGGCGCCTGTCCCATGGCAGTCTGGCCATTGGTGCTGCACCCTATAGCCTGCACCAACAATGGGAGAAGTGGGCACCCAGCACCTATGCCCAGGCGCTAGCTCCCATATCCAGCACCCAGTAGCCAGCACAGATTGGTTCAGATCCATGAGCTGCATCCTGGCACTGGGTCAAATCTGTTTGGGTTTGATCGATTGAATGAGATACAGCACGGAAACAGGCCCTTCGGCCCAACAAGTCCATGCCGACCATCGATCACCCGCGCATCTAGTCCTAGTCCTATGTTCTCCTACTTTCTCATCCACCCCCTGCACACTAGAGGCAATTTACAGAGGCTAATTAACCTACAAACCTGCATATCTTTGGGAGGTGGGAGGCAACCGGAGGAAACCAGCGCGGTCACAGGGAATACATGCAAACTCTACGCAGACAGCACCCATGGTTAACCTGGGTCTCTGGCGCTGTGAGAAAGTGGCACTACCCGCTGTAGGGTGGTGGCTGCAACTGTGATGTTGAGGACAGGGGGTCCGTGAGATGGCGAGACAGGGAGTCACCCACATTCCTCACTCCACCCCCCTCACCGCAGCTCTGCACGCACACGCTTCAGTGCATCGACAGGCGGGTGGGATTGATCACCGCCTGTAACAAATCCATGCCGGCACTAACTGCTGCCTTTATTCACCAGGGAAAGGATGGAGAGCCTGGGGTTCCAGGGTTACCGGGGAAACGAGGCTTCCCAGTAAGTATTGGTTACACTCTAACCTCTCGCTCAGCCTTGTGCCGGTTACATGATGTGTGAGGCGTGCTGTGTTTAGTTTAATTCAGAGATACAGCACAGCAACAGGCCCTTCGGCCCACCAAGTCCACCAAGCCCACAAGTAGATGTATGCGCACCAGTCGCCATGTCGGCATGTTCAGCACCTATGTTATTCCCCTATACACGCGTAACACTATCAAATTTCTGGACCAATTAATTTAAAATCCACACAGCACAAATGAAGAGCTTATATTTTATACTGGAATAATTTGTTGACTGACTTTGCTACAGAGTAAAAATGCAATGAGGTTTAGTTTGGAGACACCATGGAAACAGGCCCTTTGGCCCACTGAGTCCACACCATCCATCAGATCACTTATTCACACTCATTTTATGTAACCCCACTTTCACATAAACTCCCGACACACTAGGGGCAATTTACAGGAGCCAATTCACCTACAAACCCTCACGTCTTTGTGATATAGTAGGAAGCTGGAGTACCCGCCTAAACCCACGCGATTTCAGGGAGAACCCGCAAACTCCACACAGACATCACCAGAGTTCACGATCAAACCCGGGTCTCTGGTGCTGTGAGGCAGCAGCTCAAAGGGGGTTGTATCGAGTTTTCCAGAACCGAGCGTTCCCTGGCTGACAGTTCCCTGGTGCTGCGGCATTCCCGGATCCGTGGGATCCCAGAGCGCTGCACCACTCTGGTCTGCGTCCTCGCCTTGCCTTGGGCAGCAAGAACCTAGTGAAGTGTCCGGCCACAAACCAAACACCACCACAGTCAACATAACCAGCAGGGACTCGGCCCATCAGCCCATCCAACCTGGACTAGCTCCCTGCAATTCCCCAGCCTGTCACTCCTCCCTCTCGCTCCCAGTGCAAATTCTTTCCTTTCAATTCATTTTTGAGTGCTGCGTGAATTTCCCTCACAGCTGCACGCCAGACACACCCCTTACCGCTCATCCCGCTGCCTCTGGGCCCCGGTACTGTTAACAGGAACAGCTCTTACATTTTATCTCTCAGAATGGAATGAGGTTGTTGGCCTCAGTTAAGTCTGTACCTTCCTTTGATAAGTTACCCACATGTAAACTAAGTCAAAGGTGAACCCCAAGCAGTCCTTAGTGGTGGAAGGTGTTAGCTTAGAATTAATAACGTCTATAATCCTTCCGCATAGGCACCGTATAGTAAGTATCTTTTAATGGATGCAATCCATAAAGTAGCCTATGGAATCAATTGTTTGGCAGTAACAAAGGTTTCCAATTTCGAATGAATTTGCTGCACAATGTATTCAGGTTTGTCAGACCTGAATGATTGGTAACCACATCTTTTTGTTTTTCGTAAAGATATTGACATGAATTCCAAAGAGTCGTGTTGGGATTTCCCCATGATTCCCTAGCATCTAGCCTCTCCAGTTCAGCATGCACTTCCAGTTTTTTCTTATCGTGAAGGCACGAACGTCCAGTTCGGTACATGCTGAACCGGGAAATTTTGTGCACAAATTCAATTGTATATCCCTGAACACTAGGTAGAAAATAAGGGTTAGTAGTTATTGCACTCCATGCCTCCCAAGAAAATGTAATCTACACACCAATTTGTGTTATTTACACCTCCTGTTTTTTGGAAGAGACCAGACCCCCCTACCTCCATGGTGACCAGTGGAAAGTTTGTTTTCTTCCTTGCAGTCGCCGTAGAGGTTGTGGCGTCGGTTTTTGGATTTGGGATTTTGGGGTTGCACGTCTTCCAGGAAGGCCGGTCTGGGCCAGGCCTAAAAGACCTCTGTCCTGTAGCCCGGCCTTTGAGCTTTCACCAGCTTCTGTGTGTCTTCCTGCTGGTGGGTGCATGGAGGTGCTGTTGTCGTGTGTAGGAGATCCTGCCTGTTGCTGCATTTATGATCCCCAGGGTATTGGCCTCCTTATTGAGCTCTTTTACCTGTTTTGACACGTTGCCCCAAAGTAGTAATATTGGTGGTTTAATCCCTCCAGGTCTGCACAGTTCTGCATATTTAGGGTTTAAAGCTGGGCGGATGGCGTTCTCCTGAGACTATTAATCTCCTACTCCGTATTGCAGAATAATGCCACAGCGTCTTAGCTGAACATCCTGCCTTATGACTCCCTTTCCAATGTGTTTTCGGATGTAACTGTTCACCGTGGGGTACCCATTTTCCAGTGCCAAATATTTGGCAGTAGTGTCTATTACAGCCATGTTCCTGTAGTTGTTTTTAGATGTACAAACTAGGACAAAGGAGATGTGTGGGACAATTTGATCTTTTACACTGAGGGTGGTTGGTGCCTGGAACGCGCTGCCAGGAGCGGTGGTGGAGGCAGATACAATAGTTATATTTGGATAACCATGTGGATATGGAGGAAATGGATGGATATGTTTACTTTGCCCCTCTCATCTTAATGCCCTCTAGTAATTCAGAATTCAATCCCAGGGAAAAGGTTCTGACTGTCGACCATATCTATGCTGCTCATAATTGTTTTTGCTTCAGTGGGCCCGGGCATGTGTAAAACGTGTTGAATATCCCATCACCAGAATAAAGGTCCAGGTCATGAATGTTTCCACTGACAGCGTTCTTCCTTTATATCTCTGTTTCAGGGTGCGACTGGACTTACAGGTGAAAAGGTAAGTGGTTTCTAAGTTTCTGTGTGGACGGTTAATTCCCAGCGTGTGAATTAACCCGGGCTTGGTTCACAAGAGAGGCAGCAGCTGGTGGAGAGGCAGCGGTGTCCAAACAGGTGGAACAGTGATCCCATCACTGCTGGGACTGACCGTGACTCACCCAGCCCCTTCCCGGACTGGCCTACTGCCCACAGACTGGCCCCTCCCTGCCCTGCCCTGCCCCATCCCTCACCACTGGGGCATGGGGCAGTGAGGGTGGGGGCAGAGTGACAGGGGGTCCAGGGGCAGGGAGCAAACCCCCCGATACCAGGGCACCCCAGGGTGATGGAGACATGGGTGGAGGTTGGCGCCCGGGCACAGTGCAACTGCTGAGATTCGGGGTGGTGGGAAACCCCAGGATTGTGGGGGAATGAGGGGGGAGGTTCAGCATACGGACACAGTGATGCATGGTGTCTGGTCCCGCACTGTACATGGACCAAGGACCCCCTCACCCCATCAGCCCAGCCCCCCCCCCTTGCCCAGGGTAGGGGACATCAGACATGTCCCAGGACCCAACCCTCATTCCTTCACCTCCGGCTCCCCTCCCTCGTGGTGGTGGGGATCAGACAGAGGATGACGTGATCTGAATGCCCAGGGGGTGGGGATTTGCAGAGGGGGGTCAGGGGGTGTGACACACGGGGATTGGGAACTGATGGACGGTGGGGCAGAATCGGCAATGTCCGACCTGCTGGGGTGGGGACACTGACACTGACGGGGAGGCGAGAGCAGCCATGTATTTTAGGCACACCGCAGATTGGCAGTGAGAGGGAGTGGGCAGGGCTGTGGAGATGGGCATTCACGGGAGTGGTGGGGGAGGGGGCTAGCAGTGGGGGGGGGGTGCCTGGGGGGAGGGGGGGTTTGATGTCGGTGAATCCCACATTGTGCTGAGACCCGTCCTTCCTGATGAACCTGACTGGGAGAGACCCATCACTGTGGGTCAACCCTGCAATGTGTGGGCACCCCTCTCTGTAATGCCCACTCCTGCTGCTGAGCTGGTCTCGGACGGTCCCTGACTATGCTCTTTCCCCCACAGGGCGCAGCGGCTGAACCCTGTGTGTGTGTTCCAACCCAACAAGGAGAATGGCGGCCGCCGGGTGATTCGGTATGTACCGCGCGGCACACACGGTGATCTCTGGCCCAGGATCTGCTGTGTAGGGGCGGAAGCTCTCCACCATCCATGTACACGGTCTGTCAGGAACGTCAGGAGTGTTTCATTACCATCTGTCCAGAAACTGACCAGGGAAAGTCTTACTGGCAGCGGCACAAGGGTGTAAATATAGAGCGCAGTGGACACCATAATATACAACAAAATTCAAAAAACAAATCAATGCCCCAAGTCCCGAGTGCAACCCAGTCAGTTCATAGTTCAGAGTTTAGTTAGAGGTTGTAGTATAGGGTGATTTCACGAAAGGTCACTGGAGCGTAGATCCTGACCCACGTGACCGCAAATTTTAACTGGAGGACACTCGTCACTTCCGGTACATGTTAGTGAATGGGAAAACACGCACTTTCACACCCGTTAAAAACATCGAAAACGGCCAGTTTTTGAGCTGCAATTTACTGTGCCAGTCGGGGTGACCGTGAGGCACAGCTACCTAAATTTACAGTCCAAAAGAAAGATAGAAACTAAGGTAAATTCAAGAGGGAGCTGAAGGTGCAAAAACAGCGGAAGTGCTTAGCGGACATTTGTCGTGGAGATTTAAAGATCCAAAATATCGGGAATTATCGCGTTTGCTCGCTGCATTTCATCAAAAGTAAGGCATTATTGACTTTTTTATCTTTATTCATTTGTTATATGAAAAGTTTTAAAAGTGAAAAATCCGTCAGTAAAATTGCAAAATCGCCCATGGTTCTCAGGTGGGTTTTAACATGCAAAATGAAATGCTTCTGAATAGTTTACGATTATTTAAATGGTAAATGGAGCTTCAGAAGCGTTTTCATTTTGCATGTTAAAACCCACCTGAGAACCATGGGCGATTTTGCAATCTTACTGACGGATTTTTCACTTTCAAAACTTTTCATATAACAAATGAATAAAGATAAAACACCAATAATGCCTTACTTTTGATGAAATGCAGCGAGCAAACGCGATAATTCCCGATATTTTGGATCTTTAAATCTCCACGAAAAATGTCCGCTAAGCACTTCCGCTGATTTTGCACCTTCAGCTCCCTCTTGAATTTACCTTAGTTTCTATCTTTCTTTTGGACTGTAAATTTAGGTAGCTGTGCCTCACGGTCACCCCGACTGGCACAGTAAATTGCATCTCAAAAACTGGCCGTTTTCAATGTTTTTAACGGGAGGAGCTCAACTGGTGAAGTCAATGGTGTCAACGTCGCCCACTGTCCCACACAGGTGCCCCTCTGGTGAGTGAGTTAGCCAATGGGCGTTCTGTTTATGATGGACACACTCTTGACAGAAATGGATGAGAGAATTAGTGAGGGTTGAGTTTCTCAGCCGTGAAGTGGAGGGGCTAGATCAGACCCGACCTAACACTGAGAACCTCTCCCCACCACAGGTAGATCATGGCCTTCCCGGTGCCCAGGGTGAGCGAACGACATGGACAAATGGACCTCTGGTGAGTTGATGCCCACCTCTGTCAGGCAGCGATGTCGGCGCTTGCTACAGTTCCAACGTTCAGCCCCAGATGACCACTCATTCTCTCCATCCATCTTGTACAGGGCCCGCCCGGACCACCCGGACCACCTGGACCCCCTGGAGTTCCTGGGCCGCCAGGAGCAGTTGGAGGAATCGGGCGCCAGGTAAAGGCAGCAAGATGGGGGAGCAGGAGTGGTGATAGAACACGTGACAATAGACCAAACTAGACACAGCCGTCAGCAGGCGGCCCCTCAGCCTGACGGTTTCACCCCTGAACTGACACACACCACACTAACATCGATACACTCCTCCCTAACTGATATTCTTCTCACTGTAACATTGATACACCCCTCCCTAATACAGATACACCCCCAACTGTAACACTAATGCACCCCTCCCTAACACTGATACACCCCTCATTAACACTGATACACCCCTCACTGTCACAGTTATAAACCCCACACCCTGCGGGCTGCTGAAAATCTTGATGTCCTTTGAGGCTGATCCCACTAAGACCCACTAGCCACCCATCAGTAACCCCTCTCCTGTAATCCCACCCCTGCCCCTTGCCTTAGCTCCATCAGGAAGGACGAGGAAGGGCTCTGTGTGATAGTCAGAGACCTCTGCCCCTGCCTATTGTTCCCACCTGCCCGATACCCACAGCCTCGGGGACGACATGCCCTCCCACTTGAGGTCCTGAGCTGTGACCCCAGCTGCTGCGGTGGTCTGGCGTGGGACGGGAGATATTTACCCCTCGGTTGTAACCTCGAGTACAATGGAACAGATTTGATCCTAACTCTGACTAATGGGCCTGTAAATTCACAAGCAAAAGGAGCGGAATTAGCCCATTCAGCCCATCAAGTCCAATCTGCCATTTAATCATGGACGATATACTTTTCCCTTTCAACCCCATTCTCCTGTCTTCGCCCCATAATCCCTGACACCCTTACTAATCAAGAACCTGTCAATCTGCGCCTTAGAAATACCCAATGACATGGCTTCCTCAGCCGTCATTGGGTATTTTTAAGGTGCGGATTGATAGCTTTGGGATTAGTAAATGTGTCAGGGTTACAGTTGATGGCAGAGTCTTTATGGGCAGTCACAGGAGTGACTCTGCTACTGGGCAGCATGGGCACAATGGGCCAAATGGCTTCCTTCCATTCCGTAACTGTCAGTTATATGTCGCCACAAGCTGCTGAAAAGGTGTTGGGGTCAGGCAGCATCTTTGGGGAACATAGATAGGTGACATTTCTGGCCGGGACACTTCTTCAGACATGAAGTGTATCCATCGCTGAAATCCACCTCGTGCTGCTGGGGTCCCTGCTACAGATGTCCACCCACACCGTACCCCCCGACAACGGTCAGCTCTGACACACCCCTCCCAGTGGAACAGTCCCCACATCCCGGAGCCACACTCCCCACCCTCTGCCCACACTCCCCACCCTCCCACTGTCACACTGCCCACACTCCCCACCCTCCCAGTGCCGTTCACCCAGCAGAACAGTCCCACCCTCCCGGTCCCCGCTGCACCCACTGCCACCAGGACTGTGGTGCAGCTTCTGTCTAACTCTCTGTTTGTCTTTCCAGGGCATTCCAGGGAATGATGGTTTGCCAGGTGTGCCTGGACTCCCGGGAGAGGTGGTATGTACGTTAGTATTCTGGGATTGTTCGGGCCATGGGGGGAACAAGGAGGCTGTTTTATGATGTTTAGTGAAGTTTAGTTCGGAGACTGTCATCTCAACAAACAGGCAGGGTTGCTCCAATCCATCTGCTCTTGTTTCCAGCCAGTCACTGACTTGGTTTGGTTTAGAGATGCAGCAAGGGACCAGGCCCTTCGGCCCACCGAGTCCATGCCAACCATCGATCACCCATTCACATAAGTTTTATGTCATCCCACTTCTCATCCACTCCCGACACACGAGGAGCAATTTACGGAGGCCGGATAAGCTACAATCCTGCACGTCTTTGGGATGTGGGTGGAAACTGGAGCACCCGGAGTGAGAACATGCAAGCTCCACGTAGACAGCACCCGAGGTTAGGATCGGTCTTTGGCGCTGTGAGGGAGTAGCTCCCCCCGCTGTGCTGCTCTCTCACTGTCTTCAAATGATGTTTGAAGGATGAATTTTATGCTGAGCATCTGCACAGGATGAATATCTGTAATACTTTGACAACTTACACAAACAGGAAAGTCTGGATCTCTGTACAGATTAGTGCTGATTTACTTGTTTACTGCTGGGAACAGCCCAGAGATTTACATTTCACTCGTCCTCTTCTCTCCGTATCTGACTCCCTTTTTTCTCTTTTCACCTCTAGTCTTTGTAACTTACTCCACCCATCTGCCAATCAAACTATCCCACCACCACCTCATCTGTATCCACCTATCAATTGCCATGTTTTGTCCTGCCTCACGTCTCCTCCAGCCCCCATCCCCCCCTCCCTCCGCACCCCACAGTTAGTGTGAAGAAGGGTCGCGACCCATAACTTGGTCTTGTCCATTCCCACCACAGATGCTGCCTGACCCACTGAGTTCTTCCAGCACTTGGTGTTTTGCTCCAAGAGGTGTGCCTCCTGGTAAGGTTATGTGCTGCAGTCTTTGGGATTCGTCACCACTGAGCCCGGCGGATGGCTCTTCAGGTTATAGTTCAGGGCTGAACAGAAGTGACTACGTTAACAGGGTTGACAGCGCCAGAGACCCAGATTTGATCCTGACTACGGGTGCTGCATGTACGTAGTTTTTAACGTTCTCCCTGTGATTGCGTGGGTTTTCTCCGGATGCTCCGGTTTTCTCCCATATTTCAAAGACATGCAGATTTGTAGGTTAATTGACTATGGTAAATGTGTAAATTGTCCCTAGTGTGTTGGATGGTGCTATCATGCGGGGTTTTGCTGTTCGCCACAACTCGGTGGGCCGAAGGGCCTGTTTCCGCGCTGTACCTTTAAAATCCGAAGTATAGTTTAAAGACTAAACAGCTGCTCCTTGTGTTTCAGCCTCCACTGTCACTGTTTGCTGGGAGGAACAACTCTTTCTTCAAGGTAAAATCACACTCCTGAGCAAGACTTGCAAGATATTGAACCATAAAAGATTATTAAGGGTTTGGACACGCTAGAGGCAGGAAACATGTTCCCGATGAGGGGGGACTCCAGAACCAGGGGCCACAGTTTAAGAATAAGGGGTAAACCATTTAGAACGTAGATGAGGAAACACTTCTTCACACAGAGAACTGTGAGTCTGTAGAATTATCTGCCTCAGAGGGCTGTGGAGGCCAGTTCTCTGGATACTTTCAAGAGAGAGCTAGATAGGGCTCTTAAAGATAGCGGAGTCAGCGGATATGGGGAGAAGGCAGGAACGGGGTACTGATTTGGGATGATCAGCCATGATCACGTTGAATGGCTCGAAGGGCCGAATGGCCTACTCCTGCACCTATGGTTTATTGTCTATTGAAACTTATTCACGGAATGGGAACTGGATATAAGCTGGGGAGGTTCGCTCTCGGTGCTGGTGTGGGGTGGGTGGGATCACTCTCTGAAGAGCCGGCTCAACAACATAAGTCCTGGTCTGTCAGGAACTTTTGAGAGTGCAGCACAGGAACAGGTCATTTGGCCCATATGTCCATGCTGAACATGATGCCGTTAATCTACACTTACCTGCCTGTAGGATCCATATCCATCCACCCCCCCACCCTCCACATAGCCCAAGCCTGTGTAAAAGCTTCTGAAACCACTATCGTACATGCCTCCACCACCATCACTGGCAACACATTCCAGGCACCCACCACCCTCTGTGTCAAAATACTTACCCTGCACATCTCCTTTACATTTCCCGCTCTTGCCTTCAAGCTCAGCCCTCTGGTCCTTGACATTTCCACCCTTGGAAAAAGATTCCGACTGTTTGCCTTTGCTATGCCTCCCATAATTTGATATACTTGTATCAGTATCAGGTCCCCACAACCTCTGACGTTCCAACTTTGTCCAATCTCTCCTTATAACTAATACTCCCTAATCCACAGAGCTCTGGTGAAACTTTTCTACACTCTTGACCCATTCATCACCTGTCCTTATGCCTCCTGCCTCAACTCCATCCAGCTTACAACCCAGTGGTATGAATTTTGATTTCTCTATCTTCAGGCAACCCCTGCATTTCCTCTCTCCCCTCCCCCACCTTCGTCAACCTACTAGTCCCACTTTTCATAGAAATATAGAAACATAGAAAATAGGTGCATGAGTATGCCATTCGGCCCTACGAGCCAGCACCGCCATTCAATATGATCATGGCTGATCATCCAGAATCAGTACCCCGTTCCTGCTTTCTCCCCATATCCCTTGATTCCGTTAGCCCCAAGAGCATTATCTAACTCTCTTGAATACATCTAGTGAATTGGCACCCACTATGGCAGAGAATTCCACAAATTTACAGCTCTGGGTGAAAAAGTTTGTCCTCATCCTAGTCCTAATGTCATTTCATCTCCCTGTATATCTTCGTTGTCACCTCGTCTGCAGCCAACAGTGGGCCATTATGGTTCCACCCTTCCTTGGTCATCTATTGTCGGCCCTGATTTGTTCTGGTCTTTTCCTACCTTCAGTTCCCCCCCCCCCCCCCTCCCCACTACTTTCAATCTGAAGAAGGCTTCTGATCTAAAACGCCACCTCACCTTTTTCCCCAGAGATGCTGTCTGACCCGCTGAGTTACCCCAGCATATTGTGTCCATCCATTAAACCTCTTTTGCACTCTCCAGAAATCCTCCACCTCCACCCAGTGGAATGATTTTACTCCTGAATGTGAGACCTGGAGATCGTGGATGGTGTGCTGACCTGGGTAGCTGACAGCACCATAGAGTCGAGGGGAGATGCTGAGTGTGTTGCGAGTGGCAGGACTGCCTCCTGTTTCTCGGGCAGTGTAGCTTGGCTCCAGCGCTGGGTCTTGGGCAAGCAGTCGGGCGTGGGTTGAATGGAGCTCATGGGTTGCACGGGTTCTTAAGCCTTGTGTGTTCTCTCAGCAGGCCTTCTGTGGTAACTGCACCAATGGTTTGCCGGGAGCGCAGGCCTATACTGGGGCCAAGGTGGAGCACACGTCACACGGCACTCCCGGGGCATCTGCCATCGACCACTGTGAGAAGGTGAGTGTAGTTGCCTCTGTCCACGGTCCTCCCATGGGGCAGGGTCCACCTTCCTGTAGCCCCACTGCCCTTCACTACGAGCACTGCTTCAGCCCAGGGACGATACCTTCTACCTCCTCTGCAGTCACCATTGGGACATTCACTGTCTCCCGAGAGGGGACTTTCTCCATTTCCTCCATCCACAAGCACTGCTGGGATCTTCCCCATGTCCTGAGAATGGACCTACTGTGTCTTCACCCTCTGCAGTCACCACTGGAACCATCCCCATACCCTGAGAGGGGACCTTCCCCATATCATCTGTCCCAAAGTCACTGCTGAGATCTCCTGCAAGGAGTCTGTCTGATATCTACCAGCAGCGACACACTCATTGTGGACGAAGGACTTGGAGCAAGGGAGATTCCTGGAGATACAAGGAAGCTTGCACAAAACACAGCGTGCTGGATTAGCTTAGTGGGTCAGGCAGCATCTGCAGGGGGAGTGGACCTGTTTTGGGTCAGTGATGGGGGGGGGGGGGGGGAATCTGAAAGAGAGGTGGGAGTGGGACAAAGCCTGGCAAGTGATGGGGTGGATACAGGTGAGGAGGATTTGATTGGTGGATGGGTGGATAAAGTTGGTGAGAAGGTTCGACAGCAGGTGTGGCCATTGATGCTCCTGATGTGGTTGCTATGTTTTGTTCCTCCACAGTGTAAGCAGAATCAGCGCGAACTTCCCCGTACAGAGGAGGAGAGGGTATGTACCAAGATTTGCCGTTAACTGCTGCAGAATGTAGTCCTTGCTCCCCCATGGTGAAGCTGATGTGCTGGTTCTGTGCTGGAACACATTGCTGTATGATGCCCCCACTCACACGATGCCTTGTGCCCAGAGAACAGCGAGCATGTGGAGCCTGGTGCTGCACGGCATGGTTCAGGCAAACTGTACTCGTGCACTGAAGTGTGGCACTCTGATCTCTGTCCATGGAGAGATACCTCTGGCCATGGGGAGATATCTCTGGCCATGGAGAGATACAAGGGATGTGGGGATGGCAGGAGAATGGGGTTGAGGGAAAGAAATATCAGCCATGATTGAACGATGGCGTGGACTCAATGTAGCAATGTTACAAAATTTTGAGATTTAAAAAATCAAGTCTGCAATTTATCCCATCAGATAAAGCATAACAATAAGTTTAATTTGACACCAAATTCACTTTCATATCTCAAGTATTAAAAAAGTTATGACCATTTTCATACTCGGAAATTAGCATCTTGTTCCCTATTGATTTTCAATGGACATTAAAAAAAAGCTGTGATCTTGGATAGTCAAACGCCCATTTCTTAAGGAAAGATTAACATTTTTAAATAGCCTAAGTGTCCAAAGATTATTCACAAATAATTCACAATATAACATGATTTTTATATCTAATTTACATTAATTTATAGGCCAAATGGAAGGAATTTAGTGTTCAATTGCTGTAAATAAATGCCCATTTAAATCGGCTTTCTAGTGGGTTCATGTGAACGCGCTGGTTTAGAACGTTGACATAGCGCTGGATTAGTGCCTTCAAATGCCGAGAAAAATACTGCGGGATATAAAAAGCCCAAAATGAACTATTCGTTATAGATAACTTGATATTCAGGGTTATATATATGCCCCATTTAATGTAAAAATAAGGTACATACCTTTAATTGTTTGCTTTATAAAACCCTGGGGCTGCGAGAGGTTGCGAAATCAGAGAGTAATTTTAAAACTATTATAACTATATTATCGAGGCCTATAAAACTAATAATACCTTTTGCGACCGGGTCTTGCAGCGATTTTTCGTTAATGATTTACTAGGCTGAACATGTGCGATTAGTACAGCCTAGTAAAAATCGCGTTTTAAACCCGCCCCCTCCAAACAGCGCCAAAATCGCCGACATGGCTGAGGGCAGATTCCCAATGACGATTCAGGTAGGTTTTGTAACATATCTACTCAATGGGCCGAATCATGGTCAGCATGGATGAGTAGGGCTGAAGGGCCTGTTTCTGTGCTATACCCTATGAAGTAGATGATTAGCCCTGCCAGGAATAGCCTGGAGCAGTGAGGTCCAGGCGTGTACTAATCACTTCTTCCTCTGCCTTTTCCAGCCAAACGACAGACACTATGGATACCCAGGAACTCCGGGGATGCCTGGGATGCCGGGTGAAGCTGGATTGAAGGGAGAGCAGGTAAGAGATGGTGGGAGGTGGGCTTGTGGGAGGGCTGTCGAGGGGAACCACACGGAGGAAGGAAAGGTCGGGGAGAGATCGGCCTTTGTGCTCGATGCCCCGTCAGTGCTTTTCCATGCTATTCCGCAATATATGACAGAAACAAGCCGTTCGGCCCAACCAGTCTATGCCCCACTCCAGTCTCCTTTATTTCTAGGATGGGTCAGCTTAACCCCCTTCACTCTCCACATCTTGTCTCTCTGTGATTCACTTTGAGCTCCCTCAGTTGGGAGCATGTTCCAAGGTCTGAAGAAGGGTCTTGACCCAAAACGTCATCCATTCCAACTCTCCAGAGATGCTGCCTGTCCCGTTGAGTTACTCCAGATTTTTGTGTCTATCTTCAGTTTAAACCAGCATCTGCAGTTCCTTCTTACCGACATTCTCGGATCCCTGTGATTCCACAAGTTCTTCCAAATTCTACAGAATTGTCACAGACGGCTGTTGAGGCCAAGTCAACGTTTTAAAGTGGAGATTGACAGATTCCTGATTAGGAAGAGTGTTGGGAGTTAAGGGGCGAAGGCAGGAGAATCGGATTGAGAGGGAAAGGTAGATCAGCCATGATTGAATGGCGGTGTTGACTTGATGGGCCGAATGGGCTAATTCTGCTCCTATAAGGAGATGAAAACTTGCATTTCTGGGCGGAGTTGATGTTGGGATCTCTCCAGGTAAGGATTGTGATCACTGTTTGATCTCCACATCAGTAAACCTACCATGTGGATCAGCATAGGACCTGTCCAGCACCTGCCTGTTCGTGACCTGTATTTCCATCTTTCCCCAGGGCCCTCCGGGACCTCGTGGATACTCTGGATCACAGGGACAAGCGGTAAGCCTCACGTTGACCAGCTAACCCGAGCGGGAGCCGTCTGAGAACTGACCATACCGGGCCAAACCCCCAGCGACACGTTCTCCAGCCAGCCAGTCAGTAGCTGCAGTGTGCAGGACCAGAACTCTCAGCCCCCCATCGCACCCCCACCCCTCCTCACCCCCCCCTGACCATCACAACTGTGCTGTAACATTTATCAGGGCTCTGTGAAGTGAGTTGGGGGAAGCTGCTTCCACTGCACACTGAAAACAAAAGAATCCTACCTATATTAATGGATCTCAGCAACAGGGAGAGGTTGGGCAGAGTCATATTGTTTGGATTGTCAGAGCTGAGAGGGAAGAGTTGACAGATATAAAATTATGGGAGGCATAGATATGGTAGACAGAGAACCTTTTTCCCAGGGTGCAAATGTTAAAGACTAGAAAGCATGGCTCGAAGCTGAGTGGGGCAAAGTTTGAATGAGATGTGCTGGGCAAGTATTTTTACACAGAGCGGTGGGTGCCAGGAATGCACTGCCAGGGTTGGTGGTGGAGGCAGATAGCATGGTGGCGCTTTTTAATCAATGGTCAAACAGTAATACTTCATTTGTCACATGTACCGAGGTACAGTGAAATTAATTTTTGTATACAGTTCAGTACAAGATTAGTTTAACCTGGCATCATGTTCGGCATGGATATTGTGGCTGTGTGGTAGGTGTGGATAAAGTAATTAATTGGTGTAATTAACTGCACATTAAGTCAAGAGGAGTTTTTACACGTATAGGGGGTGTGAGTTCAATTGAGATCTTGCTTGCAGCAGCATCACAGGCACGGTGAGGCGGTGAGAGAGAATGTTCCCTAGAGCTCACCTTGGGGGGGTACCTTGTGAGGTCATGAAACATCTACCCCCCCCCCCCCCCCCCGGCCGAGGGTTTCCACAGCTGAGGGGGATGGGGCAAGCCTTGCCCTGGCGGGTCCTTCACCTGTTGCCCTCCCTCCACCCCACATCCACAGCTTCCAGGGCACCCTCCCTCTTGGCCGTCTCCCCTTGAAGGCTTTGGGTGTTGCCCCCTCCCCTGAGGCCTGTCTCTCCCCTCCTCAACCCTTGACACAGTGCACAGTGTGATGGTGATTGCATTCCCAGGAATGTTGTCCCTGTACCTGACTCAATCAATCAATCAATCAATCAGTTTTATTCATCACATTGCACATAAAGTGCAATGATAAAGAACACACAATACACAATAAACATTTAACACAAACATCCACCACAGCATTCATCACTGTGGTGGAAGGCACAGAAATTGGCCAGTCCTCCTTCATTTTCCCCCGTGGTCAGGACCTCAACCCTCCGCAGCCATCGCTGCGGGCGTCCAGATGATAAAGGACAAAGTAAAAGTCAAGGTAAGTCCAGGATCGGCTCTTCCCCACCAGAGACCGCAGCTCTGGGTGTAAACACGAGCTCTGCGTTTAGAGCATTTTTATCCAATTTAATGTTTTCTTAATTCGTACGAGATCCAACCGAGCAGAAACTTGAACATTACAGAACCTGGAACGTCAAGCAAGCCTTTGGGGTCAAAGGGTTCGATTAGTTTAGATCACCCGTTCACACAAATTCTTTCCCACCCACTCCCTACACACTCGGGGCAGTTTACAGAGGCCAATTAACCTACAAACCCGGACGTCTTTGGGATGTGGGAGGAAACGTGGAGTACCCGGAGGAAACTCACACGGTCAGAGGGAGAAGGTGCAAACTCCACACAGACAGCACCCATCAATGGATTGGATGCTCACAGCTCTTCGGGCTGTTGTTGCTCTCCCCGCTCCCAGCACTGAAACGGAAACTACCGGATACACTCGCTCAGTAGTCCACAAGGTGCCTGAGGACAGAGAAGCAGAGATGTTGTTTCAGGTCACGGTGCCGTCCCCTCCACTGGTTCTCACTCCCCCAGGTGGTGCGGTGGTGCCGAGAGCTGCCGGTACTGCCAGCGGCTGGCTCACAGTTGCAGTCTCGGTCGCTGTCTGACGGTCACTGACTGGTTGCTCTGTCTGCAGGGACCCCCCGGATTCCCTGGTGCTCCCGGGACCCCTGGAACAGCTGTGAGTATTCAGGGCAGAGGCCCCCTTCACTTCATGCTTGCATCAGGGGAGGGTGGAGGAGTTGAGGGGGGGGAACAGGACGTCGGGGGGGGGGGGGGGGGGAGGTGAGGAGGAACAGAGGAGGTTGGGGGGGGGGGTGGAGGGGTTGAGGGGGAACAGGAGGTCTTGGGGGGGGGGGGGTGAGGGGGAACAACAGAGGGAGGGAGGGGGAGGGAGGGAGGGGTGAGGGTCAACAGGAGGTCTGGGGAGGGGGATCAGGAGGTCTGATGCATGTAGGGATGGGGGGTGGAACAGAAGTTGTGGAGAGGGTGAGGTGGAACAGGAGGTCCAAGGTGTGGGTAAGTGAGAGGGGGTTGTGTCGGTGGGGGGAGGATGGGGTGGGGCAAATGGTACGGGGCGGGCTGGGGAGGGGGGGGGAGTAAATGAGGGGGTGGATTATTATTGCCACGTGTACTGAGATACAGTGACAAACTTTGTACGATCCAGTCAAATCATACTATGCATGAGTACAATCAAGCTGTACACAAGTACAGAAGGGAATACAAAGGGAAAAATACCAGAATGTAGTGTTACACTTAGAGATAGGCTGGGAGGTTGGGAGAGGATGTGGGGAGGAGCGGTGGTGTATGTGGTTGGGAGATGTTTCCGGGGAGGATGGTGTGCAGTTAGGTGGAGAACCTGTGGGTGGCGGTGTACACTGGGCTGCAACCTGCTGGGGATAGATTAATGCAGAGACTTTGGTGACTCCACACTGTGACCCAGGGTCAGGGACCGTGGTAGAGCAGTGTGGGAGGGGGGGGCAGAGTGGGTGAGTGTGATCAAAAACGCTCCTTTAAACCATGTCTTCTTCAACAGGGACTTCCTGGAGACCGGGGACTGAACGGCGAGCCCGGGCCGAAGGGAGAGAAGGTGAGGCCACTAACTCCACACTTCTGGAGTGTGAGGGAGCGTGGGGAGTAGGGGGGAGGAGAGTGAAGGGTGGGGGGTGAGGGGGTTTGGCAAGGGGTGGGGTGTTAGCGGTGGGGGGGGGGTGGGGAGGTGTTAGTGGGGGGGGGTGGGGTGTGAGGGGTAGGGGGGGTTGGGGAGTGAGGTATGGGGGGGGTGGGGAGGGGGGGGGGGTGGGGAGTGAGGCCATGTTAACAATGCCGCGTTGTTTCTCCCTAGGGGCCGTCTGGATTGTCGGGATACCCAGGAGGAGCAGGGATTCCCGGTCTCCCGGTAGGTGTGATCTCCACACCCACTCCTCGCGTGGGTACGGGCACAGTCACATGTTCAATCCCCAGCCTCGGTCGCCTGTAGGGAACAACCTTTAGTTACCCGCGTGTCAGTGGCCGAGGGACAGTCGGTCAGCGGGTAGTCATCCCGGGAGCTTGCGGCTTGGACCAGCAATAGGGTGGCCATCAGCTTTCTCCACAGACTGGAGTAGGACCAGATAGAGGGAGTATTCCTTTTCCACCAGTGTCTCTCAATGCTACCCAGTGCTGCCTTGGCTACCCAGCTGGTGGATGTGATGGGTGAAGCCTGGGCGAGCTGTGGTGAACAATCTCCACACCAGAGTAAAAGAGGGTGTCTGGGGTTACAGATTCCAATCCTGTTCCGTCTTCACTAAGGAAGACATAAATAATTTGCCGGAAATAGCAGGGGACCGCGGGTCAAAGGAGTTGGAGGAATTGAGTGAAATCCAGGCTAGCCGGGAAGTGGTGTTGTGTAAATTGAATGGATTAAAGGCCGATAAATCCCCAGGGCCAGATAGGCTGCATCCCAGAGTACTTAAGGAAGTAGCTCCAGAAATAGTGGATGCATTAGTAATAATCTTTCAAAACTCTTTAGATTCTGGAGTAGTTCCTGAAGATTGGCGGGTAGCAAACGTAACCCCACTTTTTAAGAAGGGAGGGAGAGAGAAAATGGGGAATTACAGACCAGTTAGTCTAACATCGGTAGTGGGGAAACTGCTAGAGTCAGTTATTAAAGATGGGATAGCAGCACATTTGGAAAGTGGTGAAATCATTGGACAGTCAGCATGGATTTACGAAAGGTAAATCATGTCTGACGAATCTTATAGAATTTTTCGAGGATGTAACGTAGCGTGGATAGGGGAGAACCAGTGGATGTGGTGTATCTGGACTTCCAGAAGGCTTTCGACAAGGTCCCACATAAGAGATTAGTATACAAACTTAAAGCACAAGGCATTGGGGGTTCAGTATTGATGTGGATAGAGAACTGGCTGGCAAACAGGAAGCAAAGAGTAGGCGTAAACGGGTCCTTTTCACAATGGCAGGCAGTGACTAGTGGGGTACCGCAAGGCTCAGTGCTGGGACCCCAGCTATTTACAATATATATTAATGATCTGGATGAGGGAATTGAAGGCAATATCTCCAAGTTTGCGGATGACACTAAGCTGGGGGGCAGTGTTAGCTGTGAGGAGGATGCTAGGAGACTGCAAGGTGACTTGGATAGGCTGGGTGAGTGGGCAAATGTTTGGCAGATGCAGTATAATGTGGATAAATGTGAGGTTATCCATTTTGGTGGCAAAAAACGGGACAGCAGACTATTATCTAAATGGTGGCCGATTGGGAAAGGGGAAGATGCAGCGAGACCTGGGTGTCATGGTGCACCAGTCATTGAAGGTAGGCATGCAGGTGCAGCAGGCAGTAAAGAAAGCGAATGGTATGTTAGCTTTCATTGCAAAAGGATTTGAGTATAGGAGCAGGGAGGTTCTACTGCAGTTGTACAGGGTCTTGGTGAGACTACACCTGGAGTATTGCGTACAGTTTTGGTCTCCAAATCTGAGGAAGGACATTATTGCCATAGAGGGAGTGCAGAGAAGGTTCACCAGACTGATTCCTGGGATGTCAGGACTGTCTTATGAAGAAAGACTGGATAGACTTGGTTTATACTCTCTAGAATTTAGGAGATTGAGAGGGGATCTTATAGAAACTTACAAAATTCTTAAGGGGTTGGACAGGCTAGATGCAGGAAGATTGTTCCCGATGTTAAGGAAGTCCAGGACAAGGGGTCACAGCTTAAGGATAAGGGGGAAATCCTTTAAAACCGAGATGAGAAGAACTTTTTTTCACACAGAGTGGTGAATCTCTGGAACTCTCTGCCACAGAGGGTAGTTGAGGCCAGTTCATTGGCTATATTTAAGAGGGAGTTAGATGTGGCCCTTGTGGCTAAGGGGATCAGAGGGTATGGAGAGAAGGCAGGTACGGGATACTGAGTTGGATGATCAGCCATGATCATATTGAATGGCGGTGCAGGCTCGAAGGGCCGAATGGCCTACTCCTGCACCTAATTTCTATGTTTCTATGTTTCTATGGTCCTGGAGAGTGTTCAGCCACTTGAGAGTGGAGGAGCTTCACTCCCCCCACACGACTGGGCAGCGTTCCATCACCGTGTGCCTCGTGGGGAGTGGGGAAGCCTGGAAATGGAGAGGCAGGAAGTGCTACATCTGCCCGACTTACCAGCGTGTCCGGTGTAGTGCAGTCTCCCACCTGCCCACCACCACCACCACAAACACCACCACCACACCACTTTATGACCAGAGGTCACAGCCTCAGAATTAAAGGATGTTCCTTTAGGAAGGAGATGAGGAGGAATTTCATTAGCCCGAGATTGGCGAATTTGTGAAATTCATTACCACTGAAGGCTGTGGAGGTCGACAATAGATATTTTTAAAGCAGAGATAGTCAGATTCTTGATTAGTGCGGGTGTCAGTGGTTATGTGGATTAGGGTGGAGAATGGGATTAAGAGGGAAAGATAGATCAGCCAAGATTGAATGTAGAGTGGACTTGATGGGCTGAATGACCTAATTCTGCTCCTATCACTAATGAACTTATGAACATCCAATATCAGCTTGCCATTGGCTCATGGCCCTCTGGAGCTGGGCTGGGTGGGGTGTTGTGATGGGAGGGTTGGAGACCGGGGTGAATGTGGTCCTAGAGTCACTCAAAGCCGTACCAGGCATTGAACACCAGAAATTGGAGGAACAACACCTCATATTCCGCTTAGGGAGGCTGCATCCTGCAGGCATGAACATTGAATTTTCCCAATTCTGTGAGCCCTTGCTGTCTCCTCCCCTTCCTCAGCCCCCAGGCTGTCTCCTCCCATCCCTCAGCCCTCGGGCTCCTCCTCCTCCTTTTTCATTTCTTCTCCCCGCCACCCCCCATCAGTCTGAAGAAGGGTTTCGGCCCGAAACGTTGCCTATTTCCTTCGCCCCATAGATGCTGCTGCACCCGCTGAGTTTCTCCAGCATTTTTGTGTACCTTCGATTTTCCAGCATCTGCAGTTCCTTCTTAAACACAGGCATTGATCAGAGTTGCTGTAGAGTGGATGGTCCATGCGGCTAACCCTTCTCCACACTACATACACTCCCCAGGGCCCATGTGTGGCAGGTCAGGCTCTAACTTGTCCAAACTCTCTTTCAGGGGCTGAAAGGCGAGCGTGGGCCCGTGGGCCCTGGAGGAGAGACGGGCGTATCGGTAAGGACTCCACACACTACCCACTGACTAACTCCACACCTCACACCCATGCTGTTTTAAGACTGTCTTATCCTGTCACACTTCCTCTCACGCTCTTCATCCATTTCCTCATCGTCAAGGGTCCAGGAAGGCCATGCCACCCCTCTGAAATTATAAAGAAACTCTCGGCACTTTTTGCGCGATGGCATCAAGTGTTGGTGACAGCCTAATGACTAGTGCAACTGAGAGAGAACCCCAGGCAATACTTGCCACCCGCCAACCTTCAAGTAGCTGCCAGAGCCACAGTCAACTCCATACTTAGCAGCAGCTTAGGCTGCCTGTCATAGGCATCACAATATGGAACAAGACTATTTGACCCACTGAGTCCACACCAACCACCCATCTACACCAATCCTATGTTCATCTACCCCCCCCCCCTCCCCTCTTATCTGTATCCACCTATCATTTGCCAGGCTTTGCCCCATCCCCACATTTCTTCTTTTCCAGCTTTCTTTCCCCTACTACAATGTCTGAAGAAGGATCCTGACCCAAAACGTTGTCTGTCCATTCCCTCCACAGGTGCTGCCTGCCCTGCTGAGTTTCTCCTGCACTTTGTATTTTAACTCAAGATTCCAGCATCTGCATTTCCTTGTGTCTACATTAATCTAAGTTGTCAACGTCGCCCAAGTCACGACCCCATCCAAAATGGTGGCAATCAGAGCAACACCAGAGTAATTGACCCCCCCACCCTCACACTTACCCCAGGTTGGGGCTCTCATTGTATGCCCCTGATCTGACGCCAGCCCATTGCTCCCTCTCATGGGTGAGTCAACATCAATAAAGTCTCAGCCAGAACCAAAGATGGACACAAAATGCTTGAGTAATCCAGTGGTCAGGGAGCATCAGGGAGATTCTGCCTGACCCGCTAAGTAACTCCAGCATTGTGTGCCTATCTTTGGTGTGAACCAGCATCTGCAGTTTATTTTTATTACACTCAGTCAGAACCTGCCTGTTTGCCCCTGCACGGTCATTCCTGCTGCCCAGATATCTCCTGTCACCATGGGCAGCTCCCCCTGTGATGGACACATTTCCACTTTGCCTCTGGCTTCTTCTGTTCCGACTGTGCCCCCATTGGTCACTCATAGATTGTCCTCTCTCCCACAGGGTGTTCCTGGTATTCCCGGAGCCCAGGGCCCGAGCGGCTCCGCGGTGAGTACTCGGCGCTCAACTGGAATACACTGATTGTTGGAGATTAGAAACCAACACTAGTCAGGCTGTTGGGCGCTGGTCAGCCGGGTGCAGGCTGGGTGAATGTGGAGTCCACGAGATATTGTAATTAACAAATGGCAATTGGAAAATAAATTAAAAGGTTGAAAGGGTAACAGGACATATGTTAATCTGCCAAGGGGGGTGGATTGAGCTGTGCTTCTTGCCCTGTGTCAGTCAGAGATGCATGATTTACAACTGTTGTAAGACCATTCTGAAGAAGAGGAAATTCTTAAGTGTGTCAACGGTAAACCACACATCAAGGGGGCATACTGTATATAAAGAGCACATGAATCTTTGTTTGGGAAACAATCTGCTGGATTTGACGCTCTTATAGTCATGTTAGCCTTACCCGATCATTGCGGCGTGTTTCAAAGTTTTCGTTAACATAAGGAAGAGAGGTTTGGGATTGTGCTTTGCCAGGAAGTGAGGGCTGCGAAGGGGGCTGTGGGGCATCAAGTGTGGACGGCAACAGGGCAATAATCTTCAGGTTGTCAAGTGGCTGGGAAACCTGGCGCAGTCCACTGAAGACTGCAATGAGGATTGATATCAACAGATGTCTTCTGTGCTGCCTCTTTTGAGGGGAATTTCCTGCTTGAACAGACTGTTGATGATGACACAAAATGGGCCACTCAGGGGAGAACCTGAGATCCACATCAAGGAGAGAAGATGGAACATTAAACCATTAAAGCAACGTAAGAATATTCAGGGATCTTGAAGCCCATAGTTTCCTGAAATTGGTAACACATGTAGATAGAGTAGTAAAGAAAGCAATTGTATGCGTGACATGACAGCATTGGTCAGGGCATTGGGTAGAAGTCATGATGCAGCTCTATAGGATGTTGGTTAGGCTGCCTTTGGAGTATTGCGTGCAGTTCTGCTCGCCCCCATTCTAGGATGGATGTGCAGGCTTTGGGCAGGGTGCAGAAGAGGGTTTGCCAGGATGCTGCATAGATTAGAAAGCATTAGCTATAAAGAGGGATTAGGTGAATTTGGATTGTTTTCTCTGGAGCGCCGGAGGATGAGGGGAAACATGATGTATAAAATCACAAAACGTATAGGTAGGGTACACAGTCAGAACCTATGTCAAATAGTAGAGGGCATAACTTTAAGGTGAGAGTGGCAAAGTTTAATGGGGAGATGTGTTGGGCAGGTTGTTTGCACAGAGGGTGGTGGGTGCTTGGAAAGTGCTGCCAGGGGTGGTGTTAGAGGTAGATGCGACAGTGGTGATTATGAGGGGAAGGGGATGTTTTGCCGTGCTTGCCTGCCTCATTGGGGGAGGGTCACGGCCACCCTCAGGCCCCAACGCTGCCCCCAGCGTGAGCTCAGTCGTGCCATTGCCTCAGTTACCTTGACCTGAACCTTACGCTTTTCTTGGCAGGGCTCCAAAGGTGACCTAGGACCACCCGGCCCTCGTGGGGAGAAGGGAGACCAGGTGCGTGTTGCTTCTGACTTTGATTTGTTATTGACGGGCACAAAAACGCAAAGTATGGCAGGAACTCGGCTGGTCAGGCAGCGTCTGTGGAGGGAATGGACAGGAGAAATTTTAGGTTATGCTAAATTATACTACAATTCTTCAGACCAATTGTAGTATGGGGAAGAAAGCTGGAAAAGAGAGGTGGGAGCGGGACAAAGTCTGGCAAGTGATAGGTAGATACAGATGAGGGGGAGTGGGGGGTGATTAGCAGATGAGTGAAGTAAGAGACAAAGGCCAGAGGTGGAAAGGGGACCAAAGGGTGTCAGATATGGAAAAGCAGAGTGACGTTTAGCCGGAGGGGGGATGTGGGTGAAAGTGTCAGGGGAAAGAGAGGGGTAAGAGGGGAGATAAGAGGGAAATTGGATGATCAGGGATGGGAAATGAGTGTACAAAGGAAGGGAAGGGTGAGGGATGGGGAGAGATGGTGAGAAAATGGGTGTGCACCGGGATGGAGGGCACAGGAAGCAGAGGGGGCAGACAGGGGATGAGATTGGAGAATTCACTAATAGCGTGCCATAACCTGAATACGTCTAATAACGGAGGGGATGTCTGGCATCTGGGCACTGCCTGGCATCTGGTATGGGGGCATTACTGATGCCAGGGGTCTGGGGCTGGGCCTGCGGGGCTTTACTGATGCCTGGGGTCTGATGCATGGTGGCATTACCAACGCCAATGATCTGGGGCAGGGGGCATTACTGATGCCAGATATCTGGGGCAGGGCCTGGCAACTGTACAGGGGCAAACACCAGTGGTCTAGATGTCTGGCATCCTGGCACTGCCTGGCACCTGGTATGGGGGCATTACTGGCACCAGGTGTCTGACACGGGGGGAATTACTGATGCCAGGAGTCTGGGGCAGGGGGCATTATTGATGCCAGGAGTCTGGGGCTGGCCCTGGCATCTGGTGGCACTGAAGATGGGGTTGAGGAGGTAAGACTTCCAGACCTAAAGCTGATGCAGTGATTTCTCTTGCAGGGATTTCAAGGACAGCCGGGATTTCCTGGACAGCAGGTAAATGAGACTACATTCTCTCCAAGTTCAGCAGGTCATCATTCTACAGGGATTTAAATTCTGGATTAAGCAGATAAATCTATGTCTCCAGAGGTCTCCAGCTCCAAGTGTGCTGCGGAAGTCTTGAACACTGTCAGTAAACTGCAGCTTTGTAATACCACAGATGATTGATTATAGAACATAGAGCAGGACAGCACAGGATCAGGCTCTTCGGCCCTTGATGCCTAGTTAATCTCCTCTGTCTGCAAGTGATCCATATCCCTCCATTCCCTACACACCCATGTGCTTATCTGAAAGCCTCTTAAACACCACTATCATTTCTGCCTCCACCACCAAACACTGGCAGCGTAAAAAAAACTTGGCCCGTACATCTTTAAACTTTCCCCCTCTCACTTTATAGTTCTTCCCTCTAGTATTTGACATTTCCACGCCGGGAAAAAGATTCTGGCCTTATCTATGCCTCTCATCATTTTATATACTTCTGTCAGGTCTCCCTCAGCTTCAGACGCACCAATGTGTTGTACAGATGTTCGGTGCTGACATGTACAGATGTTGAGTAATGTGTTGTACAGAACCAGATGTTTGGTTCTGGCATGTACAGAGAGATGTATCAAGGCACCGCTTGTGTCTCACCAAACTGCTCACTGTACAGATTGTAGTGGAGCTGTACCGATGTGTAGTTTACTGATGGGGACAATTGTACTGACGTGTAGTTTGGATAAAACATTATTAACAATTACCGACTCAGAATATATCCCCCATCTGTGGAATAAATGGGATGGGGGAATCATTTATATCCAGGCTGGTGCAGTTGGAAGAAATATTGTTATCTGGGTGGCCACTGATAAATGGGAGTTGTGGAGCAAGAGGCCAGTTCACTTTCAACGTATCTCTGATCTGATTAACTTGGGGACGAATGCAGGATGGGGACAAGTTTAGGGTGAGCACGGGAAGCTAGCACTGAACGCTAGGCCCAGGTGCACCTTTAAATGTTAAATATAACATCAGAAGCAAGGACAATGGTCTATGGTCACCGTGTTAACTGTTTGTGTTCACAGGGGCCAATCGGTTTTCCAGGGAAGTCCGGGTCCCCGGGACCTCCTGGAGCATCGGGTGAGAAGGTAAGCGTCCAGCTGGCAGTAACAAATGGTGATGTCCAGTAACAACTGGTGGTGTCCAGTAACAAATGGTGGGGTCCAGTAACACAAAGAGGTTGGGGTCCTCCAGGGGACGGAATGGGGGTCTTGAGAAGCCGGCCTGGTCGAGTGAACTCCTCTGTGTTCCGCAGGGCTCAGAGGGAAGGACAGGACTTGTCGGCCCAACAGGACCTCAAGGTCGAAGTGGACCTCCAGGAATACCGGTGAGCTGATCCTGCTTCCACCTCCTCCCGCTCCCTCCTCCTTCCTCCCTCCTTCTCCCTCCTCCTTCTCCCTCCTCCTCCTTCTCTCTCTCATCCATCCTCTTTCTTGGACGATCCTGGTGGGTGCAGAGGCATGGTTCACATCGTGGAACATTCAGCAGTACAGCACAGGAACAGGCCTTCGGCCCACAATGCCCATTCTGAACACAACACCAAGTTAAATTAATCTCCTCTACCTGCACGTGAACTCACAAAACATGGGGCATTATGTTTATTTCATATCAGGAAGAGTCAGGCTTTTTGCAATGCACCACCAAGCTGGATTGGGTAGAGTTCAATATTATGTTCTGCTTTGGTGGTCAAAGCAGCAAATGGTGGATTGCTGTAACATAAGGTGGTCTCCAGTAAGAGGTAAACTGTTGGGACTGAAGGCAGATAAATTCCCAGGGCCTGATGGACCGCATCCCAGAGTACACAAAGAAGTACACAAGCCATAGAAATCGTGGATGCACTGATGATCATTTTTCAATGTCTTCTCATCTCTGGATTAGTTCCTGTGGACTGGAGGGTAGCCATATTTTAAGAAAGGAGGGAGAGAGAAAACAGGGAATTATAGACCAGTTAGCCTTCCATCAGTAGTGGGGAAGATGTTTGAGTCGATTATTAAAGATGTTATAGCAGCACATTTAGAAAGCAGTGACAGGATCGGTCAATGTCAGCATGGATTTATGAAGGGGAAATCATGCTTGAGTAATGTTCTGGAAATTTTTGAGGATGTAACAAGTAGAATGGATAAGGGAGAGCCAGTGGATGTGGTGTTTCTGGACTTTCAAAAAGCCTTTGATAAAGTCCCACACAAGAGATTAGTGTGCAAAATTAGAGCACATGGTATTGGGGGTAGGGTATTGACATGGATAGAGAACTGGTTGGCAGACAGGAAGCAAAGAGTAGGAAATTACGGGTCCTTTTCAGAATGGCAGGCAGTGACTAGTGGGGTGCCGCAAGGCTCAGTGCTATGATCCCAGTTATTTACAATATATATAAATGATTTAGACGAGGGAATTAAATGTGACATCTCCAAGTTTGCGGATGACACAAAGCTGGGTGGCAGTGTGAGCTGCGATGAGGATGTTATGAGTCTGCAGGGTGACTTGGATAGGTTGGGTGAGTGGGCAAATGCATGTCAGATGCAGTATAATGTGGATAAATGTGAGGTTATCCATTTTGCTGGCAAGAACAGGAAGGCAGATTATTATCTGAATGGTGTCCGATTAGGAAAAGGGGAGGTGCAACAAGACCTGCGTGTGCTTGTACATCAATCATGGAAAGTAAGCATTGGGTACAGCAGGCAATGAAGAAAGCTAATGGCATGTTGGCCTTCATTGCGAGAGGATGTGCGTTCAGGAGCAAGGAAGTCCTACTGCAGTTGAACAGGGCCCTGGTGAGACTGCACCTGGAGTACTGTATGTAATTTTGGTCTCCTAATTTGAGGAAGGACATTATTGCTATTGAGGAAGTGTAGCATAGGTTCACCAGGTTAATTCCCAGGATGGTGGGACTGACATATGATGAAAGAATGGGTTGACTGGCTTGTATTCATTGGAATTTAGAAGGATGAGAGGGTATCTTCTAGAAACATATAACGTTCTTAAAGGATTGGATAGGCTAGATGCAGGAAACATGTTCCTGATGTTGGGGGTGTCATGACCAGGGGGTCACAGTTTAATAATAAAGGGGTTGGCCAATTAGGACTGAGATGAGAAAAAAATTCACCCGGAGAGTTATGAATCAGTGGAATTGTCTGCCACAGAAGGCAGTGGAGGCCAATTCACTGGATGTTTTCAAGAGATAATTAGATTTAGCTCTTGGGGCTCAAGGAATCAAGGGAAATGGGGGAAAAAAGCAGGAACGCGGTACTGATTTTAGATGATCAGCCATGATCATATTGAATTGTGGTGCTGGCTTGAAGGGCCAAATGGCCTACTTCTGCACCTATTTTTCTATGTTTCTATGTCTATGGTGTTGTCCAGCCCTCATCGTCAATTAAGGTGGGCTTGGCTCCACTGTTGTGTCAGCTGTTGCTTCAATCCTGATATGGTGATGCTGACCATTTAAAGACAGACTGTGTCCATGCCTCATGTCAGTGTTTGAGTGTCGACGGGGTGTGTGTATGTGGGGGGTGGAGTGTGTGACTGTGGGATGGGGAGGAAATGGTGGGATGGGGTGTGTGACTGGGACAGGGAGGGGAGGGCTCACATTGACCGTCTTCTGCCCAGCTGCAGTGACTGCTGACATTGCTCTCCTCTCTGTGCGCAGGGACCCTCCGGAGTGCAAGGCCTCGATGGGAAGGACGGGAAGCCAGGTGCCCGGGTAGGTCATGACTCACATCCCATGTTGTGCTGGTCTGTCAGTCAGTGGGTAGAGATCCTGAAGTCGGTGACTTTGTCTTGCAGGGAGAAGTTGGTCCCCACGGACCACCGGGAATCCGAGGCGGACATGTAAGTACCTATACCATCACCGGGTACCGGGCCATCACCTCGCCTGGCCTATGGAGGGTCACGGCCTGTAGAATCACCTGTCCGTGTCCCCCAGAGGTGCTGCCTGACTGGCTGAGTTACTCCGACGCCTAGTGTTCCACACAAAAATACAGCATCTGCAGTTGCTCATGTCTCCTGGCTTGGTTTTCAGCACTGATAATTTTAATATAACGTGTTTTCATAACACCAATTGGATAAACTTGAATAATGAAGTGGTAGTTTGAAAAATGCAGCATGGAAATATGCCCTTCAGCCCACTGCGTCCACACCGACCATCGATCTCTCGTTCACGCCAATTCTATGTTATCCCACTTTCTCATCCACTCCCTACACACTAGGGGGCCATTTATCCACCCTGTGCCACCCACCAGTAGTTCCCCAGCAGTGCTGGCAGCCCTCACACCCCGGGTTTTGAAGAGGGCCAGTGAGGTCCCAGTGGCCGGGAGGGAGAGCGGAGCTCCAAGGATGGGCGGCGGATGCACGAACAGGCGGGAGAGGGTGTGCGGGTCCGAGGGTGTGTGCAATGCCCGGGTCATGGAAACACTCTGACTGGTCTCTCTCTTTCCACAGGGCTTTAAAGGAAAGCCAGGACTCCCCGGGCTACCTGGAATGAGGGTAGGTGTCGGGGTGTGGTGGGTACCGATGGGTACATGCACATCAGCCGTGTTCATGAGTACGCATGTGTTGTGTCAGGGTGAAGGTGCCTTTTATGGTGGTGTGTATGTGCCTGAGTGCGTATGTGTATCTACTTGTGTGTGTGCCTGTGTATGTATGAGTGTGTGTGTGTGTGTATATGAATGTATGTCTGCGTGTGTGTGTGTCTGTGGCTGTATTTCACTGTGTGTGAGAGTATGTTTGTATGCGTGAGAGTGTAGCTCAGTATATTAGCTCGGTATATTCCTCATTTAGCACCGGACTCAGTATATATACACATCTAAACACATACAGATACACACACTAGCACACAGACACACACACGCATACACACACCCAAACACTCATGCAAACACACGCTCATACAGACACACACACGCACTCATGCACATGCACACACCCACGCACACGGCCACAGATACACACACATAAAGACACACACACAGACACAGACACAGACACACACACACACACAGACATCACCCTCAGGCCAGGTTTGTTCGGCAGTGACCGGCAGTAACAACTCTCGTTCTTGCAGGGTGAAGGGGGGCCAACGGGACCGCCGGGGGTAACGGGACGGCCAGGCTTTGAGGCAAGTATGGACACCCTGTGATGACTGGTCACTCTGCCTTTCCACTGCTTCTCTGCCCTCCACCCTCACAGTCTGTGTATCCAGACCCTGGGCTGGTGAAGACCACACTCACTCCCACCCAGTCAGAGAATGAGATGCTGCTCCTCGTACCCACGCCGGCCTTTCACTGCAGCACTGACAATGTCACACAGAGAGGTCTGAGTCCCAGCCTTGAGGACTCGTCAGAGTCCAGCGACGTGACTGAGTAATGAAGTAACTAAGCAGGACAATGAGCGACTCAGGAGAATATGTGATGATTCGGGTCAGGACCCTTCTATAGACTGATTCAATCTGCAGTTCCTTGTTCACACCTTGTTACATTGAGTTGATTCCCTTTCAAGTCAAACCATTGACAGAGCTTCCAGAATATGGAACATGGAACAGCAGAGCACAGGAACAGGCCCATCAACCCAAAATGTATGTGCCAAACACGATGCCAATATAATTTTACTTCGGAGTCACATGAGTGACTACATGAAGAAGCCCTTGTACTGATGAGAGCCACAGAATACCTTTGAGATCGGTGTATGTGCCAGGAGATGTACGTGCAGCCCTCTCACTGAAACCATATTGCAGAGCCTGCCTGTGGGCCGCAGGCTTCAGCCACCCTGTGTGGAGACATGGTCTGAGGGGCTGAAGGAATGACTGTGTGTTTGTGTGCAGGGTGAGCCAGGACCGCCGGGACCTGCTGGGCCACCGGGACTTCCAGGGCATATGGTGAGTATTGTGCTGCTCACTCCGCCACTGACCGGCAGGGGTCTGACAACTGCGGGGAGCTTTGTAAGATCAGAGATGCAGCACAGAAACAGGCCCTTCGGCCCACCCATTCCGCACCGAACATGGATCACCCGTTTACACTAGTTATATGTTATCGTACTTACTCGTCCACTCCCCACACACTAGGGGCAATTTACAGAGGCCTTAAAAACCCGCATGTCTTTGGGATGTGGGAGGAAACTGGAGCCCCCAGACAAAGCACACAGGAGTCACAGGGTGAACGTGCAACCGCCACACAGAGAGTGCCTGAGGTTATGATCGAACCCGGGTCTCTGGTGTTGTGAGGCAGCAGCTCTACCACCTCAGCCTCCTTAAAGCTCATCTCCTCTGTGAGCCTGGTAAAACGGAGCAGTGGCTTCTCTTCCCCCCCCCCCCCCCCCCCCCCCCCCCCCCCCCCCCCCCCCAGAGCTCCAACCTGCCTGCTGGGGATTGAGAGGCTTGAAGGGAAGTAAAGAGCAGGGGAAGCCCCGGGCTCATACAATGCCCGTGCCACTGACCCGATGTCACCAAGAGGTGTGTTGGGCTTTCAGCCCCCCCATCCCCAGGGGTTTGTGGGGTACATGTCCTCGCTGGGATACACGTCATTGTGACATGCATGTGTGTGCAAGGTGCATGACCGAGCGGGATGCATGAGCCAATGAGCCGGTAGGATTCTGTAGCCCTGGCCATAAGCTGTCAGCCAATGAGCAGTGTGTCGCTAAGTCAGCCAATGGCCTTGTGTGAGTGACGTCTCCTTCTCCTTCCCAGGGCACAGCCGGAACTCCAGGAAGTCCGGGGCCCGTGGGACCGCCGGGAATGGTGAGTTGTGGCAGCACGGCGGGGATCAATACCTGCGCTCCCTCACTGCCGTTACCCCACTCCTTACCCCTATCCTCTCGTGGCCCACTCTCATTATCCCGGTCCATCCCTCCTCTTTACCCCATTCCGGTATCTCCTCTCTCGCCCCTCCCCCACCTCGTTACGCCAGTCCGTGTATCCTTCTCCCCCGTTGCCCCTGACCCCACTATTCTGGCCCCCTTCACCCTCCCTCCCTCCTCACCACCAGGCCTGCCATAGTGAACCCTCCTGCCTGTTACAGTCGTTGTTCTCTGATTGCCTGTTTGCAGGGAGCGAAGGGTGAGCGAGGAGCGATGGGAGAGAGAGGGCTACTCGGCCTGGCCGGCATGCCCGGATCCCCCGGTGCACCGGGAATCATGGTGGGTAACACCCCGACATTCCCCGATATTCTGCGAGACTGGGGGTGAGGGGACTCTCACCCCATCTTCACCCCCCTCTCAGCTGGACCAATGGGCCGACGATTCACCATCGTCGCGATGTACACACAACACTGCTCACTTGTGTCAGGAAAGATCTATGGGGAACACTCTTCTGAGAAATCCTTACACTACCTGGTGCAGGCAACTGGGCTTTCAAAAGTCAAGAGTACTTGTGTCGTGCAGAACTACCGATGCTGGTTTAAACCAGACAGACAAAACAAGGATCTCGACCCGAAACATCTCCTATTCCTTGTCTCCAGAGAAGCTGCCTGAGCCGCTGAGTTACTCCAGATTTTTGTGTCAGTCAAGAGTATTTACTTGTGTGTACCAATAGTGGAACAATTGCATTCTTACTTGCTGCAGCATAACATACCTGTAACACAATACTCACAGATGATATGTAATGAACAAAACAATAAATGAGCAACCACAATTTTACAACCAAATTAAATAAAATACTAACCACAATATTAGTGCAGAGTATTGTGGATGCAGCCCAGTCCATCACGCAAAATAACCTCCCTTCCATTGGCTCCATCCATACTTCACGCAGCATTGGCAAGGCCACCAGCATAATCAAGGACCACCTTGCCCACTCCCTCTTCTCCCATCTACACAGAGAAATCCTCCTTAGGCAGTGGTGAATTTCTTGAACAAGTCGGTTTATTCAAGGCCTTGAATAAACTGACTTCAAGAATAAGGGGACCCCAAGTGTTTCCTGATTCACATGTTCCAGTTTACAACACCATGCAGTTATTACAGTTTTTAAATGATTCATCAGTGATCAACTTTCAACTTTCTGTTCTCTCTTCATTAGAAAACAATTCTCCCACTTATCTTGCAGATGGGTTTCATAATGTGACTTTGCTTATCTCATGGTCAGTTTTATTGCCCTCTGCCTGGTTCACAACTTCCTACGTTTCTCTACTTCAGCTACTTGTGTGTTGTAATCTAAATACTCCCTAAATCTACATATTGCCTCTGCTGACATGACCTTTAAGTTATATTCCCATCATGACTCTCCTGTATGTAAACAAATTGGATTAAACAGATTTCAAACTTGCACAATTTTATTGAATTTCCAGTATTCCCTGTATCAGATGCTGTGCTTGAACCCAGAGGTCACAGTTTTCATACTCCTTTACCTCTGTGACACAGTCCATAAATGTTTTTAGTTGCTGAGGTTAGTGCTGTGACAAGAGCTTGATGGTTGTTGGGAAGAAGTGGCTCTTGAACCTGGAGGTTATGGGTTTCAGACTCCTGTACCTTATGCCTGAAGGCAGAAGTGAAATGAGAGCGTGGCCAGGGTGTTGTGGGTCTTTGATGATGCTGGATACCTTTTTGAGGCAGCGACAACTGTAGTTCCCATCAATGGTGGGAGGTCATTACCTGCGATGGACCAGGCAGTGTTCACCAGTCTCTGAACATATAAGCGTAAGCCCCATGTCTCATTTCCAATGCTCTTGAGGCTGGTTCAGGCTTTGTGCTTGTTAACACTGTAGTGTGAGCAGGGCCTGGTATGTGCTGGATGCTCCCTGGGCCCCGAGGAGACATTGTCCCCAGTGTGCACGGCTAGCAACGAGACACTAGCTCGTTCACACTGCTCCCCTGCATGGCCTCCCTGCACTGTCAGGCTCATTGCCCAGCCCAAGGGTGGTGCTAGTATGTGTTGGTCCCCACCATCAATGGAGCAAGTCAGCAGTGAGAGGGAAGGTAGTGGAAAAACGTACACAGAGCGTCGATGAAACTGCTCCAAAACGAGAATGGTCTCGACCTGAAACGTCGTCTGTCTATTCCCTCCTCACACGCTACCCGACTCAAAGCATGTAACAGAACTTCATGTCCCCCGCTGACTGTTGTCTGTTTTCTTCCATTGTTTCAGGGGGAGCCTGGCGAAGATGGCCCAGCGGGAAAAGAGGTACGCTGCCAGAAATAGGCTCATGTATGTTGTAGGTTGGGCAGATTTGGGATTGCATCCTCTGGAACGTCGGAGACTGATAGAAGTATATCAAATTACAAAAGCAGTACCTTTTTCACATGGTGAAAATGTCAAAGATAATGATCATAGATTCAAGGTGAGAGGGGCAAAGTTTAAAGTTTAAATTGGGTGCCTGGAACACATTGCCTGGGGTGGTGGTGAAGGCAGATACGGTAGTGGTGCTTAAGTGATTTATAGATTGGCACTTGGATAGCCAAGGAATGGAGGGATATGGATCACGTATTCGTGCTATTGAGGGAGTGCAGTGTACCCGGTTAATTCCCAGGATGGCGGAGTAAACGACAAAATAATCGATCAACTAGGCTTATATTTACTGGAATTTAGAAGGAGGAGAGGGTATCATAGAAATATATCAAATTCTTAAGGGATTGGACAGGCTAGATGCAGGAAAAATGTTCCCGACGTTGGGGAGTCCAGAACTTGGGGTCACAGTTTAAGAATAAGGTGTAAGGACTGAGATGAGGAAAATCAAAGGCAGAGGGCAATCAGATGTATTCGAGAGTTAGAAAGCTCTTGGGGCACGGAATCAAGGAGGGCAATTCACGGGGTATTGATGTATGATCGAGAGTCATATTGATGGCGGTGCTGGCTCGAAGGGCCGAAGGCCTATTTCTCTTCTATGAACAGAGAATCAGGCCATTTCAACACCCATAAAGTTCTATGATCAGTTAGTTCTGTTTCAGGGAGCTGAAGTGACTGTTTGGAGATGGAGATGGTGGGGGTTTTATCACTCCTCGTTGTTGGGAAGGATGGGGAAGGGACGTTGCCGGGAAACTAGTTCCTGTGAAGCAGTGGTGTGAAACCTTTCCTCTGCCTGCCCTTACTCTCACCAATAGCCCAAATGCAGCCGGTCCCAGCATTGAACAGCATGGCTGTGAACAACTGGCAGGGTAGAATTCTGTTTGCAAGTGCAATATCCCAGCTGGATAAGGGCTACATGTCTCTTGAATTCTAAAACAAATTCAAGTGCGATGCCTTTATCGGGCTCATTTACAGCCAGTTTTCTTGTAATCCCGCAGTTAGGCTATGACTACAACAAAAAGGCCAATCCAATGTAACCTTCACATATCTTTGAGCTTTATCTCCAACCAGTGATCATTACTATGCTTCTTCCTTAGGGGCAACCTGGAGCAGCTGGGACGGCAGGGCAGCCAGGGCCAAAGGTAAGAGGCACAGCCATGGGATCAAAGGGCACCCGGGATGTTGAGGGGAGATTAATGGTCGAGAATGTTTACGTCATATGTACCGACAATGATATTTTTACTTGCAGCAGCTTAACAGGCCTGTGAACTCAATACACACAGATAAAGATAATAATCAAAACTTCAATAAATAAATTATTAACTGGAACGTCTATAATGCAACCAAAGACACAGTTCATAGAAGAGCCTGATGGTTGCTGGGAAGAAGTTGTTCTTGAACCTGGAGGATACCTTTATACAAAGGATAGTGGGCACATGGATGAGTTGTTTGAGGAGGTAGTGAGGGCAGGTACCATCGCAACATTTAAGAAACATTTAGACAGGAGTATGTATAGGATAGTTTAGCGGGATATGGGCCAAACGCAAGCAGGTGGGATGAGTGTAGATGGGGCATCTTGGTCAGTGTGGGCAGGTTGGGCCAAAGGGCTTCTTTCTACGCTGTGGCTCTGTGACTCAGAAGACATGGCCTCAGAATAAAAGGACCTTCTACAGTACCTTTAGAATGGAGATGGGGAGGAATTTCTTTAGCCAGAGTATGGTGAATCTGTGGAACTCATTGCCAAAGACAGCTGTGGAGGCAAAGTCATTGGGTATTTTTTTGAGCGGAGATTAATAGGTTCTTGATTAGTGAGGGAGTCAAAGATTACGGGGAGAAGGCAAAGCATGGGGTGAGAGGGAAAAATAGATCAGCCATGATCGAACGGCGGAGTAGACTAGATGGGCTGAATGGCCTAATTTTGCTCCTATGTCTTACAGTGTAATGACAGGAAATCCTGATCAGCACCACCTATGAGAGAATAAATAGGATCTGCAATAAGGGAACAACTCTAGTCATGGGTGACATTGACCTACTTGTAGATTGGGAAAACCAAATGAACAGTAATGATATAGAGAAGCAAAATGGACCAAAATGTTGAGGAACCAAATAAAGAATAAGCTGGCAAATGCCAAAGGATTAACTAACCATCTTGTACAGGGTCTCTTGGGAAAAATATCCTTTTTCATTCTTCAGTAAGATGAAGAGGGCTTGTTTCGGAGACGAAGGCCCTAAATCCATATAAAGGAAGCTGTAAATGTATGAATCATGAGTTGGCTGTGATGGATTGGTGAATATTACTGAAAGGGTTGTTAGTAGCCAGGCAATGGCATGTATTTAAATCACAGACAAATGAATTGTAACATTAGTTCAGTCCTGTCAGGTGCAAAAATAAAGCAGGAACTATGGTGAAAACACGGCTTGCAAAGTGAATTGGGGTTTGTATTAGAATAAAGTGGAAAAGGTCACATGGCTCCCTGAGACTTGGAGCTGTTTAGAATTCAACAAAGTAGGACAGAGGGATTAATTAAGGAAGGGAAGAAAAAAGGGAAAGTTCCATTTTTTTTGAAGAATTCACAGTTATTTAAGTACTACTTCAGTCACAGATTGAAATGCTCTGCTTTATGTAATTGCTTGATGGGTTGACTTGCAAATAATATGATTTCTCATATAGCTGGGATATAAACCACATGCAGGCAGATAAGTCCAGCAGAGCGGCGCAGTGGTAAAGCTGCTGCCTCACAGCGCCCGAGACCCAAGTTCGATCCTGACCTCTGGTGCTATCTGTGCGGAGTTTTCCTGCTCTCCCTGTAACTGTGTGGGTGCCCTCCGGGTGCTCTGATTTCCTCCCAAATCCCAGACATGCGGGTTTGTAGGTTAATTGGGCTCTGTGTAGGGAATGGATGAGAAAGTGGAACTAGTGTGAACGGGTGATTGATGGTCAGCGTGGACTATGTGGGCCGTTGGGGTTGTTTCCATGCTATGTCTGTCAATCAATCAATCAATGCAGATGTGCAGTTGAAATTGGCTTTATGATCAACATAGGCGCTGTGGGCCTAAGGGCCTGTTCCTGTGCTTTGTTCTTCCATGTTCTGGAAAGACCGTGTATATATAGCAAGTTTGTAGAGAACATAAACACTATCTGTCAAAGCAATCGATATGTGAAGAGAAAAATAATTTACAATGGAGAAAAAAACATGGATTAATTAAATTCAAACATTGATATTTGCAAAAGAGGCAACATTTGTGGATGGAATGGGCAGGAGTTGTTTTGGGTCGATCTATTGAGTCTGAAGAAGGGTCCCAATCCAAAAAGTAATCTGCCCATTCCAGCCACAGATGCTTCTTGACCCGCTGAGTTCCTCCAGCACTTCGTGTTTTACAGTTAGAAATTGAGGGATATGGGGAGAAGGCAGGAACTGGATGCTAAATGTGGACGATCTGCCATGATCGCATTGAATGGAATGGCAGGCTTGATGAGCTGAATGGCCTCCTCCTATTTTCCATGTTTTCAAATGAATATATATTGCAGCTTTGCAAGCACCTGATTGGAATCCCACCAACTTTAGTTCAATGAGAGGCTGGCTGTCCAGTTATCCCGATTCTCACGGTTATGCTTAGGACGGAGAAATTCTCACGGTGCATCTGCTGAGGGTGGAAGAACGTTGGGAAGCCAACGAGCACCGTGTTGTTGAGGGCTTTGATGATGCACACATGTGTGCAGGTATTGGCCCGGATCACGTACAGCACAACTCGCACAACCAACACACAGCTTCCAGGAACGTTGCGGAGAGGCACGGTGGCGCAGCGGTAGAGTTGCTGCCTTACAGCACCAGAGACCCTGGTTCGATCCTTACTACAGGTGCTGTCGGTACGGAGATTGTACATTCTCTTTGTGACCATTTGGGTTTTCACTGGGTGCCCCGGTTTCCTCCCACTCCCCAAAAACGTACAGGTAGGTTATTTGTAGGTTATTTGGCTTTGGTAAAAATTGTTAATTTGTTCAGGATAATGTGAGTGTACGGGGATCGCTGGTCGGCGCGGACATGGTGGGCCGAAGGGCTTGTTTTCATGATGTATCTTTATACTAAAGTATCGGCAACTTCAGCAGGGAGTGAATTGCTGATGCCTTCTCCATCGTTTTGTTGCCCTCGGCAGGGTGACCCAGGAAGAGCAGGAGAAAAGGGAGCCCAGGGCCAGCGTGGATTGCCCGGGATCTCCATGGGAGGCTTGGGAAAGAGCAGCGGCATGGCGCTGCCTGGACAACCTGGTGCCCCCGGCGCACGGGGAGAACGAGGACACCCCGGAACCCCAGGACCTGCCGGCACTCCTGGAATCCCAGGAACACCAGGAGCTGGGGTAAGGAGTGCTACCCGCCTCTACCTCATCCTCTGGCAGCTTATCCCATGTACCCACCACCGTCCGTGTGCAGCAGCTGCTTCTCAATCACCTCTCACCATAAACCAATGTCCCGTGGTTCTTGATTCCACTACGCTGGGTAAAAGACTCTGCATTCACCCTATCCATCATTCTCCTCATGATTTTATACACCTCTATAAGGACACTCCTCACCCTCCTGCGCTCCTCCTCTAGGGAACAGTAGTCCTAGCCTATCCAGCCTTTCCTTACATCTCACACCCTCCAAATCCAGCACCATTCCTGTATCTTTTGTGACATCCTCCCTTTACCAGGGTGACCAGAACTGTACAGAGTACTCCAAATGTGGCCTTACCAACATTTTGTTCAACTGTAATATGACGTCCCAACTCCTGTGCTCAAACCATGACCAATGAACACAAGTATGCCAAAAGTCTTCTTCACTATGTACCTGTACTCCTTAGTCTCTCTGTTGTACAACACTCTCCGGGACCCTAGATTTACTGTGTAAGTCCTGCCCTGGTCTGTCCTACCAAAATGCAACACCTCGCAATTATCTGATTTAAACTCCATCTGCCATTCCTCAGCCTATTGGCCCAGTTGATCGGGATCCCGTTGCAATTGTAGATAACCTTGTTCACTGTCCATGATACCACTAGTTTTACTCTGTGTAACGTATGGCAAAGCTACAAGGCCAGAATTCCTAACCAGGGTACAATTCCAGCACACAGTATTCCCAGCAACACGTCTTTATCTGGGTGCATCATTACTCAACGGCCACGTGCTGGAACTAACACAACGGTCCCGTTCCTCCCATTAGGCTGAAGCTATTAATTTCGATGAGATCAAGAGGTTAATAAGGCAAGAAGTTACGAAGATCTTTGACGGTAAGTATAAACTTATTTGCATATAATGTTACATCAGGCCAGTTGGCCCATAGCTCCATGCTAGCACCCATCGGTTCCATTTACCCCTCTCCCCATCTCCATACATTATCTCTCTCCCACGTGTTCACCAACTCCCTTTTGACTCTTTTCCCACTGACTAACACGAGGGGTAATGTACAGCAGAGAGTTAATTCACTGGTCTCTTTCAGATGAAATTAGATTACTTTATTTTCACGTAAAACAGGATGCAATGGAATTCTTTGTTAGCACAAAGTTTGTAGATTAGATGGTGTCCATGATAATGAAAGATAAAGCAACAACGGCAAATGCAAAACAGTGCTTGTGGTGAAATCTGTAGTAACGCAATGCTGGACTATCGGAAAGAGGATATGTACAAGGGAGCACTCTCCAGGATATGGATGTGGGAGTGGTGAATGAGTTAAGGGTCTGAGGGCCAAGGGTGTGTGGGGTGGGGGGGGTGTGTGTGGGGTGGGGGGTGTGGATGGTGGGTGTGTGTGTGTGGGGTGTGGTGTGTGTGTAGGGGGGGTTGGGGTGGGGATGTGTGTGGGGTGGGGATGTGTGGGGTGGGGGTGTGGGGTGTGTGTGTGTGTGGGGTGGGGGGGGGTGTGTGTGTGATGTGGGTTGGGGTTTGGGGGTGTAGGGTGAGGGTGTGTGTGTGGGGTGGGGGTGTGGGGTGGGTGAGAGTCCATGGCGTGAGGACCTCCGTGAGTCTACAGTGACCAGTCTGGTGATGATGTGAGTGTGATGGGGAGCGACGCGTTAGGTGACGGAGCGTGGGCCCCAGGAAGAGGGTAGTGGGGGCCCAGGATGTGGTGAGCAGGGGCCCAGGGAGAGAAGAGCAGGAACCGCAGGGAGAAAGCATAGTGGGGTCCCAGGTTGTGGTTGGAGGGACAGTGCAGGGGAAGTCTGGGTGCTGCTGCTCTGTTGTCCACCTGTCCCCTGGGCGACCTCCTGGTGGGTGGATTCAGCACAGTGACGGGGCACAGAGACCCCTTCCACCATACCTGGCAGGCAGCTCTCTCACCAGCGCTAGTGCCAGCCTAGACCTCTCCTGCCCTCAGTCACAGTGAAGTCCCGGGCAAGGGCTGGCTGTGGTGTGGGAGCAGAGAGACCTGACTGCCCACCTAGAACAGAGAGCATGCAGCACAGGACGGGCCGTGTAGGAGGGAATTCTGTGCTATAAATAGGACAAAACTCCCTCCTACAGGTAACAATGTTTGTGTCGACCAGGGTGCCAGGTCAAACTGATCTCATGTGCCTGTCCATGATCCAACTCCCTCTATTCCCTGCACTTCCATGTGCCTATATAAAAACCTCTTCAACGTCACTGTCGTATCTGCCTCCACCACCGCCCCTGGCAGCAAGTTCCAGGCACCCATCATCCTCTGTGTAAAAAAACTTGCCCCACACATCTCCATTAAATATCCCCCTCTCACCTTATGGCTCCGTTCTCTAGCGTTTGATATTTTCACCCTGGGAAAAAGTTTATGACCGTCTACCCAATCTATGCCTCTCATACTTTTATATATTTCTATCGGGTCTCCCTGCAACCTTTGACATTCCAGAGAAAACAATCCAAGTCTGTCCAACGTTTCCCTGTCGCCGAAACTCCCAAACCAGGCAGCCTTCTGGTAAACCATCTCTACACCCTTTCCCAAACCTTCACATCCTTCCTGTAATGGGGGAGACCAGAACTCCACACAATACTCCAAATATGGCCTGACCTAGCTATAAAAGCTGTATGTGGGCAAGAGGTATTTGTGGTGCGGGTGCAGATGGAGAGTGCGGTGTGGCAGCCCCACTCCACAGACTGACATGGAGCTCAGCTATCAGCAGCAGGCAGTGAAGTGAGACAGAAGCCAAGGTGTGTGGCTTTACTGAGAAAAAACAGTTTTGATACGTGAGTTATTTCCATGCTCTGAATTATGATTCTGGAACATGAGCACTCATCTATAGTTATGCAGAGATAGGTGGCCCTGATAAGGCAACTGCAGGCATCCCTCACAACCTGGTTCTTCCAGTTTTCAACCTCTGCTGTTGTGCTGAGCTATAATGTGCTGAATGCCAGAACTGTAACTGAAATGGCAGAAAGGGCTGACTGTCGCTCGACTTAGATGAGTCCACCTTTTGAATCTGGAGGTTTACTACAGTGCAGCTGAGGTCTGGCCAGTATGCCCTGCGACTGGTCGCCACTTCACCGCACGCTGCCTTCGCAACGCCTGCACTGCCATAAAATATCACCCCCCCCCTGCTCATCTTATAGCTATGTTCTCGTGGGTAAAGGCTTGTGTCCCCATTGACCACAGGATAGCGGGAATGGAAGGAGAGGGGCAGTTGTTACTGTAAGCTGTCTGTCATTGGACCTCCCCCACCTTGGGGAGAGGTCTCCCTCTCTCATCCATGAAGCCTCGCGGTCAACCTGCTGCTCCTCGAGTGCGGCACGTCAACCTCGGCGCATGGGAGGGGGTAGGGGGTAGGTGATTACGGGGGGCATCAGCTCGTTTCCCGGGAGGTTGAGGCGGCTGCGGGAGGCCCTGCAGTTGCACGGGGCGGCGGTGGAAGGTCGGTCTGGGCCATGGCCTAAAAAAGACCGATATTGGGTGTTCCTGGTTTTGCACTTGCTCCGGTTTGTGTTGGCCGACTGGGGTCCGTAGGGGTGCTGCTTTTATGAACCCCAGTATTTTCGCCTCTTCATCAAGTTCTTTGACTTGTTTTGGTAAATCCCCTCTGTAAAGGAGCTCAGTCTGACACACTGTAACCTTTACTAAAGTGTTTATTAAGCATATAGTACACACGTCCCAGCACTGACTGCATCCAGCCTTCATGCATACCAGGACCAAGTGGGAGGAAACAAGGGGAGGATTTCATAGTTATACTAATAGGATGGGGCATGTTAATGGTGATGAGGTAGCTACATTATAGGTTGCATGCATAAACCATCTACATCCTTTCCCTTACAATTTAAACAAAGTACGGCAATAGCAGGTTGGTTATACAGCACCTGAAAAGCTAAACAAAGTCTCCGTAGCGAGCCGGAGGTTTAACAATCCGACCCAAGCGAGTGCGCACAGCACCCTCACCCTCCCCACCCGAAAAAAGAGGAGGAGGAACGGGAACAGTGATGTTGACATTACGTTCACTTTGGCTCCAGTATCGAGCTTCACAGAGAAGGACTTGTTATTCACAGTAATGAGCACGGATGGATCGGGGAGGCGAGATCGGCTGTGACGGAGAGTGTAAACACTAGCATCTCCCATGGAATAGCTGAGCTCCGAGTCGGGGGCAGTGTCGACAGAGGACCGAGAATCCATCTCACTATCAACAGGCTGAAGGTTGTTTAGGAATCGTCTAGGATCTGAGGGCACATTCCCACGGGACCTGCAGGCAGCTGCGAAGTGGTTCAATTTCCTACAGAAATTGCAAGATTTTCCAAGAGCTGGGCACTGGGCCTGTGTGGGGTGAACATAGTTGCAATTGGGACACTTCGGAGACCGCGGGACCCGAGATGTGCAAACAGGCCGCGGTGGAGGGCGAAAGTTGTCCTGTACACGGCGTGCTTCCGCAACGCCAGTCAGATTAACGGTACGGCTGTCAGATCCCCTCAGCCCATGAGTAGGGGTCACCACTTCGGCGATGCGGCACGCGTGCATTGCCTCAGTTAGGGTTAGATCAGGCCGTTGCAGCAAATCGGCACGTAACTTCTGGTCTAGCATGCCGGTAACAAGAATGTCCCTGGTGAGCTGGTCACGCATGGTCTCAAAGCAGCACCGCTGAGCAAGGTATCGCAGGTCAGCGATGAAACACTCGACAGGTTCATCCGGCTGTTTCTTCCATGAGAAAAACCGAGCCCGCTCCAATATGCGGTTGGAGGGCAGGTCGCAAATCTCTGCAAACTTACCGGGTCATCGGCAGATTCAGCTGGCTTGACGGGCTGGCCGTTGTCATCCAGGACCGCTGGATCGTACACGAAAGCCTGAGCTCTTTTCATGGCGTCAGGACCGGCCAGGTTAAGTAGGAGGGAGGCTCTGACCGCAGCTGGGTCATTCCAGTGCACAATGTTAACAAAGTGAGTGTAGTCCATCACAAAAGTAGCCCATCGCTCCGCAATGTCAGCATCAAAGACAAGGGGAGATGGCTTTCGGCATGAGGATGCCATATCAAAGGAGACCCAACACAGGGTAGACAGGGGACAAATGAAAATAAAACCGGTAAACCGGAGACGCGAGTTTAACTAGCCGACACCATGTAAAGAGGCTTAGTCTGACACATTGTAACCTTTTCTAAAGCGTTTATTAAGCATATAGCACACACGTCCCAGCACTGACTGCATCCAGCCTTCAGGCATACCGGGACCAAGTGGGAGGAAACAAGGGGAGGATCTCATAGTTATACTAATAAGATGGGGCGTGTTAATGGTGATGAGGTAGCTACATTATAGGTTGCATGCATAAACCATCTACAGCCTCCAAATATGGTTTGGAGGTTCCAGGTTTACAGAGGCCGGCAAATTTGGGGTCTAAAGCTGGTTGGATAGCACTTTGCCTGATGTTGTTTAACTCGTATTGTGAGTTGGAGTAAAGCCAGTGCATCTAGGTGGTCTTGGGTCATGTTTTACTCCTTAATGTGCGGGCAAAAGATGTAAGCCCTGCCGTTAGGACTTTTAGGACTTTCTGAATTTTTAAGTCCCTGGTTCTAATTGATGCCCCTACATGTTTCCAGATGCACTGGTTTACACTGGGAAAATTTAGCTACTTGCAGTTCCCTGGAGGTAAATGTTGTGCCATGATGTATGATTATGCAATTGCCTGCAGTTAGTTAAATGACATATAGTCAATGCTTACCGCTATTTTCGGCTCCAGGTCTTGGCCAGTTTAGCCTGGTTGGATAAACTGGGACACCATGTCCAGCATGTTTTCTTTCACCCCAGGCATACTGGGGGTATGTTGATCACTGCCCTCTTCAGGGTCAGCCCAGAGTTGATCCTCCGTGCTCTCCTCTGATGAGGGAGAAACACTGTGCAGCCCCACAAGGGGTACTGCTGTGGGGCTTATTAATTGCCCACTGTGGCTTTGCCACTTTGGAGTATTTCCTCCAGCAGCCGCTCCAACTGGCTCTTATGCTTTCGGGCATAGGCCACTCGCGGCTGCTCCTGATCCTGCAGCCGCTCCAACTGGCTCCAATGCTCATGGGCACTGGCCGCTCGCGGCTGCTCCTGTTCCCCCAGCCGCTCCAACCGGCCCCGGTGCTCACGGGCACTGGCCGCTCGCGGCTGCTCAAAGTCAGACTCATTGGAGTCTAGCATTCGCTCCGTTTTGCTTCTCTTTCCCGCCCGGCCAAGGCCGGTGCGGGAGCGAAGTCGGGCACAGCTGTTCCCATTTCGGGAGATTGGCATGCCGTCGGCTGCTGCTGTTGCTGTTGGCTGCCCGCAACTCCGTGGTTCTCCCCCGCCAGCTTTCCCGCAGCCTTCCTTCTAGTGGATCTGTCCATCTTTCCACCTGCAAGGTAAGTGGGAAAAACGCTCCTTACCTGCTGTTCCCGACTTTCAAATTCTGCCTCTATAGGGTAATGTCCTTCCCCCTGCTGTGACTCATTGCAATGCGTGTAGCAATATCACACGCATGCGTCCTAGCGGGGTTCTTCACTTAGTCACTCACGTGACTCCGAAATAAAATATGTGTGTGATCACCAATCTTCCTACATTGTCTCCAGCATAAATTTGAGGTGTTACTGTACCTTACCAACATTAGAGGTGTCCTAAATACTCTCATTTTAATTTTCCATTCAAACTACCTCCAAGAGCGGCTACTTGTCAGCTTATGGCCCAAGAGACATGTCCTTTCCCATATTTCATCTGTAATAATAATGTTCATTTCCAATTCCCATTTCTCTTTTGTTTCTATAGTACTTCCTTTTGTATAGTCCTTGATATAAATGAGATATCAAATCCTTTTGTAACACTCCCTCTATAGTCATCAAGAAAGTATTTTCCAAGTTTGAAGGTAGTCTACATATCTGCTCCCAATCTACATGTGTCTGTAAGTAGTGCTGTATTTGGAGGAACCTAAAGAAATCCGACCCTGACAGTCCAAATTTATTCTGCCTTCTCCACCTAACCCCTGACACCCATACTAATCAAGAATCTATCTATCTCTGCCTTAAACATATCCATTGACTTGGATTCCACAACCGCCCTCCGACTAAAGGAATTCCTCATCATCTCCTTTCTAAAGGTATGTCCTTATCTTCTGAGACTATGTCCTCTGGAAAACTAGACTTTCCCAGTAGGGGAAACATCCTCTCTGCATTCACTCAATTCAGGCCTTTCACTATTCAGTAAGTTTCAATAAGGTTCCCCCTCATCTTCTAAACTCCAGCAAGAAGAAGGAATGTACTTGTGCCCAGGTGGGACACAACCGCACGTGGTAATTGCAGAAACCTGAGCCTTGACAATACACGGCTGGAACGTCGTGACTCTTTGTATGATGTCCCAGAAGAGAATGAACTGTCATTCACTACAATCTCTTATCTGCCCACGATTGTACTCGCGTGTGGTATGATGTAACTGGATGGCAGAGAACCTGAACCAAACTAATCACACAGGCTGCCACAGCTGCTCATCCTCTGATGTAGTGTGGGGAACACAGAGTCACATCTCCAGTCAGCTGGGTAAAATTCTGACCTCCAATGATGTCTATGTGGAGTTTCTACGTTTCCCCGGACATCGCCTGAATTTTCCCTGGCTTGTTTCCACCCCCCCCCCCCCATCCCAAAGACCTGTCAGTTGTAAAAACATGCAGGTGTGCAGTGGGGTCAAGGATGAGGTTGATTTATTTAGTTTGCAGATGGAGCAAGGAAACAGGGTCCTTTGGCCCACTGAGTCCATGCTGACCACCAATCACCCATTTACACTAGTCCTATGTTATCCCATTTTCTCTTCCACTCCCTACACACACTTGGGGCGATTTACAGAGGCCAATTAACCAACAAACCTTAAGATTTGGGAGGCAACTGGAGCACCAGAGGGAGAACATGCAAACTCCACATACACTGCACCCAAGGTCAGGATCCTACCCGGGTCCTTGGAGCTGTGAGACAGCAGCTCTACCACTGTGCTGCCCTGAGTTTTTGGAAGTGGGATGAGTGGACGTGGTTGTGAATGGACTCACTGGGCTAAAGGGACTGTTTCGTGGAGCTTAGAACATGGAACAATACAGCACAGGAACAGGCCCTTCAGCCCACAATGTCTGTGCCAAAAATGATGCCAAGGTAAACTAATCTCCTCTGTCAGTGCATAATCCATATCCCCCTATTTCCTGCATATTCATATATTTATCTAAAAGCATCCTATCCCAATCTAGCACCCCATTCCAGGCACCCACTATTAAAAAAAAACCTGCCCCGCACATTTCCTTTGAACATTGCCTCTCTGACCTTAAACCTATGCTCTTTAGTCTTTGCCATTTCCACTCTAGGAAAAAGGTTTTGACTATCTACCTTATCTACGTCTCTCATTTTTATATATTTCTATTAGGTCTCCCTTTGGCCTCCAAAGTTCCAGAGAAAACAATCCACGTCTGTCCAACTTCTCCTCTTCGCTAATACCCTGTAATCTGAGCAGTATTCTGGCTATTGGATGAATGACTGGTATTTTTAGTTTGTCAGTATATATGGTTTTACCTGCTGTGTTGTCTGTGGGAGAGTGATGGATGCCAGGCTTCTCCCTCTGGTAAATAATTTCCATGCTGCAGAGTGCAGGGAGTGGGAAGATTGATCACAACTCACTCAATGCTCTGTTGTACATTTTGCAGAGAGAATGACGTACTACTTGGCCAGTATGCGTTCATCAGATACCAGCCCGGGCAGACCAGGAACTCCAGGGAAAATCGGAGCCCCTGGACACCCGGGACAGCCTGGTCAGTCGGGAATGCCGGGACAGATGGGAAGAGATGGGCGACCAGGAATACCCGGATCCAAAGGTAGAGTGGCTCAATGATGCGGGAGTGCGCACAGTGCACACTGGGCGAAGTGGCCGGCGTTTTGCTTAGTCAAGGGCACCACAGACAGAGCCAGTTCAATCCTGCCCTCCAGCACTGTCTGTGCAGAATTTGCACGTTCTTTCTGCCACCACACTTTCCTGGTTTAAATCCACCTCCCAAAACCGTGGTTAGCTGTCGTAAATTATCCCTCATGAGGGGTAGAAACCGAGAGATGCTGGTGCAAGTGAGAACATGGCGTTTCGTCAGCCATGGTGCCATTAACTAGCAGAGTTGGCTTGAGTAGTCGATGACGTACACTGCACGTGTTTGCTCGGGTAGAACTCAAATTACTGACCACTGTTGAACTTGTTTGGTTCATTGAAATCAGAGTCTTTATAACGCCTCTGAAATGTTTGTTTGGACTCAGGTCCGAGTGGTCCTAAGGGTGATCGTGGCGACAAAGGCGTGGGTCATGTGGGCGAGCCTGGTTTACCTGGGCCACAGGGTAAGTCACCTGTCCTGCTCTCATTTCACCCTCTGACGCTTTTTGTACCTCGTTGGTTGCTGGCTCCCCAGCCTTCTACGGTCTGCACACTAACCATTGTAAGCTTGTCATTGAAATCCACACAGTAGATCAACCATTGCCTGGGCATCAAGTGGGAGGTATCTGTTTCTTGGCACCAGCCACGCCATTACGTTCCTATTACTGTTTCTTGGCACCAGCCACACCATCTGCCCAAAGGCAGGGGATTGAGTCATCAGGACAACCAGAGTGTCTCCACAGACATCTTCAAGGCAATGAAATGAGTGCAACTTGGCCTCATGCTCAGTACAGACATTGTGGGCTGAAAGGCCTGTTCCTGTGCTGCACTGTTCTACATTCTAAAAAATCGTACCAGTGTGTTCACATGGACATCTCCAGAAAATGGATCAGGACTAGTGTCTCTCTGTAGCCATCTCCACGGGAACTAAGAAACATGGTTACATCACAACGTGCAGCTATTTGGCATGCTGATACTACTCCGGTTCAGTGAGAGACCAGTCCGGCTCTTACCTCCAATCCTCTCCATAATGCTGCTTTCTGATAAAGGGCTTCCTTTACATTGAAGGCACAAGGAACTGTAGATATTGGTTGCTAGAAAAAGCACAAAGTGGTGGAGCAACTCAGTGAGTCAGGCAGCTCTTCTGAAGGGTCCCTTCTTTAGACTGATTAGAGTATGACAACTATCCCCCTACTACAATCAATTGAAGAGGGATCCCAACCTTAAACATCGCCTGCCCATTCTTTTCACAGATGCTGCCTGACCCATGGAGTTCCTCCAGCACTTTCTGCCTTTTTCCCCCCGTTACCTTGAATCTGGCATTTTGCATTCCAGAAACTTCACGCTCCTCTGGACTAAATCACGTCAAGTCAAGAGTCAAGAGAGTTTATTGTCATGTGTCCCAGATAGGACAATTAAATTCTTGTTTGCTTTATCTTTATCTAAATCTTTAGCATCTTTGTGAAAAATCTCAGCAGCTTTGACCCTGAGGCTCCAGTCAAAGCCCAGCTCCCAACTCCATCTCCTAACCCCACCTCCCACCAAGTCACAGCTGTCAACAGATCTTGAAGCCTCTGCTCGATGGGCTTCCCCACATAGTTTGTCATCCTCTTATTGTACCTGTGACGAGTCAGCCATTGTTGCTCTTCACCACTGTCTCTCCCTGGCTCTCTGGTTTCTGAAATCCCCAGTTGTTTCTGAATTTCCATGTTCATAGAACAGTACAGCACAGGGACAGGTCGATCGACCCACAATGTCGTGACGTACATACTACCAAGTTAAACTATTCTCCTCTGATAACACGTGATCTATATCTCTCCATTCTCTGCACACCCATCTGCCTTTTTAGATGGCAGCAGTAAAGTTGCTGCCATACAGTGTCAGAGACCCAGGCTCGATCCTAACTACTGGTGCTTGTCTGTACGTAGTTTGTACGTTATCCCCATGACCTGTGTGGGTTTTCCCCAGGAGCTCCAGTTTCCTCTCACACTCCAAGACGTACAGATATGTAGGTTAATTGGCTTGGTTAAATTGAAAATTGTCCCTTGCGTGTGTAGGATAGCTTTAATATGGTTGACGCGGACTCGATGGGGCCTGTTCCGCGCTGTATCTCTAAACTAATCTAAGACTTCTCTTAAATGCCACTTTTGTATCTGCCTCCACCACCACCCTCGGCAGTATGTTCTTAGCATCTCCTTTAAACTTTGCCCCTCTCATCTTAAAGCTATGCCCTCTAATACTCACAAAGCTATGCTCTCTAAAACTCAACAATACTTTAATGCAGTATTACTTCTAGGCAATACTCCAAATTTGGCCAAACCAAAGTCTTATCAAGTTGCATCATGACCTCCTCTCTCTTGCACCCAATGCCATGTCGATGCGCAGGTTGAAGGGCTGGATGAGAGTGCCTAACGTCTTGCCTTACTCGCGCAGGTCCACCTGGACTCCCAGGTTATGGTAAACTGGGCTCACCAGGGCCAGTTGGCCAACAGGGTATCCCGGGCATTCCAGGACAACCAGGCAACCAGGGATCAACCGGGAAGGATGGACGCTGCCTGCCATCTCAATGTGCCATGCAAATGCCAGAGCCTTACAATGCCAAGAATTCCAAAGGACCATCTTCCTGGATGAATTAATAAAGACTATACATCTGCTATCACTTTATTTGAAGGGGGAGGAGGGGGGTGAGGATGGGTGATGATTTAATAATTTTGGCCTTGATTATTTCTTTTTGTACAAATAAACCCACCCAGTGGATTATCCAAAGCGTTATTTAAATAGTTGTTGGCAACGTATGAGAGTGTTTCCTGCCTGAAGCAGTTGGACTCATTGTGACTTGGCCCCAAGTATTTCCTTGGCCCCGCTAAAGGTGTCCTCTGGGGCCCGACTGTTGGGAGTTGCGATTTTGGGCGTTGGGCCCCATTGGTGATGAAGGATGACTCCTTGCTGTTTGAGGTATTGCGGGTGGCTTTATCACATGACCTCCTGGGTCCCACCTCTTTGCTTCCTTCATTGGCTACTCAACCCATCAATCCCACAGCGGCTGGTCTCTGGTTTGTGAATGGATCATTCCACACGGCTTGTTCCCTATCTTGTTCATAAACAAAAATGTCTTCAAAGAAATAAAAATGGTTAGATTTTTCTCCTGGGCTGTGCGATTGATTTAAGGGATGGAGATTTGTTGCAACATGTCCACTGATGGTTTCTATGGCTACCGGGGCAACATACTACTTCCCAATACCCTCCGTTACCTGCTGCCCCAACCAGTACTTGGATGTCTGTCATCGAGGCAGACGTTGAATGCCATAGTGTGGTAAAGCGTGGGAACTGGCCCTTTGGCCCATCAAATCCCTGTCCTTCATCAACCATCCATTGCATTGCAGCTTCAGCCATCAAAACTGTTGGAGTTGAAGGGGAGTCCCCTCTCAAAAAATCTGGGTAGTGCCAGAAGGGCCATCATTTTTGACACGGATGGCAAGAGGACAGAACATCTGGCAGTACAATATGTATGGTGATCCTGCAATGGACCACCACTGCTGACTCACAACCAATTCCCAATGGTGGATCCTAACACCACAAAAGCACAGTGAGAGCAAACTAAAGGTGTTGGGGGTTGTGGGGCGAAAGCAGTGGAATGAAATTGAATGGCGGAGTAGATTTGATGGGCCGAATGGCCTAATTCTGCTTCTAGAACATATGAACATAAAAGCAATCGCAACTGGGAACACAGCGCCCCGGGAATTGAAGCTCAAACCAGGCCAGCAGATGATGACAAGTCATCACAGGTTTACACCAAATACCACTAACATTACAAGCTTGCTCTCCACAACCGTAACACACATTTTCTGAAAAAGCTATTTGTTAAATACGGACTCAACTGAACAACATTTGTGATGGGAAACGCACTTAATTACGTTGGATCATATTCAACCTATTTTAATTTGAGTATTACAAGGATGTTGCCAGGACTCAAGGGTCTGAACTACACGGATTGGGCAGGATAGAACTTTATTACTTGCAGCATAGGAAGCTCAGGTGTGATCTTATAGAGGTATTAAAATTGTGAGGGTAATAAATAGTACAAATGCACACAGTCTTAGAACCAGAGGACATATGTTTAAGGTGAATGGGGAAAGATTTAATGGGAACCTGAGGGTCAACGTTTTCACACTGGGTGTGGTGAGTGTATGGAAAGAGTTGCCAAGGGTGGCAGGTGAGATAACAGGATTTAAAAGGCACTTGTACAGGTACATGGATTTAATGTTTAGTTTGGAGGCAGATATGATAGTGGCACATAATACAGGTGCACAACCTTTTATCCGAAAGCCTTGGGACCAGACACTTGTCGGATTTCGGATATTTTCGGATTTCAGAATGGAAGATTTTTAGCGTAGATTAGGTAGGTAGCGCGCGGGCGCTTGAAAAGAACCCAGTGCCTCCTCCATGGAGACCGGGATCTTCAAGCATAAATGTTAGTTGTGGAGAAATCACAGATAATGGAGACTGAAGTATAGGGGTAAGGGGAAAACTTTAATTCTAGAACTACCCGGCGACTGACGCGGAGCTGGGGGCTCCGTCCGGCCGCGGGAGTGGCCGGGCACGTAGACCCCGGCATCGTACCCCTCCTGCATAAAATCCAAAGATCAAACTCCAAACTGGTAAGTTCTCATTTAATCATTTACTTCGGAGTCACGTGAGTAACTACGTGAAGATTTCAAAGCTCTGTGATTTCATGCCGCGAGCAACAAGTCTACACAACCACAACTGCCCCATTGACAAATGAGGGAAAACAATCATAATGTATACAGTCATGACATAGATTTAAACATGCTGATGCTGTTAACTACGTAATAACAATAGTCACATCGCTCATCTGGATGAAACCTATAACAGAACGTAAAATAAAGTTGAGAAATACCCCTGGACTGGCAACGGGTTATTATAAAATGTTTGAAAATTTGTTAGTTTGACCACGCTACAGCCGTTATGATGTGGTCCAGCGGAACGTAATTAACCCTTGCTGCTGCTGTTATAGCAGCCCTGGTGGAGTAAGATCCGGATCAATATCTACTCCTGCATAACATAACACCTGGCAAGATCTGAGCAGATACGTTCTTATAATGTTTTTAGTAACTAACAATCCTAGTTAGTTCACAGTCTAGAAAGCTCTTGGTGACCTTGACGTATTGTAATCTATGTGTGCCCTCACATAACGAAAGGTCCCTGGGTATGCCTTGAACTATTTTGAGACCGGACACCCTTGATATCCGAGGTGAACCCAACAAAGTGGACCTCGTTTGCTGCAGTAAGTCTGATGGAAAGCACCTTGGCACAGTTAATGACCCTATAACTCAATATTGTCAAAGACCATTTAAAATGAACTATGTTTCTCAGACAGCTAATCCGGGATAAAATATTGCAGCCAAAACTGTACATAGAGACACCGGGAATTGCAGATGTTGGAGTCTTCAGCAAAACGCCAAGTTCTGCAGGAACTCAGCAGGTCAGGCAGCACCTGTGGAAGGAATGGACATTTCAGGTCATGACCTTTCTTCAGACTGATTTAGTTGGAGGGGAGAAAGCTGGAGAAGAGAGGTAGGGACGTGACTAAACCAGACATGTGATAGGTGGGGACACGAAATGCTGGAGTAACTCAGCGGGTCAGGCAGCATCTCTGAAGAAAATGGATAGGCGACATTTCAGGTTGAGATACCTCTTCAGACCATATACATACAAAGGTATCCACCTTCTGCATTGGTGAGGGTGGCTGGTGATTAGCTGATGAGTGGAGTAAATGACAAAGACTCAAGATGGAAAGAAGACAAGAGGGTGTCAGACAAGGAGCGGAGTGAATTGTGAAGCTAGAGGGAAGAGGTCAGGCGGTATTGGGGGGAAGAGGGGTTGAATGCCACTATGGTATCTGCCTGCACCATCCAACCAGCGTCACTGCCTGTCCATTCCCTCCCCAGATGCAAAGCTGACATATTTCCATTGCAGTTTGTTTTTGAAGCAGTTAAATGACTTCCAGGAATGAAGCCCTCTCCACCTCAGGGAAGGGAGGTGTTTTGCATTGTGCCAACTTCCTCAAAGTTTCTTTGTTATCTTTTATCTTGTATATTAAATATTTGTAGTATGCAATTCTTTGTCTTCCTTGAGTATCTGTTAATGTGCACTCATATTTTTCTGCACACACTCACGAGATACTTGCTCCCAGCTCGGTTGGGTTTGTAAGACAAAAGAAACACTCTTCTGCTCCAAATTATGGCTCATCGCATCCTTCCCTGGATTTAGATTTTCTCCAAAGGCCATAGGTTTAATTTGCGAGGGGAAAGATTTAATAGGAACGTGAGCAAGTAAGTAATTTTTATTTATAAATTTTAAAGCAAATCACGTTGAAGCCAAAATGCTTTACAGAGAAGAAATCAGACTACCATACATCCATATAAAATAAAAAAGACACAACACACTATAGAATTTAACATGAACGTCCCCCCACAGCAGAATCAACACTTTCAACTTTTGTGAGGGAATGCACTGAAAAGTCCAGTCCTCCTCCTCTTTGTTCAGCCGTGGTCGGGGCCCATTTGAGGCCTCTGCTGTCGCCGCAACAGCAGGCCGATGTCATAGTCCCTCTCGCCGCATGATGGAATTCCGGCGTCGGAAGAACACTCTTCAGCGGCAGTGGAGTATCTGGAACGGCCGCTTCCTCCCCCGTGGCCGCGGCTCCCGAAGTCCACGGGCCGCGCTGGTCAGAGCCCGGCGAGAGATCCCAGGCCCCGCGGTGTTTGAAATCAGCGCCACCAGCGGCTGGACGCCCGCAGGTAGTGGGCATATGGGACAACAAGCTGCCAGTGGAGGTAGTTGAGGCAAGTACAATAACAACATTTGAAAGATACTTGGATAGGTACAAGGAAAGGAAAGGGTTAGAGGGATATGGGTCAAACACAGGCAAATGGGAGCAACATAGATGGGCATTTTGATCGGCATGGACATGTTGGGCTGAAAGGCCTGTTTCCATGCTGTATGATACCATGATGTTGCTGAACAGACCAGTCACGTGTACTGAGAGCATATTCAAGGCTATTGTCGTGCAATTCTGCCAGTTCTAACATGTGTCCTGCTATTTCCAAGGTAGACAAAAATGCTGGAGAAACTCAGCGGGTGAGGCAGCATCTATGGAGCGAAGGAATAGGTTCCTCCGATTTGGGAGGAACAACAGCAGCAACAGATTAGCAAGAGATACCACTGATTGGCTCTAGCCCAAGTGTGAGGAGAGGGGTGAAACCAGTTGAAAACAGTTAAAAGGCCAAGGACGCACCGTCTTTGTTCAGTACTGCTGTAGATTTGGGAGGAACAACAGCAGCAACAGATTAGCAAGAGATACCACTGATTGGCTCTAGCCCAAGTGTGAGGAGAGGGGTGAAAACAGTTGAAAACTGAGGAATTGGCTGTGTAAATTGGTAAATCAGGCAATTTATCAGTCAATTTAAGCAGGACAGCTCTTTGCGAGCAGCAGTGAGTGAGCGGCCTAGTGAGGGAAGTGCCCTGTGAGAAAAGTGTGAGTCTTTGGCTCGAGAGTCTGTGCCCTGTGAGAAAAGTGTGAGTCTTTGGCTCGAGAGTCTGTGCCCTGTGAGAAAAGTGTGAGTCTTTGGCCCGGAAGGCACTGCAGAGGGTGGTGAAAATTGCCCAACGCATCACCGGTTCCACGCTCCCCTCCATTGAGTCGGTCCAAAGCAAGCGCTGTCTGCGGAGGGCGCTCAGCATCGCCAAGGACTGCTCTCACCCCAACCATGGACTGTTTACCCTCCTACCATCCGGGAGGCGCTACAGGTCTCTCCGTTGCCGAACCAGCAGGTCGAGGTACAGCTTCTTTCCGGCGGCTGTCACTCTACTAAACAACGTACCTCGGTGACTGCCAATCACCCCCCCCCCCGGACACTTATTATTTATTTTTTATTCAAATCGTTTGCTATGTCGCACTTCAAGGGAGATGCTAAATGCATTTCGTTGTCTCTGTACTGTACACTGACAATGACAATTAAATTGAATCTGAATCTGAATCTGAATCTGAGAGTCTTCGGAGAGGAGGCTGAGGAGAGGAGACCACGCAATACGCTTGAGAGGTAGAGGCCCAGGGAGCCGTTGGTGAGAGGGGAGGAGTACCTGCGCTGGAACCTGCGACCAAATCGCCAACGTTCCAGAGAAGGAGTCTGGGGGAAGCCTCTGATTGGTTCAGAGGAAGCCTCTGATTGGTTTACATTTTTACATTTTTGCCTTTAGGCTAAGGATTCTGGGAGGTAAGGATTCTGGGAGATAAGGATTCTGGGAGTTAAGGGTACAGTATTTATTAGTAAAGTTTAACAGATAAAGTTTTGTGTTTTTTAATATTTAATATAGTTAAATTGGGAGTAGGATATGTCGGTGGAGATTGGCCCCGTGGTTTGCTCAGCCTGCAACATGTGGGAGATCAGGGATATGGTTGGTGTCCCTGGTGACTATGTTTGCAGGAAGTGTGTACCGCTGCAGCTCCTGGCAGACCGCATTGAACGATTGGAGCTGCGGTTGGATTCATGCTGGAGCATCCACGACGCTGAGAAAGTCGTGGACAGCACGTACAGTGAGTTGGTCACACCGCAGGTAAAAGGTAAGAGGACGGAAGGGGAACGGGTGGCCAATAGTCAGCAAAGCAGTAGGCAGGTAGTGCAGGAGTCCCCTGCGGTCATCTCCCTCCTAAACAGGTATACCATTTTGGAAACTGTTGAGGGAGATTGCTCATCAGGGGAATGCAGCAGCAGCCAAGTTCATGGCACCATGGGTGGCTCTGCGGCACATGAGGGGGGGAAAAAGATTGGAAGGGCAATAGTAATAGGGGATTCAATTGTCAGGGGAATAGATAGGCATTTCTGCGGCCGCAAAAGAGACTCCAGGATGGTGTGTTGCCTCCCTGGTGCAAGGGTCAGGGATGTCACTGAACGGCTGCAGAACATTCTGGAGGGGGAGGGTGAACAGCCAGTTGTCGTGGTGCATATTGGCACCAACGATATAGGTAAAAAAAGGGATGAGGTCCTAAAGGATGAATTTAGGGAGCTAGGAGATAAGCTTAAAAGTAGGACCTCAAAGGTAATAATCTCTGGATTACTACCAGTACCACAGGCCAGTCAGAGCAGAAATAGGAGGATATTGCAGATGAATACGTGGCTTGAAAAATGGTGCAAGGGGGAGGGATTCAAATTTTTAGGGCATTGGAACCAGTTCTGGGGGAGGTGGGACCAGTACAAACAGGACGGTCTGCACCTGGACTGGAATGGAACCAATGTCCTTGGGGGGGTGTTTGCTACTGCTGTTGGGGAGGATTTAAACTAATGTGGCAGGGGGATGGGTACAAGAGCAGAGGGGCAGGGGGGTGTAAAATGAAGGTAGAAGCAATAGGTAGCAAGGTGAAAAGTAAAAGTGGCAGGCAGACAAAACCAGGGCAAAAATCAAAAAGGGCCACTTTTCAACATAATTGTATAAGGGGTAAGAGCGTTGTAAAAACAAGCCTGAAGGCTTTGTGTCTCAATGCAAGGAGTATTCGTAATAAGGTGGATGAGTTGAACGTGCAGATAGCCATTAATGATTATGATATAGTTGGGATCACGGAGACATGGCTCCAGGGTGACCAAGGCTGGGAGCTGAACATCCCGGGATATTCAATATTCAGGAGGGATAGAGAGAAAGGAAAAGGAGGAGGGGGTAGTGTTGCTGGTTAGAGAGGAGATTAACGCAATGGAAAGGAAGGACATTAGTTTGGAGGATGTGGAATCGGTATGGGTAGAGCTGCGAAACAATAAGGGGCAGAAAACGCTGGTGGGTGTTGTGTACAGGCCACCTAACAGTAGTAGTGAAGTTGGGGATGGCATCAAACAGGAAATTAGAAATGCTTGCGACAAAGGCAAAGCAGTTATAATGGGTGACTTCAATCTACATATAGATTGGGTGAATCAAACTGGCAGGGGTGCTGAGGAAGAGGATTTCTTGGAATGTATACGGGATAGTTATCTAAACCAACATGTAGAGGAACCAACGAGAGAGCTGGCTATTTTAGACTGGGTATTGAGTAATGAGGAAGGGTTAGTTAGTAGTCTTGTTGTGCGTGGCCCCTTGGGCAAGAGTGACCATAATATGGTTGAGTTCTTCATTAGGATGGAGAGTGACATTGTTAATTCAGAAACAATGGTTTTGAACTTAAAGAAAGGTAACTTTGAGGGTATGAGACGTGAATTGGCCAAGATTGACTGGCAATTAATTCTAAAAGGGTTGACGGTGGATATGCAATGGAAGGCATTTAAAGACTGCATGGATGAACTAAAAAAATTGTTCATCCCAGTTTGGCAAAAGAATAAATCAGGGAAGGTAGTGCATCCATGGATAACAAGGGAAATCAGGGATAGTATCAAAGCAAAGGATGATGCGTACAAACTAGCCAGAAAAAGCAGCATACCGGAGGACTGGGAGAAATTCAGAGACCAGCAGAGGAGGACGAAGGGCTTAATTAGAAAAGGAAAAATGGATTATGAAAGAAAACTGGCAGTGAACATAAAATCTGACTGCAAAAGTTTTTATAGATATGTGAAAAGAAAGAGATTAGTTAAAACAAATGTAGGTCCCTTGCAGTCAGAAACAGGTGAGTTGATCATGGGGAACCAGGATATGGCGGACCAATTGAATAACTACTTTGGTTCCGTCTTCACTAAGGAAGACATAAATGATCTGCCGGAAATAGCAGGGGCCCGCGGGTCAAAGGAGGTGGAGGAATTGAGTGAAATCCAGGTTAGTCGGGAAGTGGTGTTGGGTAAATTGAATGGATTAAAGGCCGATAAATCCCCAGGGCCAGATAGGTTGCATCCCAGAGTACTTAAGGAAGTAGCTCCAGAAATAGTGGATGCATTAGTAATAATCTTTCAAAACTCCTTAGATTCTGGAGTAGTTCCAGAGGATTGGCGGGTAGCAAACGTAACCCCACTTTTTAAGAAGGGAGGGAGAGAGAAAACGGGGAATTACAGACCAGTTAGCCTAACATCGGTAGTGGGGAAACTGCTAGAGTCAGTTATTAAAGATGGGATAGCAGCACATTTAGAAAGTGGTGAAATCATTGGACAAAGTCAGCATGGATTTACGAAAGGTAAATCATGTCTGACGAATCTTATAGAATTTTTCGAGGATGTAACTAGTAGTGTGGATAGGGGAGAACCAGTGGATGTGGTGTATCTGGACTTCCAGAAGGCTTTCGACAAGGTCCCACATAAGAGATTAGTATACAAACTTAAAGCACATGGCATTGGGGGTTCAGTATTGATGTGGATAGAGAACTGGCTGGCAAACAGGAAGCAAAGAGTAGGAGTAAACGGGTCCTTTTCACAATGGCAGGCAGTGACTAGTGGGGTACCGCAAGGCTCAGTACTGGGACCCCAGCTATTTACAATATATATTAATGATCTGGATGAGGGAATTGAAGGCAATATCTCCAAGTTTGCGGATGACACTAAGCTGGGGGGCAGTGTTAGGTGTGAGGAGGATGCTAGGAGACTGCAAGGTGACTTGGATAGGCTGGGTGAGTGGGCAAATGTTTGGCAGATGCAGTTTAATGTGGATAAATGTGAGGTTATCCATTTTGGTGGCAAAAACGGGAAAGCAGATTATTATCTAAATGGTGGCCGATTGGGAAAGGAGGAGATGCAGCGAGACCTGGGTGTCATGGTACACCAGTCATTGAAGGTAGGCATGCAGGTGCAGCAGGCAGTAAAGAAAGCGAATGGCATGTTGGCTTTCATAGCAAGAGGATTTGAGTATAGGAGCAGGGAGGTTCTACTGCAGTTGTATAGGGTCTTGGTGAGACCACACCTGGAGTATTGCGTGCAGTTTTGGTCTCCAAATCTGAGGAAGGACATTATTGCCATAGAGGGAGTGCAGAGAAGGTTCACCAGACTGATTCCTGGGATGTCAGGACTGTCTTATGAAGAAAGACTGGATAGACTTGGTTTATACTCTCTAGAGTTTAGGAGATTGAGAGGGGATCTTATAGAAACTTACAAAATTCTTAAGGGGTTGGACAGGCTAGATGCAGGAAGATTGTTTCCGATGTTGGGGAAGTCCAGGACAAGGGGTCACAGCTTAAGGATAAGGGGGAAATCCTTTAAAACCGAGATGAGGAGAACTTTTTTCACACAGAGAGTGGTGAATCTCTGGAACTCTCTGCCACAGAGGGTAGTTGAGGCCAGTTCATTGGCTATATTTAAGAGGGAGTTAGATGTGGCCCTTGTGGCCAAGGGGATCAGAGGGTATGGAGAAAAGGCAGGTACGGGATACTGAGTTGGATGATCAGCCATGATCATATTAAATGGCGGTGCAGGCTCGAAGGGCCGAATGGCCTACTCCTGCACCTAATTTCTATGTTTCTATGTTTCTATGTGACGTTTCGCTCCATAGATGCTGTCTCACCTGCTGAGTTTCTCCAACATTTTTGTCTACCTTCAATTTTTTCCAGCGTCAGCAGTTCTTTCGTAAACAAATTCAGCTATTTCCAGCACTTTTCTCCAACTGGTTCACCAGCATTCCTTGGCCATGTGCCCAGAGAGGTTCACTTCTCCAATTAAATACAAATAGGCCCTGACTATAGGCCCTGAAATACAAACAGGCCCTCTGCCCCACAATGTCTGTGCCGAACGAGATAAACCAACGTCCTCTGCCAATACGTAATCTATATCCCTCCATTCCCTTCATATCCATGTACCTATCTAAATGCCTCTGAATCATCACTGTCGTATCTGCCTTCACCAACACCCCTGCTTTCCCATCCAGGCACCCATCACCCTCTGAGTGAAAATGTACCTTGCACATATTTATTTTACCCCTTTCACCTTAAAGCTATGCCCTCTAGTCTTGGACATTTCCACCCTGAGATAAAGGTTCTGACTGCTGCCCTATCTGTGCTTCACATAATTTTGCATTCTACTATCAGATCACCCTCAGCCTCTGACATTCTAGAGAAAACAATCCCAGATTTTCAAACCTCTCCTTGTAGCTAATACCCTCAAACCCAAACAGCATTTTGGTAAAGACACAAAGCGCTGAGGTAATTCAGCATTCTGGAACATGGATAGGTGATGTTTCGAGTTGAGACACTTCTTCAGACACTTCAATTCAGATTTCAGGTCCTGACCTGAAATGTCACCAATCCGTATTCTTTGGGTATACTGCCTGACTCCAGCACTTTGTGGGGAAGAGGGGTTGAATGCCACTATGGTATCTGCCTGCACCATCCAACCAGCGTCACTGCCTGTCCATTCCCTCCCCAGATGCAAAGCTGACATATTTCCATTGCAGTTTGTTTTTGAAGCAGTTAAATGACTTCCAGGAATGAAGCCCTCTCCACCTCAGGGAAGGGAGGTGTTTTGCATTGTGCCAACTTCCTCAAAGTTTCTTTGTTATCTTTTATCTTGTATATTAAATATTTGTAGTATGCAATTCTTTGTCTTCCTTGAGTATCTGTTAATGTGCACTCATATTTTTCTGCACACACTCACGAGATACTTGCTCCCAGCTCGGTTGGGTTTGTAAGACAAAAGAAACACTCTTCTGCTCCAAATTATGGCTCATCGCATCCTTCCCTGGATTTAGATTTTCTCCAAAGGCCATAGGTTTAATTTGCGAGGGGAAAGATTTAATAGGAACGTGAGCAAGTAAGTAATTTTTATTTATAAATTTTAAAGCAAATCACGTTGAAGCCAAAATGCTTTACAGAGAAGAAATCAGACTACCATACATCCATATAAAATAAAAAAGACACAACACACTATAGAATTTAACATGAACGTCCCCCCACAGCAGAATCAACACTTTCAACTTTTGTGAGGGAAGGCACTGAAAAGTCCAGTCCTCCTCCTCTTTGTTCAGCCGTGGTCGGGGCCCATTTGAGGTCTCTGCTGTCGCCGCAACTGCGGCCCGATGTCATAGTCCCTCTTGCCGCATGATGGAGTTCCGGCGTCGGAAGAGCGCTCTTCAGCGGCATTGGAGTATCTGGAACGGACGCTTCCTCCCCGGAGGCCGCGGCTCCCGAAGTCCACGGGCAGCGCTGGTCAGAGCCCGGCGAGAGATCCCAGGCCCCGCGGTGTTTGAAATCAGCGCCACCAGCGGCTGGACGCCCGCAGGTAGTGGGCATATGGGACAACAAGCTGCCAGTGGAGGTAGTTGAGGCAAGTACAATAACAACATTTGAAAGATACTTGGATAGGTACAAGGAAAGGAAAGGGTTAGAGGGATATGGGTCAAACACAGGCAAATGGGAGCAACATAGATGGGCATTTTGATCGGCATGGACATGTTGGGCTGAAAGGCCTGTTTCCATGCTGTATGATACCATGATGTTTCTGAACAGACCAGTCACGTGTACTGAGAGCATATTCAAGACAATTGTCGTGCAATTCTGCCAGTTCTAACATGTGTCCTGCTATTTCCAAGGTAGACAAAAATGCTGGATAAACTCAGCGGTTGAGGCAGCATCTATGGAGCGAAGGAATAGGTGACGTTTCGCTCCATAGTTGCTGTCTCACCTGCTGAGTTTCTCCAACATTTTTGTCTACTTTCAATTTTTCCAGCGTCAGCTGTTCTTTCGTAAAAAAATGCTGCTATTTCCAGCACTTTTCTCCACTGGTTCACCAGCATTCCTTGGCCATGTGTCTAGAGAGGTTCACTTCTCCAATTAAATACAAATAGGCCCTGACTATAGGTCCTGAAATACAAACAGGCCCTCTGCCCCACAATGTCTGTGCCGAACGAGTTAAACCAACGTCCTCTGCCAATACGTAATCTATATCCCTCCATTCCCTTCATATCCATGTACCTCTCTGAATGCTTCTGAAACATCACTGTCGTATCTGCCTCCACCAACACCCCTGCATTCCCATCCAGGCACCCATCACCCTCTGAGTGAAAATGTACCATGCACATATTTATTTTACCCCTTTCACCTTAAAGCTATGCCCTCTAGTCTTGGACATTTCCACCCTGGGATAATGGTTCTGACTGTCTGCCCTATCTGTGCTTCACATAATTTTGCATTCTACTATCAGATCACCCTCAGCCTCTGACATTCTAGAGAAAACAATCCCAGATTTTCAAACCTCTCCTTGTAGCTTAGACCCTCAAACCCTAACAGCATTTTGGTAAAGACACAAATTGCTGAGGTAATTCAGCATTCAGGAACATGGATAAGTGATGTTACGAGTTGAGACACTTCTTCAGACACATCAATTCAGATTTCAGGTCCTGACCTGAAATGCCACCAATCCGTGTTCTTTGGGAATACTGCCTGACTCCAGTACTTTGTGTCTATTTTTGTGAAAATAGGAAGATTGTGAAGAAACTTCCATATGACCTTGATAGTATGAGGGTGGGAGCGGTGGGCATGTAATCGCTCATCGTAACGCCTCATAAAATAAAGATCAAACTTCAAACTGGTAAGTTCTCGTTTAATCTTACTATTTTACTTCGGAGTCACGTGAGTAACTACGTGAAGATTTCAAAGCTCTGTGATTTCATGCCGCGAGCAACAAGTCTACACAACCACAACTGCCCCATTGACAAATGAGGGAAAACAATCATAATGCATACAGTCATGACATAGAATTATACATGCTGATGCTGTTAACTAAGTAATAACAACAGTCACATCGCTCATCTTGATGAAACCTATAACAGAACGTAAAATAAAGTTGAGAAATACCCCTGGTCTGGCAACGGGTTATTATAAAATGTTTGAAAATTTGTTCATTTGACCACGCCACAGCTGTCAGGATGTGGTCCAGCAGAACGTAATTAACCCTTGCTGCTGCTGTTATAGCAGCCCTGGTGGAGTAAGTTCCGGATCAATATCTACTCCTGCATAACTTAACACCTGGCAAGATCTGAGCAGATACGTTCTTATAATGTTTTTAGTAACTAACAATCCTAGTTAGTTCACAGTCTAGAAAGCTCTTGGTGACCTTGACGTATTGTAATCTATTTGTGCCCTCACATAACGAAAGGTCCCTGGGTATGCCGAACTATTTTGAGACCGGACACCCTTACTGCTCTGTGATTTTACGCTGGTTACGAATCCAGGCGTCACACACTGAATGGATTGACCATGGATGCGTGTAATCATTAAAGCATTCAGACATTACGTAATTAAGTAAAGAAACTGATGCTTTAAATGAAAGAAATGTTTTAAAAAAATAGTTACCCCTCCCAACCTTGTGGGGAAACTAAGGGACAGAACTTAAAATTGCACGTGCAAACACCCCCAGTCCGGTTATGGGTTTGTTATAAAACCGGTGGACCATTATTTCATTCGTCCATCATGCAGCCACTAGGATGTCGTCAAGGGGCACGTCCATAGCTCTTGTTGCCGACGTAGATGCAGCCCTGGTGGAGTGAGATTTAACCATATAAATGTTTACTCCTGCTACCGCCATTGCCTCTTTTGACCATCTGGAGATGGTTTGAGTTGACACCTTTTGGTGTGGTTTTTCATGGCTGATGAGGACCGATTGTTCTGAGCCTCTGAGGTTCTCCGTAACTCTCAGATAGTGGTGTTAGTGTGTTACCACCCACACAACCGTTGGTTCTCTGGATATGCCAAGAACTGGATCTCCATCCCTGGCATTCCAGGCCTGCTCTGTTTATCAGGTTCCTGATTAGGAATATTATGTTGTTCATATTGGTGGTCATGTAGTCCAACCATCGCTTTTGCAGTGTCTGGGCTCTTTGTCAGCATACCACCTTCAGGGTTAGTTATAGGCGGTCCCCACTGTCAAAGTAGGGTTAGTCCCATGCTCACATCCCATGTGTCAGTGTACCTTGGCCTTGGAGGTCTTAAATTGTAAATTCCCTTCATGAATTTTGTTGTAAAGGGGTGCGTTCCCATTGAACTGTGCCCTGCTTCCAGCATCAGATAGGAGGAGAGTGCACCTCCGGCACTTTAGATGCACTATAACTTTGTTTATAGTTATAGTACAGTTGATAGGAACTCCAAGACATCCGTTATCCGAACTGTGTTGTATTTGTTTGGACAATCCTATGCCTTGAAATGGCCTCCTCAGAATCTGCAGACCAACAAGTAAATACGTTCATGTAGTGGATGATTGCTCCCTGTAACTGGGTTCACTAGGAGGTCCCTGCTCTTGGGTACAGCCATTACTGGCTGGACTATGATTCAAAAATATTTTTGGGACCAGGCTTGAGTAGGTCCGTCTGGCACTACCAATATGCCTGTGGCTTAGTCTTGCTTGATTTTTGTCAAGCATCGGTTTGTGAGACAAATTGGCGGAAAGCATACATAAACATTCCTCCCCAATTGAGAGAGAAAGCATCCACTCCCTTGCTCCTGGATCCAGCTCGCAGGACATATATCTGGTTATCTAATGGTTAGTCTAGATGCAAATGGATCAACTTCTGGTATGCCAAATCGTTTAGTTATTTCGTTAAATACTGTCAGATTCAACATCCATTCTGTGTTGACATTCATGATCCAGCATCTGTCACCGTGTTATATCTACCTCTTAGATTTCCCAAATATCCCTCTCGATACACCAGTGCCAAATGAGGTTCGACAATCTATCGTAAGATACAGATTTTACACCACCCTTGTTAATGGATATATGCCACCGCATTGGTGTTATCAATCTGAATTTGAACAAGCACCGGTTGCATATCGCTACAGAGAACCTTGAGTCCATATTGTGCCCCCAACAATTCTGGGTAATTGATTCCATGTGTTGGGGAATTACAGACTCCTGCTCATTCCAGCTTTAGACTGTGTTGGTGGCTCCCCATCCTTAGCTGCTTGCATAGGTCTGAAGAACCCTCGATGGCTTTCGAGAAAAATTTCCCTTGAGCTGTCTCCCATTCGTTATCCACCATAGTTACATTGGCCTCTGGTGGCAATCCATAGTTTGCCAATTCGGCCTGCATGTAATCTGAGTGTTCGTTCCTTTGCTTGCTGTAAATTCTGGTAATGCAAAGGCCCGTACTGCTGGGAATGCAGCTACTATTGGCCAATTACACTCGCAGTTTGCCTGATAGATGGCAAGAATTTGACTATCAGGTCATTGCAGGCTTAATTAATATTGCCGTTTGCCCCCAGGCAAAGTCACCAACATATTTACTGTTTTTCATAGTAAATTCTAGGTAATCAATTACCCTTGTAGGTGTCAATTTTGATTTAACTGGATGGATGAGGTAACCAATTCTTTCAAACAGGGTTTTGGTTTGCTTGACTGATGCTTCTGCCAATTCTTGGTGACTCCAAAATGAAAATGTCCTCCAAATATGCCATTACTATGTGGTTTGAGACCTTTGTAGTCCCAGAATTGGTTTCTGTAGTTTAGTCAATAGTCTAGGAGCTGATGTCAACCCATTTGGCAGAGCCGTGCCATCCAGTTAAACTTCAAATATCTCCTGTTCTTAGTGAATAGACACCAAATAGTATGCATCTTTGAGGTCGATGCATGCCATGTGACCATTTTATAGGAAGCTCCTATAAAACAGTCGTTAGACCGTAACAAAAAATAGCTGTTTCTAAAGGTCTGTACTGCACAAATGAGTTAAACCTCATCTGTCACCTGTCCTGGAAGGCAATCCTGCCCAAAGTACTGGGCCTGCCTTGAAGACAATTCCGAGGAATTGTGGATTCCATGTTTCTCCTGACCTCTGCATGGGTCTTGGTCTGAAAACCTTATCATACTGAGCCTGCCTTGTCCGACAATTCTGGCCATAATTCTGAGTCTGCCCTAAAAGGCGACTCTGATCATATTTCCGTGCCCAGCTTTCAAGCTACCACCGGCTTCAGTGAACTGCTTACCCCCTATGGAGGTGTGGGGTGTGTTGTCGCCTACTGATGAAGTTTGCTTGTCGTTGGTACCTTGATTGGTCCGACAGCGTTTGCTTCCTTCTTCTGGTCTTACCTGAAGAGAGGATTCGGCGGCTGGTTTCTCCAAAGTCACCCTGACAGCGCTGTTCCCTTGCCGGCATTTGTGCGGATATTCTGCCAACTGCTGTCTCTTGAGGCCATATGCATGTGCTTCAGTATGTTCATACTTTATCCGAGATCAGTTACCTACTAATCTCAAAACCAAATTTCGTTTGAACGTTATGTGAGGTTCAAATGACAAATAAATGGTATAGTATAGTATTGTAATTCGAGATCAGTTCCGTACTGATCACTCACACTCCCGTCCATTGAGAGTGAGATTTGTAGGCAGCCCTGAAAACAGGTGCTGCCGCAGGCCCCTGAGGATACCTGCGCTGACATGGCCCCTCCAGCGGGCCTAAATGAGATTCTTGCTTTGGGTCAGACTGAAACTGACCGTGAATGCTCCTCTCCTCAGAGCAGGAGACATTTTCTAGATCTCTATCCAGGGAAGCACCCAGTGGAACCTGGATGATTGCAGAAGTATTTCTTTTCTTTTGTGCTTATTATTTATTTTATGTAAAGCTCTTTGGTGAAAGTTAATTTAAACAGTGCTATATAAGTAAAAGTTACTTACTTACTTCCTTTCTTCTGCTTGTCCCTGGGAAGGTCCCCCCCCCCCCTGCTTTTGTACTCTGATTCAGAGTGGTTTCTTCCATATGTACTTCCCCCTCCAATTGGGAAGACATTGGGGTGCCCCATGTGAGGCTCCCGGTACTGCCTGTAGTAGGTCCGGGCTGACACAGCTCTCTCCTTTAGAACAGGTCATTGTTGGAGCAACTCCTATGTGCGAGAGTCGTCCTCAGATGCTCTCCATTGAGGGAGGGTATCCCTTTCCCTCCCCGGACTCTTCTGAGTCAACGGGTTGTTTGACTTGCGGGTGGATTTTCCCGTACTGCAGGACCACCAACGGAGCCCACCTCCTGCACCGAGGCTCCTGCCGGTTCAGCTGCCGGCGCTAAATGTCAGGAAACACTGTTGCCCGCCACTAGGAAATGCTCCGGTCTTCGGCAGCCGACTTCCCCGCGGACCGTCTCCTCAACATCTGGGCCCTGAAACTACAAAAAGTTTCAAGCCCGAAAGAACGCAGGTGAGTGATTCAACTTTCCTTACCTGCCCATCCTTATGGCCTGGGAGGATGCAGTGCCTCTGCCAGTCCGTCGCGCGTTTGCGTTCAGACGTAATGACGCGCACGCAGACGGACGGCCCTTCTTCATGTAGTCACTCACGTGACTCCGAAGTAAAATCATCCTCTCCTGTCACGATAATGTAGCGAGTGATCTGTTGCTCTAAACCAGCGGCAGGAGGATAACTACCTAATGAGATCCGATCAAAGCTAAGCATATAGCTGGAACACCCTGGTGGAATAGTGTTAACACAATGTCAACCTCCCATACTGCATTGTACTTGTCCTGGGAAAACTTGTGTTAAAGATATCCTTTACTAACTCAATATCCGAGGTGAACCCAACAAAGTGGACCTCGTTTGCTGCAGTAAGTCCGATGGAAAGCACCTTGGCACAGTTAATGACCCAATAACTCAATATTGTCAAAGACCATTTAAAATGAACTATGTTTCTCAGACAGCTAATCCGGGAGCAGCCAAAACTGTACATAGAGACACCGGGAATTGCAGATGTTGGAGTCTTCAGCAAAACACCAAGTACTGCAGGAACTCAGCAGATCAGGCTGTGGAAGGAATGGACGTTTCAGGTCATGACCTTTCTTCAGACTGATTTAGTTGGAGGGGAGAAAGCTGGAGAAGAGAGGTAGGGGCGTGACTAAACCAGACATGTGATAGGTGGGGACACGAAATGCTGGAGTAACTCAGCGGGTCAGGCAGCATCTCTGAAGAACATGGATAGGCGACATTTCAGGTTGAGATACCTCTTCAGACCATATACATACAAAGGTATCCACCTTCTGCATTGGTGAGGGTGGCTGGTGATTAGCTGATGAGTGGAGTAAATGACAAAGGCTCAAGATGGAAAGAAGACAAGAGGGTGTCAGACAAGGAGCGGAGTGAATTGTGAAGCTAGAGGGAAGAGGTCAGGCGGTATTGGGGGAAGAGGGGTGGGATAATCTAGTAGTGCGATCTGGATGGGAGCAATGAAGAGAGAGGGGGAAGGGCTTTAACAGTCTGCCGCAAAGTGTTATCTTAATTTAGACTTTATTAGTAGTGACATATTACATAGAACAGTAGAGTACAGGAACAGACCCTTCAGCCTATAATGTCCACGCCAACCAAAATGCAAGGTTAAACTAATATCCTCTGCCTGCATGTGATCCATATCCCTCCAGTCCCTGAATATCCATCTGCTGATCTAAAAGCCATTATACTTCAATGCCAAAGATAAACACAAAAAGCAGGAGTAACTCGGTCAGACAGCAAATCTGGAGAAAAGGAATTGGTGACGTTTCGGATCTAGACCCTTCTTTAGACCTGACCAGAAACATCACATTCATTTTCTTGAGAGATGCTGTCTGACCCACTGAGTTACTCCAGCTAATTGTGTCTATTCTTGGTGTAAACCAGCATCTGCAGTTTGTTGCTACATACTTGAATGCCACTATGGTATCTGCCTGCACCATCCAACCAGCGTCACTGCCTGTCCATTCCCTCCTCAGATGCAACGCTGACATATTTTCATTGCAGTTTGTTTTTGAAGCAGTTAAATGACTTCTCCACCTCAGGGAAGGGAGGTGTTTTGCATTGTGCCAACTACCTCAAAGTTTCTTTGTTATCTTTTATCTTGTGTATTAAATATTTGTAGTATGCAATTCTTTATCTTCCTTGAGTATCTGCTAATGTGCACTCAGATTTTTCTGCACACACTCACGAGATACTTGCTCCCAGCTCGGTTGGGTTTGTAAGACAAATGAAACACTCTTCTGTTCCAAATTATGTCTCATCTCATCCTTCCCTGGATTTAGATTTTCTCCAAAGGCCATAGGTTTAATTTGCGAGGGGAAAGATTTAATAGCAACGTGAACAAGTAAGTAATTTTTATTTATATATTTTAAATCAAATCACGTTGAAGCCAAAGTGCTTCACAGAAATGAAATCGGACTACCATACACCAATATAAAATAAAAAACGCCACAACACACTATAGAATTTAACATGAACGTCCCCCCACAGCAGAATCAACACTTTCCACTTTTGTGAGGGAAGGCACTGAAAAGTCCAGTACTCCTCCTTTTTGTTCAGCTGTGGTCGGGGCCTATTTGAGGCCTCTGCTGTCGCCGCAACAGCGGCCCGATGTCATAGACCCTCTCGCCGGTTGATGGAGTTCCGGCGTCGGAAGAGCGCTCTTCAGCGGCATTGGAGTATCTGGACCGGCCGCGTCCTCCCGGAGACCGCGGCTCCCGAAGTCCACGGGCTGTGTTGGTCAGAGCTCGGTGAGAGATCCCAGGCCCCGCCCCGGTTGGCGTTTGAAATCAACTCCAACCGCGGCTGGACGCCCGCGGGTAGTGGGCATATGGGACAACAAGCTGCCAGAGGAGGTAGTTGAGACAAGTACTATAACAACATTTGAAAGATACTTGGATTAGGTACAAGATACGAAGGGGTTAGAGGGATATGGACCAAACACAGGCAAATGGGAGCAACATAGATGGGCATTTTGATCGGCATGGACATGTTGGGCTGAAAGGCCTGTTTCCATGCTGTATGACACCATGATGTTGCTGAACAGACCAGTCACGTGTACTGAGAGCATATTCAAGACTATTGTCGTGCAATTCTGCCAGTTCTAACATGTGTCCTGCTATTTCCAAGGTAGACAAAAATGCTGGAGAAACTCAGCGGTTGAGGCAGCATCTATGGAGCGAAGGAATAGGTGACGTTTCGCTCCATAGTTGCTGTCTCACCTGCTGAGTTTCTCCAACATTTTTGTCTACCTTCAATTTTTCCAGTGTCAGCAGTTCTTTCGTAAAAAAATTCTGCTATTTCCGGCACTTTTCTCCAACTGGTTCACCAGCAGCCTTGGCCATGTGCCCAGAGAGGTTCACTTCTCCAATTAAATACAAATAGGCCCTGACTATAGACCCTGAAATACAAACAGGCCCTCTGCCCCACAATGTCTGTGCTGAACAAGATAAACCAACGTCCTCAGCCAATATGTAATCTATATCCCTCCATTCCCTGCGTATCCATGTGCCTATCTAAATGCCTCTGAAACATCACTGTTGTATCTGCGTCCATCATCACCCCTGCATTCCCATCCAGGTACACATCACTAAATGAATGAAAATGTACCCTGCACATCTTTATTTTACCCCTTTCACCTTAAACCTATGCCCTCTAGTCTTGGACATTTCCACCCTGGGATAAAGGTTCTGACTGTCTGTTTTTCCTATCTGTGCTTCACATAATTTTGCATTCTACTATCAGATCACCCTCAGCCTCTGACATTCTAGAGAAAACAATCCCAGATTTTCAAACCTCTCCTTGTAGCTAATACCCTCAAACCCAGACAGCATTTTGGTAAAGACACAAAGTGCTGAGGTAATTCAGCATTCAGGAACATGGATAGGTAATGTTTCGAGTTGAGACACTTCTTCAGACACTTCAATTCAGATTTCATGTCCTGATCTGAAATGTCACCAATCCGTGTTCTTTCGTTATACTGCCTGACTCCAGCACTTTGTGTCTATTTTTGTAAACCGGCATTTGCAGTTCCTTGTTTCAGCATTTTAGTAAACTTCTCCCCCGTTCAGGGACCTATCTAAAACCCTCTTCAATACCACTATTGTATTGCCTGATTTGGTGGTGGAGGTTGATAAGAGAAGGCACAAATGTGTCAATTCAGTGGAGGAAGTTTGTTCCAAACACGATTTGCTTCTTTCCTTTAGTCATGCAGGCACCACCAACAGTACAGATAACTTTAGCCTAAAGATCGAGTGAGGCAACATCTATGGAGGGAAGGAAATAGGCAAGGTTTCGGGCTGAAACCCTTCTTCTGAAGAAGTATTTCAGCCCGAAACGTTACCTATTTCCTTCACTCCAAAGATGCTGCCTCAACCGCTGAATTTCTCCAGCATTTTTGTCTACCTTCGATTATCCAGCATCTCCAGTTCCTTCTTAAACATTTAGCCTAAAGATCACCAGGTGCAGTTGGCGGGCCTGAACTCAGTGCAATTCTTGTAGACAAATACATTTGAGAGCAGAGATCCCAGACTGGTGGATTAATTTACACACACTTTTTCCCACAGGAGATGGGGTATGAGCAGACAAAGCAGTGTCTGCATATCGACTGCACACAGCCCAAACCCCAAAGCCATTGTATAAACACTGTCAGCCAACAGTGCAGGAAAGACACAAAAAGCTGGTGTAACTCAGTGGGTCGGGCAGCATCTTTGAAGAAAAGGATGTTTCGGGTCGAGACACATCTTCAAGAAAGCTTCACCGCGAACCTCTGAACTTCACCCCATAGCCAGGGATTTCCCTTGTGCAATAATGTAGGAAGAAACAAGGTGGACAATCTCAGTGAAAACATCAACAATTCTGGGTTAAGTTCATGTTCAGAAACATGAGTTGGTTAGAGTAAAACCAAATGATTCAGGCATTAGGTGGCTTTCTGTCATCAACTCACTGCCTCTTCTGCTGGATAGATCAACACCTTTTCTCATCAGTGCCCAAGATAATTGGACCTTGTAAGTATACACTTCTCTGTTTCAGCCATTTATTACGGGTCGGTGTCTCATAGAAACATAGAAACATAGAAATTAGGTGCAGGAGTAGGCCATTCGGTCCTTCGAGCCTGCACCGCCATTCAATAGGATCATTGCTGAACATCCAACTCAGTATCCCATACCTGCCTTCTCCCCATACCCTCTGATCCCCTTAGCCACAAGGGCCACATCTAACTCCCTCTTAAATATAGCCAATGAACTGGCCTCGACTACCCTCTGTGGCAGAGAGTTCCAGAGATTCACCACTCTCTGTGTGAAAAAAGTTCTTCTCATCTCAGTTTTAAAGGATTTCCCCCTTATCCTTAAGCTGTGACCCCTTGTCCTGCACTTCCCCAACATCGGGAGCAATCTTCCTGCATCTAGCCTGTCCAACCCCTTAAGAATTTTGTAAGTTTCTATAAGATCCCCTCTCAATCTCCTAAATTCTAGAGAGTATAAACCAAGTCTATCCAGTCTTTCTTCATAAGACAGTCCTGACATCCCAGGAATCAGTCTGGTGAACCTTCTCTGCACTCCCTCTATGGCAATAATGTCCTTCCTCAGATTTGGAGACCAAAACTGTACACAATACTCCAGGTGTGGTCTCACCAAGACCCTGTACAACTGCAGTAGAACCTCCCTGCTCCTATACTAAAATCCTTTTGCTATGAAAGCTAACATACCATTTGCTTTCTTCATTGCCTGCTGCACCTGCATGCCTACTTTCAATGACTGGTGTACCATGACACCCAGGTCTCGCTGCATCTCCCCTTTTCCTAGTCGGCCACCATTTAGATAATAGTCTGCTTTCCTGTTTTTGTCTCAGCACCTACCTGCACCTAGAATCTTCAAGGAATCAGCCTCTGCGGCAGTGAATATATTATTGTTGGAACACAGGCATCTTATTCATTTCTGCGATATGTTGTCTACTGCAGACTGAGTGATTTGACTGTTTTGGTGCCTTATAACCAATTGTTGTAAGGGAAGGGAAAAATTGGGACTGGAGTCACGAGGTATTGGTGAGTTTACTGGCGCTGGGAACCATAGTGGGGATTGTAACAACTGTGAACAGCTTAATCCTAAATAAGACACAAAGTTTTGGAGTAACTCGGCGGATCAGGCAGCATCTTTAGAGAACATAGAGAGGCAATGTTCTGGGTCAAGACCCCTCACATGGACCTACAAAGCCACCTGTTCCTGTTCTCTACACCTTTGGAAGGAAGAATGTAAACACAAATTTTAATTAGTCAGACCCGCTGAGTTACTTCAGCATTTTGTGTCTATTTTTGTAAACCAGCATCTGCAGTTCCCTGTTTCGATACCTCATCCTAAATCTTCAGTGATCTTAGAAAAGTTGCCAATACACCAGGACACAGAAAAAAATGTCTGCTCGCTCCATGCCAGGTTTGAGGATGCCGACAAACTTTCTATTTCCAGACCTTTTATAATCTGGCCCAAAGTCTTCATTTGGTGTGTGGACCAGATGAGCGGTGGGTGTGTGGACAGTATTGTGTCCAGTGTATGAGCAGAGATAATCTGCCCATTTAATTGTCATTGTTCCCAGGACCACATACTGAATGCCTATCACTGGAGCTGTGTTTCTCAGACATGGCTGTGGGTGTCTGTCAGGCTGGGTGGTGTACTGAGCATTGTGTCACATCTTCTTAGTAAAACCAGCTTGTTGACATTCTCCATCGCAACTGGAATGTGTGAGAATCTGTGGCATTTTCGCTCATGATAGAAATGTAGTTTGAAAACAGAGGAACGCTCAAACACAGTTAAATACTTCTTACCATCACTTCCCCGTTGCATTTCAAAAGTAATCTAGTCCTGGGTGCAACAGAAGGAATATAAATCATGGATTATTTATCACGGGAAATGTCGATACATTGACAAACTGGTCTTGCAGTCAACTCCAGCGACGGCTTCACTCTACACCACCCACACTTTGGCAATTCTGTTGTCTGGACAATCTGCTTGTGCTGTTCCCTTCTTTACGTCTCACTGCTGGATATTATCCAATCTGTCGCCACGTTGCATGTCAACGTGGGCTGCTGCTTAGTGCAGGAGCAGCCTGTCCTCACCTGTAGCTAACTCGATTAGCCTACTTACCTGGCCCAGGTATCAGAGACATGCTTGATACATCGGGTCCTGAAATCACTTTAGTTTAGGTTCAGAGATGCAGCATGGAAACGGGCCCTTCAGTCTACCAAGTGCACGCCAGCCAACGATCACCCGCACACAAGTTCTATTCTACACACGAGGGACAATTTACAGAAGCCAATTAACATGCGAACCAGCATGTCTGGGATGTGGGAGGAAACTGGAGAACCCGGAGAAAACCCACCTGGTCATAGAGAGTAAATATAAACTCCATACAGGCAGCGCTCATAGTCTGGACCGAGCCCGGGTCTCTGACGCTGTAAGGCAGCAAGTCTACCACTGCGCCTCCATGCCACCACTTTGTGGATCAACATCGTGTAGTCTCAGCCTGTTTAATTAAAATTTGTTTTTTCATTCTTCCCTCCAAAGGTGTGAAACGTCACATTGTCCAAATTACGCTCCATCTGCCAACTTCATGTGTTCTGACAACTCCACCCCTCAATTCCTCTCATTCCTGCCCCACCCCTTCAGTTCCTTCCTGTGATTGGCTGTGACTGTGTTCAGCAGAATATAAATTGCAGCAGCTTGCACCCAGAGTATTGGACCCAGTTGAGGTGAAACCTGATTGTTGGAGACGGACACAGTGAGTACCAGAGGGACTGTCTGTGTGTTGCTGACACACGGGACTGGCTGCTGGTTCTCAGTTTCAATAGATTGATACCTAATGAAATGAATTGGGGATTCTTTGTTTCAACAGGTCGGAGACAGGATGAAACCCTTCATTCCAGTTGTGCTTGTGATGTGCATTTACCTGTCAGGATCGGTCAGTGCAGGTTAGTATTTTTTCTGACGTGAGGAGTTCCTGAGTGCAAACATCAGTCATGGTGCATCTGAGGATAGAGATACTGAGGAGCATGCAGGGCAGCAGGAGCCCAGATTCCATTCCCGGTCTGTGCCGAGGCAGTAGGTCTCTCCATGTGGTCCTGAGTCACCATCAGGAAGATGCCAGGGTCCCGCCCCAGCCTGTTCAATAGGACAGGATTGTGCCAACACTTTGGCAATACTTGGTGAGTGGGAACCAGTAAACTCATTGAGTACACTGTATGGAAAAACATCAACTCCCAAAGTTTGTTGTTCTTCCCTGCACCAGATTATTGGGATATTTGTAGTTATTTCTGGTGGTGAAGAACGTCCGGTTTTATCTCTTTAGTAAAGCGAGAATAGGAAGAGGAGACGGGCCGGGTGATACTAGGACCAAATGTGTCGTATTTCGGGCAAACCAGAAATCACTTGACTCTGCAAAACTTCCCCTGGTCTAGAAGTTGTGCCTTTGGTAAATGGTGTTTGTTCTGGCGAAGGTAGCACAGGGATAAAACAAAGAACAGTACAGCACAGGAATGGCCTGATGTGATGTGACCATGACCAGTGTGAACTCCTTGCACATGATCTGTTTCCCTCTACTCCTACATGTTCATGTGTCTGTCTAAATGCCCCTTAAACACTGCATTTGTTATGTTGTATCTGTTTTCCACCACCACCCCTGTCAGTGTGTTCCAGGCACCCACCCCTCTGTAAACAGAAACTTGCCTTTCACATCTACTTTTAATTTCCTCCCTCCCTCCCACTTTAAACCTGTGGCTTCTGGTTCTTATCACTTCTACCCTGAGGACAAAGACTCCCCATCATTTTGTACTTCTTTAGTTTGTCCCTCAGCCTCCAACACTCCAGTGAAAACCACACAAGGGAGTGTTGTAGGGCTCTGGGAAGTGTTGGGCACTAGAACATATAGGAGTGCAGCTATATAATTCCTGGAAAGTAGTGTCACAGGTAGATGAGGTGGTCAAAAAAGGCTTTTGGCACACTGGCCTTCATCAGTCAGGGTATTGAGGATAGAAGTTGGAAAGTCTTGTTGCAGTTATTTAAAAGATTGGTGAGGCTGCATCTAGAATGTTGAGTTCAATTCTGGGCATCATGTATTAGGAAAGATATTGTTAAGTTGGAAAGGGTGACAGAAGTTGAACAATGATGAAAAATAGTAAGATTAAACGAGAACTTACCAGTTTGAAGTTTGATCTGTCTTTTATGAGGAGTTACGATGAGGGATTACGTGAAGAACCCGCTCAGCACGCATGCACAGCATACTTCAAAGCAGCGGTGTGGAATCACAGACAGACACAGTTATTGAAGTAAACATAGTAAAGAAAAGGAGACATCAGTTTAACATTTTGACCCATATTAATGAGGGTGGGAGCGGAGGGCACGTAATCCCTCATCGTAACTCCTCATAAAATACAGATCAAACTTCAAACTGGTAAGTTCTCGTTTAATCTTACTATTTTACTTCGGAGTCATGTGAGTGACTACGTGAAGACTTCAAAGCTCTGTGATTTCAAACCGTGTAACAGGTATTATTTCACGCACTGCCGAAGTCCTTGAGGGAGGAAGTGTGTTATCGTAATCAACCAATGAATCTTTTTTGTAGAAAAACACAATGGTATTTTTTAACAATAACAACAAAGAAATTAAATTGCTCCCCTGGGCTTAAATTAAATATTTGCAGTCTGTAAAATCTTTCCTGCAAATAAAACAGGTTCTGCCAACGAATTATTATAACATTTCTGAACGGTCTTTCCACCCGAACATCCTGTTGTAGCCAGGATGTGGTCGATAGGCACATCCATTCTTTTCGCTGTCGACGTGGATGCTGCCCTGGTGGAATGAAATTTGTACATGTTAGTTTTTATCCCAGCAGCTTTTAGCACCTGCTTGAGCCATCTCGAAATGGTTTGGCTCGTCACCCGACCATAAGGTTTTTTATGACTGACCCACAAGGTTTTTCATCTCCCTCAAATATTTTGGTTGTGTCTATGTAGGATAGTAGGTGGGTCATGGCACATAACCGTGGTTCTGGCGGATAAGCCCGGAATTCCACGTCTGGATTCGGTGTTCCTGGTCTGCTCAGTTTGATCATTCCCTGGATAAAGACAGAGATCTGGTCTGGAGCTGTGAACATGGTGTCCAGTCGCAATAGGTGTAGTGACTGGACCCTCTGTGCAGATACGTGCCATCAACATGAGTGTTTTGAGCATAGATTGTTCCAGGTTGAGGGATCTGGCTGGTGGCCATCCCCTGAGGTATGTCAGGACCACACTGACATCCCATGTATGGGTGTACCTTGGTCTAGGGGGTTAGAGTTGTAAATACCCTTGATTAGTTTGACCACCAGCGGGTCGGACCCCATGGCCTGCTATCCTGGAGCTGGTTTTAAATTGACAGGCAGGGCACTTCTAGCTGCATTGATGGCTCTGTAGATGAGTCCTTCATCGTGGTGAAGGTTCGCCAGGAATTCCAGTACGTTGGTAACTGTATCTGTTGAGTAGGTGGTCCCTGTATCCAAGCAATACTTCTCCCATTTTTTGATGCTGGACAAGTGCTGTTTTTTAGTGGATGTTCGGAGGGATGCTGACATGGTGTCGACGGTTTGTTCTGATAATCCCATTCCGAGAAGTGGTTTGTGCAGAGTCTGCAACCCAGGAGTTTGATTTTTTTTTTTTTTTTTTTTTTTTTTTTTTTTTTCCCCCAGTGCCGGACACTGGGTGTTAATAACTCTGGGTCACTGGGGAATACCACCGGAGTTTCAACAACCATGACATGGAGTATTGGGAACCATGGCTACGTAAGCCAGTCGGGTACAATCAAAATACCTGAAGCAGTTAATTTGTATTGTGCATAGTCCCTGACTGATGAGGCGAAGGGAGGAAATGCATAGAAGAAGAATTTCCCCAATCCAGCGCAAGCGCATCTACCGCTGCTGCCTCAGGGTCTGGTTCCCAAGCGACATACATAGGTACCTGGTGATTTAGCCTCGATGCAAATAAATTGATATCTGGCGTGCCATATTGCTTGATAACTTTTGCGAAATTTTTTGGGGGGTTTTACCATCCATTCGATGTTGTCATTAAATTTACGTGACCTGGTGTCTGCCACTGTATTTAGCTTACCTGGCAGGTAAGTTGCTGATAGCCAAATGTGTCTATCGACACACCATTGCCAAATTGTGTTGACCAACTTGTCACATGATACCGATTTTATGCCGTCCATATGGTTAATGTAGGCCACCACCGTAGTATTTATATATTTGTAACCATACATGCAAGTGATGCATATTTGTGCATATGCTTTAAACCATAAAAGTCACCCATCTCTAGATAATTAATGCCCAGTGTAAGTGGTAATGATGACTCCGGGTTAGTCCATCTATTACCTGTGCTGGATATAGAGTTAATTGCTCCCCAGCTTCGAGCACTAGCATCTGTTTGGATAACTAACATAGGGTTAGTGATGATAATAGGGCTGTAAACTATGCCAAACATTTTTTGCACACCACTATAGTTCTGATATTGCTTCAGTGGGTAACTTCATGACACGATCATAATCACCTGTATGTCGTTTTTGGTGCAAAGGTCCGAATTATGTAGCCGGAAAATGCTGCTACCATTTTCCCAATTACTCTGTTACTTGTCGAGTAGTTGGTAGTTTGTTGACCATTAAATTGTTGCATGATTATGCCAATTCAACTATTTTGTCTTTTGGCAATGTTACAGTCACATAGACTGAATTAATTGTGAAGCCCAAGCAGTCCATGATTGTGGATGGCTTCAACTTAGATTTATCTGGATTTAAGACAATCCCAGGGTTTCGAATAACTGTTTTGTAGGTTATACAGCTAACATAGTCAATTCTATGGTCTTGCCTACCATTTAAGATATCATCAAGATATGCAATGACAATATGTTTTTGTCTTCTGAATATTGCCAGAGCTGGTTTTAATGTCTTGGTGAACAATCTTGGGCTGATGTGAACCCATTGGGTAACGCTTTAAACTGCTATAGCTGCCCCATCGAGGTAAATTTCAGGTATGTGTGATGATCCTTGTGAATGGTACTAAATAGTAAACATCTTTAAGATCAATGCTTGCCATGAAGGATCCTTTGGAATTTAGTTGTTTGACAGTAACAACTGTTTCCATTTTGAAATGTATATACTTAACAAACATACTTAGTGAAGTTAAGTCAATGATGATGCGACATCCACCATCTTTTTTGGGTTTAGTGAATATATTTGATACGAAATGCAAGGGTTCAGGTTTTCCCATGATACCCTTTGTAATTAGTCTCACCAGTTCAGCTTGTCCCTCTCGTTTCTTTAACAGAGAGGGGAAAATACCCTCTGGGGTGAATGTTGACCTGGTGGTAATTTTCCTAGTATGAATTGTATTTGTATCCACTAATTGAGTATATACTGATCACTCGTGATAGACTCCCGTGTGTTAGTATTACTCTATATGCTGGTAGGAACCAGACCCACCTACCTCCATGGTTATGGGTATTCTTCTGTTTCCTGCCGGTCCAACGAGTGTTGCACGTCGTCTGACATGGCGATGACGTTGGGGGTGGCACATTTTCCATGGGGTCCGCTCTGGGCCCTGATCTAAAGAAGACTTTCGGTGATAGAATGCGGACCCCGAGCTTTCATCATTCCCATATGGTAGATGTCGACTGATGGATGCGATGGGGTGCTGCTGCTTATTGTTTTTGGTTTTGCTCATCCCGGGGCCTGCCCTCATGAGACCGAAAGCTTGTTAAGGCCTCTCCATATCCTTCATATGCTTTGTGAGGTTTTTGCCAAAGAGCAGTGGGTCTGGCTCAGTGGCTGGGGTTTTGCACAACCCCGCAAATTTAGGATTTTATGGCAGGTCTTATGATTTGTTTACGAAGGTTGTGGTCATCTCCATATTGGTCCACGGAACAAGCAGACGATGTGATGGCTGACATCAGGAGCCTGAGGATCCACTGCAGTTTTAGCTCCTGGTTCCGAATGTTTGCCCCAACGTGCCCCCACTTTTGGCAGTACAGCCGGCACTTTAAGGGACTCGCAGTTCTCTGGAGCTCTATACGCCTCATTGACCACCTCTCCTGTAGGGTCTTGAACGGCCTCCTGCACGTGGGTTGCCACGTAGCAGTCCACCACACCTAGCAGCTCTTCCTGTTCCTGCACCCCTTGCATACTCCCGAGATCTTCAGCCATCTTCTTGACCAGCCCAGTCCTGGTCACCAAAGCGACCCTCGGGTAAGGAGGAAACAATGGATAGAGCAGAAGGCACTGTGGAGGGAGTGCCTGAACTCCTCCTGTGAGAGCGCCCCTCACAAGCACGTCTCGCTGGAGCTCCTGCTCCAGGAGCCGCTCCATGCGGCTCAGGCGGCTGTTTCTCCCCCGGGCGGGTGGAGAGATGTCCCGTCCGACAAGTCGGAAGCCACTAGCGGGACGCCTCTTCCATGGCTTTACTTCCAGCCCGCTGCGGTGTCGGGGAATAGCGGAGCACCGGGTAAGCGGTCCTACCGCCTTGTTGCTGCCCCCCCCCCCCAGATGGAACGCTCCTCCGTGAAGTCGAGCGGGGGACAGGTCTGTTCAGGCGGCTGTCTTCTTCCCCCCCCCCCCCCCCCCCCCCGTGCAGGTGGAGAGACGTCCCCGTCTGACAAGTCAGAGGCCACCGGCCGGACGTCTCTTCCGTGGCTTTACTTCCAGCATGGTGTCGGGGAATGCGGAGCGCCGGGTAAGCGGTCCTACTGCGTTGTTGCTGCCCCCCCCAGATGGAACGCTCCTTCGTGGAGTCGAGCGGGGGAAATGTTTGTTCTAGAGCCTATCTTCTCTGCCTGACAGCAGAAGCCTCCCCGTGAAAGAAAAACCCGACCTCAGAGCTTACCTGACGGTCCGTTCTTTCACCCTGTAGCAGGAGCGCCTGACTCCCGATGCGCCGCTGTTGCTCTGCTGAACGTAATGCCGCGCATGCGTGCTGAGCGGGTTCTTCACGTAGTCACTCGCGTGACTCTGAAGTAAAATGAATGGTCAGACTCATCATGCAACGGTGAAAGCAACAGGTGTCCTAAATTTTCTGAGGCGCAACTTTCATCATTGTTCAACTTCTGTCAAGGAGAAGCTATACTTCACCCTCGTTAGACCTCATTTGGACTATGCAGTTGCAGCATGGGGCCCATACACAAATAAAAGCATTTCTTCCATTGAACGTGACCAAAGGCAGGCTGTTCGATTTGTTACTAACACCTATGAGAGAGAAGCGAGTGTTATGCCCCTGTTCCACTTAGGAAACCTGAACGGAAACCTCTGGAGACTTTGCGCCCCACCAAAGGTTTCCGTGCGGTTCCTGGAGGTTGCAGGTGGTTGCTGGAGGTTGCAGGTAGTGGAAGCAGGTAGGGAGACTGACAAAAACCTCCGAGAACTGCACGGAGACCTTGGGTGGGGCACAAAGTCTCCAGAGTTTTCCGTTCAGGTTTCCTAAGTGGGACAGGGGCATTACCAAACTTCTGAATTCTCTGGGGTGGAACCCCCTCCAAGACAGACGTGAAGCTCACCGTTTGACCTTTTTTTTACAAAATGTTAAATGGTCAGCTCGACATAGATGACAAGACCTACACCAAACCCAAACCAATTAGGAACAGACGAGGGCATTCAATCCAATTTGTGATTCCAGCTACCAAGACAAATGTGTACAGAAATTTGTTCGTCCCCCGCACAGTTAAAGCATGGAATAAACTCCACCCTACTATAGTTACCCAACCAGATCCAACTAAATTTAAGGCAGCTCTTTCTTCCCAATAACCCATTCTGGCTTAAGTCCTCCCTGCACCACCTCCAGTTTAAATTTCATTTGCAATATTTTGGAGGACCAAGAACCAATGTGCAGAGATTTACAAGGATGTTGTCAGGACTCGAGCGCCTGAGCTATAGGGAGAGGCTGAGCAAGCTGGGGCTCTATTCCCAGGAGCACAGGAAGATGACGTGGTCTTATTGAGGTGTATAAATTATGAGAGGAATAGATTGGGTAAATGCAGTCTCTTGCCCAGATAGGGGATTCGAAAACTAGGGGACAAAGGTTTAAGGTGAAGGGGGAAATATGTTGTAAGAATCTGAGGGGTAACTTTGTGATACAAAGGGTGGTGGACATATGGAACCAGCTGCCAGAGGAAATAATTGAGACAAGGACTATCGCAACGTTTGACAAAGAATTAGACAGGGACCTGGGTAGGACAGGTTTAGAGGGATACGGGCCAAATGTAGGCAAGTGGGACAAGTGGATCATATTCATCAGTGTGGGCAAGTTAGGCTGAAGAGCCAATTTCCTCACTGTGTAGGAAGGAATTGCAGATGCTGGTTTGAACCGAAGATAGACACAAAATGCTGGAGTAACTCCGTGGGACAGAAAGCATCTCTAGAGAGAAATAACGGGTGACGTTTCGGGTTGAGACGCATCTTCAGTCTGTAGTCTGAAGAAGGGTCTCGATCCAAAACTTCACCCATTTAATCTCTCCAGAGATGCTGCCTGTCCCACTGAGTTACTCCAACATTTTGTAGTTTTATTATCCACGTTTATCCCAACTCTCTCTGTACCTAGTGTGCACCAATGCAGGCAATGTCCTGGTGAACCTCTTCAACACTTTCTCGAAAGGCTCCACACCATTCCTATGAAAAGCTGGGAATTAAGGAGCAGTCGCCTACAATCACTCTGGGAATAACCAGCCTTTCCTTGCGTGTCGGGAATTAAGTTTCAGATCAGAGAGAGCGAGTACAGATCAGTGAAGGGGTTAGTCATGGCCGGTGGATCTGACTGGATATTTTGAAAGGATGGTCATCCTATTATTTACCTGCACGGCCACAAGTTGTGTGTTCAACTCCCTCATGAGAGGCTCTTGGCTCAATTGGAGGCAATGAAATTGGCATGAAATTGGAGGCAATTTATTGAGCTGGTCTGGCAACCGTTCATCTGGCAGGAGCTGAGAGTCACAATGAGAAGGTATTCCCCATCATGAATAGTGTCCCGCAAGTATAGTTTAGATTAGGTTTATCTTTGCCATGTGTACCGAGCTACAGCAAAAAGCTTTGTTTTGCATGCTATCCAAACAGATCAGGTATGCCATATAATCAAGTAAAATTCAAGTACAATACATAGACCAAAGTGGAAATACATAGTGCAGAATGTAGAGTATAATATTCTCAGTTCCTCAGACAAAGTCCAATGATAGATATGAATTGAACAGTACCCAAGCTTATGGAAGGACTGTTCAGAAGCCTGATAACTGAGGGAAAGAAGCTGTTCCTGAGCCTGTTAGTACGCGCTTTCAAGCTGTAGCTTCAGTCCAATGGAAGCAGTGAATGGAAGGAATGACAGGGGTGGGACAAGACTTTGATTATATTGCCTGCTTTTCTGAGGCTGTGTGGTATAGATGGAGTCCATGGTGAGAAATCTGATCTGTGTGATGGACAGGGCTACATCTGCAATTCTCTGCAATTCAACCAACTGGCCTTTAAACGATTCCCCCATGCGAGATGTGGACAAACCCAATAACAACTGCTCCCAGTATACCCTCCCAACCTCACGCCTAATAACAATCTAATTTGCTTTATTCCAATTTAGTACCTTCCCTCAAGGTCCAGCCTTTTCTCTATTCAAAGTAATCTTAAAACTCATGGAGTTGTGGTCACTATATTCAAAATGCTCTTCCACTGAAACACCAGTTACCTAGCCAGGCTTGTTTCCCCACACACAGTCCATTATTTTAACACATGGAACTGCAGATACTGTTCATTTTTAAAGACAGAATGTGCTAGAAGGAGTAAGTAAGTTCCCTTCACAGGTTGAATTATCCACACTCTGTCTCAAGAAACCCTATCGAATTACCTAAAATATTCAGCCTCGACTAAGCCTTTGGTTCTGAGCAAGTTCCAGTCAATAGTAGGAGAGTAAAATTCACCCACTAGGGCAAACCTGGTGCTTTGTCATCTTACAGTAATCTGTCTACAAATCTGTTCCTCCATCTCCTGCTTATTATTGGGGTTATTATTATTAATACTACAATTTAACAATCTAACTCTAACAATATAACATGTTACAGGCTTGAACGGGAAATCATTGATATTCGACAAGAAAACCAACACCGATTTCGTCAGGTTTCATGCAGCAGACTTCTCCAGTTTGACCGCCTTTACCGTCTGCCTCAGGGCAGGCTCAGAAATTGGAAAGGGTTACAGTTTGTTCACCTATGCAACACATAATTATAAGAACGAACTGTTGTTGTGGCAAAGGTCAAGGTCACAAATATGCGTGTATATATCAAACAAGGCAGTTATGTTTACCCTTGCAGATATGACTGCTACACTGAGACGCATCTGTGTGAGCTGGGAGTCTAAAGGGGGTGAGACAACAGTCTGGATCAATGGGCAACGCAGCATACAGGAGATTGCTGGAAAGGGTCGGGTCGTGGGAGGGAATGGTCAGTTTACTCTTGGTCAGTATCAAAGCTCAGTTGGTAAACCTTTTAATAAAAGAAATTCCTTTGTCGGAGAGATAACTGATGTTAATATGTGGGATCGTGTTCTAAACGCCAATGAGATTGAGTCGTTCAATGACCGTTGTTACAGAGGTGGAGGGAACATCATTAACTGGGGAACTACAGCATTTACAAAAGGGGGGGACTTCGTAATTAAAGACAATCATGATTGTCCACATTAAATGTTTTGGCTCCAAAAAGCATTTAAATGTGCAGAGGGGAACACAATCTCCTCAAACTACTGTAGCTGAATATGACCTTGCATTGCGATCTTTCCTCTCTAAACCAGATCAGTAGTAAAAGTAGTGATGTTGATTCCAGAATAAAGGGCTGTTTATGTCGGGGTAAGGGGCAACTCACTGTCCTTCCAGTTTCTCATTACCATCACTGACAGGGTAATGGCTTCAATTTCAGTACACAAGTCTCGGCCATTCTCCATCACACATTGAAAGAGGGACGGGGAACGGGGAACCATGGTGGATGTCTACATGGATCAGCAGGGTGTAAATCCCAGGGCACTGCCCCACACACTGACCCTTGATTGAAGCCCAGGGACTGCTCAAAACCGACAAGTCCGTCCTCTTTAACCAGACTCCCCTCCTCGTCCATTCTGCTGGAACCCTTCCTCAAATCCCACTGGGAATAGTTGGGCATTCCAGTTAAAAGGTGCAGCAGTACAGAGCGGTGACCAGGGCATTTGGTGCCATCTCCCTGACACACACATGTAGACAAGAAAGTGTCAGGGGCACGGGGGTGGTGGTGATGGGCAGACACGGACTGTGGGAAAGTCCCTGTGGTGGAGGCTGATCCTGACTTGATTTAGATTGTGCTGATTGGAATTATTACTGTGTCTCTCTGTATTACCCTCTTGATTTCACATTGTTTGTTACACCAAGGTTTGGAAAGCTCACAATGTGTTCTGTGCTTCCAGTGATTTGTGATGAAACTATAACTGCAGTTTCGTCAGCTTAATAAACGAGCAGCAAAACGGAATGGATTGTGTGTGTGAAATCTGTGTGTGTCTGGTCTCCAGTTAAGCATTATCAGGGTATCATCATTAAATTGACTCGTGACACAGCCCAGTGTGGAACTGATCCACTGACAATAAGATCACTTTAATTTGAGAGACAATGAAACAACCCGGGTGAATGTGAATCTGTGGATAACTGGGCCAAACTCTACTGGCTGGTGTCAAGTGTCGCGCTGAGGCCATTCCCACCCAGTAATCTCAGCCCTAAAATGCACCCTGTGGTACCACCATTGCCGGGATCAAATACACATCCTGGGGTCCACACTAAGCAAAATATTACTGCAACTGGCCTCATAAATCAAGGGAGTTTCTCCTCCAGCAGCCTGGTGTTGCAGTGGGCCCTGGCTGGCTGATCACAATTTGCATGGAGCTATCAGCAACGGCTTGGTTTCATCCTGTCCACCACATGAAACGTACACTCCGCACCCCCAAAGGTCAGATCCATCCCACATCATCAACCCGTCTCACCCTCCTCTTCCATCACAGTCTGATCCATCCTCAACCTCCCCAAACGTTGGACCCACCCCCATAGTGTCAGACACTCCACGTGAAGGAGCCGGCCCACACTGTCAGACCCACCACAGGAAACCCATCCTGTGGCCACCAAAGAGCAAGATGGGTTACTCTCACGCAAACGTGTAGTACGCTCATGGGCGGATTCATGGGTGATTATAGGACTCATTTTAGCAACCAGTCCCCGCCATCTTGTTCCGCCATCTTGCTCCGCCATCTTGCTCCGCCATCTTGCTTCCGGCCAAAGATCGGATCTTTGTTTCCGCAGCAGGGAGAGGGAGTGTGGGGCCCGGGGTGAGGGAGAGGGGGTGTGGGGCCCGGGGAGATGGGGGGTGAACGGCCCGGGGAGAGGGGGTGAGTGGCCCGGGGTGAGGGAGAGGGAGTGGGAGTGAGCAGCCCGGGGTGAGGGAGAGGGAGTGAGCGGCCCGGGGCAGCGGGGAGAGGGAGTGTGGGGTGCGGGGCAGCGGGGAGAGGGAGTGTGGGGTCCGGGGCAGCGGGGAGGGGGGGTGGGGGGTCGGGGGCGGGGGGGAGAGGGGGTGTGGGGCCGGGGAGAGGGAGGGAGTGCACGGCTCGGGGAGAGGGGGTGTGCGGCGGGCCCCGGGAGAGCGCGGGGAGAGGGGGTCTGGCCCGAGGGGGGGGGGGAGAGGGGCATAGGGGGGGGGAGACATTGTAGTGTGGGGGCAGGGGGGGGGGTGGGGGGGGGGGGTTGAGGGGTGGGATAAGGCCTAGTGTGTGTGAAGTTGCGGGGAGGTTTACAATGTTTCTTATTTAATGTCCATTGTCTAGTCTGAAATAAAGTTTATCATTGGATCAGAAGAAATATAATTGTGTGTGTTATGTGATTCTGTACATTTATATCACATTCATGTATGTGTGTTTATAAACATTTTATTCTTTAACAAGAATTAACAGAATTATGAACTAACATAATTATGAATCTAACCCTATATCACACACAAAAACTTCCCCCGCAATGTCAATTACCCTGCGAGTCAAGTCGGGTCAGGTCGGTTCCGGTTACTACAAAATCAACTCAAACACTGCTTGTGAGCCATTTAAAAAGAAATGATTTAAAAAACATTAAAAAGGACAATTACCAGAAGTCAAATTTTATTCTTGACAAGAAGTATGAACTGACAGAATTATGAATCTAACCCTATATCACACACACAAACTGTTGCCCCGCAACATTGATTACACTGCGAGTTGGGTCGGGTCAGGTTACTAAAATGGGCGGAGAAAAACGCCCAGGATTCCCTCCCTAGCGTACTACACGTCAGCCCATTGTATTTCGTAGGAGTAGCCTATCTTGCTCCGCTATAAGATCTTTGGTGGCCACAGTGTAAGTGGGCAGACCCACCAGCTGTGGAGTCAATGGTGACCCCCAGGGCACTGATGGTGAAGGACTCGACAATGGTAATGTCAGTGATGGCACCATGTGTGTCTGGACTCTCTCTTGTTGAACTCGCCCATTGTTTAGTTTTGATTAGAGAAACTGTGCAGAAACAAGCCCTTCGACCCACCGTGTCTGTGCCAACCAGCGATCCCCGTACTTTGACACACACGCTAGGGACAATTTTTACATTTTTACCAAGCCAACTAACCTACAAACCTGTACGTCTTTGGAGTGTGGGAGGAAACTGAAGATCTCTGAGAAAACCCATGCTGGTCACAAGGAGAATGTACAAACTCCGTTCAGACAGCACCCATAGTTGGGATCAAACCCGGGTCTCTGGCGCTGCATTCGCTGTTAGGCAGCAACTCTACCACAGCGCCAACGTGCCGCCACTTCTGTGGTGCCAATGTTACTGGTCACTCATCAACCCACACCTCAATGTAGCTGAGGTCTAGAACTAGGTGGACGTGGGTCAAGTCTCTTAGAGTCACAGTGAGAAGCTGCCAGCAACGCCTGACAGAGATCATCCAATTCAGGGAAACACAGAGGAGAAGCCCCTGGGATCTGCTCCCTGAGATAAGGCAGTGAATGACAGTTGTAACGTGCTGCAACTCAGTCAGATCTGTATTTAGTGTGGTCACCCCTCAATATGCGACCTTTCACCACAGGGCATGTAGAAATAAATTTACACATCTGAACGACGACCAGATTCCTGAGAGCGTCTGATTGGTTTCCAAAAGCTTGATGCAAAATAAGAGAAATCAATCATTCAATATCTCTGGAAACAAATAATACTTGTGTAGAAATGAACTGCAGATGCTGTTTGAAATGGAAGATAGACACAAAATGCTGGAGTAGCTCAGCGGGACAGGCAGCATCTCTGGGGAGAAGGAATCGGTGATGTTTCGGTTCGAGACCCTTCTTCAGACTACTGTTAGTGTGAATTCAGCTGGAGGTACACAAACAGGATTGGTGTCTCTCCACGGCAGTGTCTGAAAGATAATGATGCAGCCCCAGAGTTACCAGACTGAGGACAAACATGGGTTGTGAAATCGCTCCAGTGGTGAGAACAGGACCAGCAAGTTAACACGGTGAAAGAGCTCCCCCTGATGTAGTATGCGGACAACTCTCACAGTCAGAGAAGACACAAAGTGCTAGAGTAGCTCAGCATGTCAGGCAGCATCTCAGGAGGATACGGATAGGTAACATTTCTGGTAGGGACCCTTCTTCAGGCTGATCTGCTGAGATGCTTCCTGACCTGCAGAGCTATTTGAAAACATGCACCTCAAGATTCAGGAAAGTTTCTTCCCAGCTGTTGCCAGACAACTGAATCATCCTATTATAACCAAGTCAAGAGAGTTTTATTGTCATGTGTCCCAGATAGGACAATGAAATTCTTACTTGCTGCAGCACAACAGAATATGTAAACATAATACGGGCTGGGAGATAAACGTTCAATGTGTCTATAGACCATTGACCATATATACACAATAAATAAACAGATATAGTGCAATAGTAATCATAGACTGTTAATGTTCACAGCTTATTTGATGTTGTGTTTAATAGCCTGCTGGCTGTGGGGAGGGAGCTGTACCTTCTTCGCAATGAGTGTGTGATCAGGATGGTGTGAGTCTTTGATGATGTTGGCAGCCTTTCTGAGGCAGTGAATGCGATAGATCCCTTCGATGGTGGGGAGGTTCAAGTTCAAGTTCAAATGAGTTGATTGTCATGTGTCCCTGAACAGGACAATGAAATTTTTGCTTTTCTTCAGCACACAGAACAAAGTAGGCATTTACTACAAAACAGGTAAGTGTGTCCATATACCATAATATAAATATGTACACACATGAATAAATAAACTGATAAAGTGCAAATAACAGATAATGCGTTATTAATAATCAGAGTTTTGTCCGAGCCAGGTTTAATAGCCTGATGGCCGTGGGGAAGTAGCTATTCCTGAATCTGGTTGTTGCAACCTTCAGGCTCCTGTACCGTCAACCTGAAGGTAGCAGGGAGATGGCTGTGTGGCCAGGATGTTTTATTTTATTTTTTATTTAACCTTTATTTAACCAGGAGAAGTCTCATTGAGATTAAAAATCTCTTTTACAAGAGAGTCCTGGCCAAGACAGGCAGCAGCACAGTTCCACAGTTACAGACAATAATTTAAAAACAACAGAGAACATATAAATAGAGTCACAGTCAGAACATCATCAAACAAAGCATGTACAGACAGAAGAGCCCGCTTCAACATCATTAAGAAGGGATTTAAATCTGTTTATAGAAACCAGCTCCTTAAGTTTCAGTTCATTCTGCAGCTGGTTCCATGCGAAGGGGGCAGCATAACTAAATGCCCTTTTCCCCAGTTCAGTACGGACTTTAGGTACAGTTAGTAAGAACAAGTCCTCAGAGCGGAGCTGATAAGTTCCTGTGCTTTTTCAAATTACATACTTCTGCAGGTATGAAGGAAGAACACAGAGGATAGTCTTATAAATAAGGATATGCCAATGATGGAGTCTGCGGGTGGACAGGGCAAACCATCCAACTTGAGCATACAAAGAGCAGTGGTGCGTGAGGGTTTTAAAATTAGTAACATATCTCAGTGCTCCGTGGTAGACCGTGTCCAAAGACTGTAGGCATTTTGAAGATGCATTCATATATAAAACATCACCATAGTCCAACACAGACATAAACGTTGCAGCAACAAGTCTTTTTTCGGCTTCAAAAGAAAAACAAGATTTGTTTCTAAAGAAAACACCTAATTTTATCTTTAGTTTTTTCACAAGTTGCTGAATATGAGGTTTAAAAGAGAGAGAATCGTTAATTATAATTCCCAGATATTTATATTGAGACACAGATTCAATCACAGAACCCTGCAAAGTGGTGATAGGAGGGAGGTCCGAAGGCTTTGATTTAGCTTTAGTGAACAGCAGGAGCTTTGTCTTGTCAGCATTTAAAACAAGTTTAAAATTACACAGGTTACGTTGCACAGTGTTAAAAGCAGTTTGGAGCTGACAGAGAGCCTGATTTAGGGTAGACGCAGAGCAATATATCACTGTGTCGTCAGCATAAAAGTGAAAAGTTGCATTCGGAGCTTTATGATCTAGACTATTAATATAAATAGTAAATAATAAAGGTCCCAAAACCGATCCCTGTGGCGCACCCTTAGATACATTAAGAGAGCTAGAAGTAATACCTCCTGCTCGCACACACTGGGATCTGCCTGATAGATAGTTTTTTTTTAAAATATTTTATTTTATTAGAAGTAGTCATATGGCACCAAAGTGCCTAATATATTTTTTCATAATACATTTTATGTACAACTTTTTTTTTGTTACATTGAAAAAAGATGAGAATAAGAAAAAGAAGTTAGATAGTAAAGGATAGATAGATGTGAAATATATAGTGTGTGAAGAAAGAAAACGAGTAAATGAAGAAAGTTGAGAGAGAAAATAGTGAAAATAAAATAAAATAAAAAAGAAAAAGAGATCATTATTTATAATCTTGACCAACCCTCGTCCAGTCCTGAAACAGTTTTTTTTACAATTGTGTTGCACCATATGATTCCAAAAAAACGACGAATGGAGACCAACTCGTTGTGAATTGGTCTGATTTATCCATTAGGAGGAATCGCATTTGCTCAAGATGAGTAGTGTCCAACATACTTGCAATCCACATTTTAAGCATTGGTATTGATGTACCCTTCCAAAATTTAAGTATTAATTTTGTTGCTATTATTAAACCATAGTTAAGGAATGGGTTTTGAGATGTGTTCAATTTATTCCCATCTACCATTACACCAAATATAATCATTTCAGTATTAGGTTCCATTCTTGTCTTGAATAATTTTGTAAATATTTCAAAAATATCATTCCAAAATCTATAAAGTTTTATGCAGGAAACTAAGGAGTGTGTTATAGTTGCCTTTTGGGCTAGACATTTATCACAAGTGGCGGATATATTTGGGTAAAATTTGTTCAATCTTGTTTATGAATAATATAATCTATGTACAATTTTAAATTGAATTAGATTATGTCTTACATTAATTGAACATTTGTGAATATATATCAGGTATTTTTCCCATTTAACCTTCGTAATTTTTATCATTAATTCCCGTTCCCACTCTTCTCTAAGTACCTCTGTCGATGGTAGGTCTATATTTAGAATACTAATATTATATTATATAAATAGGATATTAATTTTTGTGAGTCAGCTTCAATATTCATTGCTTCTTCCAGTAAGTCAGGAGTTACTTTTTGATATCCTTGTATATATTTTTTCACAAAGTCGCAAATCTGAAGATATTTAAAATATTGGTTGTTTTTCAATTTAAATTTTAATTGTAGTTGTTGGAATGATAGTAGGTTTCCCATTTCGTACATATCCCCGATCCTTCTAATTCCGAGACTTTCCCATTGGTTATATGTCTTATCAATATGAGATGGTTTAAATAAAGGGTTGTTCGCAATTGGCATTAACAGTGATAGATTTCTTAATGTTAAAGATAATTTTATTTGTTTCCAAATTCTTATTGTACCATATATAATTGGGTTCTTCTTATATATTGTGTTATTCAGTTTTTTGGGGGAAAAGAGGATCGTTCCTATATTACAAGGATGGCAATCCTCCTTCTCCATTTTTATCCATTCTGTCTGTTGGGTAGAACTATCCAACCAATAAATCATATTCTTAATATGCACTGCCCAGTAATAATGCATAAAATTCGGAAGTGAAAGTCCCCCGACCTCTTTTGGTTTACATAAGTGTTTTTTTGTGATTCTATGTGATTTATAGTCCCAAATATAATTTGTAATGTTAGAGTCTAATTTAAAAAATATATACTTTGGTATATAGACTGAAATAGGTATAGTAATTGTGGTAGGAAGATAATTTTTATTGCATTTATTTTACCTAATAATGATAAGGGAAGTGTTTTCCAAAATTTAATCAGTGTATTAAGTTTATTTAATAAAGGTATGAAATTAGCATTGAATAATGCTTTATATTTTCTAGTAATCTGAATACCCAAATATTAAAATTTTTCTGTTGCGATTTTAAAGGGGAACTTCAATAAGTGTGTAGGTTCTTGAGGTTTTAATGTCATGATTTCACTTTTGTTCCAGTTCATTCTATATCCAGATAAAGACCCAAATTCCTCTATTAAGTTTAATAAATTTGGTATGCTCGTTTGTGACTTTGTAATATATAAAAGTATATCGTCTGCATATAATGAGATTTTATTCTTTGAGTCCCTGGTATTATAGCCCTGAATATTCGGATGAATTCTTATACTTTCAGCCAGGGGTTCTATCATAAGGGCAAATAGCAGGGGTGATAGTGCACATCCCTGCCTATTACCCCTTGATAGTTTAAATTTTAGAGATAACATGTTATTAGTTAAAATTCTTGCCATCGGTTTATCATATAATAATTTTACCCATGTTATAAAATTCTCTCCCATATTAAATTTTTGTAGTACTTTATATAAGTATTGCCACTCTACCTGATCAAATGCTTTCTCTGCATCCAAAGAAATAATTGATATATCTTCTTCCTCTACTTTATGCGAGTACATTATATTAAACAGGCGTCTCAGATTATTAAATGAGTATCTTTTAGGTATAAACCACGTTTGATCAGTGTTTATCAATTTACTAATATATTTGCTTAATCTTCTTGCTAAAATCTTTGCTAAAATTTTCTGATCTGTATTTAAAAGTGATATAGCTCTGTACGAGCCCGGATCTTCTAAATCTTTATCTTTTTTTGGAATAAGCGTAATAGTTGATTCTGTTAGTGTTTCAGGTAGTTTGTTTTCTTTAAAAGCATGGGAGTATAAATTAAATAAATAAGGGGTCGTTATCTCCTGAAATTTTTTATAAAATTCATTATTAAAACCATCTGGTCCCGGTGTCTTACCATTTTTCAGCGATTTTATTGTTTCACCTATTTCTTTGATTGTAATTTGAGCTCCTAGTTCCTCTTGTTCCAAAAGGTCCAGTATTGGAAGATTACAGTTATCTAGAATTTTTTTTATTTTACTATCTTCTATTTTAATTTTAGATGTATATAAGTTTTGGTAAAATTGGGCAAATCTATTATTAATATCTTTAGGTAGTATTAGTGATTCACCTTTCTCTGATTTAATTTTGGTTATAGGTTATAGTATTTTCCTTTTCTTGTTTTTTCAATTGGCGAGCTAAAAGCTTATGTGGTTTGTCACCAAACTCAAAATGTTCCTGTTTTGTAATTTGGAATAGTCTTATTACTCTTGCCGATAAAATTCGATTAAGTTTAAATTTCAGTAATACTATCTTATTGTGTTTATCTGTCGTGGAATCATTGGCATTATCCAACTCTAACTGTCTGATGTCTTGTTCTTTTTTTTTTGTTTGTTTTTTTTTTTTGTTTATTTTATTAGAAGTTAATACAGCACAAAACAGTACAGTGGAACCTAATTTTAGGTGCCAACTAAGTAATACCATAATCCATTCTATGTACAACCTCTAGTTTTATGTTATGAGAAACATAGAAACATAGAAACATAGAAATTAGGTGCAGGAGTAGGCCATTCGGCCCTTCGAGCCTGCACCGCCATTTAATATGATCATGGCTGATCAGAAGGAAGTAAGCAAGACAAGAAAAAGAAAACAAGAATAGAAAGAGGAAAAAGTGGAAAAATAGATGGTAGAGAGTAGAAAAACGTGAAGTGTGTATATAAAAAATAAAAAAGGAAGAGAGAAAGTGGAAAGTAGAAATAGAAGAGAAGGCCCCTTAAAAGAGAATTTTTCAAATCTGTATTCGGAGATGTAGATCTATCCGCGTCATGAACTGAAATCAGCAATCTTTACGGTACCGCTGCATCACATGATTCCAACTCCTTAAGAATTGGTCATATTTATCTATTAGTCGGAGTCTCATTTCTTCAAGGCGTGCTATGTCCATCATATTCCTAATCCACATTTTAACAGTTGGTATGGTTGTATTTTTCCAAAATTTAAGTATCAATTTCTTTCCAATTATTAACCCATAATTAAAAAAAACATTTTGATCTTTATTTAAATTGGTATCTTCTCCTATTATTCCAAATATAATCCATTCCGTTTTGGGTTCTATTCTTGACTTGAAAAGCTTTGTAAATATATCAAATATATCACTCCAAAATTTATTCAACTTTGTACATCCTACAAATGAATGTGTTATATTAGCGTTTTGAAACAAACATTTATCGCATCTGGGAGAGACGTTTGGATAAAATGTATTCAACCTCGTTTTTGAATAATATAGTCTATGTAATAATTTTAATTGAATTAAATTATGTCTTGCAATAATAGAACAGTTATGTGTATTCATCAAATACTTTTCCCATCTATCCTTCGAGATCTTTATCATTAGCTCATGTTCCCAATCTTCCCTTAATGCTTCTGTTGAGGGTGATTCTCTATTTAATATATTATTATAAAAGTATGATATTAATTTTTGTGAATCAGCCTTAATATTCATTGCTTCTTCTAAAGGATGTCTTGTTCTAACAACAATTGTTCTGTCTTATTCTTTTTATTTTGAAAACTTTGATATGAAATTATAATTCCTCTCATAAATGCCTTAAAAGTTTTCCATAATAAAGAAGGCGAAGTACCTGGTATATCATTTGTATCGAAAAAAAATGTCATTTGTTGTTTTAAATATTGATAGCCTTGCACGTCATTTAAAATATGTGTATTAAACCTCAAAAAAATTTTTTTACCCGGCATTCCCTCAAATTTTACTGAAAATGTCAACGGAGAGTGATCTGAGATACTACTAATGTGGTATGTTGGGTTGTTTGTATATGGCATTAATTTCATATCCACTAAAAAATAATCAATTCTTGAATAAGTTTTATGCACCGAAGAGTAAAACGTGTATTCCCTTCCAACTGGATTAGCAGATCTCCATACATCTATTATATTACTATTTTTTATATATGTATTTAGAAGTTCGCTAGTCTTAGATTTTAAATTACTCTTCTTTTGTTTTGCTGATTTATCTAGATATGAATCTGAAACACAGTTAAAGTCCCCCCCTATTATCACATTTTGGTAATTAAGCTCTGATATTATGTCAATAATTTTATCAAAAAATTGGGTGTTATCAAAATTCGGAGCATAAATATTTATCAAAGTTAGTGGGGTTGCATAAATTTCACCTGAAACTATAATATATCTTCCCTCTTTATCTGATATAGTATTCTTTAATTTAAAAGGAATACCTTTCCTAATAAGAATAGCTGTACCCCTAGATTTAGAAGTAAATGAGGAGTATTATGTTTGGCCTATCCAATTCGCCTTTAATCTTATTTGTGTTTGTTGTTTCATGTGTGTCTCCTGCAAAAACATTATGTCGCTTTTCAACGATTTTAGTTGGGCAAAAATTTTACCCCTCTTAATTGGCTCGTTGGCACCCCTTATATTCCAACTACAAAATGTAATTCCTCCATTCTTTATTTGTCTATCGTCTTGCATTGTAAATCAAGGTAATATTCCTGAATCATATGGTGCAACCAAATACCTCAGAAATATAGGACTTGGGTGGTCATCCCGGTTTATTAGATTTATATTGCATCTCCTTCTTGTAAAGTGCCTTAGAAAAGGAAAGAAAAAAGGTGATATACAATTACTTTCAAAAAAATTAAACAGATAAATATCTTGATTGTGCTTTACAAAAAAAGGTGCTATTAAGGTATCTAAGGGAAGATACCTTAAGGACAAATAGCCATCAATGATGGCAAAAAATGTATAGACCTCCGTGATGTTGTTATACATTGAGCTCCTCCCCCTTAGTGAATCCTCATAAAAAGTTACATACCGTTTCATATTTTGTATTTTCTTATATGAGTTTATCAAACCAGCGCCAGTGACAGCCGAGAGAAAAAATAAAAATAAAAAGAATTATCAGGAAGAGACATAAGGAGTAACAAAAACAAAAAACAAATATAGAACACAACATATACACGATTATATAAGTATATATGTCCTACCAATTTATCCAATCTTAATCTAATCTAAACTTTCCAATATATATCCACCCAGAATTCTTACATAATATCCCATTCTATAACTACCATACATCATACAATCCGGTACCAAAGGGTTAACTACCATACAAGCAGGTGCAAGAGGTTAAACTTTGAGCTTTTCATCCAAGGTTGAATATAACCAAGCTTTCTGAATAACACATTCCAAGGAGATAAGCTTTTTAATTGTCTGGGTAGCTTGGCCATTTTAATCAGTTCAAAACTCTGTAAAAAGTTCAATATTTTTCCTTGTCGGCAGCTTGCCCCGATGTTTTCTTAATGATATCCTCTGCATACTTTAAAGCTTTTCCGGGATCTGCAAATGTGCGTTCAACGCCGTTATAAGATACCTTCATTTTGCCGGGAAATTAAATTCCATATCTTACTCCCGAGACATCCCTCAAAGTGTGTCTTGCCGGTGTCAACAATCTCATTTTCTGGACTACCTCAGGAGAGTAATCGCGAAATATTCGCACATTATCCCCACGGTATGTCATCTTCCCATGAGTGATCTTTTTCAATATAAATTCCACTGAAGAGATGTCATGGAATTTCACAATTATCTGTCTTGAATAATTTTTTTTTCCTCTTGCAACATACCCAACTCGGTGAGCGACGTCTATTCTTGGTTCTTCCGATAGTTCAAAGACATCTTTGAGTAAATCAGTAACGAAAGTACATGCTTGAGATTCATGTCCCTCTCGTCCTTCCTTTACTCCGAGAAACCTCAGGTTATATCTCCGAGTTCTTGATTCCAGGTTCAGACATTTATCAGTCATTCTTCCAAGTTTTTCCACTTCAGTTTTCTGTGATTGTTTCAAACTCTTTATTTCCAAGACAATCTCTTTTATCTCATTCTCCATCTCTTCCATTATCTCATCCAGCTTTCCGATATCATCAAATCAAATCAAATCAAATCAAATCAACCTTTATTGTCATCTTGCAAGCAACAGTTGTACAGTGCAAAATGAAAAGACGTTTCCCAGTGAATAGCGGAGCATCGCACATGAAATTTAAAACATTTCACACATAATAACACTAAAAACAATCCAGTCCCTGATGGAACAGTATAAATAGTTAAAAGCAGGTAAAACACAATGTTAAAATACAATAAACCAATCATAAAAATGTCCAGGGCAGCTGATTTGAGTGGCCAGTGCCAGTTATTAAAGTGTCCGTGCCAGCCGCAGAATCAAGTGACTGTGAGTACAGAGTGACTGTTTAGCAGCCTCACAGCCTGTGGTAGGAAGCTGTTTAGCTGTCTTGTAGTCCGGGCTTTGATGCTTCGATATCTCTTGCCTGATGGCAGGAGATCCAGGTGTATGTGGAGGGGGTGCAGTTTGTCCTTAGCAATTCTCTGAGCTTTTTTCAGACAGCGGCTCTGGAACAGTTCTTGTACCGAGATCATCCTTTACACCTTTAAATTTCTTGTTGTAATCATTTTCAATTCTGACACATTCTGATTTTAATCTCTTATCAAATTCCTTATACTGCTTTTTCAGTTCTTTTAACTCACTGCAAGTATTATCAATTTTTTGAGAAATTCTCTCCATGCTAGTCTCCATACTCTGCTTGTTACTCTCCATGCTAGTCTCCATACTCTGCTTGTTTCTCTCCATATTAGACTCCATACTTTGCATTTTCTCCAGTGTAATGTTGACTGTAGCAGTCATATCTAACAGCATCTGCTTTACCTCTTTCTCCTTCTTGTCTCCTTTTGTTGCCATTTCAAGCAGAGAACCTTGGCTGTAAGATTCTTCTTCTTCTGAACCTTCTTCTGTCGTTTGCAGAGTATCCAGTACTTTCTCGAGCTGATCGCTGATAGTATTTTTCTCTGGCGCCCTTGAAGAATTATCTCTGCTCATTTAAACTAATTTAAACACCAGATTTCACCATTAATCTCCCCGATTTTCACGTCACCTTCTGATGATATCACCCTTACACAACACGGCAAATTCGGTGAGGTTTTTTTAAAAATCGGTGCTGACTTAAAACGGCTTTTACAATTTTTTTACGGGGGAGAAGCTCAATGCCGCGCCTTAATTCTCCATGACGCAGCTGGAAGTCGACCTAGATGTTAATGTAGATGTTAGTGAGTAAGTTTGCTGACAATACCAAAATTGGAGGAGGTGCAGTGAGATAGGCTGTCAGAATATACAATGGGATATAGATTAATTGCAGAAATGGGCAGAGAAATGGCAGATGGAGTTTAACCCGAGCAAGAGTGAGGTGTTGCACTTTGGGAGGTTGCAACTCTATGGGACTAATGGTTAGGCCACGTTTGGCGTATTGCATGCAGTTCTGTTTGCCCCATTATGTGGAAATATGTGGAAGCTTTGGAGAGGGTGCAGAGGAAATATCAAAAACTAGAGGGCATAGCTTTTGTTGCGAGGGAAAGGTGCAATTAATATGTGTGGGTTGCATTAGACCATAAGTCCACATGACATAGGAGCAGAATTAGACCATTCAGCAGATTTAGTCTACTCTGTCATTCAATAATGGCTGATCTATTGTTCCTTATCAATCCCATTCTCCTGCATTCTCCCCCATACCCCTTGACATCCTTACTAATCAAGACCGTATCAATTTCTGCTTTAAATATACCCATCTTTCCTTATTCTTTCCTTCTTCCTCATTCTTTCCTTATTTCTATTTTGCTTTCCTTCTTTCTTGGCTCAGTACCAAGGCCTACTCGATCTCCCAGTTGCCAACCATTTAACTCGCATTCCCCTCCATTGCCAGAGTGAGGCCACACGCAAACTGGAGGAACAGCACTTGATATTTCAATTGGATAATCCAATGGTATGAACATTAAATTCTCCAATTTAGGTATTCCGTAAAACTGCCCCCTCCCCTTTCTCTCCACCCTCCCTCTTCTATGCCCCACCTAGTGTTCACAAACTGTGACCCCATGGTCTTGCAGTCAGCTCCAGTGATGGCTTCACCCACACTTTGGCAGCTTTGTTGTCTGGACGATCAGCATCCGCTGTCTCCTTATGTACATCTAACTGCCAGATGTTATCCATTCCTTCGCCATGTTGCATGTTAACGAGGGCTGCTGCTTGGTGCAGGTACAACCTATCCTCACCTGTGGTGAACTTGATCAGGCTACTTACTTGGCTCTGGGTCCATTCTATGAAACCTATTCAATTTAAGATTTTAACATGAAATGTTTTATCTTTATCTTAGAACATTAGAACTAGAACAGTTTCCTGCAGAGACAGTACAGCAGAGGAACAGGCCACTTCAGCCTACAATATCTGTGCGAGCATTATGCCAACTTAAACTTATCTCCTCTGCCTGCACATGATTCATATTCATGTGCCTGTCTAAAAGTTAAACTCCACTTTTGTATCTGCCTCCACCACCTCCCCCAGGCACCGACTCTGTGTAAAAACCCTGCTTCATACATCTCCTTTAAACTTTGTCCATATCATTAAATATTTTAAAACTAGTAGAATGAGTTCCCTCATACTAAGAACCCAATAAGTGAACGTGTGCCTCTTCCTTTCTGTCATCATAGAGTCATAGAGTGATGGAATGACACAGTGAGGAAGCAAGCCCCTCGGCCCACACACCCAACATGTCCAAGTTACACTAGTCCCACCTGTCAGTAAAGAAAGCGAATGGTATGTTAGCTTTCATTGCAAAAGGATTTGAGTATAGGAGCAGGGAGGTTCTACTGCAGTTGTACAGGGTCTTGGTGAGACCACAGCTGGAGTATTGCTTACAGTTTTGGTCTCCAAATCTGAGAAAGGACATTATTGCCATAGAGGGAGTGCAGAGACGGTTCACCAGACTGATTCCTGGGATGTCAGGACTGTCTTATGAAGAAAGACTGGATAGACTTGGTTTATACTCTGTAGAATTTAGGAGATTGAGAGGGGATCTTATAGAAACTTACAAAATTCTTAAGGGGTTGGACAGGCTCGATGCAGGAAGATTGTTCCCGATGTTAGGGATGTCCAGGACAAGGGGTCACAGCTTAAGGATAAGGGGGAAATCCTTTAAATCCGAGATGAGAAGAACTTTTTTCACAGAGAGTGGTGAATCTCTGGAACTCTCTGCCACAGAGGGTAGTTGAGGCTAGTTCATTGGCTATATTTAAGAGCGAGTTAGATGTGGCTCTTGTGGCTAAGGGGATCAGAGGGTATGGAGAGAAGGCAGGTACGGGATACTGAGTTGGATGATCAGCCATGATCATATTGAATGGTGGTGCAGGCTCAAAGGGCCGAATGGCCTACTCCTGCACCTAATTTCTATGTTTCTATGTTTCTATGAATGCCTTTTAGTGTGACCTGGGAGTCTCAAGAAGGTGAGATAACAGTCTGGGTCAATGGGAAATGCAGCCTTCGGAAGGTTGGTGGAAAGGGTTGAGTTGTGAAAGGGAATGGCCAGTTTATTCCAGGTCAGGAACAAGACTCAGTGCTTTGTCAGAGGGGTAACTGATGTTAATATGTGGGATCGTGTTCCAAAACCTAATGAGATTGAGTTGATCAGTCAGGGGTGTTACAATGATGGAGGGCACATCATTGACTGGAGATAAACAACATTTGCATCAGGGGGGGACGTCATAATTGAAGACAATAATGATTGCATAATTTGAATGTTTTGGCTACTAAAGGCATAAAATTGTGCAGAGGAAACATAACCTCCTCAAACTGCTCTTGCTAAATATGACCTTGCTTTGCAATCTTTCCTCTCAAAACCAAATGAACAGTAGAAGCAGTGATGTTGATTCCAGAATAAAGGGTTTTTTACATCAGGGTAATGAACAACTTACTGAGTCTGTCCAGTTTCTCATCACCCTCACTGACAGGGTAATGGCTTCATTGGTAGTTCCATTCTGCTGGAGCCCTTCCTCAAATCCCACCAGGAACAGTTGGGCATCCCAGTTAAAAGGTGCAGCAGTACAGAGTGGTGTCCAGGGAATTTGGTGCCATTTCTCTGACACACACATGTAGACAAGAATACATCAGGGGCACAGGGGTGGTGGCGATGGGCAGACACGGACTGTGGGAAAGTCCCTGGGGTAGAGACTGATCCTGTCTTGATTTAGATTGTGCTGATTGGAATTCTTACTGTCTCTCTCTGTATTACCCTCTTGATTTCACATTGTTTGTTACACCAAGGTTTGGGAAGCTCACAATGTGTTCTGTGCTTCCAGTGATTGTGATTGAACTGTAACATTGCAGTTTCATCAACTTAATAAACGAGCATCAAAACAAAAATGATTCTGTCTGTGAATGACTGTGTCCAATATCCAGTTAATGCTCCCAGTACACTCTCAGTGTCCATCACCAACTCAACTCGTGGCACAGCCCAGTGTGGAGCTGATCTGCTGACAGTAAGATCACTTTAGAATGAGAGATGATGAAACAGCCCAGGTAAATGTGGATCCGTGGGGAACTGGGAAGAACTCCACTGGCTGGTATCAGGTGTAGCGCACTGTAGATAGTGATCACAACTCCACCTGATTGCTTTGAATAGAAGCAAATCTGGATCTTGTGGGAAGGCACTAAACTGGTGTAAGGTAGATCACGATGTTATCAGGCTGAAGGTGGGGAGAGTAAATTGGGAATTGTTATTGGGTAAGTCCACATCTGACATGTGAGAGGCATTTGAAATCCACTAATCAGAATTCAGAACTGCCATGTTCCAGAAAGGAGGGATAAAGATGGCAAGGTAAGGGAACCTTGGATGACCAAAGAGGTTGTAAATTTAATCAAAAAGAAAAAGGAAGTAAATATCAGGGTTAATTAAATGAAGTCAGACAGGGTCTTTGAGGAATATACAGCAAGGCGGAAAGAGTTCAAAGGGCTGTTTAGAAGTTCAAGTTTGCGTTTATTGTCACATGCATCAATTATATGCACCAGTGATATTTGAGTTACCATGCAGCAATACTAAATGAAAAGCAAAACACACAGTCACATAAAATAAAATTTAACACAAACATTCCCCACAGTGGGATCAACATTCCTCACTGTGACGGAAGGCAATAAAGTTCAGTCATCTGCCTCCTTTGTTCACCTGTGGTCAGGACCTTTTATCGCTCAGCACTTGCCGTTGTCGACAGTCCGATGTTCAAGCCCTCGCGTCGGTATGATGGAAACTCCGGCATCGGGATGGATCGGAACACTCGGTGGCATGGCGCTCCCGAGTCGGCCTCTTGTTACTGGAGACCGCTGCTTCACGGTGTTAAAGTCCACAGGCCCCGTGTTCGGGGCACTTTCCCTGGTGATCCTCAGCAAAGGATGGTAAGTCCATGCCGCACCTGCAGCTTGAAGCACCTGGCCCGGTCTTCAGGAAAGGCTGCACCACTCCCGTTGTTAGGCCGCGGGGATGCGACACAAAGAAAAATCGCATCTCCATCGAGGTAGAAGGGCCAGAAGGGACCATGAAATATCTCTTCATCGAGTCAGATTAATAAAAATCGAAGGGGTTTTTATACATGCCTTAAAATAAGAGAGTTACCAGGGAGAAGGTAGAACCACTCAAGGATAAAGGAAGACATTTGTATCTGAGCCAGAAGTAAGCGAGGTAATAAACAAGTACTTTACATCTTTATCCACTGAGGGAAAGGACATGAAGGATTGTAAAATCAATGTGGGGAACGCTAATATACAAGGGCTGTTGGTGATCAAGATGGAGATGGAGATTTTAAAACGAACTGATTACAGGGGCCTTGGTGAAGGTTTTTGCATCTTTTCTAATCACAGGTGAGGTCCTGAATGAATGAGGCATTATCAATGTTGTACCTTTGTTTAAGAAAGAAAGTAGAGATAATCAGATTAATTATAGATGAGTTAGCCTCATGTCAGTGGCAGGGAAGCTATTGGACATAATTTAGCGTAGGCAATGGCTAATTGTGGACAGTCTTTGTACACTGGCTTTGTACACAGCAGGTCATGTCTTAGCAACTTGATCAAGCGTTTTGAGAAAATCACAAAGGTGATCAATGAGGGTAGTGCAGTACATGGTGTCAACGTGGACCAGAAAGGCATTTAATAAAGTATCCTCTGGTTGACTGATCCAGAAGATTAAGATATACATGATTCACGATGAATTGCTCATATGGATTCAGTACTAAATCACTCATAGAAGTCAAAGCGTTGTGGTCAATCATCAAAAGAACCCTTTTATCCAGAGGACCACCTGGGGGTTTCAAAGGAAGCTCAGGTATAAAAGCCGGAGTCAAGCCAGAACTCGCTTTCTTTCTGCTCTGCTGGACGGCTCGTGAGCCCAACTGTAAGTATCCCGGTGACCTGGTGAAGTTCCCGAAATATGATAGTTGAGAGACGAAAGGGAAAAGGGGGGTAAAATTGTGTAAAGTAAGTTTTACGACGTGCCCGATAGTTTTCCTTTCATAGTCTTAGTTTAAAGCATAAGTTTAGCCACATATTATGTAGTGTTGGTGAGATTCGATTTCTCATTGTTTAATAAAGCCTGTAAATTTTAGACTTGCTTTGAGTCCATCTTGTTTTCTGTTTTCTCTCATCGGCACACTCTGGTCAATTCAACCTTTTATCATATCCCACCATAATTCCGAGGTCTAGAACCTAGGGGAATCCCTTTTGTTGTATTCTCTCTCTTGGAAACCGCTGGAGTGGAGTGGTGGCCGTTTGATACTCCGACAAGGGAGAGAATAACTCGGGCAGTTGGGCCCAAAGTGGAGTAAAAGGGAAACGAAATCCCTACACATTTAATAAAGTATCCCCTGGTTGACTGATCCAGAAGATTAAGACACACATGATTCACGAGGAATTGCTCATATGGATTCAGTACTAAATCACTCATAGAAGTCAAAGCGTTGTGGTGAAAGGGCGTTATCTGGCTTGTGGTTTGTGGCCACTGAAGTTTGTAGAGACTATGTTGGATCCTATGTTGTTTGTGATGTATATGACATGGACATAATTGTGGATGAGTTTGTTAATAAGTTTGCAGCCAACACCAAGATTGCTGGAGTGGTATACAGCGAGGAAGTGTCAGTTATTAAATTGTCAGTGCAAAAGTAGCAGAATCAGGTGGAGTGACTGTTTAGCAGCCTCACAGCGTGTGGAAGGAAGCTGTTTAGCAGTCTGGTTGTCCGGGCTTTGATGCTGCGGTATCTCTTTCCTGATGGCAGGAGATCTAGATGTGTGTGGAGTGGGTGCAGTTTGTCCTAAGCTATTCTCAGAGCTTTTTTCAGGCAGCGGCTCTGGAAGAGTTCTTGCACCTAGGGTAGCGAGACACCAATGATCCTCTCTGCTCCCCTCACTACCTGTCTGAGCAGTTACAGTTGGAGTACCAGGTGTTCATGCAGTACGTGAGTACAGACTCCACCTTGCCCCTGTAAAAAGTCCTGAGGATGTTGGTGGGAAGTGAGACCTGTTTGAGTTTCCTCAGGTAGTGCAGTCGCTGATGGGCCCGTTTGACAATCCCAGTGATGTTCCTGGACCAGGTGAGACTGTCTGTGATTTGCACTCCGAGGAACTTTATGCTCTCCACTCTCTCCACCGTGGTGTCACTGATGTTGAGGGGTATGTGTTTGGGCTGCGACCTCCTGAAGTCGACAATCATCTCCTTTGTTTTGTCTACATTTAATTCTAAATTGTTGTTGCCGCACCAGTCCACTAGTTGTTTCACTTCCTCCCTGTACATTGTTTCATCCTCTCCACTGATGAATCCCACCACTGGGGTGTCATCTGCAAATTTTATAATCCTGTTGTCCCTGAATCTAGCAGCACAGTCATGTGTGAGCAGTGTGAACAACAGCGGGCTGAGCACACAGCCTTGAGGGGAGCCGGTGCTCAGCGTGATCGAGCCTGAGGTGTTCTTGCCAATACGGACTAACTGCGGTCTCTCTGTCAGAAAGTCCAGGATCCAGTGACACAGGGTGGTGTTGAGGCCCAGCAGGGTTAGTTTCTCCACAAGTCTCTGTGGGATGATGGTGTTAAAGGCTGAGCTGAAGTCAATGTACAGGATTCTGGCGTAGGTGTTTTTGTTTTCCAGATTAGTGAGTACTGTGTGCAGCGTAGTAGAGATGGCATCTTCTGTAGAACGTTTGGGGCAATAGGCGAACTGGAGGGGGGTCTAACGATGAGGCGAGGCTGTCAGTAATGTGAGGTTTAACCAGGCGTTCAAAGCACTTCATTACTATGGGGGTCAGGGCGATAGGGCGGTAATCATTTAGGCAGGCCACAACTGATTTCTTTGCTATTGGGATTATTGTGGAAGTTTTGAGGCATGTGGGGACAATGGCTTGACCAAGTGAGATGTTGAAGATGTCTGTTAGCACATCTGCTAACTCATCCGCGCATTCCTTGAGCACCCGTCCTGGGATGTTGTCGGGTCCAACTGCTTTCCATGGGTTGACCTTGAATGTGAGGAAAAAATATAAAAAAACATGTTTAATAGCAAAACCATTAATAGCATTAATTTACAGAGGGTTTTGTTTCAAGGCAGGATTATACACCCGGCCACCACTAGTTCCAGCATGTCCCTTACTCCACCACGTCTGGTGGCTATGACTAACAACAACACTACCTCTCCCGCTTGTTCTCCCTGTCGTCATCACGTGTCCCCCGCTGCTTTCTCACTTCTGGGTTCACCGCCTCCCTCTAACTTTTCTGGCAAAGAGAGAGAGGGGTTGGTCCGTATGCGTTTGGGCCGTATTAGTAGACGTCCAGACAGATATGGAGAGTATGTTTGAATTCTAGCTGCATGTGTGTTTAACTATATTCGCTCTTTACGGGGAAGGATGTAGATTGGTTATTGCATGTGAACCAATCATAGTAGAAATAGCATCACTAACCCCACTGTACTGTATGATTCATACTAACACCCACTTCCTATACTGGTCATTCTTGGAAACGGTAACGATGAACTAACAACCTGCTGTACTGCTATACTATGGGTACCGATTAAAGATGATCTTGAACTCCAGATTGTACAGTTTGCTTATTTACAATTCCCATCCCTTAATCCCTCTCAGCACCAGCATCCTCTGACCCAAGCACGTATTTCCTCTTTTATCATTGAGCGATCCTACCTTCTTCCTGGTTACCCTCTTGTAAAATGGATTTGGTTACTCCCAATGCAGCAAACAAAGTTCTACAGCTCCATCATTACATCCTGAGCTACATCTATAACAACCTGGACTTGAAAATGGGGACCAAATCTGGCAACTCTGTGTACTGTCTCAGTATATTACTACTATACATGTACTTTATTTGAGATGATTATCTAAGATGTATTTGAGAGCTTACATGTGGTGATACTTGTATTGAACTGTATATAAAAATTAATTTCACTGTTCCTTGGTCCAAGTGACAAATAAAATTCCATTGCATTGAATACGATTGAGCCTTCTACTCAATGCCCCAACAAATGAAGGCAAGCATACCATTTGCCTTCTTTACCACACTATGTACTTGTGTTGCCACTTTCAATGAGTTAAGAACTTGGACCCCAAGAACCCTCTGTAAATCAATGCTGCTAAGGGTTTTGTCATTAACTGTATACTTTCTCATCCCATTTGACCTCCCAAAACACAACTTCTCACAGTTAGTCAAATTAAACTCCATGTGCCATTATTCTTCCCATTTCTGTGGCTGATCTATATCCCATTGTGAACTTTGACAAACTCCACAGTGAATGGGAACACCCTGGAGAGTGGTGTAGAGCAGAGTGCAGGTACATAATTTCCTGAAAGTGGCATAATAACTTTAAAAATATACCACCAATCGGGATAAAACTTGGTGCATTTGCAGCACAGAACAACGGTGAGTAAGGTGGCAAAAAATTGTAGCGTATTGCGTACTGTTTTTGCGCAAATATAAAAACATCGCAAACTGGAAGATAACAAGATGAGAGTTTTAGTGTGGAATTAAAAGACATTTGCACACGTACATGGCTAGGAAAGGTTTAGAGGGATATGGGTCAAACGTGGCCAGCTGGGATTTGCATAGATGTGCCATCTTGGTTGACATGGGTAAGGTGGGCTGTTACTGCTTCAGCCTGTTTCAGTGCTGAGTGACTGTGAATCTGAAGCAGTTCCTCGTGATGGTCTTTCATGAGTATCTGGCTGATCAGCTTGTTTTCAAGTTGCCACTCAGCTCACTTAGAGAACATTGTCATCTTATGACACTAGAGGGAGCTCTTTCCCCGTGTAACCTTGCTGGTCCTGTTTCCACCACTGGAGCCAAAAACATAGCGTGTGTTATTTCACATCCCATGTATGTCCTCAGTCTGATAACTCTGGGGCTGCATCATTATATTTCAGACACTGCCGTGATGGGATACAAATCATGTTGGTGTACCTCCAGCTGAAGTCACACCAATAATATTCCACTTCTGTTTCACAGGGAAATATAGCATGGAAGCAGACCCTTCAGCCCAACTTGCCCACACCGACCAACACTAGTCCCACCAACCTGTGTTAGGCCCATATCCCTCTAAACCTATCCTATCCATATGCCGGTCTAAATGTTTCTTAAACATTGCGATAGTACTTGCTTTAACTATCTCCTCCAGCAGCTCATTCCATACACCCACCACCCAGTGTGTAAAAGAGTTACCCCTCAAGTTTCCATTAGATCTTCCCCCTGCCAAACCCCCCAATCACCTTCAACCTATGTTTTCTGGTTATCGATTCCCCTCCTCTGTATAAGAGACTCCGCGAGTGGACCCAATCTATTCCATACACGATTTTGTACACTTCTATAAGATCACCCTCATTCTCACATGCTGAAAGGAATGAGGGTGATCTTATGGGGAGCCTGTTCTACCGCTCCCCATAGCTCAGGCCCTCCACTCCTGGCATCATCCTTGTAAATCTTCTCCGCACGCTTTCAAGCTTGACAACATCTTTCCTATTACACAGTGCCCAGAACTGAACACAATACTCTAGAAATGTGGCCTCACCAACACCTTATATGACTGCAACATGACTTCCCAACTTCTATACTCAATACCCTCACTGATGAAGGCTAAAGTGCCGAAAGCCTTTTTGACCAACCGATCTACCTGAAACGCCATTTTCAAGGAGGTATGTACCTGCACTCCTAGATCCCTCTGTTCTACAACATTCGCTCAAGCCCTACCCTTCACCGTGTTGATCCAAAAATGCAACAGCTCATATTTCTTGCATTCCATCAACCATTCCTCAGCACACCTGGTGAAATGATCAAGATCTTGATGCAATTTTTGACAACAACCTTTGAGGTGGGATGGGTCTGTGAGTGCAGACTGTACATTACATGTGGTGGACAGGGTGAAACAGAGCAGTTGCTGATAGCTCCATCTTTGTGTGTGATCTGTAAGTTGTGATCAGCCAAGCAGGGGCCACGGCAACACGTGGCTGCTGGAGGAGACACACTCTTGATTTATGAGGCCAGTTGCAATAGCATTTTGGTCAGTGTGGACCCTGGGATGTGGATTTGCAGATCTCGGCAATGGTGGTACCACAGGATGTCAGAATATGTATTGGGGCAGCAATTACTGGGTGATAATGGCCTCCATTGGCCACCATGGTACAACAACTGATACTAGCCAGTGAAGTTCTCCCCTGTTCCCCACTGATTCACATTCACCCTGTTTGTTTCATCGTCTCTCAGCCTAAAGCGATTTTATTGTCAACAGATCAGCTCCACACTGGGCTGTCTTGAATCAATTTAGTGATGGACACTGAGAATGCACTGTGTTAACTGTAGACCAGACACACACACGCGCGCGCGCACACACACACACACACAGAGTCATTTCTTAGACAAGATCTTTTTGGTTTTGATGCTCGTATATTAAGCTGATGAAACTGCAATGTTACAGTTCAATCACAAACACTAGAAGCACAGAACACATTGTGAGCTTTCCAACCCTTGGTGTAACAAACAATGTGAAATCAAGAGGGTAATACAGAGAGAGACAGTAAGAATTCCAATCAGCACAATCTAAATCAAGGCAGGATCAGCCTCCACCACAGGGACTTTCCCACAGTCCATGTCTGCCCATCACCACCACCCCCGTGCCCCTGACGCATTCTTGTCTACATGTGTGTGCCAGAGAGATGGCACGAAATGCCCTGGGCATTGCTCTGTACTGCTGCACCTTTTAACTGGGATGCCCAACTGTTCCCGGTGGGAATTGAGGAAGGGCTCCAGCAGAATGGACGAGGAGGGGAGTCTGGTTAAAGAGGGCGGACTTGTCTGTTGTGGGCAGTCCCTGGCCTTCAGTCAAGGGTCAGTGTGTGACCATGTAGACATCCACCATGGTTCCCATGGTTCCCCGCGCCCCATCCCTCTCTCAATGTGTGACGGAGAATGGCCGACACTCTAGTGTACTAAGTTTGAAGCCATTACCCTGTCAGTGAGGGTGATGAGAAACTGGAAGGACTCAGTGAGTTGTTCCTTACCCTGATGTAAAAAACACTTTATTCTTGAATCAACATCAGTACTTCTACTACTGACTGATTTAAAGAGGAAAGATCGCAAAGCAAGGTCATATTCAGCAAGAGTACTTTGAGGAGATTGTGTTCCCCTCTGCACATTTAAATGATGTTTGGTTCCCAAATATTTAAAGTGTACAATCATTATTGTGTTTAATTATGACGTTCCCTCCTGTTGTAAATGTTGTAGATCCCCAGTCAATGATGTTCCCTCCATCACTGTAACACCCCTGACTGATCAACTCAATCTCATTCGGTTTTAGAACACGATCCCACATATTAACATCAGTTATCTCTGACAAAGGATTGTTTGATGTCAAAACCTCCACCGACTGAGTCTTGCTCTTGACCAAGAACAAACTGGCCACTGTTCTTCACAACTACACCCAATCCACCAATCTTCCTCATACTACGTCTCACATTGACCCAGACTGTTATCTCACCTTTTCAAGACTCCCAGCTCACACAGATGTGTCTCAACCAGGTAGTTATGTTAAAAAACTTATCTTCAACGGCGCTACAGTTCTGTCACTGGCCGTGCGTCCAACTTTGGCACCTTTTGGGGGGGGGGGGGCGGAATAAAATGCCGTTTTCTCCTGCCTGTCCGAGATATTTTCTCGGGCTACTACCTGATGCTGAAAAATCGTTCCGTCTGCTATTCCATGAAAAAAAAATTTAAACCGCGGGACAATTTAATTGCTGGAGTAAAATTAAAATCTACTTCTAATGCCGACTAGGGGACAGATCTCACGTAGGGGGCAAAACATAAGGTAAGTCGAGTATTTTACGTATAAACTTGCTTCTTTGGATTACTTTAATCAAAATTTTATCGGCGGAAATGAGATTAAGGCCCCTGACGAACCGGAAGTGCTTTCCCTGCCGATATGGGATTTAAATTCACCGCAACCGCAATGTTCCGAAGGATCATGTTCCTCAAAATCTCACTCCCAAGATAATTTAAATGGCCATTAATTTACGGGAATTAAACACTAAATTCCTTCCATTTGGCCTATAAATTCATGACAATGAGATTTAAAAATCATGTTAATTTGTGAGTTCTTGTGTGAATGTTATTTGGACTCTTAGGCTATTTAAAAAGGTTAATCGTTTCTTAAGAAATGGATAGATGCTAATTTAGAGTATGAAAATGGCCATAACCTTTTTAATACAGAAGATATGAAAGTGAAATTGGTGTCAACTTAAACTTCTTTTTATGCTTTATCTGATGGGACAAATTGCAGTCTTGATTTTTTAAATCTCAAAATGTTGTAACATTGCTAAACCAGGCATCCATTTTTGGGAGGTAAAATCTCCCTACAACAGGTCCTAACTACAGGTCTAGTTGTGCATCAGTCTTTTGTCAAATCAGCAGCTCATTGTTGGATCTGCTTGTTGCGTAGGAGAACAAAGTGTAATTACGGTTCTCTTCAGACGCTGCTCTGAGGCAGACAGTAAAGGCAGTCAAATCAGAGAAATCAGCTGCATTCAACTTGACGAAGCTGGTGGCTGTTTTGGTTGGGAATATCACTGATTTCTGCATCAATCATGTAAAATATGAAGTTTGAATGTTAAATCTCTGTTTGAAATTGCTCCTTTGCCATCTGAGATGGAGCACAGGATAACTAGAGAGCAGATTTCTGCAAAATGATTTTTTTCTTGAAATCTGAGAGACAGGGTAGGAATATCAGAAGTTCATCTGCAGAACCTGTTCTTCAGCTGTTTCTAGTTTACAAGGAAGGCAGCATTGCTGAAATTGTTATGGTAAATTAGCCAGAACTGGTTGAGCATGTCTTGGAGTACCACCTTGGAAGCAGAGATTACTGCATCCCAAGGGTTAACAGGATGCAGATCCATGCATAGAAATGGACGTTGTTGCTACTCCCCCAGAGGAGAGTAGGTCAGGAAATGAAAGGCAAATTCTGGGACAGGTCAGAGAGAGCAGGTATGGACATCATGGGCTAAATGGCCACTATCCATGCAGTATCCTACAGTGCAGATAAATGCACATTGCAAGCACTACCAGTAAAAACATCAATGACTTTTAGCCACAATGTTGAGCGTTAGGTACAAGGAGAGATTGGACTAACTGGGGTTGTTTTCACCGGAGCATTGAAGGTCAAGTGACAAACTGATAGAAGCACAAAATGACGGGGAGCATAGTTAGGGTAGAATGTCTTTACTTGGAAATGACAAGTACCAGAGGGCACAGGTTTAAAGTGGGATGGAGAAAGTTTAAAGGAGACTAGACCAAGTGCGGACTCCCCCAACGCACCCATTCCCTACCTGTAACCCCCATGGGAGGGTGGTCGTCAAACTTAAACCGTTCCCGAATGTAAGAATCCAGCACTCCCCTTGCCTTCCTCAACAGTGATCTTTCAACAAAATTCCAATTGCACCTGCCCTGTTTGTTGCAATAGTAAGATTAAACGAGAACTTACCAGTTTGAAGTTTGATCGTTATTTTATGAGGAGTAACGTTGAGGGGTTACGTGAAGAACCCCACCAGGACGCATGCGTGTCATTCTTCAAAGCAGCGGTGTGAAGTCACAGATAACTGTAATGACTAAACATAGTAAGATTAGAGAAGAGGTACCAGTTGAGTATATGATCAAGGGTGGGAGCGGGAGGGCACGTAATCTCTCAACGTTACTCCTCATAAAATAACAATCAAACTTCAAACTGGTAAGTTCTCGTTTAATCTTACTATTTTACTTCGGAGTCACGTGAGTGACTACGTGAAGATTTTAAAGCTCTGTGATTTCATGGCGTGGAAACGTGTCCATGCATCACATCTGCCTTGATTATGGGGAGAATAGTGTTAACATCATTAGACATCAATATGATATTGAAATCCCAACGATAAATATATTAACACCAAATTATAGCCCCTATTTATGGGGTAAATTCTATTACAGAACTTAAAATTGTTTCTGCAAATGTTCCAGGTTCAATGACTGGTTTGTTATAAAATCGTTGGAAAGTTCTCTCCATTGACCATCCTGCTGTCTTGTGGATTTGGTCCATAGGAACATCCAACGTCATAGCTGCCGATGTAGCTGCAGCCCTGGTGGAGTGAGATTTAAAATGCTAGTGTCTACTCCAGCCTTTATTAGGACCTGTTTTAGCCATCTAGAGATGGTCTGGACTGTCACTGTTTTGGTTGGCTGTTTGTAGCTGATTAAAAGTGACAATTGTTTCCCTCTGATGATCTTAGTATACTCCATATATAATAGTAAGTGAGTTACGATACAGAGACGATCATCTGTCGGGTGTGTCCTCAATTCTGTTTTTAGGCCTGCTGATCCCTGTCTGTTTTGTTTGACTAATTCATTGATGTGAAAAGTTAAATTTCCAGATGAAATAGTCATGTTGTCCAGCCTTAGTTTCTGTAGTGACTGGACCCTTTGTGCCATGACCAAGGCCATCAGCATGACTGTTTTCATAGTCAGTTTCTGTAGGGACAGAGCTGTAGCTGGAGACCAGTTTCTTAACATGGTCAGTACAATGCTCACGTCCCATATTTGTGAGTACCTGGTTCTTGGGGGATTAACATTAAAAATGTCCCTCATGAGTTTGGTTACCAGGGTGTGTCCCAACAGAACGCCGCTCTGTTCCTTGCCACAGGCATGTTGACAGAGCACTTCTGGCGCAGTTGATGGCACTATAACTGAGCCCCTCATCGTAATGGAGGCTTGCCAGGAATTCCAGAACAGATGGGATGTTCACAGATCTGTGGGTGATGTTTATTGTTGTGACAGTACTTCCCATTTCTTCATGACACCAAGTACTGTTTTTTGGTGGACTGTCTGTGAGCTGCTGAAATAAGATCCTCTGTTTGGTCCGTCAGTCCCACGTGTAGTAGAGGTGCTTTCAAACTCTACAAATTAATAGGTTTATATAATTATGACATGGGTAACTTCCCCTTGTTGCGGGGTGAACCAGTAAATTAGGCCTATGATGGATGGTGATGCATGGTTCTAATACCATGTCGAGTATCACCGGGACCCATGGTTGAGTAGGCCAATCGGGTACTATCAAAATACCAGATGCGGAGTCTTGCTGTATATTCCTAAATACCCGACTGATGAGGCAGAAAGGAGGGAATGCATAAATAAACAATCCCCCAATGCAGCGAAAATGCATCTATTGCCACTGCCCCAGGTTCTGGTTCCCATGAACATAATTCGATAGCTGGTGTGAGCCTGGATGCAAATAGGTTGATATCCGGTGTTCCATACCGTGCTGTAATTTCAGCAAATACATTTTTATCCAACATTCATTCAGTGTTTTCATTGAATTTGCGTGACCTGTTGTCTGCCACTAAATTTAGTTTACCTGGTAAGTAGGTAGCTGATATCTAAATATCTCTCTCTGGATACACTATTGCCAAATTATGTTGGCCAGATTGTCACATAATGTCGATTTGTTTCCACCCATATGGTTGACATATGCTACCACGGTGGCGTTGTCAATTTGTAGTCTAACATGCTGGTGATATAACCCAGAACGATATGACTTAAAGGCCATGGAATGCACTTAACATTCCCAGGTAGTTTATGCCCAGTGTTTGCAATAATGATGCCTCCTGTGCATTCCATCTCCCCCACAGCTAGAGATGGAATTGGTAGCACCCCTATCCAAGTGCACTGGCATCAGTTTGTAGTTCCATAGACGGGTAGCTGATAATGTTTGGATTGGAACAATGCCTAATGTTATCTTTCCACCAATTTAGTTCCATTATGGCCTCTGTTGGTAGCTTCATTGGTCTGTCAAAATGACCACCATAATTTTTGAGTGCTCGTATTTTAGCCCTCTGTAATTTTTGATAATGTAAAGGTTCGATTTGTGTGGCTGGAAACGCAGCCACTATAATGCCAATTATTCTTGCTACCAGTCTGATGGATGGTTTTGTGATGTCAATGATTTTGCTGCAAGCCTCTATTAAGGCTGTAACCTTTTCTTTCGGCAAAGTCACTGACATGTGAACTGAGTTAAGGGTGAACCCCAGATGATCCATTGTGTCAAATAACATGTGTGGTCACCTCTAATGGGTACTGTGTAGTAAGCATCTTTTAAAATGATGCTTGCCATGTAGTAACCTAGGAAATCAATTGACTCCTTCATAAAATAAAGATCAAACTTCAAACTGGAAGTTCTCGTTTAATCTTACTATTTGACAACTTCCGGAGCTCGTGTGAGTGATCAAGAGTTCACATAGTGCGCTGCAGTAACAAAGGTTTCCATCTAGTAATGAATATATAGTACGAAAGTATTCAAATTAGTCAAATCTATGATGATGCGGCAACCACCATTTTGTTTATGATAAAGATTTTGGACTCGAATTCCTGTGATTCGTGTTGGGTTTCCTCCATTACTCCTTTTTTATATGGCCACTGTAGTTCAGCATCCGCTTTTGATTTTTCTTTGCCTGTAAGCACGAACATTTGGTTCGGTACATGCTGAACTGGAGGATTATGTTTTTGTATAAATTCTATGGTATAACCCTATACTTCTGAAAATATAAGTGTTGGTAGTTAATTTATTCCATGCATCAAGATAGAATTGTAATCTCCCACCAACCTCGTAAGGAACCAGACCCACCTAACTCCATGGTTACTATTGGTAGGCTTGTTACTTTTCCGGCATCCTCCGTGGACGTTGAGGTGCCGGTGTCCGGATCTGTAGTTGGGTCGGTGTTGAGGGTTACTGCATTCCCCAGGAAGGCCGGTCTGGGCCATGGCCTAAAAAGACCAATGTTGAGTGTTCCTGGCCTCTGAGCTTTCACCAGTTTGTCTTGGCCGACTGGTGGTGCGTAGGGGTGCTTTTTTCTCGGCGAAGTAGTTTTTTAGACGTTGCTTTAATGAGCCCCTGGGTTTTACCCTCTTCGTCAAGTTATTTTACCTGTTTTGATAAGTTGTCTCCAAATAGTAATATTGGTGGTTTAGAGGTTCCAGGTTTGCATAGGCCTGCAAATTAGGGTCTAAAGCCGGTTGGATGGCACTTCTTCCTAATGCTGTTTACTCGTATTGGTAGTTGCAAAATAAAGCCAGTGCATCCTGGTGATCTTGTGTCATGTCTTTTTGGTTTATTGTGCGGGCGAAAACCGTAATTCCCGCTGTTGGGACTTTCAGAACTTTCAGAAATTTCAAGTCCCTGGCTCTGATAGAGGCTCCGACATGTTTTCAAATACATTGGTTGACACTGGGAACATTCAGTGTTTTGCAGTTCCCTGGTGGTAAGTGTCTTGCTGTGGTGTCCAATAATGGCTGTCCTTATAGCTGGTTAAATGACAAGTAGTCGATACTTGCAGCTATTTAAGGTTCCAGGTTTTTGGCCAGTTTGGTCGGGTTGAATAAACTGGGACACCATATCCAATAGGTTTCCTTGCACCCCATGTGAACTAGGGGTATGTTCTGCACCCCTCTTCAGGGTCAGCCCAGAATTGACCCCCTGTACTCCCCTCTGATGAGAGAGAAACACTGTGCAGCCCTACAAGCGGTACTGCTGTAGGACTTACTAGCTGTCAACTGTGACTAGTCTCCGTCTCCCGGAGCCTGTCACTTTGGAGTATTTACTCCAACAGCCGCTCCAACTGGCTCCAATGCTCTCGGGCACTGGCCACTCGCGGCTGCTCCAATTCCTGCAGCCGCTCCAACCAGCTCCAATGCTCACGGGCACTGGCCGTCGCAGCTGCTCTTGTTCCCCGCTCCCAGCCGCACCAACCGGCTCCAATGCGCATGGGCACTGGCCGCTCGCGGCTGCTCCTGAAGCTGCTCCAACCAGCCCCAATGCTCACGGGCACTGGCCGCTCGCGGCTATTCAGAGTCGGACTCATCGGAGTCAACGACTCTGTTAGTTTTTTGCTTTGCTCTACCACCGGCCGTGGCCGGTGCAGGAGCGAAGTCGGGCACAGCTGTTCCCATTACGGGAGATTGGCGTGCCGTTGGCTGCTGCTGCTGGCTGCCCGCAACTCCGCGGTTCTCCCCCACCAGCTTTTTCGCAGCCTTCGTGGATCTGGTCCATGTCTCCACCAGAGTCTCCTTACCTGCTGTTCCCAGCTTTCAAATTTTGCTGCTAAAGGGAACGTCGTTCCCCCTGCTGTGACTCGTTGCAATGCGTGTAGCAATATGACACGCATGCCTCCTGGCGGGGTTCTTCACGTAGTCACTACTGTGACTCCGAAGTAAAATAGTAAATCGCCCTCCCCCTGCTAGTCTGACCATTGTGACGTCATCAGTTGAAGCTGTTCGGTGTGAAATTAAAGGTACTTTGATTTTATTAAACTTTAATCCGTAATAAGTCAAGAAATAAAGCATAACATGTTTAGTGAAAGTGATCTCTGCCTCGAGGGAAAAAATGTGAATCAGAATATGTAACAATCTTGTGAAAGTTGTCATTTTTAAAGCTTTAATCATGAATAACATGTCAAATATAGGACGATATCTTCACTGAGGCAGGACTCTACTAGCTGAGACATTGTGACGTCATCATTTGAAGCTGGTGGTTTTAATTTCAAAGTCTTTTGACTTTTTTTGAGTTTTAATCTAAGGGGATGGAGCAAGCTCTGCTGCGGCCCAATAGTCTAGAGCAGGAAATTATCAAGAATGTTTTCTTGTCATATGTCCCAGATAGATCAATGGCATTTTTACTTGCAGCAGCACAAAGAATACGTAAGAAGTGCACTGTAAGCAATATAATAAATGAGAAGGATAAGTTCAGTGTGTGCATATATACACTTATTCGCACATACACACAAATGTATATACATATATATATATACACTCACACCACACATACGTACACATAAAAAACAAACAACAGTAATGCAATACTAACATAGTCTATGTAATTGAGAGCTTAATGGAGGTTGTCAATAGACAATAGACAATAGGTGCAGGAGTAGGCCATTTGGCCCTTCGAGCCAGCACCTCCATTCAATGTGATCATGGCTGATCATCCCCAATCAGTACCCCGTTCCTGCCTTCCCTCCATATCCCCTGACTTTTAAGAGCCCTATCTAGCTCTCTCTTGAAAGCATCCAGAGAACCTGCTTCCACTGCCTTCTGAGGCAGAGAATTCCACAGACTCACCACTCTCTGTGAGAAAAAGTGTTTCCTCATCTCCGTTCAAAATGGCTTACTCCTTATTCTTAAACTGCAGCCCCTGGTTCTGGACACCCCCAATATCAGGAACATTTTTCCTGCCTCTAGCGTGTCTAAACCCTTAACAATCTTATATGTTTCAATGAGAATTCCCTCTCATCCTTCTAAACTCCAGAGTGTACAAGCCCAGCTGCTCAATTCTTTCAGCATATGACAGTCCCGCCATCCCGGGAAATAACCTTGTAAACTTACGCTGTACTCCCTCAATAGCAAGAATGTCCTTCCTCAAATTAGGGGACCAAAACTGCACACAATACTCCAGGTGTGGTCTCACTAGGGCTCTGTACAACTGCACAGGGACCTATTTGCTCCTATATTCGATTCCTCTTATTATAAAGTCCAACATGCCATTCTCTTTCTTCACTGCCCGCTGTACCTGCATGCTTACTTTTATAGACTGATGTACAAGGACCCCTAGATCCCGTTGTACTTCCCCTTTTCTCAACGACGCCATTTAGATAGTACAATTGTCGGGTTTACTAGCCTGATGGACCTGTTCCTGAACTTGGACGTTACAGTATTCAGGCTACTTTATCTTCTTCCCTGTGATATGAATGAAATGGCTGTGTGGCCAGGGTGGTGTTGGTCTCTGATGATACTGGCTGCCTTTTTGAGGCAGCGACACCTGTAAATCTTTTGATGTTGGGGTGGTCAGAACCTGTGATAGAATGGGCAGTGTTCACAAACTTTTGCAGTCTTCTACGTTCCTGGGCATTCAAATTGCCAAACCAGGCCGTGATGCTCTCTACTGTACACCTGTAGAAGTTCAAGAGAATCCTCTCTGACAGACCAGATCACCCTGATCACCTCAGGAAGTAGAGGTATTGATGGGTTTACTTTATAATTGCATTAATGTAGACTCAAACCGAAACGTCACCCATTCCTTCCCTCCATATATGCTGCCTGTCCCGCTGAGTTACTCCAGCTTTTTGTGTCTATCTTGGATCCAGAAAAGATCTTCAGAAAAAATGCATGCACAGGAATTTGAAACTTTTGACTCTCTCCACCATCGTTCCGTTGTCATAGATTCTTGTAACTTCCTCTTCCAAAGTCCACAATCAGTTCCTTGATCTTACTGACAATGAGAGCCAGGTTGTTGCGCTGGCACCATTTGGTCAGACAATCGATCTCCCTTCTCCCAAAGATAGAAAGCTATCATTGATCTGTGTGTCGACATCAGTCAGCATCAGATAATCTGATTGTCTGGATTGAAAGGGTTGGCTCTTCCCTTTCTTAAATAAAGGACCAAGATTGGGTACTCTCCAGTCCTCCCAGACCTCACCTGTGGCTACACAAGTTGCAAAGATATTTACTCAAGGCCTTGACAACTTCTTCTCTTGCCTCTCTTTATAACTTGGGACAGATCCCATCAGGTCCTGAACTTTAATCAACTTTCATCTTTAACCTTTAAACATCTCCCACATGTCAGATGTGGACTTACCAAATGACAACTGCTCCCAAACCCCTTCTCATGCACCCCCCCTTGTGGTCTTCCGACTTTAGAACTTTTTATCCCAAACTGCCATTGTGACATCAACTGCCTCAACTTCTCCACTCCCCTGTCTCACTCCAATCTCTCCCCCCCTGAATGTACTGCCATCGACTCACTCTGCAACAACCCAGACTGGGTTATCAAACCCGCCGACAAGGGAGGTGCCGTGGTAGTCTGGCGCGTCGATCTCTACAAAGCTGAGGCCACGCGCCAGCTCTCGGACACCTCCTCCTACTTACCCCTGGACCATGACCCCACTGACGAGCAACAGGCCACCATCTCTAGCACCATCACCAACTTCATCAACTCCCACGCCCCGCCCGCCCGAACCTCCAACCTCATTGTTCCACAGCCCCGCATGTCCCGATATTACCTTCTCCCCAAAATCCACAAACCTGGCTGTCCCGGTAGACCCATTGTCTCTGCCTGTTCGTGCCCTACCAAACTAATTTCCACATATCTTGACTCCATCCTATCCCCCTTGGTTAAATCCCTCCCTACCTATGTTCAAGACACCTCAGACACTCTCCATCGTCTCTGCGCATTCCATTCTCTAGGCCCTCATCCTCTCATCTTCACCATGGACGTCCAGTCATTCTACACCTCCATCCCCCACCAGGATGGGCTCAAAGCCCTCTGGTCCTTCCTTGACCGGAGAAGCAACCTATACCCGGCCACTGACACTCTCCTCCGCCTAGCGGAGCTGGTCCTTACCCTCAATAACTTCTCATTTGACTCCTCCCATTTCCTCCAAATACAAGGCGTAGCTATGGGCACGTGCATGGGCCCCAGCTACGCCTGCCTCTTTGTCGGGTACGTCGAACAATCCTTGTTCGAGATGTACCAGGGCCCCATCCCGACCTCTACCTCCGCTACATCGACGACTGTTTTCGTGCCACCTCCTGCACCCACACACAACTGACTGACTTCAACCACTTCACCACCAACTTCCATCAAGCACTCAAATACACCTGGACCCTTTCCAACACTTCCCTACCATTCCTTGACCTCACTATCTCCATCGCAGGTGATAGACCTCTGACCGACATCCACTATAAACCCACTGACTCCCATGGCTATCTGGACTACACTTCCTCCCACCCTGCTTCCTGTAAGGACTCCATCCCCTACTCCCAATTCCTCCGTCTACGCCGCATCTGCTCCCAGGATGAAGCATTCCACACCAGGGCATCTGAAATGTCCTCATTCTTCAGGGAACGGGGGTTACCCTCCCCCACCATTGATGAGGCTCGCACCAGGGTCTCTTCCATACCCCGTAACACTGCTCACTCTCCCCATCCCCCCCCACTCGCAACAAAGGCAAAGTCCCCCTAGTCCTCACCTTTCACCCCACTAGCCGACACATACAACAAGTAAACCTCCGTCAGTTTCGTCTCCTGCAATGTGACCTCACCACTCCCCACATCTTCCCATCTCCCCCCATGTCTGTTATCCACAAAGACCGCTCCCTCTGTAACTCCCTTGTCAATTCTTCCCTTCCCTCCCATACCACCCCCTCCCCGGGCACTTTCCCTTGCAACCGCAAGAGATGCTACACTTGTCGCTTTACCTCCCCCCTTGACTCCATTCAAGGACCCAAGCAGTCGTTCCAGGTGCAACAGAGGTTCACCTGCATCTCCTCCAACCTTATCTATTGCATCCGCTGCTCTAGATGTCAGCTGATCTACATCGGTGAGAACAACACCTCATCTCGGTCCGCATTAACCAACCTGACCTTCAGCACTTCAACTCCTCCTCCCATTCCTTATCCGACCTCTCTGTCCTGGGTCTCCTCCATGGCCAGAGCGAGCACCACCGGAAATTGGAGGAACAGCACCTCATATTCCGCTTGGGGAGTCTGCATCCTGGTGGCATGAACATTGAATTCTCCAAATTTTGTTAGCCCTTGCTGTCCCCTTCCCTTCCTATCTCTCCCTTAGCCCTCAGGCTCCTCCTCCTCCTCCTTCCTTTTTTCTCCCCTTCAGTCTGAAGAAGGGTTTTGGTCCGAAACTTTGCCTATTTCCTTCGCTCAATAGATGCTGCTGCACCTGCTGAGTTTCTCCAGCATTTTTGTGTACATTCGATTTTCCAGCATCTGCAGTTCCTTCTTAAATACTTATTCTACCTCCTGTTTAATCATTTACCTTAATCTTACTTAGTACCTCCTTCCAAGGTGCAGGCTTACGCCTGTTCAAAAACATCTTAAAACTTATGAACCAGTTCTCCAAAGATGCTGTCTTTCCCATTGAGTCACCCCAGTACTTGTTAAAACATATAGAGATGTGACTTAATGAAATCAACAAATTCCACATGGGTGGAAGAGGTAACCCCGATGTAGTGGAGAAAGAGTTGGAGGATGGTGCCAGGGCATGTTTGAACAAGAAATATTCAACGTAACCCACAAAAAGGCAGGCATAGCTGGGGCCGATGTGAGTGCCCATGGCTACATCTTTAACGTGGAGATAGTGAAAGGAGTTGAACATGAAATTGAGGGTGAGAACAAATTCCGTCAGGTGGAGAAGAGTGTTTGTAGATGGAAATTGATTGCGCCTCTGTTCAAGGAAGCACGGGAGGGCGTGGGCACCTTCCTGGTGAGGGATGGAGGTGTAAAGAGACTGGGCATCTGTGATAGAGATGAGGCAAAGGGGGCTTGGAAATTGAAAGTTTCTCATGAGTTAAAAGGCATGTGGGCTGTCTCAGATGTAGGTCAGAGGACCTGGACAAGGGGGAATAGGATGGAATCAAGTTATTTGGGAGAAAGTTCTGTGAGGTTGGAGCATGCAGAGACAATGGGTCTGCTAGGGCAGTCCTGTTTATGGACATTGGGATAGAGATAGAAATGCAGGGCTGGGGATCAATAAGATTGGACGCTGTGCAAGGGAGATAACCAGGGTGATGCAATCAGAAACAGTCGAGAAGGTGATGGCCTAGTCTTCAACTGTGGGGTCCTGGTCAAAGGGTAGATATGAGGAGCTGTCTGAGAGTTGGTGCCTGTCCTCAGCATGATAGAGACACTTCCTCTGGCAGCTTGTTCTGTGCATCCAACACCCTCCGAGTGAAAAAGTTGCTCCTCTGGTTCCTATTAGATATTCCCTCTCTCACATTTGCCCTATGCCCAATGGGTCTTGATACCCTTACTCTGGGTAAAGACTGTGTGCATTCACCCGAGGTGTGGGCAGCTTGATTGTGAACATGTATAAACATGCATAGTCTTTTCACTGACTGAATAGCGCCAAAGCACCTTGATACATGTGACAATAAATTAAACATGTCCCGGAAACATCCTCGTAAATCTTCTCTGCACAGTTTACAGCTTAATGACATTCTTCTGTAGCACGGTGACTAAAACAGAACACAAAACTCCAAATGTGGCCTCACTAATGCCTTGTCCCACCCTGCCATAACATACCAACTTGTACACTCGATACCCAGATTGATGAAAGCCAATGTACCAAAAGTCTTATTCTCTACCCCATCTACCTGTTACACTATGCCTCTTTAGGGGAACTATGTACCTGCACTCCTAGATCCCTCTGCTCGACAACACTCCCAAAGGCTCTTCCATTTATGGTGAAGATGCTATCCTGGTTCAAATTCTAAAATTGCAACACCTCACACTTATCTGCATTCAAATCCATTAACCATTCCATTGCCTACTTGCCTTGCTGATCAAGATTCTACTGAACTTTGTGCAAAAGGTTTAGACGGTGCAGAATTTGATAGGTGTATTTAGAGATGTTTTTAAGACTTAGTAATGGACACTGAGTGCAGTGAACATTACATGGAACCCGGATACACAAACACAGTCATTCACACACAAGATTCTTTTTGTTTTGATGCTTGTTTATTAAGCTGATGAAACTACAATGTTACAGTTCAATCACAATCACTGGAAGCACAGAACACACTGTGAGCTTTCCAAACCTTGGTGTAACAAACAATGTGAAATTAAGAGGTTAAATAAAGAGAGAGACAGTAATCATTCCAATCAGCACAATCTAAATCAAGACAGGATCAGCCTCCACCACAGGGACTTTCCCACAGTCCGTGTCTGCCCATCACCACCACCCCCGTGCCCCTGACACTTTCTTGTCTACATGTGTGTATCAGAGAGATGGCACCAAATGCCCTGGACACCACTCTGTAACGCTGCATCTTTTAACTGGGATGCCCAACTATTCCCAGTGGGATTTGAGGAAGGGCTCCAGCAGAATGGACGAGGAGGGGAGTCTGGTTAAAGAGGGCGGACGTCTGTTCTGAGCAGTCCCTGTGCTTCAGTCAAGGGTCAGTGTGTGGGGCAGTGCCCTGGGGTTTACACCCTGCTGATCCCTGTAGACATCACCATGGTTCCCCGCTCCCCATCCCTCTCTCAATGTGTGATGGAGAATGGCCGAGACTCTTGTGTATTGAGTTTGAAGCCATTACCCTGTCAGTGAGGGGGATGAGAAACTGGAAGGACTCAGTGAGTTGTTCCTTACCCCGACATAAACAGCCCTTTATTCTGGAATCAACATTACTTCTACTACTAATCTGGTTTAGAGAGGAAAGATCGCAAAGCAAGGTCATATTCAGCTAGTGTAGTTTGAGGAGATTGTGTTCCCCTCTGCACATTTAAATGCTTTTTGGAGCCAAAACATTTAAAGTGTACAATCATTATTATCTTTAATTATGACTTTCCCTTCTTGTGTAAATGTTGTTGATCCCCAGTCAATGATGTTCCCTCCATCACTGTAACACCCCTGACTGATCAACTCAATCTCATAGGGTTTTAGAACACGATCCCACATATTAACATCAGTCATCTCTCCGACAAAGGATTGTTCGATGTCAAATTTACCACCGACTGAGTCTTGCTCCTGACCAATAAAAAACTGGCCACCATTTTTCACAACTCCACCCTTACTACTAACCTTCCTTAGACTACGTCCCCCATTGACCCAGACTGTTATCTCACCATTTTGAGACTCCCAGCTCACACAGATGTGTCTCAACCAGGCATTCATTTTTGGGAGGGAAAATCCCGTTATAACAGATCCTAAATACAGGTCAAGTTGTGCATTAGTCTTTTGCCAAATCAGCAGCTCATTGTTGGATCCGCTTACTGCGTAGGAGAACAAAGCGTAATTATGTTTCTCTTCAGAGGCTGCTCTGAGGCAGACAGTAAAGGCAGTCAAATCAGAGAAATCAGCTGCATTCAACTTGACGAAGCTGGTGGCTGTTTTGGTTGGGAATATCACTGATTTCTGCATCAATCCTGTAAAATATGAAGTTTGAATGTTAAATCTCTGTTTGAAATTGTACCTTTGTCATCGGCGATGGAGCACAGGATAACTAGAGAGCAGATTTCTGCAAAATGATTTTTTCTTGAATTCTGAGAGACAGGGCAGGAGTTTCAGAAGTGCATTCTGCAGAACCTCTTCAGCCCGTTTCTAGTTTACAAGGAAGGCAGCATTGCTGAAATTGTTCTGGTAAATTAGCCAGAACTGGTAGAGCAAGTAAAGCAGAGATTACTGCATCCCAAGGGTTAACAGGATGCAGATCATTGCATAGAAATGGACATTGTTGCTACTCCCCCAGAGGAGAGTAGGTCAGGAAATGAAAGGCAAATTCTGGAATGGTCAGAGAGAGCAGGTATGGACATCATGGGCTAAATGGCCACTATCCATGCAGTATCCTACAGTGCAGATAAATGCACATTGCAAGCACTACCAGTAAAAAGAGTCAAGAATATGTCGAGAAATAAAGCATGAATTGTTCAGTTAAGGTGATCCCGGCTCGACGGGCAAAATGTCAACTGGTATATGTAAAAATGTAATCATTACTGCATAGGGGAAGATGTAAAGATGTAAAGATGCACGTTCCGTAGATAGTGGGGCCCCAGCTAAGTAATTTTGACTTTGCCGAGTTGTATTTTGTTACCTTCGTCAGAGACCCGGGACGGCATACAGAATTGTCGGGGACAATTGAAGAAAATAGTTGGACCACTCTGGCGACTGGGTCGCCAAAGAAGTCTGGGACTTCAGAGATCAAGTTGGACTTGACAGGAAAAGAGTAGTTGGACTGCTCGGATAACGGGGTTACCAAAGAATTGTCGGGGGACAATTGAGAAGAGTGGTTGGACTTCTCGGGCGATAAACAGGGTCGTCCAAGGTAAGAAATTTGGGCATTCAGTCAAGTTGGACTTGACGGGGAAAAAGTACAGTCATAATTGTCGAGGAGGGAATCAGAATGGGCTCGACAAACTCAAAAGCTTATGAAAGTGATGAGAAATGTATGTTTATACAAAGTAAGCGTAATTGTAGATACTTAAACAAGTGGAAAGAAAGGTATGATTTTAGTGGTAAGTTACTTGTTGATGATTGTTGTAAATTAATCGCTGCTATTGCCAAAGACGCAACAAAAAGAAGGAAGGATAAAGACAAGTTGGGCTACCATGAAGCACGTCTGTGGCTTCAGGAAGCCAGATCGCGCAGAGACGGATAGGAAAAAGAGAAGGAACAACTTACCAAAAGCGAACCATCGACAAACGCTTTCCTCCAGAAGGGGGACAACGAGGTCCCCCACCGATCACCGGGTATGGCGAGTGTGCCCCCCCTCCATACACAACAGAGAAAAAGGGGGCGGCCTTGCCACCGGTGGAAGAAAACCGTTGGATCAGACTCAACAAGAGCTCCAACCCCCCTACTGGAACAAAAAACAACCATTAAGGAAAGCGGCCAGTTGCACCCAGGTTTGCAAAGTCTGAAAATGACTCACTCAGGTACCTTTTATAATCTTCATGCAGGTCCTATATTTGAGCCTAAATCTCCACGGTCAATAAGACCAAGCAGGGCTGAAATGTATCCTATGATTGCAATGCCTAATCCAGATGCCGGCATAGTGGGGCCAATGTATGTGTACAGGCCATGGAATATGGAGGATATTAAAAAGGCACTGGAGGGCATTCCACATCCTAGAGATAATTTGGCAAAGTGGCAGAGGGACTTTGGAAACCTGGTTGTAAGTTATCGTTTAAATGCGGTAGAATATGAACAAGCGTTGCGAAGTCTTGTCGGGTGTGATTGGTTTTTAATTGAAGGAGACTGGAATGCTATTGTAAATGGAGCACCCCTTCAGTGGGCACCAGGTCAGAATGATTATCATAACAGACGAATAGCTATTGAAAATCGAATAAGAGCGCACTTCCAGAGAGGAGTCGATTACAATAAAATTAGGGAATGTACACAAAATAAAGACGAGCCTGTGCTACACTATTTCTCCAGACTTAGGGTTGTCTTTGAGGCAAATAATGGACAAGAAGTACCGATCCCGTGGGTGGATGATGGACCGTTTGCCCAACAGTTTAAAATCGAACTGTTAAACGGATTAAAACCCGAGATTAGTTTGTATATAAAAAAGCACATGGTGGGATGGAAAACAAAGGCATTCAATGATGTAAAAGATTGGGCAGTACATGCGGTGGAAAACACCAAACAGAAAAAGATTGTAAAGAACACTTATCTGGCCGGGAAATAAGCGAAAATACCGTCCCTGTATTCTACCGGGTAAAACAAGGAGATCAGGGGCGGAGAGGCCAGAGAGGCAGAGGTAGAGGGAGTAGGTCCCCAAGGGAGGAGGGATGTTTTGTCTGCGGAAAACTCGACCATTGGGTTCGAGATTGTCCCAAGGCTAAGCATATTACACTAAGAGAAGGCGAGGAGGGTTCAAGGTCCCGAAGCTATGACCGATCCTGACTGACCGAGGCTGACGGGAGGGACAAATCAACCAGAGATACTCCCACTCCCCCAGCCGACAAAGAGCCTCTGCAAATATTGGATCTAGAAGAAATCTTCTATGTCTTACAAGACTACCTAAAGCCTACGATAGGTTTAATAGTGAATGGGGAAAGGATGACATTCTTATGCGATAGCGGAGCATGTAAAACTGTCATAATAAAAGATGAAGAGCCCCCGGGAACACTATACTCCAAGAATTCATTAATAGTAAAGTCTGCCACCGAGCATACTAACGTGGAGTTCTTGACAAAACCACTTCAGTTCCAAGAACCAATATCTAATGTGTGTTGTGAGGAACAGGTACTGGTCTCAGCGTCTTGTCCAGTAAATTTGCTGGGCAGAGATATGATGGGATTGTGGATTGGTATAATACCCACCACACATAGATGACCCAGATGTCAAAGCACAAGTGGATATTTTAACTGCTGCGTTGTAAGCTTTGGATCTTGACTTTGAGGAAGAAAAAATCTGTAGTCACTGTTTAATCAAACACAGTTGCAAACGGAATCTGCTGCAGTTGATCCAAGAAGGGTTGAGCAAGGCAATGTGTCTTTAACTGCTGACATTTCAGCCATCATTGAGGAAGACTGTGTTATTGATACAGTGCATATCGACCAATCACACATTGCACCACCCTTTTCTACAATGGTAACAGATAACAGCAGGAATTGGCGCTTCAGAGCTGATCTTTCCGAACAACTTATTTTGCTGCTGGAACTGTACAACCCCAAAGATGTGTATAACTATCTGCGCCCCTTATCTCTCAGCCTCTGTGCGGATAAGGCATCTTCAGTCCGATGGATTGCCTACAGACTGGTGAGTGAGATGATCAGAAAATGTTATGCAGCTTCAACTCCTGCTTTAGCGGTGGACTTGATCAGTGAACTTGTTGATAGGTTTTGCCACAGTGTGAAGTGATCAGGTCGTCAAGCCTTTGTCTTTGTCTTTGTCTGCCAGGCAGTGATAGAAGATGATTATATCCCAATAGAACAATTTGCCACATTTGCTACAGCTAGCATCTGATCCTGTGCCAAATGTCAGAGTACTGTTAGCAAGACTTTGAGGCAAACCCTAATGGAAAATGGATGATGCGGAAAAACAGGAGGATGGACTGTGGAGATATAAAGATGGACGCTTGATATTGCCAAAGTCCTTATTCCGATTTGCCTGTGTTATGAGCCATGGGGTAACCCATGTCTCAACAGGAGGAATGGTGCAACTAATCGAGAAGGTGTTCAAAACCTATGGGTTCACGAGTTATGCAAAGAAGTACTGCGAAACGTGCGAGATATGTGCCAGGTACAATCCACAAGGAAACATGAAGAAGCAACAAGGGAAGTACCCACAACCAAGGTACCCATTTCAAAATTTACATATGGACTTTATTGAATTAACCCCCTCGCAAGGAAAGAAATATTGTTTAGTGATTATTGATGTATTTTCCCAATGGGTTGAAGTTTTTCCCTCTGCCAATGTGGATGCATTGACAGTGGCAAAAGCTCTCCTCAGGGACATCATACCAAGGTTCGGGATACCAGAGAAAATATATAGTGACAATGGGAGCCATTTTGTCAATGAGGTAATAGAGAAGCTCACGGTGACCCTAAAGATACAATTAAAACATCACTGCTCTTACCACCCACAGTCTGCAGGGTTAGTAGAAAGGACTAATGGAACTATTAAAAGCAAATTAAGGAAGGAAACGGGATTTTCCTGGATAGATTGTCTCCCATTAGTCTTATTAAATAGGAGAATGCTGCCGAGTACGAGGGGAATGTCCCCGTATGAAATATTGTATGGTAAACCATTCCAATACCCTGTTCTACAAAGGTTTTCTGAAACAGTAAGTGAAAATAGTACCCTAGCACAGTACATGAAGAAAATGCAAATAAACAAATCTCGTGTGTTGAAAGGTTTAACAGGTCTTGACCAAGCGGAAGGGGATCTCGTGGAGGAATTAAAGCCCGGAGACTGGGTGTTCGTAAAAATTATCAAAAGAAAAAGGTGGTCAAGCCCTCAGTGGGAAGGTCCGTATCAAGTACTACTTACTACTCCCACTGCGGTAAGAATTGCCGAAAGGCCAACGTGGGTACATATCACACACTGCAAAAGAGTAAAATTCCCAACTTCAGAGTAGGAGAAAGGGTGACCGACGACGGCTGACAGCCTGTATAGGTCCAGTAACGATCGGAAACCTACACCTCCGAAACCATGAAGTGGGGCTGATTATTCTGAGTGGAATTGCATTAATCACCAGCATATGCGAAGTATACAATATACCTGAACCGAGGAAGTACTAGCACTTTTGAAATCGACCCATGTCAGTATAAAACTAACAGTTGCAAGGACAAAGCATACGTAACGGATGGGGCGTATGTCTGTCTAGCACCCTGCTCAAAATGGCACTATGTTTTCCAACACTCTGAATCCTCAGGCTATAAAGAGACCGGAATGGAGCAATACCAGCGATGGTCGTTAAAAAGAAAGTCCTACACCCATACGAACCCTGGCTGGAGTAACCGGGGAAGATGGGGAAATACACAGCCTACTTGGAAAATGTATATAATTGTGAGAAACATCCAGAAGAAAGATGAAGGGTGGTATGACGTGTGTTGACGTTACAGCTGATGATGATGTAACACTGAAAGATGTGAAGGAGAAATCTGAGACAGGGAATAGAGTGAAATGGGAACTTGCTAAAGGTTCTTTTGATGCATGCATTTACATAGATGAAATTGGAGTGCCCAGAGTGGTTCCAGATGAATTTAAGGCACGCAATCAAATAGCTGCAGGATTTGAGTCTGTAATCTTCTGGTGGTCAACCATTAATAAAAATGTAGATTGGATAAATTGCTTATATTATAATCAGCAGTGATTTATCAATTATACATGAGATGCTGTGAAAGGGTTAGCCGAACAACTAGATCAGACCAGTCTAATGGCCTGGCAGAATAGAATGTCCTTGGACATGCTACTAGCAGACAAGGGAGGAGTATGTGTAATGTTCGGATCATCTTGTTGTGCCTTTATTCCCAATAATACCGCACCTGATGGGTCGGTCTCCAGGGCCCTGACTGGACTCACTTCACTGGCAGAGGAATTGGCTGAGAATTCAGTAGTCGTCACTTCCTGGGGTACTGGTCTGCAGGGGTACTGGTCTGCCTGGGCTGCTGCATCATCCCCTGTGTGAGAGGACTCGCCCAGCGACTGATTGAAACGTGCTAGTGCAGAAACTGACTAAGAAAATGACTGTTATACGAACTATACCAACCAAAGCAGAAGAGAGACAATGCTATGAAATTGACTTGAGAGAAACATTCCTGACTGATTGAACCCTCACGAATGATCGAACTACAGAAAGTCGAGAGAACTTGTGGTTCTGTGAAGAAACATACATTTGAAGGACATAAATTTGTTTTAGATTATAATTCAGTAAATTTGTATAAAGAGGAGGAAAATGATGGAAAAATTGATGTAACTATTTCCTTGTGTATTCTATCTGTGTCTGCACAAGATTGTTTACCAAAACTGCCTAGGGCACAGTAATTGACAGGTCTCGGTCAAGAGATTAAGAGTCTATCACAGAACTTGCAGAACGGCTAATCTTGCTCCGGTGTAACTTTCCACAGCTAAATGTTATGTCCTTTGAATCCTGAATGTCCTTGTTCATTACCATTTGTCTGGATGCTTTTTTGTCTAAATCAATGTATAAAAGAGATGGTTTTCAGCATTAGCTCAGAGAGGACTCCCACAGACACTTGGGCTCTGTGTCTCTCTCACAATAAAGTTCATTCAGCTTCTACCTCCATTTTTGTAACAGTCTTTGTTGGAAAATTTCTAACAATTCCTTTGGCTTCAGACATAATTTCTGTTTTAATCCAGTGTCACGTTTTTGGAACTAATGATGTGACACTGACTAATCCGCTCCACGATGGGCCGCTACGGCGACAAGTGGCAGTTTGCCCACAGCCCGAGCTGCGCCCCCTCATCCGCCACCCCAAGAACAAGACGTACCTTGCACACCATCAGCTTCTGCCCCTACGGGGAGCGTGTTCCTCTGGAGTTGGAGCGGGGCTGGGCTGGAGTTGCTACTGGCTGTGGGTCTCTGGGACCTCCGTGCTTGCAGTGGGCCTGGTGGACCTGGGGGTCGGTGTCCCATTGGTCCTGACATCTCCAGCCACCCCCCTGGACAGGAGCTGAGCCTGGGAACTGTACCGCCCTTGCCCCCTCCCTCTGCAACTGCAAACAACCCCACTATCCTGCTCACCTAACCCACCTGCCCCCCACCACCACCACCTTTCCCTCCCAACTCCAGCCCCATCCCGACCCCCTGGGAAACTGAAGGGAGCGACTTCCCCGGGGCAACTGGCATTGACCTGTTGGCATCGCCGACGTGAAGACAGTGCAAAGCCCCCGTGCTGGTGCAATGGGCGGGGAGCTGGAGAGGGGAGGGAAGGGTCACACACATGGCCAGGAAGCAGAAGGGTGTAGGTGGGGGTGGTGACAGATAGGGCTAACAATGAGTGGAGAAAAACAGAAACACCGACGTGCAAAGGAGACCTACAACATTGCACGATTTCTCTCGCGTTATGGCAGGTGATTGTCGCTGGGAAACTGAAGGGATCCACAATCTGCTGCTGCCCACCCGCTGAGTTAAAGAGTTCCCACGGTAGACTCACGATACACTAAGGTAAACGCACGGGCCACTACGTTATTACAACGAGTTAAAATGTTTCAATTCTTAACCACAAGAGTAAAATTGACTCGTGGAAAATTTCAAACATGTTTGATTTTTTGCAAGAGTCGACAAGTTACAAGAGTACCTGTCGTTAGCGCCACAAACCTCTAATTTGCGTCCACGAGTTCCGTACGTTTAATCGTACGTTATTACCACGAGTTTTAACTCGGGTTACCTCTTGTGTCAACTCGCAACGTGAGAATGGCCTATAAGGGCCTGTCCCACCAGCATAACATAGTCGCTTGAGCCGTACGGCCTCGCGGGGCCGGTCCCACTTCGATCGCCGGAGCCATATAGGGTTGTGCGGAGCTGGTCCAGACATCGCGCGGGGCTCCGAAAAACTGACCGTGTTTAAAAATTCTGCGTGGCAACGGCCTGCCGGCCCACAGCCGCCTCGACGTCGTGTCACTCACTTGACCTCCGCGCGACTCCCGCTTCTGGTTTGGTCGCGCTTGCCGCATGCAGGCGCATGCTGGTGGGACCCCTGTGAAGGCCGTGCTTGCCGCATGCAGGTCGCATGCCCGTGGGACCGTTTACTCTTTTTGAGCACTGGTATTACTGATACTCTTTTCAAGCAGGTGGGAACCTCAAACCTCAATAATGAGAGGCTGACGAGGTCTGCAAAAACTCCAGCTAGTTGGTCCATGCAGGTTTGGAGAATACTATACCATTAGGTTGGGATGTTTTCTGAGAGTTCACCCTCTTTAAGGACCTTCTGATATACGCTTTGTTCCATCTCATGAAATTGAATGGGAAACTTGGTTTAGTGCGTGATCCAGGCAAATCATCCCAAACATGAGTACCACAGGTCAACAGTGCAAAAGAGAAAGGAAACAGGGTTGTAGAACATAGTGTTACAGTTACAGAAAAAGTGCAGAGAAAAAAAGTACAAGGGTGTTACGAGGTAGATAGGAAGATCAGGATTGGCACGTGAGAAGTTCGATCAACAGTCTGATATCAGCGGCTAAGAAGCTGTTCATGAATATGCTGGAATGTGCTTTCAAGCATTTGTGTCTTTTGCCTGAGGGGATGTTCAAGGAGGTAACCAGCAGAGTGCACAGGGTTAGGAATGGTCACTCAGTGTCTAGTGAAATTCTGGGAGCCTCTGCCTCAGAGGGTTGTGAAGGCTGCATCAATGGAGGTAGGAAAGGAGGGATCGGGGAATTGAGGATAACGGGATGGGTACAGAGCGATGAGTCCCGGTGCACATCATACATGATCATATTGAGTGGTGGGTCAGGTTTGAGGGGCTGAGTAGCCTCCTCTCTGATCATATTTTCTTATATCCAACTTTTCTTTATATTCATGATTTACAGGTCCCTCTGTCTTATGGCTAGGGAGGAGCAAAGATGTGTTGGAGGAATGGCACTGGAAACTTGGCCTTCTCTGAACATTGCAAACTGCAAATGCATTGAAACTTGGTGAAAATGTTGAAAATGGAAGGATGGGATGAGGCATAGTTTTGCTGCAAGCAGACACAGTGATATATTTCCAGATGAGCATGGTGGGTGTTCCCATGCGCCTGCTATATTCTTGTCCTCCTTGGTTTAATTTAATTTAGAGATACAGCCGACCAGCAATCCCCGCACATTACCCTACACCCACTAGGAACAATTTTACATTTACACCAAACCAATTAACCTACAAACCTGTAGCACTTTTGAGTGTGGGAGGTCATGGGGAGAACGTACAAACTCTGTCATGGGAATCAAACCCGGGTCTCCAGCGCTGCATTCGCTGTCAGGCAGCAACTCTACCGCTGCGCCACCGTGACTTGGTAGTGGAGTTCATGGGTTTGGGAAGTGCAGAAACATTGGCCTGAGTGAGCATCTGCAGTGCATTGTGCAGAGGTACACACTGCAGCCACTGTGTGTCTGTGGTGGAGCGAATTCATGTTTAGGTTTACAGATAGCCTGTCAATCGAGCGGGCTGCTCTGACCCTGTGGCCACAGTGTAAGTGGGCAGACTCACTGACTGTCATTGATGGTGGAGGACTCGACAGCGGTAATGTCAGTGATGGCACCATGTGTGTCTGGACTCTCTCTTGTTGAACTTGCCCATTGTCTCCCACTTCTGTGATGCCAATGTTACTGGTCACTCACCAACCCACACCTCAACGTAGTTGAGGTCCAGTGATAGAAATCCAGTGATTTCCGATTGCCATTAGAAAAGAGAATGGTGCCGGAGGATTGGCGTACTGCGCATGTTGTTTCATTGTTTAAAAGGGGTTCTAAGAATAAACCTAGCAATTATAGACCTGTTAGTTTGACATCAGTGGTGGGAAAATTAATGGAAAGGATACTTAGAGATAATATATATAATTATTTGGATGAACAGGGTCTGATTAGGAATAGTTAACATGGATTTGTGCCATGTTTGACTAATCTTCCTGAATTTTTTGAAGAGGTTACTAAGGAAATTGATGAGGGTAAAGTGGTGGATGTTGTCTATATGGACTTCAGTAAGGCCTTTGACAAGGTTCCACATGGAAGGTTGGTTAAGAAGATTCAATTGTTGGGTATTAATGGTGGAGTAACAAGATGGATTCAACAATGGCTGAATGGGAGATACCAGTTTGTCAGGTTGGAGGACGGTGACTAGTGGGGTGCCTCAGGGATCTGTGTTGGGTCCACTGTTGTTTGTCATATACAACAATTATCTGGATGAAGGTGTGGTAAATTGGATTAGTAAATATACAGATGATACTAAGGTAGGTGGTGTTGTGGATAATGAAGTCGATTTTCAAAGTCTACAGAGAGATTTAGGCCATTTGGACTGAAAGATGGCAGATGTAATGTAATGCTGATAAGTGTGAGGTGCTATCTTAGCAGGACAAATCAAAATAGGACGTACATGGTAAATGGTAGCGAATTGAGGAATGCAGTTGAACAGAGGGATCTAGGAATAACTGTGCATAGTTCCCTGAAGGTGGAATCTCATGTAGATAGGGTGGCAAAGAAAGCTTTTGGTGTGCTGGACTTTATAAATCAGAGCATTGAGTATAGAAGTTGGGATGTAATGTTAAAATTGTACAAGGCATTGGTGAGGCCAATTCTGGAGTATGGTGTACAATTCTGGTCTCCAAATTATAGGAAAGATGTCAACAAGATAGAGAGAGTACAGAGGAGATTTACTGGAATGTTGCCTGGGTTTCAGCAAATAAGTTACAGGGAAAGGTTGAACAAGATAGGTCTTTATTCTTTTGAATGCAGAAGGTTAAGGGGGGACTTGATAGAGGTCTTTAAAATTATGAGGGATAGACAGAGTTGACGTGGATAAGCTTTTTCCATTGAGAGTAGGTAAGATGCAAACAAGAGGACATGATTTGAGAATTAAGGGACAAAAGTTTAGGGGCAACATGAGGGGGAACTTCTTTATTCAGAGAATGTGTGGAATGAGCTTCCAGTGAAAGTGGTGAAGGCAGGTTCGTTTTTATCATTTAAAAATAAATCGGATAGGCATATGGACAGAAAAGGAATGGAAGGTTATTGTCTGAGTGCAGGTAGATGGGACTAGGTGAGAGTATGTGTTCGGCATGGACTAGAAGGGCCGAGATGGCCTGTTTCCATGCTGTAATTGTTATATGGTTATAGGTGGACATGGGTCAAGTCTCTTAGAGCCACAGTGAGAAGCTGTCAGCAACGGCAGACAGAGATCATCCAATTCAGGGAAACACAGAGGAGAAACCCCTAGGATCTGCTCCCTGAGATAAGTCAGTGAATGACAGTTGTAATGTGCTGTAACTCAGTCAGATCTGTATTTAGTGTGGTCACCCCTCAATATACAATCTTTCACCATAACTTTACACATCTGCACGATGACCGGATTCCTGAGAGCGGGTGATAGGTTTCCAAGAGCTTGATGCAAAATAAGAGAAATCAGTAAATCATTTTCTCCAGAAACAAACGGAAGTGTAATAGGGAGGTTGCACGTAAGGTCGTAAGGTCAAAGGGCAAGACTCATGGAGCAGATTAGTCCTTCGGGAGTACAAGGCAGCTTCCGGCTTAATAACACATGAAACACGTACGTTCTTATGTTAAAAACTGCCAAAATTGTCCATTTTTGCACTGATCCCCCGACCCCCACCTTCTCAACACTCCTGCCCTCCCCGTAACTTTACTCCTGGTGGCCCAGCCATGCTGACCCAGGCCTGATTCCCCGTGTGCTGTGGAAGGAACATAGGCACATTTTGACTTTTTATTTCTGTCATTCATGGTAAGATTTACACAGTAGACATTGTTTTGTGTGCGAGATATACAGGGTTGCAGTGTTTCGAATATCAGCTAACCAATGACGGCAGTTCTTTGACAAGTACTCCGTCTTTCTCTGTAGGAGATCTTGTCGACGAGTATTCTGGACCCACTGTCGACATCTGAAATTACAGAAAATATCATATAGGATTAACTTATAAGAATAACTTATAGGATTAACTTTTTACTACATACCTGCAGAATGGATGACATATCAATTAAATGCAAAAAATGTTTTCAGGGGTGGGGAAAGACACATATATTGAAGACGCATTTTTCCTCTAATATGTCAATTCATCTTAAATGTAGAAGAGATTAAAATCTTAGTCCTTCGGGAATTAGCATGCATGCCTTACAACAAGAACAAACCAAAAATGTACAGCAGGTGCATAAATCCTTGTTGGAGATGCGGCAGGTTGACAGAACAATTCATAAAGCAAATAGGATGCAGAGGTGTTAATATAAATATTAAAAAATGATGTTACACAAGATAATATATTGTTGGGATCATAAGACTAGAATTGCATAAGGTTATATGTTATATGTCTTTGGTTACAGACATCATACATTAGGAAGGAAATTAGGCATTAATGTGTGCTCCTCGTGGCATGTTGTTGTTCCCTTGGATATGGGAGCTGCACAATTGCAACAGAGTCTAGATCAAAGATCATAGTCCCTTCTACGATCTTTGGTCTAGATGTTTAGCTGTATTTGTAAGAGAGGCTGAAAGAAATTAGATTATTTATCCTGCCCCATATCTCCCACTTGAGAGTTCAGATAGTCGAGTCCTGGCAACGACTCAACTATCTGAGCTATAGGGAGAGATCGGGCAGGCTAAATAATATTTTCACTACACGACAGAAAGTACTAAATGTTTTCTCTGTATTTATATAAAACATGTATACAAAACCCTGAAGAAGGGTTTCGACCCAAAACATTGCCTATTTCCTTCGCTCCATAGATGCTGCCTCACCCGCTGAGTTTCTCCAGCATTTTTGTCACCCATGTGAGTTTTCGGTAATATATAACCATTTAGTTCACTGGTGACACAGTTCAGTGTTTGCATTGTTCAGTTATTCCAAAGTTGATATACAGTCTTCATAGCCATATTTTTTTGGGGGTGTTATTTGGATAAGCCAAAATGTTATTATAGAGGTGCTTAAATGTATTTTCTAGTACATAATACTGGAGAAATAGTTTAGCGTTAGACAGGAAGATTCGATTTGTAAAAAGTTTGTTTGGAAGAGCTTGCTGCTTCTTTCTATAGCAGCTTTCTTGGGTGGGGACGGGGGTTATGTCACTGCCAGTAAAATTTTAGCAATTTATATCAACACATCATTACACACTAGTCATTTTCAACCTGCACTGACCCATTGCTTCGTTTTCAGCATGCAATTTGGTTCATTGTATTTACATTACAACTTCACGTTTTTCTTTATTATGCATGGATAGACACATAAAGCTAGTGAGCTGGAATGTCAAAGGTTTAAACCATCCTGTTAAAAGAAGAAAGTTTTTTTGCATCTTAAACAACCCAAAACAGAAATAGCCTTCATGCAAGAAGCTCATATCCGTTGCTCAGACAATGACCGTCTCTTGTCAGGTTGGGTGGGGCAGGGGTTCCACTCTTCCTTTCAGGCTAAAGCCAGAGGAGTTTCAATCCTTATCAGTCAGAATATTTTCTTTGAGCCACATAATGTGACCTCTGACAAGTTTGGTCAGTATGTAATTGTGATTGGAAAATTATACAATACACTGGTAGTATTTGTCAATGTGCATGCCCCTAATGTAGACGATGTAGGGTTTTTTGAGCGGTTATTTTCAATACTTCCAGATCTGAACACATACTCTCTTATACTCGGTAGTGATTTCAATTGTGGTTAGATCCTCTTTTAGACCCGTCCTCTACTAACCCCAGTACAGTAAGTAAATCAGCTTGTTTCATCCAAGCCTTTCTCTCCCATTACTCCCATCCTCTCCCCACAGTTGTGTTCCATTCTATCTGAATCCTACAGACAAGGTTCTCTCCCTCCATCTTTTGCCGAAGCCTGTATTACCCTTAATGCCAAAAAAGGTCAAGGTCCAAACGACTGCGCCTCCTACAGACCCGTCTCTCTTCTAAACACGGATGTTAAAATTTTAGTTAAGGTTCTAGCTCGTAGACTAGAGAATGTCCTCCAAACTGAGGACCAAACCGGCTTTGTTAAGAGCAGACATTCCTTCCTTAACATACGTCGATTCGATTTGTAAAATGTTTGTTTGGAAGAGCTTGCTGCTTCTTTCTATAGCATATTTCTTGGGTGGGGAGGGGGATTATGTCACTGCCAGTAACATTTTAGCAATTTATATAAACACATCATTACACACTGGTAATTTTCAACCTGCACTGACCCGTTGCTTCGTTTTCAGCCTACAATTTGGTTCATTGTATTTACATTACAACTTCACGTTTTTCTTTATTATGCATGGATAGACACATAAAGCTAGTGAGCTGGAATGTCAAAGGTTTAAACCATCCTGTTAAAAGAAGAAAGGCTTTTTCGCATCTTAAACAACTCAAAACATAAATAGCCTTCTTGCACAAAGCTCATATCCGTTGCTCAGACAATGACTGTCCCTTGTCAGGTTGGGTGGGGCAGGGGTTCCACTCTTCCTTTCAGGCTAAAGCCAGAGGAGTTTCAATCCTTATCGGTCAGACCATTTCCTTTGAGCCACATAATGTGATCTCTGACAAGTTTGGTCGGTATGTAATTGTGATTGGAAAATTATACAATACACTGGTAGTATTTGTCAATGTGTATGCCCCTAATGTAGACGATGTAGGTTTTTTTCGAGTGGTTATTTTCATTACTTCCAGATCTGAACACATACTCTCTTGGTGATTTCAATTGTTGGTTAGATCCTCTTTCAGACCGATCCTCTACTAACCCCAGTATTGTCATTTCTGACCATGCCCCTATTGCTCTGGCCTGTCCCTTCCAGATCTTCCTCAAAAGAGTTGGCAGTGGTGATTCAATTCAACTCTGCTCTCGGATGATAAGTTTGTAGAGTTTATGGAAAGAGAGATGGCCTTTTTTCTTTCCACAAATATATCCCCTGAAATCTCTAGCCTAATCGTATGGGATGCCCTTAAGGCTTACCTTAGGGGGCAGATCATATCTTACACTGCTCAAATGAAGCGGAAATCCAATAAAGAGCGTTTAGATCTGGCTCATCAAATTGGAGAAATTGACAAGCAATATGCGCAAACTCAAAATCCAACTCTTTATAAAAGACGATTGGAACTGAAAACCAAATTTGACCTACTCACTATTGAACACATACCTTTAAAAAATAAAGCCATGTTTTATACATATGGAGATAAATCTGAAAAATTACTTGCAAATCAACTTAAAGGTGCTAAAGCGAGACAGAATATTTCTACAATTCGCATGCTTAATGGCCAGTTCACTTCGGATCACGTGCAAATTAATGGCGCTTTCAGAGACTTTTATTCGCAGCTTTATACTTCAGAATCTCATCCGGATCATAAGGTAATGCATAACTTTCTGAGCTGTCTAAATATTCCCAAACTATCATTAGATTTTAGGGAAAGATTGGATGAACCCACATCACAGGCAGAAATAGCTTCAGCCATTTCCTCAATGCAATCAGTCAAATGTCCGGGCCCTGACAGCTTCCCGGCAGAGTTTTTTTTAAAGTTCTCTCTACTCCTCTCCCCACAGTTATGTTCCATTCTATCTGAATCATACAGACAAGGTTCACTCCATCCATCTTTTGCCGAAGCCTGTATTACTCTTATCGCCAAAAAAGGTAAAGATCCAACCGAATGCGCCTCCTACAGACCCGTCTCCCTTCTAAACACGGATGTTAAAATTTTAGCTAAGGTTCTAGCTCATAGACTAGAGAATATCCTCCCTACTTCAATTTCAGATACCCTGGTGTGGAACGCCTCATCCTGGGAGCAGATGCGGCGTAGACGGAGGAATTGGGAGTAGGGGATGGAGTCCTTACAGGAAGCACGGTGGGAGGAAGTGTAGTCCAGATAGCCATGGGAGTCAGTGGGTTTATAGTGGATGTCGATCAGAAGTCTATCACCTGTGATGGAGATAGTGAGGTCAAGGAATGGTAGGGAAGTGTCAGAAATGGTCCAGGTGTACTTGAGTGCCGGATGCACGTTAGTGGTGAAGTGGATGAAGACAGTCAGTTGTGTGTGGTGCAGGAGGTGACACCAAAGCAGTCGCCGATGTAACAAAGGTAGAGGTTGGGGATGGGAACCTGGTATGTATCGAACAAGGATTGTTCGACGTACCCGACAAAGAGGCAGGCGTAGCTGGGACCCATGCGTGTGCCCATTGCTACGCCTTGTATTTGGAGGAAATGTGAGGAGTCAAACGAGAAGTTATTGAGGGTAAGGCCAAGTTTTGCCAGGTGGAGGAGAGTGTCAGTGGCCGGGTATAGATTGCTTCTCTGGTCGAGGAAGAACCAGAGGGCTTTGAGACCATGCTGGTGGGGGATGGAGGTGTAGAGTGACTGGACGTCCATGGTGAAGATGAGGGGGTGAGGGCCTAGAGAATGGAATGTGCGGAGACGACGGAGAGTGTCTGAGGCGTCTTGAGCATAGGAAGGGAGGGATTTAACCAAGGGGGATAGGATGGAGTCAAGGTATGTGGAAATGAGTTCGGCAGGGCATGGTCCAGGGGTATGTAGGAGGAGGTGGCCGAGAGTTGGCGCGTGGCCTCAGCTTTGTAGAGATCGACTCGCCAGACTACCACGGCACCTCCCTTGTCGGCGGGTTTGATAACCCAATCTGGGTTGTTCCGGAGTGAGTCGATGACAAAACGTTCGGGGGTGTGAGACAGGGGAATGGAGAAGTTGAAGCAGTTGATTTCGCGAGGGCTGCGGAGTGAGTCGATGTGGTAGCTGTGTGGAATCAGCTTCCAGTGGAAGTGGTGAAAGCAGGTTTATTTTTATCATTTAAAAATAAATTGGATAGGTATATGTACGGGAAAGGAATGGAGGGTTATGGTGCAGGTAGGTGGGACTAGGTGAGAGTATGTGTTCGGCACGGACGAGATGGCCTGTTTCCATGCTGTAATTTTTATATGGTAATATGGTTATAGGTGGACGTGGGTCAAGTCTCTTAGTATCACAGTGAGATACGGCAGACAGAGATCATCCAATTCAGGGAAGCACAGAGGAGAAACCCCTGGGATCTGCTCCATGAGATAAGTCAGTGAATGACAGTTGTAATGTGCTGTAACTCAGTCAGATCTGTATTTAGTGTGGTCACCCCTCAATATGCAACCTTTCACCACAGGGCATGTAGAAATAAATTTACACATCTGCACGACGACCGGATTCCTGAGAGCGTCTGATACATTTCCAAGAGCTTGATGCAAAATAAGAGAAATCAGTAATTCATTTTCTCCAGAAACAAACGGAAGGGTAATAGGGAGGTTGCACGTAAGGTCTTAAGGTCAAGGGCGTGACTCACGGAGTAGCTTAATCCTTCTGGAGTACAAGGCAGCTTCAGGCTTACACTAATAACACATGAAACACGTACGTTCTTATGTTTTAAAAACTGCCAAAATTGTCCATTTTTGCGCTGATCCCCCGACCCCCTCCTTCTCAACACTCCTGCCCTCGCCGTAACTTAACTCCTGGCGGCCCAGCCATGCTGACCTGGGCCTGATTCCCCATGTGCTGTGGAAGGAACATAGACACATTTTGACTTTTTATTTGTGTCATTCATGGTAAGATTTACATAGTAGGCATTGTTTTGTGTGAGAGATATCAGGGTTGCAGTGTTTCGAATATCAGCTAACCAATGACGGCAGTTCTTTGACAAGTACTCCGTATTTCACTGTAGGAGATCTTGTCGACGAGTATTCTGGACCCACTGTCGACATCTGAAAATACAGAAAATACCATATAGGATTAACATAAGAATATCATAGGATTAACCTATAAGAACTAATTTGATTATAACTACATACCTGCAGAATGGATGACATATCACTTAAATGCAAAAAATGTTTTCAGGGGTGGGGAACGACATGTATATTGAAGACGCATTTTTCCTCTAATATGTCAATTCATCTTAAATGTAGAAGAGATTAAAATCTTCTTACACTAGCATGCATGCCTTACAACAATAACAAACCAAAAATGTACAGCAAGTGCATAAATCCTTGTTGGAGATGTGGCAGGTTGACAGAATAATCATAAATCAAAAAGGATGCAATTAATAAAGTAAATAGGATGCAGAGATATTAATATAAACTTAAAAAAATTATGTTATATAAGATAATACAATGTTGGGACTAGACTAGAATTGCATAAGGTTATATGTTATATGTATTTGGTTACAGTCCTCATACATTAGGAAGGAAATTAGGCATTAATGTGTGCTCCTCGTGGCATGTTGTTGTTCCCTTGGATATGGGAGCTGCACAAGTGCAACAGAGTCTAGATCAAAGATCGTAGTCCCTTCTACGATTTTTGGTCTAGATGTTCAGCTGAATTTGTATGAGAGGCTGAAAGAAATTAGATTATTTATCCTGCCCCATCTCTCTCACTTGATAGCTCAGATTGTCCTGTCCTGGCAACGACTCGACTATCTGAGCTATAGGGAGAGATCGGGCAGGCTAAATAATATTTTCACTACACAACAGAAAGTACTAAATTTTTTCTCTGTATTTAAACAAAACATGTATACAAAACCTTGAAGAAGGGTTTTCGACCCGAAACGTTGCCTATTTACTTTGCTCCATAGATGCTGCCTCACCCGATAAGTTTCTCCAGCATTTATGTCTACCTTCGATTTTCCAGCATCTGCAGTTCCTTCTTAAACATGGTTTCTCACCTTTCGTTTTTCGTGGGAACCTGAAAACTGCTCGGGTCAGCTACATTGGCGTGGAGCAAATTATAGCGGAGCAGTACGGAGATGTGGACACTGCCACAACAGAAGCTGGTTACGGGAATGTCGCTGAAGATTACCCATCAGCTACTACGGCTTTTTCATGGAGTGGTCCATCTTGCTCCGCTCTAAGATCTTTGGGTGTGACTTCAGTTGGAGGTACACCAACAGGATTGTTGTCACACCATGGCAGTGGTAATATAACTCTTTAGAACTCTTTCTCTCTTTCTGCTCTGCTGGACAGCTCATGGTCCTGCGTCGACATAGCTGTGAGTATCCCGGTGACCTGGTGAAATTCCCGAAATAGGATAGAGGTTGAGAAAATAAAGGGAAAGGGGGGGTAAAATTGTGTAAAGTAAGTTTTACGACGTGCCCGATAGATTTCCGTCCATAGTCTTAGTTTAAAGCATAAGTTTAGCCAGGTATTATGTAGTATTGGTGAGATTCGATTTCTCATTGTTTAATAAAGCCTGTAAATTTTAGACTTGCTTTGAGTCCATCTTGGTTTCTGTTTTCTCTCATCGGCACACTCTGGTCAATTCAAAGTGTTATCATATCCCACCATAATTCCGAGGTCTAGAACCTAGGGGAATCCCTTTTGTTGTATTCTCTCTCTTGGAAACCGCTCGAGTGGAGTGGTGGCCGTTTGACCCTCCGACAAGGGAGAGAATAACTCGGGCAGTTGGGCCCGAAGTGAAATAAAGGGAAACGCAAAACCCCTACAGAATGGCGACCGTGACAGTACCTCGGTGGTTTGGGATATGGATTTGCCAGAGGGGGTGAGAGAACGTAGCAAGATGGAGGAGAGAATCTCCTCTTATCTGTTTAAAAAGATAAATCTCACCAAACAATGGGTGATAGCATTGTTGACAGCACAGCAGCCTGCAGTAGCTGCTGCTCAATGGACGGAAAGCAAAGCGTATAATAAAGGGCAGGAAAAGGCAGTTTGGCTAGCGTGCCTATCACAGCAGGTCGCAAAAATGCAGAGACAGGTAGATAGACTGGACGAGCAACTGAGAGAAGGTAGGGCCAGCGCTGAAGGAAGCGCCAGAGACGGGAAGGGCTATCTGAGGAATGCAGTAAAGCCAGGCAGTGTATCTTGCAGGCGAGGGAGTCCCACAGAAATGCCCAGGAATTCCTCCAATGCCAGGTGGTAGAGGCAAAGGAGAGGGAACGGAACGCCCAGGAACTCCTGGCTCAGAGTACACAGAAGTGCAGGGAGCTGGAGGGAAAGTTCCAAGATATCCAAGCAGCATACAGGGTGGCCCGTAGCGAGCTAGTGGATAGTGGTCACGGGCCTTGCCAGGCAAGGATAGTGCAGTTGGAGGAGACCCTGTCCAAGACTAGGGGACGGGTTCACCTGGTAGGACCAGGGGGGTCCCCCGGGGGCAGAGGGCTTCCCTCAGCAGATGATTCCCCAGGGGCAAAGGGGAATAGACCGCCTCCTGAGGCGCCGGGGATAGGTCCGGGTCATCAGGTGGGGTTAGGGTTGTCCGGGGAGGGACAGGCCCAAGGAGGAGCGGGAGAGCACCCTCAGTTAGCGGCTTCCGCGCCATGTGTAGCACACCACGAGGTGGTGGGGTTACCGATCATGGTGGGAAAGCCGGGGGTAAATGGGCAACAGCCCTGGGTAGGGCAGATGTGCCCGGTACGGCAAAGGAAATATGTTCCCCCGGTAGGGCAGGCAGATAGGGGGCCCATAGAGAGTGATATCATCATTCCCCATGGGGCACATGTGCTGAGGGGGATGGTGGCTCACTTTCCCAGGTTAACCAGGGCGGGAGACCCGTCATTGCATTTTATGGAGGTGCAGCAGGCAGCCGACATAAACGATTGCGATGAGGTAGAACGGGTAAAGCTGCTACTGATGACCCTAGATTCATACCTATGCAAGGCGGTGACCTCCAGGGAATGGGGAAGACCTGAAACATGGTGTGCTATGGGTGTGGGAAGCCCGGGCACTACAAGAGGGAGTGCAGAAACCCAAGTAGAGAAGTGGGGGATAGGACCCCGGTAACAGTCGACCCAGCCCCGGAGAAGGGAGCTACATTGCCGGGAACAATAGCTGTAAGAGATCTAATTACCTATTTGCAGTCAAAGGCGGGAGGGTCCGGACGGGTAGCCATGGCAACAGGCCAGGGCGCGCCCGTATCCGCACCCCCGGCACCTTTATGACTGCCAGCGAAACAGCCCACATTCCTATGCCCGTTAAAGTATGGCCCATGTGGGAGACCCTGGGTCAAGATGGAGGTCCAGGATGTGGTCGGGAGTTACCTGCTGGACATAGGTGCTTCCAGTACTATTGTCCACATGGACAATCCCCGTACATCCCCTCTATCTAGTGGGGTACCCTATAGTCTTGTCGGTTTTACGGGAAACGAGAAGACGGGGTTTTTCTCTGTTCCCTTGTCCATTCAATTAGGAGCACTCCAGGCACGGTGGAAATGCGTCCTGATGAGTTGGGAGCAGCAGGGAAAGGGGATACTAGGCGCCGACTTTACAGTGGCCCACCAGGTCCTAGTGGACCTGAGGAACCACTGTTTGTGGGGCATAGCAGGAGAAGGGGCTGAGAGAGAGAAGGAGGTAATGGTCATCGAGAGGGCATCAGAGAGAGGGGCTCTGTGTGTCGTGAAGCCCAGAGAGGGGTACGATCTAGAGGTCCTAGTGAGGCAGACCCCGACAGAGTATCGAGGCCACGTTAAGCGAAATTTGGCCGCATTCGCTACTCACAAGCACGACTGTGGAAGGGTCACAGGAACAGAGGTTAGGATAGACGAGGATCCCATGTCCCGACCGCAGAAACAGTATAGTTTTCCCTGGTTAAGCAAGGCGTTTTGAGGCCCATAGCCACCCACGTGAACTCACCGCTCTGGCCCGTACGGAAGCCAGACAATTCCTGGAGGGCCACGGTAGATTATAGGGTCCTGAATAAGAATATTCCGGCTTGCGCACCAACTGTGGCAGCAGTAGCAGACCTATTAGCGGAAATTCCAGCGTCTGTATCTGTATTTACGCTGCTAGACATCTCGAACGGTTTCTGGTCTATCCCGGTCAGCAAGGAAGACCAGTACAAATTTGCTTTCACATTCAAGGGGCAGCAGTACACGTGGAACTATCTTCCCCAAGGGTTCCACAATAGCCCCAGTATTTTCCACCAATGTATGGCAGAATGTTTAAAGGAATTTAGTGAGCCCCACAAGATCGTCCAGTATGTGGACGATATTTTGCTATTCACAGACACCAGTGAGGAACATGGGCCCCTAGTAAATGAACTGCTGGAGCTGCTCTGTAAGAGCGGTTTAAAAATAAATCCCAAGAAGGCACAGATAGGGTTACAAGAGGTAAAGTTCTTGGGACTGACCCTTAGGGCCAGTGAAAGGGGTATCGATACAGCAAGAAGGCAGACAGTGCAGGAACTCCCAGTCCCAACGGACGTGGGGGGGGGGAGGTAAGATCATTTCTGGGAGTCACGGGCTACTGCCGAGACTTTATAGAGGACTATGCCGCGACCGCAACATCTCTGCACCGGCTGCTACGCAAAGGGGTAGAGTGGGAGTGGGATGAGCAGTGAGAGTCGGCATTCGTCCATTTGAAGCGGGACCTGCAAAAGGCCCCAGATCTGGGAGCCATTGACTACAGGGAGGAATTTTTCCTGGAGGTAGCCGCAAGCAGCAATGGCCTGAGCGCAGTGCTCCTCCAGGAACGGCATGGCAAGTTAAGGCCAGTGGTGTATTCCTCCAGAGTCCTCACAGAGATAGATAGGTCCTATTCAAACTGTGAGCGGCACCTGCTAGCCACATACTGGGCAGTGAAGAGGGTACAGGTCTTCATAAGACTGTCCCCCATAACCCTCCTGACCCACCATACCCCAACCTAGATGCTGCTGGACGGTCGGATTAAGGATGGGACCGTTAGCAGTGTGAGGATCACTCGTTGAACCCTTCTCCTTTCCCAAATGGCCTTACGGGTTGAGAGGCTATGTGAGCCCAAGCTCGCAGCCAATTTGGTGTACCCCGGGGAGCCACACCATTGCTTGGTGGAAAGGGTATGGGAGGTGGACTTTGGGCTTAGAGCAGGGTTACATCCCACGGGTAGGGAAATATACGTGGACGGGTCCAGTTTCGTGTGTCCGAGGGCATACGGCTCACGGGCTGTGGGATCTGGGACCCCAAGGCAGAGATAGCCCTAGCTCTTAAACTCCCACATACGTTAAGCGCCCAGCAGGCCGAGCTGGCGACGGTAATGTACGTGGTGACCCATCCCGAGCGTTTCCCCACTCCATACACCATATGTTCGGACAGCATGTTCACCTGCAATTCCTGCACGGAATATCTGGCCATCTGGTCCCGCCGAGGGTACACCTCATCGGACGGGAAGCCCCTGACCACTAAACCCCTATTAGAGAGGATTGTAGCAGCCGTAGGGAAGGGCGGGGATAGATATATCCATAAGGTGAAGGCCCATTCCAAAACGGAGCCACGGGGAAAGGGAAATCAGAGGGCGGATGGCTTGGCCAAGGAAGGAGCCAGGAGTGGGAAAGCATGGGACCCCTATGAGGAAGGACAGGTAGCTGCAGCCAGGGAGCAGCCTCGAGAAAAGGAGAGTGCGGGAGTGGTTTTGGCTCCGGACCTGACCACGGTCCAGGCACAAGACCCTATTTTAAAGGCTGCCTCAGCAGCCATTTGCAGGCAGGAGAAAATAGAGGGACCGTATGGGGGTAAAGCCATGTCAGTAAAGGAAGGCATGTTATTCAAGGAGATAAGTGGGTAGTGCCTTCCCTGTAAAGAAGGGAATTTTTAAAACAAGCCCATGAGGGTCTAGGGGCAGGTCACCCCGGGCCAGAGACCACATGGCAGCGAGTTACGATGGCAGGATGGTGGCCAGGGCTCAGGGAAGACTTTGCGACTTTTGTGCCAGCTGTCTGGTTTGCGCAGCAAACAACCCAGACCCCCAGAAAAGGTAGGTTTCCATGGGACACATCGGGAGGGTGGAGGGGCCATGGCAGTCGATTCAAATCGACTACATCGGACCCCTTCCAACCGCCCAAGGAGGTTACAAGTACTGCTTAGTCCTTGTGGATGTGTTCTCAAAATGGGTAGAGGCCTTCCTTGCAGAGCAGCCACCGCTATGGGTACTGCAAAAATCCTGGTTAGGGAGGTGTTCACCAGGTGGAGACTCCCACAGTTCGTGGAGTCAGATCAGGGGAGCTATTTCACAGGACAGGTCATGCAGTCAACCCTTAGAATACTGGGCATCAAGGCCCAATGGCATGTGGCCTACCATCCCCAGTCCTCGGGTCCGGTAGAGCGGTTGAACCGGACAATAAAGGAAAGGATAAGGAAGGAAACAGGGGACTCACCCAACCGGTGGGTGGAGGTTTTACCCCTGGTCCTTATGGGGATTCAGGCCAGCCAGTCCAGGAGTACGAGGTACTCTCCCCATGAGCGTATGACGGGCCGGATCATGAGAACGCCTATGCACGTTATGGTCCCAGCCCTAACAGAGGGACAGCTCAGGGAAGTGAACTGGGACAAGTTTGCCAAGAGGCTATTTGAACAACTTAGGCAGGTTCACTGGCAGGCACCAAAGAAACAAGCTACTGCTGGAGCCTCGCAGGCATTGCGAGTGGGCAGTGGGAGACCAGGTAATGGTCAGGAGATATGCTAGGGTAGGGGTGTTTGAACCCTTGTATGCAGGCCCATACAACATAGTGGACAAAGCCAGTCCCATGGTGTATGCCATTCAGCTTCCCCGTAGAGTCAAATGGTTCCACATCAACCAGTGTAAATTGTTTGACCCCACAAGGGCAGGGAAAAGTAAGATAGGGGTAAGTCAGAGAACAGGATCAGGAACAGACCCGGGTTGATGTGGAAACCGTAGCGGAGCCAGGCGAGTCCACAGATAGTCAGCCTGAGGTAGCCGGCTGTGTTTCAGGGCAAGGACTGGAAGCAGCGGAGAAGGAGGCTGACTCCAGCCCTCTGCAGGCAGGTACCGTAGACTGCCTAAGAGAGGCAGAACTAGCAGAAACAGAGGAGATGGAGGTATCACCTCTGGTATGGGAACCCCCGGTCAGACGTAGGAGTGACAGGGTCACTAAAACCCCAGTAAGGTGGTCCCCATCCCTAATTAAACCTAGGGCTGGGGCCGGCCACAGGAGGGCCGGGAAGGAGAGTGGCCGAAACAGGGCACTTCGGAGTGCAGCTGGAGGGAGCCCAGTCTCCACAGGGAACGTAGGGGTATATCAAAACCCCGTAGTGCACGGGGAGGTGAGGGGCAGTCAGGCCCCTTGACAGGAGGAGTTCTGGCCTGCACGGTAAGGCCCAACAGAGGGGTGACCCCAGCGCGACGGGGACCAGTTATGAGTTGGCCACCCGTAGACGGGTGGCGTTGTATATAGCATTGGTTTGGCTGTGGTTTGTGTAGTTAGCGTTTGGTAATTAGATATAGGGTTTTGTATAGCTACAGGGGAGTACAGGGACAGACAGTACGGGATCGAAGGGATGTGCTGTGGAAAAGTAGACCACAACAGACAAAATCAAAACCCCAAATGTCATTTTAGGCGGATAGCTTTGTGGAGGCAAGGAGGTGTTTTGCTTTGTTTTCCAGATGGGTAGCCCCGCCGTATGGATGATGGCAATGATGTGCCTCCGGATGTGCGTGGCGCGTCACGGGGACATGGAGGAGTCCATCGTATATGGGTGCTCAGGGGACAGAACACCCCTCGTGTCTACTGGGCAAGGAAACCTGGTAGCAGATAGCCAGGCCGGATACTCCCATGAGGGGAGATGACCTGGGTGGCTGGGGTCGAACTCAACCAGGTTCTCCAGCCACAGGAGCTTCGCCTAGCCACCCTGTGCCGAGATACAGATGGCTACCGACCGGATTAGGGTGACTGAGTGCAGGCGGGTATCCATAACCTGTAAGGGGGACGTTCCTTTGGGGAGATGGTGGTGGCTCAGGAAGCTAAGCTCGGACATGAGGGATCGATCCTCGGACTGGGAAAGACTGGACAATGATACCTACCGGACCATCACGGGGTCACCGGGAGGGATCACTGTATGTTGGGACAAATGGCTGGCCTATGACCAGGGGCTTTGTTTATGTCTATGGGGGTCTGCCAAGGTGTGTCCGGTAAGGGCATCAATCACTTTCGTCAAGTGGTGGCAGGACCCCGGGAACGGGATAGATTGGGACTGCAGTGGGCAGGCATGTGTGGCCCCCAGGACTGGGATGACAGTAAAAGCCACCGAATTGCTGGTTCAGGTGAAGAAGCCCCTACCCACAGCCCAACCGATCGACCCTCACAACTGTCCAACCACCACCAAAGGGCCGGAGAATGGGTTAGCACTTCTCCCAACCAAAAGGGTGCTGTACCAGGGAGTGCATTACGCTGTGGCCTCAGTAGTATTAAATTTGACTGAAGTGCGGTTACCCGCATGATGCCCCCGCGAGACGGAATTATTATATCAGGCCCTGTTAAAAGACATGTTCCAGAAATTCCACAACCTGGATTTTGGGGACATAGACATAGAAGAGATGTACCGCGGGGGAGGGGATTTCACTTTGGGGTCCAGTAGGCAAAGACGAGGGGTGGTTAACGACGGGTTCACAGCATTTAACACGGGGACGCCTATTATTAATAGCATGGACAACGTAGAACTGGCCTTACAGATCAATCAGTTGAAGGGCCAGTTACGAAAGGTTCTGGGGGAGGAAAATGTGGCGGTAGGATCGGGACTGCACGAAGAGGTGGCAATGACTCTACATCTAAAAGAAATCATAGCACAATTGGAGACACATGCAAAAACGATAAACGCTTTGATTAAAGAGGTCCGGATGCGTCCGATCAGGCTGCACAGAATGAGGTGTGTGGGCTGTATGGTGCGTGGTTGTTGGGGGAGGGGAGGAGCATCCTGGAAGACCTGAGGCAAGGTCGGGTCCCCTCCTGGATAAGCAACCAGCACCCAGCGGCGCTACACCCTTATAACAGCACTTTGAGTCCTTGTCAGCTTCGTGTGGCCTCCGAGGCCTACCGGGTACCGGTGGATTGTGGAAAATCCAATCACACCATAATGGGAGTGGTCGTATGAATCCCGGTGATGGGAACCTCGGCACGACCAGCTCCTCTGTACCGAGTGGAGAACGTGGGAGTTGTTCGTGGGGGGGTGCATATTCGCTACGGGAAGGTCCCGCCCTATGCCATAGTGAGGGAGCAAGCTGTGACAGGCATTGACCTTTCGGGTTGTCGGAGCCGGGGAGCACAGGTAATCCTGTCCCCAGCACATGGGCGCTGAGGCTAGGCCGCAGTGTGGGTTCAGGGCTGTTGAGGCACAACCTATAAACTGCACCATGGAGGCGATGGCGGCAGACCATGTCCCTCCACAGGTGGCATATATAGGCAGTGGGACGTACTGTGTCACCACAAGTGCCCAGCGGTATCAGCACGGATCACAGCTGTGGTGCCCGATACCGCACAGCAGCTTCTGCTTTAAACCCAGGGCAGAAGTCCATGTGGCACAGCAGCGAATATTACCCATCCCGGAACCTTCTTCGGTTCACCTCTCGGTACGTACACTTCTTCTCCCTGGAACAAAAGACTCTGGATATCGCCAGGGAGATCGAAGAGATCAAGTCTCCAAGTTGGTGGGACCTGGAGTCCTGGATCATAGTTCCAGTATGGGCCCGCATTGTGTCCCATGTTCTGATCATCTGCCAGATGATAATTGTGCTGTATTTGCTATGCATTAGATTCAGATTCAGATTCAATTTTAATTGTCATTGTCAGTGTACAGTACAGAGACAACGAAATGCATTGATTAATTGCAAATTTAAAAGGCGGAGGAGGATGGCCAAATTTTTTGTACAAATAAATCCACCCAGTGGATTATCCAAAGCGTTATTTAAATAGTTGTTGGCAACGTATGAGAGCGTTTCCTGCCTGAAGCAGAGTTGGACTCATTGTGACTTGGCCCCAAGTATTTCCTTGGCCCCGCTAAAGGTGTCCTCCGGGGCCCGACTGTTGGGAGTTGAGAGTCTGGGCGTTGGGCCCCATTGGTGATGAAGGATGACTCCTTGCTGTTGGAGGTATTGCGGGTGGCTTTATCACATGACCTCCTGGGTCCCACCCCTTTGCTTCCTTCATTGGCTACTCAACCCATCAATCCCATTGCGGCCGGTCTCTGGTTTGTGAATGGATCATTCCACACGGCTTGTTCCCTATCTTGTTCATAAACAAAAATGTCTTCAAAGAAATAAAAATGGTTAGATTTTTTTCCTGGGCTGTGTGATTAATTCAAGGGATGGAGATTTGTTGCAACATGTCCACTGATGGTTTCTATGGCTACCGGGGCAACATCCTACATCCCAATACTCTCCGTTACCTGCTGCCCCAACCAGTACGTGGATGTCTGTCATCGAGGCAGACGTTGAATGCCATAGTGTGGTAAAGCATGGGAACTGGCCCTTTGGCCCATCAAATCCCTGTCCTTCATCAACCATCCATTGCATTGCAGCTTCAGCCATCAAAACTGTTGGAGTTGGAGGGGAGTCCCCTCTCACAAAATCTGGGTAGTGCCAGAAGGGCCATCATTTTTGACACGGATGGCAAGAGGACAGAACGTCTGGCAGTACAATGTGCATGGTGATCCTGCAATGGACCACCGCTGCTGACTCACAACCACTTCCCAATGGTGGATCCTAACACCACAAAAGCACAGTGAGAGCAAACTAAAGGTGTTGGGGGTTGTGGGGCGAAAGCAGTGGAATGAAATTGAATGGCGGAGTAGATTTGATGAGCCTAATGGCCTAATTCTGCTCCTAGAACATATGAACATAAAAGCAACTGGGAACACAGCGCCCCGGGAATTGAAGCTCAAACCAGGCCAGCAGATGACGACAAGTCATCACAGGTTTACACCAAATACCATTAACATTACAAGCTTGCTCTCCACAACCGTAATGCACATTTTCTGAAAAAGCTATTTGTTAAATACGGACTCAACCAAACAACATTTGTGATGAGAAACGCACTTAATTACTTTGGATCATATTCAACCTATTTTAATTTGAGTATTACAAGGATGTTGCCAGGACTCAAGGGTCTGAACGTCACGGATTGGGCAGGATAGAACTTTATTACTTGCAGCATAGGAAGCTCAGGTGTGATCTTATAGAGGTATTAAAATTGTGAGGGTAATAAATAGTACAAATGCACACAGTCTTAGAACCAGAGGACATATGTTTAAGGTGAATGGGGAAAGATTTAATGGGAACCTGAGGGTCAACTTTTTCACACTGGGTGTGGTGAGTGTATGGAAAGAGTTGCCAGAGGTGGCAGGTGAGATAACAGTATCTAAAAGGCACTTGGACAGGTACATGGATTTAATGTTTAGTTTGGAGGCAGATATGATAGTGGCACATAATAGTAAGATTAAACGAGAACTTACCAGTTTGAAGTTTGATCTTTATTTTATGAGGAGTTACGATGAGGGACTACGTGAAGAACCCCGTACAGTCGCACGTGCGTCAATCTTCAAAGCAGCGGTGTCAAATCACAGATAATAGTGACTGAAGTATAATAGTAAGGTGAAAGAAGACTCGAACTACCCAGATGACCTTTACGAGGGCTGAGAGTGGAGGGCACATAGTCCCTCATCGTAACTCCTCATAAAATAAAGATCAAACTCCAAACTGGTAAGTTCTCATTTAATCTTACTATTTTACTTCGGAGTCACATGAGTAACTACGTGAAGATTTCAAAGCTCTGTGATTTCATGCCGCGAGCAACAAGTCTACACAACCACAACTGCCCCATTGACAAATGAGGGAAAACAATCATAATGCATACAGTCATGACATAGATTTAAACATGCTGATGCTGTTAACTAAGTAATAACAATAGTCACATCGCTCATCTGGATGAAACCTATAACAGAACGTAAAATAAAGTTGAGAAATACCCCTGGTCTGGCAACGGGTTATTATAAAATGTTTGAAAATTCGTTAGTTTGACCACGCTACAGCCGTTATGATGTGGTCCAGCGGAACGTAATTAACCCTTGCTGCTGCTGTTATAGCAGCCCTGGTGGAGTAAGGTCCGGATCAATATCTACTCCTGCATAACTTAACACCTGGCAAGATCTGAGCAGATACGTTCTTATAATGTTTTTAGTAACTAACAATCCTAGTTAGTTCACAGTCTAGAAAGCTCTTGGTGACCTTGACGTATTGTAATCTATGTGTGCCCTCACATAACGAAAGGTCCCTGGGTATGCCTTGAACTATTTTGAGACCGAACACCCTTACTGCTCTGCTTAAATAAATTATAGCATAAAATACTATGCATATATTTGCTGATGTAATCATCCTCTCCTGTCACAATAATGTAGCGAATGACCTGTTGCTCTAAACCAGCACCAGGATGATAACTGGATGATAATGAGGTCCGATCAAAGCTAAGCATGTAGCTGGAACCCCCTGGTTAAATGGTGTTAACAGAATGTCAACCTCCCATACTGCATTGTACTTGTCCTGGGAAAACTTGTGTTAAAGATATCCTTTACAAACTGATATCCGAGGTGAACCCAACAAAGTGGACCTCGTTTGCTGCAGTAAGTCTGATGGAAAGCACCTTGGCACAGTTAATGACCCTATAACTCAATATTGTCAAAGACCATTTAAAATGAACTATGTTTCTCAGACAGCTAATCCGGGAGCAGCCAAAACTGTACATAGAGACACCGGGAATTGCAGATGTTGGAGTCTTCAGCAAAACGCCAAGTACTGCAGGAACTCAGCAGGTCGGGCAGCACCTGTGGAAGGAATGGACATTTCGGGTCATGACCTTTCTTCAGACTGATTTAGTTGGAGGGGAGAAAGCTGGAGAAGAGAGGTAGGGGCGTGACTAAACCAGACATGTGATAGGTGGGGATACGAAATGCTGGAGTAACTCAGCGGGTCAGGCAGCATCTCTGAAGAACATGGATAGGCGACATTTCAGGTTGAGATACCTCTTCAGACCATATACATACAAAGGTATCCACCTTCTGCATTGGTGAGGGTGGCTGGTGATTAGCTGATGAGTGGAGTAAATGACAAAGACTCAAGATGGACAGAAGACAAGAGGGTGTCAGACAAGGAGTGGAGTGAATTGTGAAGCTAGAGGGAAGAGGTCAGGCGGTAATGGGGGGAAGAGGGGTTGAATGCCACTATGGTATCTGCCTGCACCATCCAACCAGCGTCACTGCCTGTCCATTCCCTCCCCAGATGCAAAGCTGACATATTTCCATTGCAGTTTGATTTTGAAGCAGTTAAAAGACTTCCAGGAATGAAGCCCTCTCCACCTCAGGGAAGGGAGGTGTTTTGCATTGTGCCAACTTCCTCAAAGTTTCTTTGTTATCTTTTATCTTGTATCTTAAATATTTGTAGTATGCAATTCTTTGTCTTCCTTGAGTATCTGTTAATGTGCACTCAGATTTTTCTGCACACACTCACGAGATACTTGCTCCCAGCTCGGTTGGGTTTGTAAGACAAAAGAAACACTCTTCTGCTCCAAATTATGTCTCATCTCATCCTTCCCTGGATTTAGATTTTCTCCAAAGGCCATAGGTTTAATTTGCGAGGGGAAAGATTTAATAGGAACGTGAGCAAGTAAGTAATTTTTATTTATAAATTTTAAAGCAAATCACGTTGAAGCCAAAATGCTTTACAGAGAAGAAATCAGACTACCATACATCCATATAAAATATAAAAGACACAACACACTATAGAATTTAACATGAACGTCCCCCCACAGCAGAATCAACACTTTCAACTTTTGTGAGGGAAGGCACTGAAAAGTCCAGTCCTCCTCCTCTTTGTTCAGCTGTGGTCGGGGCCCATTTGAGGCCTCTGCTGTCGCCGCAACAGCAGCCCGATGTCATAGTCCCTCTCGCCGCATGATGGAGTTCCAGCGTCGGAAGACCACTCTTCAGCGGCATTGGAGTATCTGGAACGGCCGTTTCCTCCCCGGAGGCCGCGGCTCCCGAAGTCCACGGGCCGCGCTGGTCAGAGCCCGGCGAGAGATCACAGGCCCCGCGGTGTTTGAAATCAGCGCCACCAGCGGCTGGACGCCCGCAGGTAGTGGGCATATAGGTCAACAAGCTGCCAGTGGAGGTAGTTGAGGCAAGTACAATAACAACATTTGAAAGATACTTGGATAGGTACAAGGAAAGGAAAGGGTTAGAGGGATATGGGTCAAACACAGGCAAATGGGAGCAACATAGATGGGCATTTTGATCGGCATGGACATGTTGGGCTGAAAGGCCTGTTTCCATGCTGTATGATACCATGATGTTGCTGAACAGACCAGTCACATGTACTGAGAGCATATTCAAGACTATTGTCGTGCAATTCTGCCAGTTCTAACATGTGTCCTGCTATTTCCAAGGTAGACAAAAATGCTGGAGAAACTCAGCGGGTGATGCAGCATCTATGGAGCGAAGGAATAGGTGACATTTCGCTCCATAGTTGCTGTCTCACCTGCTGAGTTTCTCCAACATTTTTGTCTACCTTCAATTTTTCCAGCGTCAGCAGTTCTTTCGTAAAAAAAATCTGCTATTTCCAGCACTTTTCTCCAGCTGGTTCACCAGCAGCCTTGGCCATGTGCCCAGAGAGGTTCACTTCTTCAATTAAATACAAATAGGCGCTGACTATAGGCCCTGAAATACAAACAGGCCCTCTGCCCCACAATGTCTGTGCCGAACGAGATAAACCAACGTCCTCTGCCAATACGTAATCTATATCCCTCCATTCCCTTCATATCCAAGTACCTATCTAAATGCCTCTGAAACATCACTGTCGTATCTGCCTTCACCAACACCCCTGCATTCCCATCCAGGCACCCATCACCCTCTGAGTGAAAATGTACCTTGCACATATTTATTTTACCCCTTTCACCTTAAAGCTATGCCCTCTAGTCTTGAACATTTCCACCCTGAGATAAAGGTTCTGACTGTCTGCCCTATCTGTGCTTCACATAATTTTGCATTCTACTATCAGATCACCCTCAGCCTCTGACATTCTAGAGAAAACAATCCCAGATTTTCAAACCTCTCCTTGTAGCTTAGACCCTCAAACCCAAACAGCATTTTGGTAAAGACACAAAGTGCTGAGGTAATTCAGCATTCAGGAACATGGATAGGTGATGTTTCGAGTTGAGACGCTTCTTCAGACACTTCAATTCAGATTTCAGGTCCTGACCTGAAATGTCACCAATCTGTGTTCTTTCGTTATACTGCCTGACTCCAGCATTTTGTGTCTATTTTTGTAAACCAGCATTTGCAGTTCCTTGTTTCAGCATTTTAGTAAACTTCTCCCCAGTTCAGGGCCCTATCTAAAACCCTCTTGAATACCACTATTGTATTGCCTGGTTTGGTGGTGGAGGTTGATAAGAGGAGGCACAAATGTGTCAATTCAGTGGAGGAAGTTTGTTCCAAACACGATTTGCTTCTTTCCTTTAGTCATGCAGGCACCACCAACAGTACAGATAACTTTAGCCTAAAGATCGAGTGAGACAGCATCTATGGAGGGAAGGAAATAGGCAAGGTTTCGGGCCGAAACCCTTCTTCTGAAGAAGTATTTCAGCCCAAAACGTTACCTATTTCCTTCACTCCAAAGATGCTGCCTCAACTGCTGAATTTCTCCAGCATTTTTGTCTACCTTCGATTATCCAGCATCTCCAGTTCCTTCTTAAACATTTAGCCTAAAGATCACCAGGTGCAGTTGGCGGGCCTGAACTCAGTGCAATTCTTGTAGACAAATACATTTGAGAGCAGAGATCCCAGACTGGTGGATTAATTTACACACACTTTTTCCCACAGGAGATGGGGTATGAGCAGACAAAGCAGTGTCTGCACATCGACTGCACACAGCCCAAACCCCAAAGCCATTGTATAAACACCGTCAGCCAACAGTGCAGGAAAGACACAAAAAGCTGGTGTAACTCAGTGGGTCGGGCAGCATCTTTGAAGAAAAGGATGTTTCGGGTCGAGACACATCTTCAAGAAAGCTTCAACGCGAACCTCTGAACTTCACCCCATAACCAGGGATTTCCCTTGTGCAATAATGTAGGAAGAAACAAGGTGGACAATCTCAGTGAAAACATCAACAATTCTGGGTTGCTCATGTTCAGAAACATGAGTTGGTTAGAGTAAAACCAAATGATTCAAGCATTAGGTGGCTTTCTGTCATCAACTCACTCCCTCTTCTGCTGGATAGTTCAACACCCTTTCTCATCAGTGCCCAAGATAATTGGACCTTGTAAGTATACACTTGTTCTGTTTCAGCCATTTATTACGGGTCGGTGTCTCATAGAAACATAGAAACATAGAAATTAGGTGCAGGAGTAGGCCATTCGGTCCTTCGAGCCTGCACCGCCATTCAATATGATCATTGCTGAACATCCAACTCAGTATCCCGTACCTGCCTTCTCCCCATACCCTCTGATCCCCTTAGCCACAAGGGCTACATCTAACTCCCTCTTAAATATAGCCAATGAACTGGCCTCGACTACCCTCTGTGGCAGAGAGTTCCAGAGATTCACCACTCTCTGTGTGAAAAAAGCTCTTCTCATCTCAGTTTTAAAGGATTTCCCCCATTATCCTTAAGCTGTGACCCCTTGTCCTGGACTTCCCCAACATCGGGAGCAATCTTCCTGCATCTAGCCTGTCCAACCCCTTAAGAATTTTGTAAGTTTCTATAAGATCCCCTCTCAATCTCCTAAATTCTAGAGAGTATAAACCAAGTCTATCCAGTCTTTATTCATAAGACAGTCCTGACATCCCAGGAAGCAGTCTGGTGAACCTTCTCTGCACTCCCTCTATGGCAATAATGTCCTTCCTCAGATTTGGAGACCAAAACTGTATGCAATACTCCAGGTGTGGTCTCACCAAGACCCTGTACAACTGCAGTAGAACCTCCCTGCTCCTATACTCAAATCCTTTTGCTATGAAAGCTAACATACCATTCGCTTTCTTCACTGTCTGCTGCACCTGCATGCCTACTTTCAATGACTGGTGTACCATGACACCCAGGTCTCGCTGCATCTCCCCTTTTCCTAGTCGGCCACCATTTAGATAATAGTCTGCTTTCCTGTTTTTGTCTCAGCACCTACCTGCACCTAGAATCTTCAAGGAATCAGCCTCTGCGGCAGTGAATATATTATTGTTGGAACAACATTTCTGCGATATGTTGTCTACTGCAGACCGAGTGATTTGACTGTTTTGGTGCCTTATAACCAATTGTTGTAAGGGAAGGGAAAAATTGGGACTGGAGTCATGAGGTATTGGTGAGTTTACTGGCGCAGGGAACCATAGTGGGGATTGTAACAACTGTGAACAGCTTAATCCTAAATAAGACACAAAGTTTTGGAGTAACTCGGCGGATCAGGCAGCATCTTTAGAGAACATAGAGAGGCAATGTTCTGGGTCAAGTCCCCTCACAAGGACCTACAAAGCCACCTGTTCCTGTTCTCTACACCTTTGGAAGGAAGAATGAAAACACAAATTTTAATTAGTCAGACCCGCTGAGTTACTTCAGCATTTTGTGTCTATTTTTGTAAACCAGCATCTGCAGTTCCCTGTTTCGATACCTCATCCTAAATCTTCAGTGATCTTAGAAAAGTTGCAAATACACCAGAGACAGAAAAAAATGTCTGCTCGCTCCATGCCAGGTTTGAGGATGCCAACACACTTTCTATTTCCAGACCTTTTATAATCTGGCCCAAAGTCTTCATTTGGTGTGTGGACAGTATTGTGTCCAGTGTATGAGCAGAGATAATCTGCCCATTTAATTGTCATTGTTCCCAGGACCACATACAGGTGCACAACCTTTTATCCGGAGTTCCGGAAACCGAAAAACTCCGAAAACCGTCCATTTTTTCCAATGTTGTCTGCGCACCAAAGCTCGCGGTTGGCGCCAAACTTGTCCCTAAACGACCCACGGTCAACCCAGGTCTGTACTATTGTAGCGGCTGCCTCCTCACAGTCTGTCAGGCTGGGTGGTGTACTGAGCATTGTGTCACATCTTCATAGTAAAACCAGCTTGTTGACATTCTCCATCGCAACTGGAATGTGTGAGAATCTGTGGCATTTTCGCTCATGATAGAAATGTAGTTTGAAAACAGAGGAACGCTCAAACACAGTTAAATACTTCTTACCATCACTTCCCCGTTGCATTTCAAAAGTAATCTAGTCCTGGGTGCAACAGAAGGAATATAAATCATGGATTATTTATCACGGGAAATGTCGATACATTGACAAACTGGTCTTGCAACCCCAGCGACGGCTTCACTCTACACCACCCACACTTTGGCAATTCTGTTGTCAGGACAATCTGCTTGTGCTGTTCCCTTCTTTACGTCTCACTGCTGGATATTATCCAATCTGTCGCCACGTTGCATGTCAACGTGGGCTGCTGCTTAGTGCAGGAGCAGCCTGTCCTCACCTGTAGCTAACTCGATTAGCCTACTTACCTGGCCCAGGTATCAGACATGCTTGATACATAGGGTCCTGAAATCACTTTAGTTTAGGTTCAGAGATGCAGCATGGAAACGGGCCCTTCAGTCTACCAAGTGCACGCCAGCCAACGATCACCCGCACACAAGTTCTATTCTACACACGAGGGACAATTTACAGAAGCCAATTAACATGCGAACCAGCATGTCTGGGATGTGGGAGGAAACTGGAGAACCCGGAGAAAACCCACCTGGTCATAGAGAGTAAATATAAACTCCATACAGGCAGCGCTCATAGTCTGGACCGAGCCCGGGTCTCTGACGCTGTAAGGCAGCAAGTCTACCACTGCGCCTCCATGCCACCACTTTGTGGATCAACATCGTGTAGTCTCAGCCTGTTTAATTAAAATTTGTTTTTTCATTCTTCCCTCCAAAGGTGTGAAACGTCACATTGTCCAAATTACGCTCCATCTGCCAACTTCATGTGTTCTGACAACTCCACCCCTCAATTCCTTTCATTCCTGCCCCACCCCTTCAGTTCCTTCCTGTGATTGGCTGTGACTGTGTTCAGCAGAATATAAATTGCAGCAGCTTGCACCCAGAGTATTGGACCCAGTTGAGGTGAAACCTGATTGTTGGAGACGGACACAGTGAGTACCAGAGGGACTGTCTGTGTGTTGCTGACACACGGGACTGGCTGCTGGTTCTCAGTTTCAATAGATTGATACCTAATGAAATGAATTGGGGATTCTTTGTTTCAACAGGTCGGAGACAGGATGAAACCCTTCATTCCAGTTGTGCTTGTGATGTGCATTTACCTGTCAGGATCGGTCAGTGCAGGTTATTATTTTTTTCTGTCGTGAGGAGTTCCTGAGTGCAAACATCAGTCATGGTGCATCTGAGGATAGAGATACTGAGGAGCATGCAGGGCAGCAGGAGCCCAGATTCCATTCCCGGTCTGTGCCGAGGCAGTAGGTCTCTCCATGTGGTTCTGAGTCACCATCAGGAAGATGCCAGGGTCCCGCCCCAGCCTGTTCAATAGGACAGGATTGTGCCAACACTTTGGCAATACTTGGTGAGTGGGAACCAGTAAACTCATTGAGTACACTGTATGGAAAAACATCAACTCCCAAAGTTTGTTGTTCTTCCCTGCACCAGATTATTGGGATATTTGTAGTTATTTCTGGTGGTGAAGAACGTCCGGTTTTATCTCTTTAGTAAAGCGAGAATAGGAAGAGGAGACAGGCCGGGTGATACTAGGACCAAATGTGTCGTATTTCGGGCAAACCAGAAATCACTTGACTCTGCAAAACTTCCCCTGGTCTAGAAGTTGTGCCTTTGGTAAATGGTGTTTGTTCTGGCGAAGGTAGCACAGGGATAAAACAAAGAACAGTACAGCACAGGAATGGCCTGATGTGATGTGACCATGACCAGTGTGAACTCCTTGCACATGATCTGTTTCCCTCTACTCCTACATGTTCATGTGTCTGTCTAAATGCCCCTTAAACACTGCATTTGTTATGTTGTATCTGTTTTCCACCACCACCCCAGTCAGTGTGTTCCAGGCACCCACCACTCTGTAAACAGAAACTTGCCTTTCACATCTACTTTTAATTTCCTCCCTCCCTCCCACTTTAAACCTGTGGCTTCTGGTTCTTATCACTTCTACCCTGAGGACAAAGACTCCCCATCATTTTGTACTTCTTCAGTTTGTCCCTCAGCCTCCAACACTCCAGTGAAAACCACACAAGGGAGTGTTGTAGGGCTCTGGGAAGTGTTGGGCACTAGAGCATATAGGAGTGCAGCTATATAATTCCTTGAAAGTAGTGTCACAGGTAGATGAGGTGGTCAAAAAAGGCTTTTGGCACACTGGCCTTCATCAGTCAGGGTATTGAGGATAGAAGTTGGAAAGTCTTGTTGCAGTTATTTAAAAGATTGGTGAGGCTGCATCTAGAATGTTGAGTTCAATTCTGGGCATCATGTATTAGGAAAGATATTGTTAAGTTGGAAAGGGTGACAGAAGTTGAACAATGATGAAAAATAGTAAGATTAAACGAGAACTTACCAGTTTGAAGTTTGATCTGTCTTTTATGAGGAGTTACGATGAGGGATTACGTGAAGAACCCGCTCAGCACGCATGCACAGCATACTTCAAAGCAGCGGTGTGGAATCACAGACAGACACAGTTATTGAAGTAAACACAGTAAAGAAAAGGAGACATCAGTTTAACATTTTGACCCATATTAATGAGGGTGGGAGCGGAGGGCACGTAATCCCTCATCGTAACTCCTCATAAAATACAGATCAAACTTCAAACTGGTAAGTTCTCGTTTAATCTTACTATTTTACTTCGGAGTCATGTGAGTGACTACGTGAAGACTTCAAAGCTCTGTGATTTCAAACCGTGTAACAGGTATTATTTCACGCACTGCCGAAGTCCTTGAGGGAGGAAGTGTGTTATCGTAATCAACCAATGAATCTTTTTGTAGAAAAACACAATGGTATTTTTTAACAATAACAACAAAGAAATTAAATTGCTCCCCTGGGCTTAAATTAAATATTTGCAGTCTGTAAAATCTTTCCTGCAAATAAAACAGGTTCTGCCAACGACTTATTATAAAATTTCTGAACGGTCTTTCCACCCGAACATCCTGTTGTAGCCAGGATGTGGTCGATAGGCCATGGCCTGCTGTCCTGGAACTGGTTTTAAATAGACAGGCAGGGCACTTCTAGCTGCGTTGATGGCTCTGTAGCTGAGTCCTTCATCGTGGTGAAGGTTCGCCAGGAATTCCAGTACGTTGGTAACTGTATCTGTTGAGTAGGTGGTCCCTGCATCCAAGCAATACTTCTCCCATTTTTTGATGCTGGACAAGTGCTGTTTTTTAGTGGATGTTCGGAGGGATGCTGACATGGTGTCGACGGTTTGTTCTGATAATCCCAGTCCCAGAAGTGGTTTATGCAGAGTCTGCAACCCAGGAGTTTGATTTTTTTTTTTTTTTTTTTTCCCCCAGTGCCGGACACTGGGTGTTAATAACTCTGGGTCACTGGGGAATACCATTGGAGTTTCAACAACCATGTCATGGAGTATTGGGAACCATGGCTGCGCAAGCCAGTCGGGTACTATCAAAATACCTGAAGCAGAGTTCATTTGTATTGTGCATAGTCCCTGACTGATGAGGCAAAGGGAGGAAATACATAGAAGAAGAATTTCCCCAATCCAGCGCAAGCGCATCTACCGCTGCTGCCTCAGGGTCTGGTTCCCAAGCGACATACATAGGTACCTGGTGATTTAGCCTCGATGCAAATAAATTGATATCTGGCGTGCCATATTGCTTGATAACTTTTGCGAAATTTTTTGGGGGGTTTTACCATCCATTCGATGTTGTCATTAAATTTACGTGACCTGGTGTCTGCCACTGTATTTAGCTTACCTGGCAGGTAAGTTGCTGATAGCCAAATGAGCCTATCGACACACCATTGCCAAATTGTGTTGACCAACTTGTCGCATGATACCGATTTTATGCCATCCATATGGTTAATGTAGGCCACCACCGTAGTATTTATATATTTGTAACCGTACATGCAAGTGATGCATATTTGTGCATATGCTTTAAACCATAAAAGTCGCCCATCTCTAGATAATTAATGCCCAGTGTAAGTGGTAATGATGACTCCGGGTTAGTCCATCTATTACCTGTGCTGGATATAGAGTTAATTGCTCCCCAGCTTTGAGCACTGGCATCTGTTTGGATAACTAACATAGGGTTAGTGATGATAATAGGGCTGTAAACTATGCCAAACGTTTTTTGCACACCACTATAGTTCTGATATTGCTTCAGTGGGTAACTTCATGACACGATCATAATCACCTGTATGTCGTTTTTGGTGAAAAGGTCCGAATTATGTAGCCGGAAAATGCTGCTACCATTTTCCCAATTACTCTGTTACTTGTCGAGTAGTTGGTAGTTTGTTGACCATTAAATTGTTGCATGATTATGCCAATTCAACTATTTTGTCTCTTGGCAATGTTACAGTCACATAGACTGAATTAATTGTGAAGCCCAAGCAGTCCATGATTGTGGATGGCTTCAACTTAGATTTGGATTTAAGACAATCCCAGGGTTTCGAATAACTGTTTTGTAGCTTATACAGCTAACATAGTCAATTCCATGATCTTGCCTACCATTTAAGATATCATCAAGATATGCAATGACAATATGTTTTTGTCTTCTGAATATTGCCAGAGCTGGTTTTAGTGTCTTGGTGAACAATCTTGGGCTGATGTGAACCCATTGGGTGACGCTTTAAACTGCTATAGCTGCCCCATCGAGGTAAATTTCAGGTATCTGTGATGATCCTTGTGAATGGTACTAAATAGTAAACATCTTTAAGATCAATGCTTGCCATGAAGGATCCTTTGGAATTTAGTTGTTTGACAGTAACAACTGTTTCCATTTTGAAATGTATATACTTAACAAACATACTTAGTGAAGTTAAGTCAATGATGATGCGACATCCACCATCTTTTTTGGGTTTAGTGAATATATTTGATACGAAATGCAAGGGTTCAGGTTTTCCCATGATACCCTTTGTAATTAGTCTCACCAGTTCAGCTTGTCCCTCTCGTTTCTTTAACAGAGAGGGGAAAATACCCTCTGGGGTGAATGTTGACCTGGTGGTAATTTTCCTAGTATGAATTGTATTTGTATCCACTAATTGAGTATATACTGATCACTCGTGATAGACTCCCGTGTGTTAGTATTACTCTATATGCTGGTAGGAACCAGACCCACCTACCTCCATGGTTATGGGTATTCTTCTGTTTCCTGCCGGTCCAACGAGTGTTGCACGTCGTCTGACGTGGCGATGACGTTGGGGGTGGCACATTTTCCATGGGGTCCGCTCTGGGCCCTGGTCTAAAGAAAGACTTTCGGTGATAGAATGCGGACCCCGAGCTTTCATCAGTCCCATATGGTAGACGTTGACTGATGGATGCGATGGGGTGCTGCTGCTTATTGTTTTTGGTTTTGCTCATCCCGGGGCCTGCCCTCATGAGACCGAAAGCTTGTTAAGGCCTCTCCATATCCTTCATATGCTTTGTGAGGTTTTTGCCAAAGAGCAGTGGGTCTGGCTCAGTGGCTGGGGTTTTGCACAACCCCGCAAATTTAGGATTTTATGGCAGGTCTTATGATTTGTTTATGAAGGTTGTGGTCATCTCCATATTGGTCCACGGAACAAGCAGACGATGTGATGGCTGACATCAGGAGCCTGAGGATCCGCTGCAGTTTTAGCTCCTGGTTCCGAATGTTTGCCCCAACGTGCCCCCACCTTTGGCAGTACAGCTGGCACTTTAAGGGACTCGCAGTTCTCTGGAGCTCTATACGCCTCATTGACCACCTCTCCTGTAGGGTCTTGAACGGCCTCCTGCACGTGGGTTGCCACGTAGCAGTCCACCACACCTAGCAGCTCTTCCTGTTCCTGCACCCCTTGCATACTCCCGAGATCTTCAGCCATCTTCTTGACCAGCCCAGTCCTGGTCACCAAAGCGACCCTCGGGTAAGGAGGAAACAATGGATAGAGCAGAAGGCACTGTGGAGGGAGTGCCTGAACTCCTCCTGCGAGAGCGCCCCTCACAAGCACGTCTCGCTGGAGCTCCTGCTCCAGGAGCCGCTCCATGCGGCTCAGGCGGCTGTTTCTCCCCCGGGCGGGTGGAGAGGTGTCCCCGTCCGACAAGTCGGAAGCCACTAGCGGGACGCCTCTTCCGTGGCTTTACTTCCAGCCCGCTGCGGTGTCGGGGAATAGCGGAGCACCGGGTAAGCGGTCCTACCGCCTTGTTGCTGCCCCCCCCAGATGGAACGCTCCTCCGTGGAGTCGAGCGGGGGCAGGTCTGTTCAGGCGGCTGTCTTTCCCCCCGTGCGGGTGGAGAGACGTCCCCGTCTGACAAGTCAGAGGCCACCGGCCGGACGTCTCTTCCGTGGCTTTACTTCCAGCATGGTGTCGGGGAATGCGGAGCGCCGGGTAAGCAGTCCTACCGCCTTGTTGCTGCCCCCCCCAGATGGAACGCTCCTTCGTGGAGTCGAGCGGGGGCAATGTTTGTTCTAGAGCCTATCTTCTCTGCCTGACAGCAGAAGCCTCCCCGTGAAAGAAAAACCCGACCTCAGAGCTTACCTGACGGTCCGTTCTTTCACCCTGTAGCGGGAGCGCCTGACTCCCGATGCGCCGCTGTTGCTCTGCTGAACGTAATGCCGCGCATGCGTGCTGAGCGGGTTCTTCACGTAGTCACTCGCGTGACTCTGAAGTAAAATGAATGGTCAGACTCATCATGCAACGGTGAAAGAAACAGGTGTCCTAAATTTTCTGAGGCGCAACTTTCATCATTGTTCAACTTCTGTCAAGGAGAAGCTATACTTCACCCTCGTTAGACCTCATTTGGACTACGCAGTTGCAGCATGGGACCCATACACAAATAAAAACATTTCTTCCATTGAACGTGTCCAAAGGCAGGCTGCTCGATTTGTTACTAACACCTATGAGAGAGAAGCGAGTGTTATGCCCCTGTTCCACTTAGGAAACCTGAACGGAAACCTCTGGAGACTTTGCGCCCCACCAAAGGTTTCCGTGCGGTTCCTGGAGATTGCAGGTGGTTGCTGGAGGTTGCAGGTAGTGGAAGCAGGTAGGGAGACCGACAAAAACCTCCGAGAACTGCACGGAGACCTTGGGTGGGGCACAAAGTCTCCAGAGTTTTCCGTTCAGGTTTCCTAAGTGGGACAGGGGCATTACCAAACTTCTGAATTCTCTGGGGTGGAACAGACGTGAAGCTCACCGTTTAACCTTTTTTTTACAAAATGTTAAATGGTCAGCTCGACATAGATTACAAGACCTACACCAAACCCAAACCAATTAGGAACAGACAAGGGCATTCAATCCAATTTGTGATTCCAGCTACCAAGACAAATGTGTACAGAAATTTGTTCGTCCCCCGCACAGTTAAAGCATGGAATAATCTCCACCCTACTATAGTTACCCAACCAGATCCAACTAAATTTAAGGCAGCTCTTTCTTCCCAATAACCCATTCTGGCTTAAGTCCTCCCTGCACCACCTCCAGTTTAAATTTCATTTGCAATATTTTGGAGGACCAAGAACCAATGTGCAGAGATTTACAAGGATGTTGTCAGGACTCGAGCGCCTGAGCTATAGGGAGAGGCTGAGCAAGCTGGGGCTCTATTCCCAGGAGCACAGGAAGATGAGCGTGGTCTTATTGAGGTGTATAAAATTATGAGAGGAATAGATTGGGTAAATGCAGTCTCTTGCCCAGATAGGGGATTCGAAAACTAGGGGACAAATGTTTAAGGTGAAGGGGGAAATATGTTGTAAGAATCTGAGGGGTAACTTTGTGATACAAAGGGTGGTGGACATATGGAACCAGCTGCCAGAGGAAATAATTGAGACAAGGACTAGCGCAACGTTTGACAAAGAATTAGACAGGGACCTGGGTAGGACAGGTTTAGAGGGATACGGGCCAAATGTAGGCAAGTGGGACAAGTGGATCATATTCATCAGTGTGGGCAAGTTAGGCTGAAGAGCCAATTTCCTCACTGTGTAGGAAGGAATTGCAGATGCTGGTTTGAACCAAAGATAGACACAAAATGCTGGAGTAACTCCGTGGGACAGAAAGCATCTCTAGAGAGAAATAATGGGTGACATATCGGGTTGAGACGCTTCTTCAGTCTGTAGTCTGAAGAAGGGTCTCGATCCAAAACTTCACCCATTTAATCTCTCCAGAGATGCTGCCTGTCCCACTGAGTTACTCCAACATTTTGTAGTTTTATTATCCACGTTTATCCCAACTCTCTCTGTGCCTAGTGTGCACCAATGCAGGCAATGTCCTGGTGAACCTCTTCCACACTTTCTCGAAAGGCTCCACACCATTCCTATAAAAAGCTGGGAATTATGGAGCAGTTGCCTACAATGACTCTGGGAATAACCAGCCTTTCCTTGCGTGTCGGGAATTAAGTTTCAGATCAGAGAGAGAGAGTACAGATCAGTGAAGGGGTTAGTCATGGCCGGTGGATCTGACTGGATATTTTGAAAGGACGGTCATCCTATTATTTACCTGCACGGCCACAAGTTGTGTGTTCAACTCCCTCATGAGAGGCTCTTGGCTCAATTGGAGGCAATGAAATTGGCATGAAATTGGAGGCAATTTATTGAGCTGGTCTGGCAACCGTTCATCTGGCAGGAGCTGAGAGTCACAATGAGAAGGTATTCCCCATCATGAATAGTGTCCCGCAAGTATAGTTTAGATTAGGTTTATCTTTGCCATGTGTACCGAGCTACAGCAAAAAGCTTTGTTTTGCATGCTATCCAAACAGATCAGGTATGCCATATAATCAGGTAAAATTCAAGTACAATACATAGACCAAAGTGGAAATACATCGTGCAGAATGTAGAGTATAATATTCTCAGTTCCTTAGACAAAGTCCAATGATAGATATGAATTGAACAGTACCCAAGCTTATGGAAGGACTGTTCAGAAGCCAGATAACTGAGGGAAAGAAGCTGTTCCTGAGCCTGTTAGTACGCGCTTTCAAGCTGTAGCTTCAGTCCAATGGAAGCAGTGAATAGAAGGAATGACAGGGGTGGGACAAGACTTTGATTATATTGCCTGCTTTTCTGAGGCTGTGTGGTATAGATGGAGTCCATGGTGAGAAATCTGATCTGTGTGATGGACAGGGCTACATCTGCAACTCTCCGCAATTCAACCAACTGGCCTTTAAACGATACCCCCATGCGAGATGTGGACAAACCCAATAACAACTGCTCCCAGTATACCCTCCCAACCTCACGCCTAATAACAATCTAATTTGCTTTATTCCAATTTAGTACCTTCCCTCAAGGTCCAGCCTTTTCTCTATTCAAAGTAATCTTAAAACTCATGGAGTTGTGGTCACTATATTCAAAATGCTCTTCCACTGAAACACCAGTTACCTAGCCAGGCTTGTTACCCCACACACAGTCCATTATTTTAACACATGGAACTACAGATACTGTTCATTTTTAAAGACAGAATGTGCTAGAAGGAGTAAGTAAGTTCCCTTCACAGGTTGAATTATCCACACTCTGTCTCAAGAAACCCTATCGAATTACCTAAAATATTCAGCCTCGACTAAGCCTTTGGTACTGAGCAAGTTCCAGTCAATAGTAGGAGAGTAAAATTCACCCACTAGGGCAAACCTGGTGCTTTGTCATCTTACAGTAATCTGTCTACAAATCTGTTCCTCCATCTCCTGCTTATTATTGGGGTTATTATTATTAATACTACAATTTAACAATCTAACTAACAATATAACATGTTACAGGCTTGAACGGGAAATCATTGATATTCGACAAGAAAACCAAAACCGATTTCATCAGGTTTCATGCAGCAGACTTCTCCGGTTTGACCGCCTTTACCGTCTGCCTCAGGGCAGGCTCAGAAATTGGAAAGGGTTACAGTTTGTTCACCTATGCAACACATAAGCGTAACAATGGACTGTTGTTGTGGCAAAGGTCAAGGTCACAAATATGTGTGTATATATCAAACGAGGCAGTTATGTTTACCCTTGCAGATATGACTGCTACACTGAGACACATCTGTGTGAGCTGGGAGTCTAAAGGGGGTGAGACAACAGTCTGGATCAATGGGCAACGCAGCATACAGGAGATTGCTGGAAAGGGTCGGGTCGTGGGAGGGAATGGTCAGTTTACTCTTGGTCAGTATCAAAGCTCAGTTGGTAAACCTTTTAATAAAAGAAATTCCTTTGTCGGAGAGATAACTGATGTTAATATGTGGGATCGTGTTCTAAACGCCAATGAGATTGAGTCGTTCAATGACCGTTGTTACAGAGGTGGAGGGAACATCATTAACTGGGGAACTACAGCATTTACAAAAGGGGGGGACTTCGTAATTAAAGACAATCATGATTGTCCACATTAAATGTTTTGGCTCCAAAAAGCATTTAAATGTGCAGAGGGGAACACAATCTCCTCAAACTACTGTAGCTGAATATGACCTTGCATTGCGATCTTTCCTCTCTAAACCAGATCAGTAGTAAAAGTAGTGATGTTGATTCCAGAATAAAGGGCTGTTTATGTCGGGGTAAGGGGCAACTCACTGTCCTTCCAGTTTCTCATTACCATCACTGACAGGGTAATGGCTTCAATTTCAGTACACAAGTCTCGGCCATTCTCCGTCACACATTGAAAGAGGGACGGGGAACGGGGAACCATGGTGGATGTCTACAGGGATCAGCAGGGTGTAAACCCCAGGGCACTGCCCCACACACTGACCCTTGATTGAAGCCCAGGGACTGCTCAGAACAGACAAGTCCGTCCTCTTTAACCAGACTCCCCTCCTTGTCCATTTTGCTGGAACCCTTCCTCAAATCCCACTGGGAATAGTTGGGCATTCCAGTTAAAAGGTGCAGCAGTGCAGACCGGTGACCAGGGCATTTGGTGCCATCTCCCTGACACACACATGTAGACAAGAAAGTGTCAGGGGCACGGGGGCGGTGGTGATGGGCAGACACGGACTGTGGGAAAGTCCCAGTGGTGGAGGCTGATCCTGACTTGATTTAGATTGTGCTGATTGGAATTATTACTGTGTCTCTCTGTATTATCCTCTTGATTTCACATTGTTTGTTACACCAAGGTTTGGAAAGCTCACAATGTGTTCTGTGCTTCCAGTGATTTGTGATGAAACTATAACTGCAGTTTCGTCAGCTTAATAAACGAGCAGCAAAACAGAATGGATTGTGTGTGTGAAATCTGTGTGTGTCTGGTCTCCAGTTAAGCATTATCAGGGTATCATCATTAAATTGACTCGTGACACAGCCCAGTGTGGAACTGATCCACTGACAATAAGATCACTTTAATTTGAGAGACAATGAAACAACCCGGGTGAATGTGAATCTGTGGATAACTGGGCCAAACTCTACTGGCTGGTGTCAAGTGTCGCGCTGAGGCCATTCCCACCCAGTAATCTCAGCCCTAAGATGCACCCTGTGGTACCACCATTGCCGGGATCTCCAAATACACATCCTGGGGTCCACACTGAGCAAAATATTACTGCAACTGGCCTCATAAATCAAGGGAGTTTCTCCTCCAGCGGCCTGGTGTTGCAGTGGGCCCTGGCTGGCTGATCACAATTTGCATGGAGCTATCAGCAACGGCTTGGTTTCATCCTGTCCACCACATGAAACGTACACTCCGCACCCCCAAAGGTCAGATCCATCCCACATCATCAACCCATCTCACCCTCCTCTTCCATCACAGTCTGATCCATCCTCAACCTCCCCAAACGTTGGACCCTCCCCCATAGTGTCAGACACTCCACGTGAAGGAGCCGGCCCACACTGTCAGACCCACCACAGGAAACCCATCCTGTGGCCACCAAAGAGCAAGATGGGTTACTCTCACACAAACGTGTAGTACGCTCATGGGCGGATTCATGGGTGATTATAGGACTCATTTTAGCAACCAGTCCCCGCCATCTTGTTCCACCATCTTGCTCTGCCATCTTGTTCCGCCATCTTGCTTCCGGCCAAAGATCGGATCTTTGTTTCCGCAGCGGGGAGAGGGAGTGTGGGGCCCGGGGTGAGGGAGAGGGGGTGTGGGGCCCGGGGAGATGGGGTGAACGGCCCGGGGAGAGGGGGTGAGCGGCCCAGGGTGAGGGGGTGAGCGGCCCAGTGTGAGGGAGAGGGAGTGAGCGGCCCGGGGCAGCGGGGAGAGGGAGTGCGCGGCCCGGGGAGAGGGAGATGAAGTGTGGGGCCCGGGGAGAGGGGGTGTGGGGCGCAGGGAGAGGCAGTGCGCATCCCGGGGAGAGGGAGGGCGGGGCCTGGGGCCAGGGGAGAGGGAGTGCGCGGCCCCGGGAGAGGGAGTGCGCGGCCCCGGGAGAGGGGGTCTGCGGCCCGAGGCAGCGGGAGAGGGGCATAGGAGGGGGGGAGACATTGTAGTGTGTGGGCAGGCGAGGGAGTGCCGGGGGGGGGTTGAGGGGTGGGATAAGGCCTAGTGTGTGTGAAGTTGCGGGGAGGTTTACAATGTTTCTTATTTAATGTCCATTGTCTAGTCTGAAATAAAGTTTATCATTGGATCAGAAGAAATATAATTGTGTGTGTTATGTGATTCTGTACATTTATATCACATTCATGTATGTGTGTTTATAAACATTTTATTCTTTAACAAGAATTAACAGAATTATGAACTAACATAATTATGAATCTAACCGTATATCACACACAAAAACTTCCCCCGCAATGTCAATTACCCTGCGAGTCAAGTCGGGTCGGGTCGGTTCCGGTTACTACAAAATCAACTCAAACACTGCTTGTGAGCCATTTAAAAAGAAATGATTTAAAAAACATTAAAAAGGACAATTACCAGAAGTCAAATTTTATTCTTGACAAGAAGTATGAACTGACAGAATTATGAATCTAACCCTATATCACACACACAAATTGTTGCCCCGCAACATTGATTACACTGCGAGTTGGGTCGGGTCAGGTTACTAAAATGGGCGGAGAAAAACGCCCAGGATTCCCTCCCTAGCGTACTACACGTCAGCCCATTGTATTTCGTAGGAGTAGCCTATCTTGCTCCGCTATAAGATCTTTGGTGGCCACAGTGTAAGTGGGCAGACCCACCAGCTGTGGAGTCAATGGTGACCCCCAGGGCACTGATGGTGAAGGACTCGACAATGGTAATGTCAGTGATGGCACCATGTGTGTCTGGACTCTCTCTTGTTGAACTCGCCCATTGTTTAGTTTTGATTAGAGAAACTGTGCAGAAACAAGCCCTTCGACCCACCGGGTCTGCGCCAACCTGCGATCCCCGCACTTTGACACACACGCTAGGGACAATTTTTACATTTTTACCAAGCCAACTAACCTACAAACCTGTACGTCTTTGGAGTGTGGGAGGAAACTGAAGATCTCTGAGAAAACCCATGCTGGTCACAAGGAGAATGTACAAACTCCGTTCAGACAGCACCCATAGTTGGGATCAAACCCGGGTCTCTGGCGCTGCATTCGCTGTTAGGCAGCAACTCTACCACAGCGCCAACGTGCCGCCACTTCTGTGGTGCCAATGTTACTGGTCACTCATCAACCCACACCTCAATGTAGCTGAGGTCTAGAACTAGGTGGACGTGGGTCAAGTCTCTTAGAGTCACAGTGAGAAGCTGCCAGCAACGCCTGACAGAGATCATCCAATTCAGGGAAACACAGAGGAGAAGCCCCTGGGATCTGCTCCCTGAGATAAGGCAGTGAATGACAGTTGTAACGTGCTGCAACTCAGTCAGATCTGTATTTAGTGTGGTCACCCCTCAATATGCAACCTTTCACCACAGGGCATGTAGAAATAAATTTACACATCTGAACGACGACCAGATTCCTGAGAGCGTCTGATTGGTTTCCAAAAGCTTGATGCAAAATAAGAGAAATCAATCATTCAATATCTCTGGAAACAAATAATACTTGTGTAGAAATGAACTGCAGATGCTGTTTGAAATGGAAGATAGACACAAAATGCTGGAGTAGCTCAGCGGGACAGGCAGCATCTCTGGGGAGAAGGAATCGGTGATGTTTCGGGTCGAGACCCTTCTTCAGACTACTGTTAGTGTGACTTCAGCTGGAGGTACACAAACAGGATTGGTGTCTCTCCACGGCAGTGTCTGAAATATAATGATGCAGCCCCAGAGTTACCAGACTGAGGACAAACATGGGTTGTGAAATCACACAGCAAAGTTTTTTGCTCCAGTGGTGAGAGCAGGACCAGCAAGTTAACACGGTGAAAGAGCTCCCCCTGATGTAGTATGCGGACAACTCTCACAGTCAGAGAAGACACAAAGTGCTGGAGTAGCTCAGCATGTCAGGCAGCATCTCAGGAGGATACGGATAGGTAACATTTCTGGTAGGGACCCTTCTTCAGGCTGATCTGCTGAGATGCTTCCTGACCTGCAGAGCTATTTGAAAACATGCACCTCAAGATTCAGGAAAGTTTCTTCCCAGCTGTTACCAGACAACTGAATCATCCTATTATAACCAAGTCAAGAGAGTTTTATTGTCATGTGTCCCAGATAGGACAATGAAATTCTTACTTGCTGCAGCACAACAGAATATGTAAACATAATACGGGCTGGGAGATAAACGTTCAATGTGTCTATAGACCATTGACCATATATACACAATAAATAAACAGATATAGTGCAATAGTAATCATGGACTGTTAATGTTCACAGCTTATTTGATGTTGTGTTTAATAGCCTGCTGGCTGTGGGGAAGGAGCTGTACCTTCTTCGCAATGAGTGTGTGATCAGGATGGTGTGAGTCTTTGATGATGTTGGCAGCCTTTCTGAGGCAGTGACTGCGATAGATCCCTTCGATGGTGGGGAGGTTCAAGTTCAAGTTCAAATGAGTTGATTGTCATGTGTCCCTGAACAGGACAATGAAATTTTTGCTTTTCTTCAGCACACAGAACAAAGTAGGCATTTACTACAAAACAGGTAAGTGTGTCCATATACCATAATATAAATATGTACACACATGAATAAATGAACTGATAAAGTGCAAATAACAGATAATGCGTTATTAATAATCAGAGTTTTGTCCGAGCCAGGTTTAATAGCCTGATGGCCGTGGGGAAGTAGCTATTCCTGAATCTGGTTGTTGCAACCTTCAGGCTCCTGTACCGTCAACCTGAAGGTAGCAGGGAGATGGCTGTGTGGCCAGGATGTTTTATTTTATTTTTTATTTAACCTTTATTTAACCAGGAGAAGTCTCATTGAGATTAAAAATCTCTTTTACAAGAGAGTCCTGGCCAAGACAGGCAGCAGCACAGTTCCACAGTTACAGACAATAATTTAAAAACAACAGAGAACATATAAATAGAGTCACAGTCAGAACATCATCAAACAAAGCATGTACAGACAGAAGAGCCCGCTTCAACATCATTAAGAAGGGATTTAAATCTGTTTATAGAAACCAGTTCCTTAAGTTTCAGTTCATTCTGCAGCTGGTTCCATGCGAAGGGGGCAGCATAACTAAATGCCCTTTTCCCCAGTTCAGTACGGACTTTAGGTACAGTTAGTAAGAACAAGTCCTCAGAGCGGAGCTGATAAGTTCCTGTGCTTTTTCAAATTACATACTTCTGCAGGTATGAAGGAAGAACACAGAGGATAGTCTTATAAATAAGGATATGCCAATGATGGAGTCTGCGGGTGGACAGGGCAAACCATCCAACTTGAACATACAAAGAGCAGTGGTGCGTGAGGGTTTTAAAATTAGTAACATATCTCAGTGCTCCGTGGTAGACCGTGTCCAAAGACTGTAGGCATTTTGAAGATGCATTCATATATAAAACATCACCATAGTCCAACACAGACATAAACGTTGCAGCAACAAGTCTTTTTTCGGCTTCAAAAGAAAAACAAGATTTGTTTCTAAAGTAAAAACCTAATTTTATCTTTAGTTTTTTCACAAGTTGCTGAATATGAGGTTTAAAAGAGAGAGAATCGTTAATTATAATTCCCAGATATTTATATTGAGACACAGATTCAATCACAGAACCCTGCAAAGTGGTGATAGGAGGGAGGTCCGAAGGCTTTGATTTAGCTTTAGTGAACAGCATGAGCTTTGTCTTGTCAGCATTTAAAACAAGTTTAAAATCACACAGGTTACGTTGCACAGTGTTAAAAGCAGTTTGGAGCTGACAGAGAGCCTGATTTAGGGTAGACGCAGAGCAATATATCACTGTGTCGTCAGCATAAAAGTGAAAAGTTGCATTCGGAGCTTTATGATCTAGACTATTAATATAAATAGTAAATAATAAAGGTCCTAAAACCGATCCCTGTGGCGCACCCTTAGATACATTAAGAGAGCTAGAAGTAATACCTCCTGCTCGCACACACTGGGATCTGCCTGATAGATAGTTTTGTTTTTTTTAAATATTTTATTTTATTAGAAGTAAGTAGTCATATGGCACCAAAGTGCCTAATATATTTTTTCATAATACATTTTATGTACAACTTCTTTTTTTTTGTTACGTTGAAAAAAGATGAGAATAAGAAAAAGAAGTTAGATAGTAAAGGATAGATAGATGTGAAATATATAGTGTGTGAAGAAAGAAAACGAGTAAATGAAGAAAGTTGAGAGAGAAAATAGTGAAAATAAAATAAAAGAAAAAAGAAAAAGAGATCATTATTTATAATCTTGACCAACCCTCGTCCAGTCCTGAAACAGTTTTTTTTACAATTGTGTTGCACCATATGATTCCAAAAAAACGACGAATGGAGACCAACTCGTTGTGAATTGGTCTGATTTATCCATTAGGAGGAATCGCATTTGCTCAAGATGAGTAGTGTCCAACATACTTGCAATCCACATTTTAAGCATTGGTATTGATGTACCCTTCCAAAATTTAAGTATTAATTTTTTTGCTATTATTAAACCATAGTTAAGGAATGGGTTTTGAGATGTGTTCAATTTATTCCCATCTACCATTACACCAAATATAATCATTCCAGTATTAGGTTCCATTCTTGTCTTGAATAATTTTGTAAATATTTCAAAAATATCATTCCAAAATCTATAAAGATTTATGCAGGAAACTAAGGAGTGTGTTATAGTTGCCTTTTGGGCTAGACATTTATCACAAGTGGCGGATATATTTGGATAAAATTTGTTCAATCTTGTTTTTGAATAATATAATCTATGTACAATTTTAAATTGAATTAGATTATGTCTTACATTAATTGAACATTTGTGAATATATATCAGGTATTTTTCCCATTTAACCTTCGTAATTTTTATCATTAATTCCCGTTCCCACTCTTCTCTAAGTACCTCTGTCGATGGTAGGTCTATATTTAGAATACTAATATTATATTATATAAATAGGATATTAATTTTTGTGAGTCAGCTTCAATATTCATTGCTTCTTCCAATGTCAGGAGTTACTTTTTGATATCCTTGTATATATTTTTTCACAAAGTCGCAAATCTGAAGATATTTAAAATATTGGTTGTTTTTCAATTTAAATTTTAATTGTAGTTGTTGGAATGATAGTAGGTTTCCCATTTCGTACATATCCCCGATCCTTCTAATTCCGAGACTTTCCCATTGGTTATATGTCTTATCAATATGAGATGGTTTAAATAAAGGGTTGTTCGCAATTGGCATTAACAGTGATAGATTTCTTAATGTTAAAGATAATTTTATTTGTTTCCAAATTCTTATTGTACCATATATAATTGGGTTCTTCTTATATATTGTGTTATTCAGTTTTTTGGGGGAAAAGAGGATCGTTCCTATATTACAAGGATGGCAATCCTCCTTCTCCATTTTTATCCATTCTGTCTGTTGGGTAGAACTATCCAACCAATAAATCATATTCTTAATATGCACTGCCCAGTAATAATGCATAAAATTCGGAAGTGAAAGTCCCCCGACCTCTTTTGGTTTACATAAGTGTTTTTTTGTGATTCTATGTGATTTATAGTCCCAAATATAATTTGTAATGTTAGAGTCTAATTTAAAAAATATATACTTTGGTATATAGACTGAAATAGGTATAGTAATTGTGGTAGGAAGATAATTTTTATTGCATTTATTCTACCTAATAATGATAAGGGAAGTGTTTTCCAAAATTTAATCAGTGTATTAAGTTTATTTAATAAAGGTATGAAATTAGCATTGAATAATGCTTTATATTTTCTAGTAATCTGAATACCCAAATATTTAAATTTTTCTGTTGCGATTTTAAAGGGGAACTTCAATAAGTGTGTAGGTTCTTGAGGTTTTAATGTCATGATTTCACTTTTGTTCCAGTTCATTCTATATTCAGAAAAAGATCCAAATTCCTCTATTAAGTTTAATAAATTTGGTATGCTCGTTTGTGACTTTGTAATATATAAAAGTATATCGTCTGCATATAATGAGATTTTATTCTTTGAGTCCCTGGTATTATAGCCCTGAATATTCAGATGAATTCTTATACTTTCAGCCAGGGGTTCTATCATAAGGGCAAATAGCAGGGGTGATAGTGCACATCCCTGCCTATTACCCCTTGATAGTTTAAATTTTTGAGATAACATGTTATTAGTTAAAATTCTTGCCATCGGTTTATCATATAATAATTTTACCCATGTTATAAAATTCTCTCCCATATTAAATTTTTGTAGTACTTTATATAAGTATTGCCACTCTACCTGATCAAATGCTTTCTCTGCATCCAAAGAAATAATTGATATATCTTCTTCCTCTACTTTATGCGAGTACATTATATTAAACAGGCGTCTCAGATTATTAAATGAGTATCTTTTAGGTATAAACCCCGTTTGATCAGGGTTTATCAATTTACTAATATATTTGCTTAATCTTCTTGCTAAAATCTTTGCTAAAATTTTCTGATCTGTATTTAAAAGTGATATAGCTCTGTACGAGCCCGGATCTTCTAAATCTTTATCTTTTTTTTGGAATAAGCGTAATAGTTGATTCTGTTAGTGTTTCAGGTAGTTTGTTTTCTTTAAAAGCATGGGAGTATAAATTAAATAAATAAGGGGTCGTTATCTCCTGAAATGTTTTATAAAATTCATTATTAAAACCATCTGGTCCCGGTGTCTTACCATTTTTCAGCGATTTTATTGTTTCACCTATTTCTTTGATTGTAATTTGAGCTCCTAGTTCCTCTTGTTCCAAAGGGTCCAGTATTGGAAGATTACAGTTATCTAGAATTTTTTTTATTTTACTATCTTCTATTTTAATTTTAGATGTATATAAGTTTTGGTAAAATTGGGCAAATCTATTATTAATATCTTTAGGTAGTATTAGTAATTCACCTTTCTCTGATTTAATTTTGGTTATAGTATTTTCCTTTTCTTGTTTTTTCAATTGGCGAGCTAAAAGCTTATGTGGTTTGTCACCAAACTCAAAATGTTCCTGTTTTGTAATTTGGAATAGTCTTATTACTCTTGCCGATAAAATTCGATTAAGTTTAAATTTCAGTAATACTATCTTATTGTGTTTATCTGTCGTGGAATCTTTGGCATTATCCAACTCTAACTGTCTGATTTCTTGTTCTAACAACAATTGTTCTGTCTTATTCTTTTTATTTTGAAAACTTTGATATGAAATTATAATTCCTCTCATAAATGCCTTAAAAGTTTCCCATAATAAAGAAGGCGAAGTACCTGATATATCATTTGTATCGAAAACAAATTTCATTTGTTGTTTTAAATATTGATAGCCTTGCACGTCATTTAAAATATGCGTATTAAACCTCAAACATTTTTTTTTACCTGGCATTCCCTCAAATTTTACTGAAAATGTCAACGGAGAGTGATCTGAGATACTACTGATGTGGTATGTTGGGTTGTTTGTATATGGCATTAATTTCATATCCACTAAAAAATAATCAATTCTTGAATAAGTTTTGTGCACCGAAGAGTAAAATGTGTATTCCCTTCCAACTGGATTAGCAGATCTCGATACATCTATTATATTACTATTTTTTATATATGTATTTAGAAGTTCGCTAGTCTTAGATTTTAAATTACTCTTCTTTTGTTTTACTGATTTATCTAGATACGAATCTAAAACACAGTTAAAGTCCCCCCCTATTATCACATTTTGGTAATTAAGCTCTGATTTATGTCAATAATTTTATCAAAAAATTGGGGGTTATCAAAATTCGGAGCATAAATATTTATCAAAGTTAGTGGGGTTGCATAAATTTCACCCGAAACTATAATATACCTTCCCTCTTTATCTGATATAGTATTCTTTAATTTAAAAGGAATACCTTTCCTAATAAGAATAGCTGTACCCCTAGATTTAGAAATGATGAGTAGTATGTTTGGCCTATCCAATTCGCCTTTAATCTTATTTGTGTTTGTTGTTTCATGTGTGTCTCCTGCAAAAACATTATGTCGCTTTTCAACGATTTTAGTTGGGCAACAATTTCACCCCTCTTAATTGGCTCGTTGGCACCCCTTATATTCCAACTACAAAATGTAATTCCTCCATTCTTTATTTGTCTATCGTCTTGCATTGTAAATCAAGGTAATATTCCTGAATCATATGGTGCAACCAAATACCTCAGAAATATAGGACTTGGGTGGTCATCCCGGTTTATTAGATTTATATTGCATCTCCTTCTTGTAAAGTGCCTTAGAAAAGGAAAGAAAAAATGTGATATACAATTACTTTCAAAAAAATTAAACAGATAAAAATCTTGATTGTGCTTTAAAAAAAAAGGTGTTATTAAGGTATCTAAGGGAAGATACCTTAAGGACGAATAGCCATCAATGATGGCAAAAAATGTATAGACCTCCGTGATGTTGTTATACATTGAGCTCCTCCCCCTTGGTGAATCCTCATAAAAAGTTACATACCGTTTCATATTTTGTCTTTTCTTATATGAGTTTATCAAACCAGCGCCAGCGACAGAGAAAAAATAAAAATAAAAAGAATTATCAGGAAGAGACATAAGGAGTAAAAAAAACAAAAAACAAATATAGAACACAACATATACATGATTATATAAGTATATATGTCCTACCAATTTATCCAATCTTAATCTAATCTAAACTTTCCAATATATATCCACCCAGGATTCTTACATAATATCCCATTCTATAACTACCATACATCATTCAAGCCGGTACCAAAGGGTTAACTACCATACAAGCAGGTGCCAAGAGGTTAAACTTTGAGCTTTTCATCCAAGGTTGAATATAACCAAGCTCTCTGAATACCACATTCCAACGAGATAAGCTTTTTAATTGTCTGGGTAGCTCGGCCATTTTAATCAGTTCAAAACTATGTAAAAAGTTCAATCTTTTTCCTTGTCGGCAGCTTGCCCTGATGTTTTCTTAACGATATCCTCTGCATACTTTAAAGCTGCAAATGAGCGTTCAACGCCGTTATAAGATACCTTCATTTTTCCGGGAAATTAAATTCCATATCTTACTCCCGGGACATCCCTCAATGTGTGTCTTGCCGGTGTCGACAATCTCATTTTCTGGACTACCTCAGGAGAGTAATCGCGAAATATTCGCACATTATCCCCACGGTATGTCAGCTTCTTCCCATGAGTGATCTTTTTCAATATAAATTCCACTGAAGAGATGTCATGGAATTTCACAATTATCTTTCTTGAATAATTTGTTCCTCTTGCAACATACCCAACTCGGTGAGCGACGTCTATTCTTGGTTCTTCCGATAGTTCAAAGACATCTTTGAGTAAATCAGTAACGAAAGTACATGCTTGAGATTCACGTCCCTATCGTCCTTCCTTTAGTCCGAGAATCCTCAGGTTATATCTCCGAGTTCTTGATTCCAGGTTCAGACATTTATCAGTCATTCTTCCAAGTTTTTCCTCTTCAGTTTTCTGTGATTGTTTCAAACTCTTTATTTCCGAGACAATCTCTTTTATCTCATTCTCCATCTCTTCCATTGTCTCATCCAGCTTTCCGATATCATCCTTTACCCCTTTAAATTTCTTGTTGTAATCATTTTCAATTCTGACACATTCTGATTTTAATCTCTTATCAAATTCCATATACTGCTTTTTCAGTTCTTTTAACTCACTGCAAGTATTATCAATTTTTTGAGAAATTCTCTCCATGCTAGTCTCCATACTCTGCTTGTTACTCTCCATGCTAGTCTCCATACTCTGCTTGTTTCTCTCCATATTAGACTCCATACTTTGCATCTTCTCCAGTGTAATGTTGACTGTAGCAGTCATATCTAACAGCATTTGCTTTACCTCTTTCTCCTTCTTGTCTCCTTTTGTTGCCATTTCAAGCAGAGACCCTTGGCTGTAAGTTTCTTCTTCTTCTGAACCTTCTTCTGTCGTTTGCAGAGTATCCAGTACTTTCTCGAGCTGAACGCTGATAGTATTTTTCTCTGGCGCCCTTGAACAATTATCTCTGCTCATTTAAACACCCGATTTCACCATTAATCTCCCCGATTTTCACATCATCTTCTGATGATATCACCCTTACACAACACTAGGCAACTTCGGCGAGTTCCTTTTTTAAATCGGTGCTGACTTAAAATGGCTTTTACAATTTTTTTACGGGGAGAAGCTCAATGCCGCGCCTTAATTCTCCATGACGCCGCTGGAAGTCGACGTAGATGTTAATGTAGATGTTGGTGAGTAAGTTTGCTGACAATACCAAAATTGGAGGAGGTGCAGTGAGATAGGCTGTCAGAATATACAATGGGATATAGATTAATTGCAGAAATGGGCAGAGAAATGGCAGATGGAGTTTAACCCGAGCAAGAGTGAGGTGTTGCACTTTGGGAGGTTGCAACTCTATGGGACTAATGGTTAGGCCACGTTTGGCGTATTGCATGCAGTTCTGTTTGCCCCATTATGTGGAAATATGTGGAAGCTTTGGAGAGGGTGCAGAGGAAATATCAAAAACTAGAGGGCATAGCTTTTGTTGCGAGGGCAAGGTGCAATTAATATGTGTGGGTTGCGTTAGACCATAAGTCTACATGACATAGGAGCAGAATTAGACCATTCAGCAGATTTAGTCTACTCTGTCATTCAATAATGGCTGATCTATTGTTCCTTATCAATCCCATTCTCCTGCATTCTCCCCCATACCCCTTGACATCCTTACTAATCAAGACCGTATCAATTTCTGCTTTAAATATACCCATCTTTCCTTATTCTTTCCTTCTTCCTCATTCTTTCCTTATTTCTATTTTGCTTTCCTTCTTTCTTGGCTCAGTACCAAGGCCTACTTGATCTCCCAGTTGCCAACCATTTAACTCGCATTCCCCTCCATTGCCAGAGTGAGGCCACACACAAACTGGAGGAACAGCACTTGATATTTCAATTGGATATCCAATGGTATGAACATTAAATTCTCCAATTTAGGTAATCCGTAAAACTGCCCCCTCCCCTTTCTCTCCACCCTCCCTCTTCTATGCCCCACCTAGTGTTCACCAACTGTGATCCCATGGTCCTGCAGTCAGCTCCAGTGATGGCTTCACCCACACTTTGGCAGCTTTGTTGTCTGGACGATCAGCTTCCGCTGTCTCCTTATGTACATCTAACTGCCAGGCGTTATCCATTCCTTCGCCATATTGCATGTTAACGAGGGCTGCTGCTTGGTGCAGGTACAACCTATCCTCACCTGTGGTGAACTTGATCAGGCTACTTACTTGGCTCTGGGTCCATTCTATGAAACCTATTCAATTTAAGATTTTAACATGAAATGTTTTATCTTTATCTTATAACATTAGAACTAGAATAGTACGCAACGGAACGTCACGGCCGCCATTTGTTACAGCGACACTCGACTTCCGGTATTCCACCCGCTGTGATTCAAAGCAAAGATTATAGAGCTCCGCTATAATCTTTGATCCAAAGCAAAGATCCTCAAGTATCTTGTAGCGGGAACAGACCCCTCCTTTGTGTAGTTTCCCTTGCATTGTATTGCTTTAACACACACTGCACAAAATTAAATTTAACGTATATATATTTAATATATTTATATGAATGTGTGTCTGTGTGTGAGAGGCAAGTTAGAGATAATAGTTTATTCTCATGTATCAGAAGCAACTTTGATTTAAATCATCACTATTAATTTATTTGTCTTGTAAGATGATATACATAAACCATAAAGGCAATTATATATATAATTATATAGTAATAATAAATATATGCATATATATATATTTATACACACACATATATACACACATACACAAATGCACATACATATTGATACATTTATATGCATACATATATACACATATATAAACATATATATATATATATACACATACGTATATACACACATATGCATGCATATATACACATACATGCATATATACACATACATATATATTTATATATATTATCATTTTCCAACGATCAATAGATTTACGATCAGCTCCTGTGGATTGGAGGATAGCTAATGCTATCCCACTTTTCAAGAAAGGAGCGTGAGAGAAAACGGAAAATTACAGACCAGTTAGCCCGACTTTGGTGGTGTGAAAGATGCTGGAGTCAATTATTAAAGATGCAATAATGGGGCATTTGGATAGCAGTAAAAGGATCTGTCCAAGTCAACATGGATTTATGAAAGGAAAATCATGTTTGACTAATCTTCTGGATTTTTTTGCCACAAGGCTTGGTGTTGGGGCTGCAACTGTTTACCATATATATTAATGATTTTGAAAAGGGAATTAGGAGCAAAACTAATGCATACATACCTACATATGTACCCATGCGCTGCTGTGACCCGAGCCCCGGAGATTCGGAGGCTCCAACCGCAGGCCTGGCAGACAGTAATATCGGAGCCTGCGGGTCCCTGCTGGGAGACCGCTTTTCGGGGCTTCCGCAACGGCAAATTATTCCGCCCGAGTAGCGGGGGTCGAGGATGACCTGGAGCGGGGCCTTACATCATCGCCCGGCGTGGCTTAAATGGCTGCGGCACTTTTCTAGCGCACGCCGGGGGCTCCAACAACCTCTATGAGGTTCAAGTGACAAATAAATTGTATTGTGTATTGTGTATATTTAAATTAATCTGGCAAGTTGGTCAAATAACATGGGCACCTTCTTGCTTTTTTTGCGACATGGATTTTTTAAATGTGAATGTCTCATATCAACACATTTGTGGGTCAACAGTATTTTGTATCAACCCCCACAATTTCAAATAATTCTCAATTGAACTTCTTAAAACAGGAAAACAATTTTTATTTACATCATCATTTGTGCACGACATATACAGGCTTGCAGAATTTGCAGAATTTAGAATATCAGATAATCAATAAAAGTGATGTCACATTCTACACATTTCAAACAAAGGACAAAATTTGCAGCTTATACACAATCAATAGACTAAGTGGGACCCGTTGGGATAAGATTTACACAATTCACATTATTCTGTGCGCGAGTTATACAGGGTTGCAGTTCAGCATATCAGCTAACCAGTGAAAGTGATGTACAATTTAACGTATGTAACACAATGATAGCCCCACCCCTGCTTCACCAAACAGCAAAATGTCCAACATAGATACAATAATAAATAAATCGCCATTCGCATTATATTTGTGCAGTTAGCAAATCACAATTTCACACAATGTACATAAGAGGGCAGTTATTTCACAAATACTCCGCAGTTCGGTGTAGATCATGTCCAATGTCGACATCTGAAATTACAGAAAATATCTGCAGTCAATATGCTCTTATTCTGCATTAAATAACAGAGATGTAGAAAGAAAATGCTCTTGAGAAGATTTCTACAAGGATGTTGCCATGAGGACTCAACTATCTGAGCTCAATGAACTAACCAGAAGTAATAAATGTTTTCTTACCTTTCCTCCTTAATGGGGAACCTGAAGAAAGACAAGTCGTATTGCCCACATTGCCGATTGCCGATTGTTTTTTGCAGGAGTGGTCCATCTTGAGCACATGGTATTGGTGGTAGGGTGATCACATGGATAGAAAATTGATTGGTAGACAGGAAGCAAAGAGTAGGAGTGAACGGGTCCTTTTCAGAATGGCAGGCAGTGTCGAGTGGAGTGCCGTAAGGTTTGTTATTGGGGCCGCAACTGTTTACCATATATATTAATGATTTGGAAGAGTGAATTAGGAGCAACACTCGCAAGTTTGCAAATGACACAAAGCTGGGTGGCAGTGTGAACTGTGAAGAGGATGTTAGGAGGTTGCAGGGTGACCTGGACAGGTTGAGTGAGTGGGCAGATGCATGGCATGTGCAGTATACTATAGATAAATGTGAGGTTATCCACTTTGAAGGCAAAAACAAGGGGGCTGATTATTATCTCAATAGATTTAGGTTAGGTAAGGGGGATGTGCAGCGAGACCTGGGCGTCCTTGTACACCGGCCACTGAAAGTTGGCTTAGAGGTACAGCAGGCAGTAAAGAAAGCTATGGAATGTTGGCCTTCATAACAAGAGGATTTCAGTATAGAGTGAAGAGGTTCTTCTGCAGCGTAGGTTTACGAGATTGATCCCTGGGTTGGTGGGACTGTATATGAGTAAAGATTGAAAAGACTAGGCTTGTATTCACTGGAGTTTAGAAGGATGAGGGGGAATCTTATAGAAACATATTAAATTATTAAAGGACTGGGCAAGCTAGATGCAGGAGAAATGTTCCCAATGTTGGGTGAGTCCAGAACCAGGGGCCAGTCTTAGAATAAAGGGCAGGTAATTTAAGACTAAGGTGAGAAGAAACTTTTTCACCCAGAGAAATGTGTGAATTTATGGAATTCCCTGCCACAGAGGGCAGTGGAAGCCTAGTCACTGGATGGATTTAAGAGAGAGTTAGATAGAGCTCTAGCGGCTAGTGAAGTCAAGGAATATGGGGAGAAGGCAGGCACGGGTTATTGATAGGGGACGATCACCCACGATCACAATGAATGGCGGTGCTAGCTTGAAGGGCCAAATTGACTCCTCCTGCATCTATTTTCTATGTTTCTATGTTTGCTCCACTATAGGATCTGTGCAGAGGCCGAAGGGAAGATCCTATCTTTGGGCAGAAGCAAGATACTCCCACAGAGTATCCATTCCTGCCCATTAGGTTCCCATTGTGATGAAGAACACGCAGGCATGAAAAGTGGAAAAATGATTTATTAAAGTTTAACATCTCTTAAAATATAACAACATTTTAAATGTCAAAGATGAGTATAATTCTTTCTTGCTGTGCCTCTTGTTGCTGCTCACTGCATCTTTATGTCTCTTTGTTGTTGATAAAAAAAAGAGACAATTTCAATAGACAGAGATTCAGCGGTCAGACTTTAACAAAGAAAATCTGATAATTTATATCAGGTCATCATTCAATGAAGCACACTTTTATAAAAGCACGCATATATACAAACACACAGACTCACACACATCTATACACACACACACACACACACGCACACACAGACTCGCACACACACAGACTCACTCAAATGTTTAAAGCCTCCTGTAGAGGCTCCTGCTGTTGAAGCAAATACGTGCTTTAAATAACGTCCAACAATAACACTCACCATTGACAGAGTAGTCAGCTCTCTTGAATTATTCAGCGGTGTCTTCACTCGGTGCCTTCTGCAGTCAGCGCCATCTTGCCACGAACCTGAAAGTACCCACTCAGCACCACATTGCCGCTTTATCCATCCGCATACTGTTGCGACGATTTTAAGTGCCAAGCCAATTAGTCAAACACTTTGCAAGCAGCCAACACATTTTCAGAAGAGTCTTTAAAAGCCAAGACAATTTGGCAAACACTTTGCAAGCAGCCAACACATTTTCTGAAGAGTCTTTAAAAGCCAAGACAATTTGGCAAACACTTTGCAAGCAGCCAACACATTTTCTGAAGAGTCTTTAAAAGCCAAGACAATTTGGCAAACACTTTGCAACCACATCAAGGGGGCTTGCCGTGGAGTAATATAGTAATATAGATAAATAAATCGTCATTGGCACGATTTTGTATGGGTAACAATCAAAACTACGTAGATAAACAACCTGTGCGGACCAACTGGCTGGAGTTTTTACGGACATTTGCAATCTCTCACTTCCGAGGTCTGAGGTTCCCACCTGCTTCAAAAGGGCATCAAAAACCTAGACCCACTGCAGTTCGCTTACTGCCACAACAGATCAACGGTGGACGCAATCTCGCTGGCCCTCCACTGTGCTCTGGACCACTTGGACAACAAAAACTAATATGTCAGGCTCTTATTCATTGAGTACATCTCGGCATTTAATACATACATCCCCTCCAAGCTGGTTACCAAACTAGCGGAAGTGGGTTTCTGCGCATCCCTCTGCAATAGGATCCTCAACTTCCTCATTCTCAGACCACAGTCTGTTCGTATTGGTGGAAATGTGTTAAGACTCGATAACTATCAGCACGGGAGCACCTCAAGGCTGCGAGCTCAGCCCCCTGCTGCACTCACTCTATATTGATGACTGCATAGCCAGTCATAATCCGAACTCCATCATCAAGTTCGCTGATGACACCACTGTTGTGGGACGTATCACTGATGGGGATGAGTCAGAGTATAGAAGAGAGATCGAGCAACTGTCCATATGGTGCCAGCACAATAACCTGGCCCTCAACACCAGCAAACCCACGGAAATAATTGTGGACTTTGGAAGGAGTAGGATGGTGACCCACAGTCCCGTTTATATCAACGGGTGGATGGTTGAAAGGGTCAAGAGCTTCAAATTCCTGTGTGTGCACATCTATGAAGATCTTTCCTGGTCCGAGAACACTGGTGCAATTATTAAGAAAGCACATCAGCGCCTCTACCGTAGAAGATTACGGAGAGTCGGTTTGTCAATGAGGACCTCTCTCTAACTTCTACAGGTGCACAGTAGAGAGCATGCTGACCGGTTGCATCGTGGCCTGGTTACGCAACTTGAGCACCCATAGAGTAAGACTACAAAAAGTAGTAAACACTGCCCAGTCCATCATCGGCTCTGAACTCCCTTTCATCGAGGGGATTTATCGCAGTCTCTGCCTGAAAAAGGCTGGCAGTATCATCAAGGCCCCACACCATCCTGGCCACACACTCATCTCCCTGCTACCTTCAGGTAGAAGGTACAGGAGCCTGAAGACTGCAACAACCAGGTTCAGTGATAGCAACTTCCTCACAGCCATCAAGCTATTAAACTTGGCTCTGACAAAACTCTGAACATTAATAGCCCAGTATCTGTTATTTGCACTTTATCAGTTTATTTATTCATGTGTGTATATATTTATATAATGGTGTATGGACACACAGATCTGTTTTGTATTCAATGCCTACTATGTTCTCTTGTGCTGAAGCAAAGCCAATAATTTCATTGTACCAAGAGTGACCATAATATGGTTGAGTTCTTCATTAGGCAGGCAGTGACTAGTGGGGTACCGCAAGGCTCAGTACTGGGACCCAAGCTATTTACAATATATATTAATGATCTGGATGAGGGAATTGAAGGCAATATCTCCAAGTTTGCGGATGACACTAAGCTGGGGGGCAGTGTTAGCTGTGAGGAGGATGCTAGGAGACTGCAAGGTGACTTGGATAGGCTGGGTGAGTGGGCTAATGTTTGGCAGATGCAGTATAATGTGGATAAATGTGAGGTTATCCATTTTGGTGGCAAAAACAGGAAAGCAGACTATTATCTAAATGGCGGCCGACTAGGAAAAGGGGAGATGCAGCGAGACCTGGGTGTCATGGTACACCAGGCATTGAAAGTAGGCATGCAGGTGCAGCAGGCAGTGAAGAAAGCGAATGGTATGTTAGCTTTCATAGCGAAAGGATTTGAGTATAGGAGCAGGGAGGTTCTACTGCAGTTGTACAGGGTCTTGGTGAGACCACACCTGGAGTATTGCGTACAGTTTTGGTCTCCAAATCTGAGGAAGGACATTATTGCCATAGAGGGAGTGCAGAGAAGGTTCACCAGACTGATTCCTGGGATGTCAGGACTGTCTTATGAAGAAAGACTGGATAGACTTGGTTTATACTCTCTAGAATTTAGGAGATTGAGAGGGGATCTTATAGAAACTTACAAAATTCTTAGGGGGTTGGACAGGCTAGATGCAGGAAGATTGCTCCCGATGTTGGGGAAGTCCAGGACAAGGGGTCACAGCTTAAGGATAAGGGGGAAATCCTTTAAAACCGAGATGAGAAGAACCTTTTTCACATAGAGAGTGGTGAATCTCTGGAACTCTCTGCCGCAGAGGGTAGTCGAGGCCAGTTCATTGGCTATATTTAAGAGGGAGTTAGATGTGGCCCTTGTGGCTAAGGGGATCAGAGGGTATGGAGAGAAGGCAGGTACGGGATACTGAGTTGGATGATCAGCCATGATCATATTGAATGGCGTTGCAGGCTCGAAGGGCCGAATGGCCTACTCCTGCACCTAATTTCTATGTTTCTATGTTTCTATTATTTTCCAACGATCAATAGATTTACGATCAGTTCCTGTGGATTGGAGGATAGCTAATGCTATCCCACTTTTCAAGAAAGGAGCGAGAGAGAAAACGGGGAATTACAGACCAGTTAGCCTGACTTTGGTGGTGTGAAAGATGCTGGAGTCAATTATTAAAGATGTAATAATGGGGCATTTGGATAGCAGTAAAAGGATTAGTCCAAGTCAACATGGATTTATGATTTTACAATGCATTTAAGCCTCTCCCATTTTTATGAGATGAATTCCTGGAATATGTAAGAAGTTTATTGTAACCTAGTGCTACTTGCCTGAACAATGGATGATATATCACTTAAATGCAATTGTTTTCAGTTGTGTGGAGAGACCTGTATATTGAAAATGCGTTTTGGCTCTAATATGTCAATTTACCTTAAATGTAGAAGAGCTTATTAAAATCTTCTTACAAAGACCATTAAGTATTTTCTATCTATCCTCTTTTGGACCCAAGGCATAGCAGAGCTGCCAACTCTCACGAAGAGGTAAGGGAGGGAGAGATGGAAGGGAGGGAGAGAGGGAAGGGAGGGAGATCGCAAAGAGAGGGGGAGAGAGAGAGAGAGATCGAGAGAGAGATCGAGAGAAGAGAGAGGGGAGCGAGAGATCGAGAGGAGGGGAGAGAGAGATCGAGAGAAGAGAGGGAGAGGGGGGGGGGGAGAGGGAGAGAGGGAGGGGGGGAGAGGGGAAGGGGAAAGGGGGGGGGGGGGGGAGGGAGAGAGGGGGGAGGGGGAAGGGGGGGACAAGGGGAGGGGGGGGAGAGGGAGAGTGGAACGATAGCACATTATAACGCGCAGCCGTCCCATTCCGACCAAAGATTATAGAGCAGAGCTCCACTAGTATCTTTGATTGCGGCCGCCGCCACCGAACCCCCCGACCCACCATTGCACCCAAAGATGATAGAGCAGAGTTATATAATATTTGATTGCACCCTTCTTCACGGCGGGCTTGTGATCTTTGCTTGTGATGTCTTGTACGTATGTGAGTGTTGTTTGCTATGTCCCTATGTTCGAGGAATATAATGGGTAACAGCCGCCCATTCTCGGACTTGAATCTGAGCTCGAAAAATCTCCTGGTCACTGGACCTAATGTGTCCGCGGGCCATATTGTGGAGACTAATCCCATACAAAACAAAACCAAAAACGTACAGAAGTGTTAAAATTGTCTTTATTATTGTGGTGAGTAAAGAACTATTAAAAATAAGTCTAATAACTTTCTAATGTACCGACAAACCAAGTTTCCCAATGGCCGTTGATGGGAGAACAGAAAATAACATTTTCACGACAGAATATCGACTGAAAATAATAAAAATATTTTCTCACCTTTCTTTTTTATTGGGGAACCTAAAGAATGACAGGTCGGGTCGTTTAGATTTACGATTAGAACAGTTGATAGCGGAGCAGTGAGATGTAGATTTAGCTGAGGACGCCATTACAGCCCAATAAATGCTTAACAAAATGGCGTCGACGGTCACACACGTCATACTACGCGTTTTTCGAGGAGTGGTCTATCTTGTCCCTCTAGGATCTTTGGCCATAACCTTCTTAAACATTAAGAGAACTGAATGAAATTTTCAGTTATCGTAGATTGAACCATTCTGAAACAAACATAAAATAATCTAACTTGGATGACCTGAAATTAAAGCATATAATTAGTTTGTTACCCAGGTGTAGCATATTTCAAACTTCAATTACTAGACCTAAGCATCTATCCATTTCTTAATAAATGATTAACGTTTTTAAATAGCCCAAGTGTCCAAATAATATTTATAAATAATTCACAATAAAACATGATTTTAAAATCTCATTTACATTCATTTATAGGCCAAATGGAAGGAATTTAGTGTTCAATTGCTGTAAATTAAAGTCCATTTTAAATCAGCTTTCCATTGGGTTCCTGTGGAACGCGCTGGTTTAGAACGTTGACATTGCAGTGGATTTGTGCCCTCAAATGCCCAGAAAAACACTGCGGGATATAAAGAGCCCAAAATGAGCTACTCGCTATAGAAAACTTTATTTACAGGGTTCTTAAGAAGCCCATTTTAATGTAAAAATAAGGTACATACCTTTAATTGTTTACTTTACAAAACCCTGGGGCTGCGACAGGTCGCGGGTTTAGAGAGTGATTTTTAAAAACCTATAACTATTATACAAGGCCATAAAAACTAATAATACCTTTTGCGACGGGGTCTTTCAGCGATTTTTCGTTAATGATTTACTAGGCTGAACATTTTCGATTGCAACAGCCTAGTGAAAATCGCGTTTTATACCCGCCCCCTCAAAACAGCGCCAAAATCGCGCACACGGGCTGGGGCAGATTCTCAGCCACGCTTCAGGTAGGCTTTGCAACATACCTACAATGTCCTCTGTCCCTCGATTCACATACTTTGAGAAAGAGACTCTGTGCATCTACCTGATCTATTTATTTCATGGTTTTATTCACCTCTTACTCCTGCGCTCCAGGGAATAGAATCCTAGCCTACTCAGCCTCTCCCTGTAGCTCTAGTCCTGGCAAAATCTTCGTAAATCTTCTTTGTGCCCTTTCCAGCTTGACAACATCTTTCCAATAACATGGTGCCCAGAACTGAACACAATACTCTAAATGCGGTCTCACCAAAGTCTTATACAAATGCAACATGACACAAGGGACTGGCTGCTGGTTCGCAGTTTCAAATGGATTGACACCAACTGAAAATAAATACATTGGGGATTGTTTGTGTTAACAGGCTGGAGTCAGGATGAAGTCCTTTGTTACAATTTGTTTGTGATGTACATTGTCCTACCGGGATTGGACCATACAGGTTAGTACTTGTTCTGGTGTGAAAAGTTCCCAAGTGCAAACATCAGACATGGTGCATCTTAGGACAGCGGTACTGCATTACTTGACTGTCTAAATTTCCCCCAGTGCTTTTAGTAAATGGAGCATGTTCTGGTGAAGGTAGTGAAGGGATAGAACATGGTACAGCATAGGAATGGGCCCTTCAGCCTACCATGTCTATGCTGACCATGATGTCATTCTGAACCACTCCCATCTCTCAGCATGTTGCCTGTACCTCTCTATTACTCTTTGTTCATGTGCCTGTCTAAATGCCCCTTCAACCACACTATTGTATCTGTTTCTACCACTATCACCAGCGGTATGTTCCAGGCACCCACCACTCTGTAAACAAAAACTTGCCTTTCACATCTCCTTTAAACTTTCTCCCTCCCACTTTGAACCTGTGCCCTCTAGTATTTATCATTTCCACCCTGGGGAAAGAAATACTATGACAATCTACCCTAACTATGTTCCCCATCATTTTGTATTTCTATCCGTTTGTCACTTGACCTTCAATGTTCCAGTGAAAACAACCCAAGTTCGTCCATTTTCTCCTTGTACCTAAAGTACGACATTGTGGCTAAAGGACATTGAGGTTTACTTCAAAGGTGCTTGTGATGTGCATTTATCTGGGTGTAGGATATGGCATGGATAGTGGCTATTTAGCCCATGATGTCCATATCTGCCCTATGACCATTCCTAGTCTTGGCTATTCATTTCCTCAACTTCCTCCTTCTGGGGAGAGTAGCAACAACCTCTGTTTCAAGGCAGGTATATACAACCTATGTTAACCCTTGGGATGCATTGATCACTGCTTCCACAGTGCTCCATGACTTGCTCCACCATTTCTGGCTAATTTACCTGATCATTTTCTGCAATGCTGCCTTCCTTGTTAACTACAGCAGCTTCTGCAGAGTGCAGCATAAAACAGCTTTTCACAGAAAACTGCTCACTTAGCTGAAAGGTACAACTTTACACCGAGATCTAGCAATCTCACTCTTCGCATTTTACGAATCGGATGGGAAATCAGTGATATTTCCAACCAAAACAGACACGGCTTCATCAGGTTCGATGCAGCTGATTTCTCCAATTTGACTGTCCTGCCTGTCTGCCTCAGGGCAGCCTCTGAAGAGAACCATAATTACACGCCCTTCTACGCAACAAGCAGATCCAACAATTAGCTGCTGATTTGGCAAAAGCATAACTCACAACTCAAACTGTATTTAAGAAATTTGTTAGGGGATTGTTCCTACCAAAAATGAATGGAGAAATCAGCTGCATCCAACCTGATGAAGCCGTGTCTGTTTTGGTTGGAAATATCACTGATTTCCCATCCAGGGTTGTTATCTCCGGTTTGCTTCCAGTTCCCCGTGCTAGCGAGAGCAGGAACAGGGAGATACGGGACCTGAACGTGTGGCTGAGGAACTGGTGCATGGGGCAGGGATTTAGATTATTAGATCACTGGGATCTGTTTTGGGGTAAGGGGGAACTGTACAAAAGGGACGGATTGCATCTTACCAGGTGTGGGACCAGCATTCTGGCAGGCAGGTTTGCCACTGCTACACGGGTGGCTTTAAACTGAATAAGGGGGGTGGGGTGTTGAATGGGATAGTGGAGGATGGAGTTAAAGGGAAAGGGTTTCTTAAATGTGTGAGCGTAGAGGCAGAGGGGTGTAAAATGAGGGTAGAAGAAATAGGTAGCAAGGTGAAAAGTAAAAGTGGCAGGCAGACAAAACCAGGGCAAAAATCAAAAAGGGCCACTTTTCAACATAATTGTATAAGGGGTAAGTGTTGTAAAAACAAGCCTGAAGGCTTTGTGTCTCAATGCAAGGAGCATTCGTAATAAGGTGGATGAGTTGAATGTGCAGATAGCTATTAATGACTATGGTATAGTTGGGATCACGGAGACATGGCTCCAGGGTGACCAAGGCTGGGAGCTGAACATCCAGGGATATTCAACATTCAGGAGGGATAGACAGAAAAGAAAAGGAGGTGGGGTAGCGTTACTGATTAGAGAGGGGATTAATGCAATGGAAAGGAAGGACATTAGTTTGGAGGATGTAGAATCGGTATGGGTAGAGCTGCGAAACACTAAGGGGCAGAAAACGCTGGTGGGTTTTGTGTACAGGCCACCTAACAGTAGTAGTGAAGTTGGAGATGGTATCAAACAGGAAATTAGAAATGCATGCGACAAAGGCAAAACAGTTATAATGGGTGACTTCAATCTACATATAGATTGGGTGAATCAAATTGGCAGGGGTGCTGAGGAAGAGGACTTCATGGAATGTATGCGGGATAGTTATCTAAATCAACATGTAGAGGAACCAACGAGAGAGCAGGCTATTTTAGACTGGGTGTTGAGTAATGAGGAAGGGTTAGTTAGCAATCTTGTTGTACGTGCCCCCTTGGGCAAGAGTGACCATAATATGGTTGAGTTCTTCATTAGGATGGAGATGACATTGTTAATTCAGAAACAATGGTTCTGAACTTAAAGAAAGGTAACTTTGAGGGTATGAGACGTGAATTGGCCAAGATTGACTGGCAATTAATTCTAAAAGGGTTGACGGTGGATATGCAATGGAAGACATTTAAAGACTGCATGGATGAACTACAAAAATTGTTCATACCAGTTTGGCAAAAGAATAAATCAGGGAAGGTAGTACATCCATGGATAACAAGGGAAATCAGGGATAGTATCAAAGCGAAGGATGATGCGTACAAATTAGCCAGAAAAAGCAGCATACCGGAGGACTGGGAGAAATTCAAAGACCAGCAGAGGAGGACAAAGGGCTTAATTAGGAAAGGGAAAATAGATTATGAAAGAAAACTGGCAGGGAACATAAAAACTGGGGAGAACCAGTGGATGTGGTGTATCTGTACTTCCAGAAGGCTTTCGACAAGGTCCCACATAAGAGATTAGTATACAAACTTAAAGCACAAGGCATTGGGGGTTCAGTATTGATGTGGATAGAGAACTGGCTGGCAAACAGGAAGCAAAGAGTAGGAGTAAACGGGTCCTTTTCACAATGGCAGGCAGTGACTAGTGGGGTATCGCAAGGCTCAGTGCTGGGACCCCAGCTATTTACAATATATATTAATGATCTGGATGAGGGAATTGAAGGCAATATCTCCAAGTTTGCGGATGACACTAAGCTGGGGGGCAGTGTTAGCTGTGAGTAGGATGCTAGGAGACTGCAGGGGTGACTTGGATAGGCTGGGTGAGTGGGCAAATGTTTGGCAGATGCAGTATAATGTGGATAAATGTGAGGTTATCCATTTTGTTGGCAAAAACAGGAAAGCAGACTATTATCTAAATGGTGGCCGATTGGGAAAGGGGGAGATGCAGCGAGACCTGTGTGTCATGGTACACCAGTCATTGAAGGTAGGCATGCAGGTGCAGCAGCAGTAAAGAAAGCGTATGTTAGCTTTCATTGCAAAAGGATTTGAGTATAGGAGCAGGGAGGTTCTACTGCAGTTGTACAGGGTCTTGGTGAGACCACAACTGGAGTATTGCGTACAGTTTTGGTCTCCAAATCTGAGGAAGGACATTATTGCCATAGAGGGAGTGCAGAGACGGTTCACCAGACTTATTCCTGGATGTCAGGACTGTCTTATGAAGAAAGACTGGATAGACTTGGTTTAAACTCTCTAGAATTTAGGAGATTGAGAGGGGATCTTATAGAAACTTACAAAATTCTTAAGGGGTTGGACAGGCTAGATGCAGGAAGATTGTTCCCGATGTTAGGGAAGTCCAGGACAAGGGGTCACACCTTAAGGATAAGGGGGAAATCCTTTAAAACCGAGATGAGAAGAACTTTTTTCACAGAGAGTGGTGAATCTCTGGAACTCTCTGCCACAGAGGATAGTTGAGGCCAGTTCATTGGCTATATTTAAGAGGGAGTTAGATGTGGCTCTTGTGGCTAAGGGGATCAGGGGGTATGGAGAGAAGGCAGGTACGGGATACTGAGTTGGATGATCAGCCATGATCATATTGAATGGCGGTGCAGGCTCGAAGGGCCGAATGGCCTACTCCTGCACCTAATTTCTATGTTTCTATGTTTCTATGAATGCCTTTTAGTGTGACCTGGGAGTCTCAAGAAGGTGAGATAACAGTCTGGGTCAATGGGAAATGCAGCCTTCGGAAGGTTGGTGGAAAGGGTTGAGTTGTGAAAGGGAATGGCCAGTTTATTCTAGGTCAGGAACAAGACTCAGTGCTTTGTCAGAGGGATAACTGATGTTAATATGTGGGATCATGTTCCAAAACCTAATGAGATTGAGTTGATCAGTCAGGGGTGTTACAATGATGGAGGGCACATCATTGACTGGAGATAAACAACATTTGCATCAGGGGGGGACGTCATAATTGAAGACAATAATGATTGCATAATTTGAATGTTTTGGCTACTAAAGGCATAAAATTGTGCAGAGGAAACATAACCTCCTCAAACTGCTCTTGCTAAATATGACCTTGCTTTGCAATCTTTCCTCTCAAAACCAAATGAACAGTAGAAGCAGTGATGTTGATTCCAGAATAAAGGGTTTTTTTACATCAGGGTAAGGAACAACTTACTGAGTCTGTCCAGTTTCTCATCATCCTCACTGACAGGGTAATGGCTTCATTGGTAGTTCCATTCTGCTGGAGCCCTTCCTCAAATCCCACCAGGAACAGTTGGGCATCCCAGTTAAAAGGTGCAGCAGTACAGAGTGGTGTCCAGGGAATTTGGTGCCATCTCTCGGACACACACATGTAGACAAGAAAACGTCAGGGGCACAGGGGTGGTGGCGATGGGCAGACACGGACTGTGGGAAAGTCCCTGGGGTAGAGACTGATCCTGTCTTGATTTAGATTGTGCTGATTGGAATTCTTACTGTCTCTCTCTGTATTACCCTCTTGATTTCACATTGTTTGTTACACCAAGGTTTGGGAAGCTCACAATGTGTTCTGTGCTTCCAGTGATTGTGATTGAACTGTAACATTGCAGTTTAATCAACTTAATAAACGAGCATCAAAACAAAAATGATTCTGTCTGTGAATGACTGTGTCCAATATCCAGTTAATGCTCCCAGTACACTCTCAGTGTCCATCACCAACTCAACTCGTGGCACAGCCCAGTGTGGAGCTGGTCTGCTGACAGTAAGATCACTTTAGAATGAGAGATGATGAAATGCGCCAGGTAAATGTGGATCCGTGGGGAAATGGGAAGAACTCCACTGGCTGGTATCAGGTGTAGCGCACTGTAGATAGTGATCACAACTCCACCTGATTGCTTTGAATAGAAGCAAATCTGGATCTTGTGGGAAGGCACTAAACTGGTGTAAGGTAGATCACAATGTTATCAGGCTGAAGGTGGGGAGAGTAAATTGTGAACAGTTGTTATTGGGTAAGTCCACATCTGACATGTGAGAGGCATTTGAAATCCACTAATCAGAATTCAGAACTGCCATGTTCCAGAAAGGAGGGATAAAGATGGCAAGGTAAGGGAACCTTGGATAACCAAAGAGGTTGTAAATTTAATCAAAAAGAAAAAGGAAGTAAATATCAGGATTAATTAAATGAAGTCAGACAGGGTCTTTGAGGAATATACAGCAAGGCGGAAAGAGTTCAAAGGGCTGTTTAGAAGTTCAAGTTTGCGTTTATTGTCACATGCATCAATTATATGCACCAGTGATATTTGAGTTACCATGCAGCAATACTAAGTGAAAAGCAAAACACACAGTCACATAAAATAAAATTTAACACAAACATCCCCCACAGTGGGATCAACATTCCTCACTGTGACGGAAGGCAATAAAGTTCAGTCATCTGCCTCCTTTGTTCACCTGTGGTCAGGACCTTTTATCGCTCAGCACTTGCCGTTGTCGACAGTCCGATGTTCAAGCCCTCGCGTCGGTATGATGGAAACTCCGGCGTCGGGATGGATCGGAACACTCGGTGGCATGGCGCTCCCGAGTCGGCCTCTTGTTACTGGAGACCGCTGCTTCACGGTGTTAAAGTCCACAGGCCCCGTGTTCGGGGCACTTTCCCTGGTGATCCTCAGCAAAGGATGGTAAGTCCATGCCGCACCTGCAGCTTGAAGCACCTGGCCGGTCTTCAGGAAAGGCTGCACCACTCCCGTTGTTAGGCCGCGGGGATGCGACACAAAGAAAAATCGCATCTCCATCGAGGTAGAAGGGCCAGAAGGGACCATGAAATATCTCTTCATCGAGTCAGATTAATAAAAATCGAAGGGGTTTTTATACATGCCTTAAAATAAGAGAGTTACCAGGGAGAAGGTAGAACCACTCAAGGATAAAGGAAGACATTTGTATCTGAGCCCGAAGTAAGCGAGGTAATAAACAAGTACTTTGCATCTTTATCCACTGAGGGAAAGGACATGAAGGATTGTAAAATCAATGTGGGGAACGTTAATATACAAGGGCTGTTGGTGATCAAGATGGAGATGGAGATTTTAAAATGAACTGATTACAGGGCCTTGGTGAAGGTTTTTGCATCTTTTCTAATCACAGGTGAGGTCCTGAATGAATGAGGCATTACCAATGTTGTACCTTTGTTTAAGAAAGAAAGTAGAGATAATCAGATGAATTATAGGTGAGTTAGCCTCATGTCAGTGGCAGGGAAGCTATTGGACATAATTTAGCGTAGGCAATGGCTAATTGTGGACAGTCTTTGTACACTGGCTTTGTACACAGCAGGTCATGTCTTAGTAACTTGATCAAGCGTTTTGAGAAAATCACAAAGGTGATCAATGAGGGTAGTGCTGTACATGGTGTCAACGTGGACCAGAAAGGCATTTAATAAAGTATCCTCTGGTTGACTGATCCAAAAGATTAAGACACACATGATTCACGAGGAATTGCTCATATGGATTCAGTACTTAATCACTCATAGAAGTCAAAGCGTTGTGGTGAAACGGCGTTATCTGGCTTGTGGTTTGTGGCCACTGAAGTTTGTAGAGACTATGTTGGATCCTATGTTGTTTGTGATGTATATGACATGGACATAATTGTGGATGGAGTTTGTTAATAAGTTTGCAGCCAACACCAAGATTGCTGGAGTGGTATACTGTGAGGAAGTAGACAGCAGTATACAAACCAACTACAGAAAAGGGGAGATAAATGGCAGATGAAGATTAATTTAAGCAAGTGTGAGCTGTTGGACTTTAATCATTATCATCCTTTTATTGTCATCATGCAAAGTAACAATTGTACAGTGCAAAATGAGAAGACGTTTCCCAGGGAATACCGGAGCATCGCACATAAAAACTTAAACATTTCACGCATAAATAAAAACCGATCCAGTTCCTGATAAAAAAAAACAGTACGAACAGTTAAAAAAAAAGTGCAGGTAAAAAAAGCAACATCAAAATACAAGTATAAAAATAAAAATAAGAAAACAGTCATAAAATGTCGAGGGCAGCTGATTTAAGTGGCCTGAGCCAGTGCCAGAGTTATTACTCAGTGCCAGTTATTAAATTGTCAGTGCAAAAGTAGCAGAATCAGGTGGAGTGACTGTTTAGCAGCCTCACAGTGTGTGGAAGGAAGCTGTTTAGCAGTCTGGTTGTCTGGGCTTTGATGCTGCGGTATCTCTTTCCTGATGGCAGGAGATCCAGGTGTGTGTGGAGTGGGTGCAGTTTGTCCTGAGCTATTCTCAGAGCTTTTTTCAGGCAGCGGCTCTGGAAGAGTTCTTGCACCGAGGGTAGCGAGACACCAATGATCCTCTCTGCTCCCCTCACTACCCTCTGCAGAGACTTCCTGTCTGAGCAGTTACAGTTGGAGTACCAGGTGTTCATGCAGTACGTGAGTACAGACTCCACCGTGCCCCTGTAAAAAGTCCTGAGGATGTTGGTGGGAAGTGAGACCTGTTTGAGTTTCCTCAGGTAGTGCAGTCGCTGATGGGCCCGTTTGACAATCCCAGTGATGTTCCTGGATCAGGTGAGACTGTCTGTGATTTGCACTCCGAGGAACTTTATGCTCTCCACTCTCTCCACCGTGGTGTCACTGATGTTGAGGGGTATGTGTTTGGGCTGCGACCTCCTGAAGTCGACAATCATCTCCTTTGTTTTGTCTACATTTAATTCTAAATTGTTGTTGCCGCACCAGTCCACTAGTTGTTTCACTTCCTCCCTGTACATTGTTTCATCCTCTCCACTGATGAATCCCACCACTGTGGTGTCATCTGCGAATTTTATAATCCTGTTGTCCCTGAATCTAGCAGCACAGTCATGTGTGAGCAGTGTGAACAACAGCGGGCTGAGCACACAGCCTTGAGGGGAGCCGGTGCTCAGCGTGATCGAGCCTGAGGTGTTCTTGCCAATACGGACTAACTGCGGTCTCTCTGTCAGAAAGTCCAGGATCCAGTGACACAGGGTGGTGTTGAGGCCCAGCAGGGTTAGTTTCTCCACAAGTCTCTGTGGGATGATGGTGTTAAAGGCTGAGCTGAAGTCAATGTACAGGATTCTGGCGTAGGTGTTTTTGTTTTCCAGATTAGTGAGTACTGTGTGCAGCGTAGTAGAGATGGCATCTTCTGTAGAACGTTTGGGGCAATAGGCGAACTGGAGGGGGTCTAACGATGAGGCGAGGCTGTCAGTAATGTGAGGTTTAACCAGGCGTTCAAAGCACTTCATTACTATGGGGGTCAGGGCGATAGGGCGGTAATCATTTAGGCAGGCCACAACTGATTTCTTTGCTATTGGGATTATTGTGGAAGTTTTGAGGCATGTGGGGACAATGGCTTGACCAAGTGAGATGTTGAAGATGTCTGTTAGCACATCTGCTAACTCATCCGCACATTCCTTGAGCACCCGTCCTGGGATGTTGTCGAGTCCAACTGCTTTCCACGGGTTGACCTTGAATGTGAGGAGAAAATATAAAAAAACATGTTTAATAGCAAAACCATTAATAGCATTAATTTACAGATGGTTCTGTTTCAAGGCAGGGATATACACCCGGCCACCACTAGTTCCAGCATGTCCCTTACTCCACCACGTCTGGTGGCTATGACTAACAACAACATTACCTCTCCCGCTTGTTCTCCCTGTCGTCATCACGTGTCCTCCGCTGCTTTCTCACTTCTGGGTTCACCGCCTCCCTCTAACTTTTCTGGCGAAGAGGGAGGGGTTGGTCCGTATGCGTTTGGGCCGTATTAGTAGACGTCCAGACAGATATGGAGAGTATGTTTGAATTCTAGCTGCATGTGTGTTTAACTATATTCGCTCTTTACGGGGAAGGATGTAGATTGGTTACTGCATGTGAACCAATCATAGTAGAAATAGCATCACTAACCCCACTGTACTGTATGATTCATACTAACACCCACTACCTATACTGGTCATTCTTGGAAGCGGTAACGATGAACTAACAACCTGCTGTACTGCTATACTAGGGGTACCGATTAAAGATGATCTTGAACTCCAGATTGTACAGTTTGCTTATTTACAATTCCCAACCCTTAATCCCTCCCAGCACCAGCATCCTCTGATCCAAGCACATATTTCCTCTTTTATCATTGAGCGATCCTACCTTCTTCCTGGTTACCCTCTTGTAAAATGGATTTGGTTACTCCCAATGCAGCAAACAAAGTCCTACAGCTCCATCATTACATCCTGAGCTACATCTATAACAACCTGGACTTGAAAATGGGGACCAAATCTGGCAACTCTGTGTATTGTCTCAGTATATTACTACTATACATGTACTTTATTTGAGATGATTATCTAAGATGTATTTGAGTGCTTACATGTAGTGATACTTGTATTGAACTGTATATAAAAATTAATTTCACTGTTCCTTGGTCCAAGTGACAAATAAAATTCCATTGCATTGAATACGATTGAGCCTTCTACTCAATGCCCCAACAAATGAAGGCAAGCATACCATTTGCCTTCTTTACCACACTATGTACTTGTTTTGCCACTTTCAATGAGTTAAGAACTTGGAACCCAATGAACCCTCTGTAAATCAATGCTGCTAAGGGTTTTGTCATTAACTGTATACTTTCTCATCACATTTGACCTTCCAAAACACAACTTCTCACAGTTAGTCAAATTAAACTCCATGTGCCATTTCTCTGTGCATTTCTGTGGCTGATCTATATCCCATTGTGAACTTTGACAAACTCCACAGTGAATGGGAACACCCTGGAGAGTGGTGTGGAGCAGAGTGCAGGTACATAATTTCCTGAAAGCGGCATAATAACTTTAAAAATATACCACCAATCGGGATAAAACTGGACAACGGTGAGTAAGGTGGCAAAAAATTGTAGCGTATTGCGTACTCTTTTTGCGCAAATATAAAAACATCGCAAACCGGAAGATAACAAGATGAGAGTTTTAGTGTGGAATTAAAAGACATTTGCACACGTACATGGATAGGAAAGGTTTAGAGGGATATGGGTCAAACGTGGCCAGCTGCGATTTGCATAGATGTGCCATCTTGGTTGACATGGGTAAGGTGGGCTGTTCCTGCTTCAGCCTGTTTCAGTGCTGAGTGACTGTGAATCTGAAGCAGTTCCTCGTGTTGGTCTTTCATGAGTATCTGGCTGATCAGCTTGTTTTCAAGTTGCCGCTCAGCTCACTTAGAGAACATTGTCATCTTATGACACTAGAGGGAGCTCTTTCCCCGTGTAACCTTGCTGGTCCTGTTTCCACCACTGGAGCCAAAAACATAGCGTGTGTTATTTCACATCCCATGTATGTCCTCAGTCTGATAACTCTGGGGCTGCATCATTATATTTCAGACACTGCCGTGGTGGGATACCAATCCTGTTGGTGTACCTCCAGCTGAAGTCACACCAATAATATTCCACCTGTTTCACAGAGGAATATAGCATGGAAGCAGGCCCTTCGGCCCAACTTGCCCACACCGACCAACACTAGTCCCACCTACCTGTGTTAGGCCCATATCCCTCTAAACCTATCCTATCCATATGCCGGTCTAAATGTTTCTTAAACGTTGCGATAGTACTTGCTTTAACAATCTCCTCCAGCAGCTCATTCCATACACCCGCCACCCATTGTGTAAAAGAGTTACCCCTCAAGTTTCCATTAGATCTTCCCCCTGCCAAACCCCCCAATCACCTTCAACCTATGTTTTCTGGTTATCGATTTTCCTCCTCTGGGTAAGAGACTCCGTGAGTGGACCCAATCTATTCCATACACGATTTTGTACACTTCTATAAGATCACCCTCATTCTCACATGCTGAAAGGAATCGAGTCATAGCCTGTTCTACCGCTCCCCATAGCTCAGGCCCTCCACTCCTGGCATCATCCTTGTAAATCTTCTCTGCACGCTTTCAAGCTTGACAACATCTTTCCTATTATACAGTGCCCAGAACTGAACACAATACTCTAGAAATGTGGCCTCACCAACACCTTATATAACTGCAACATGACTTCCCAACTTCTATACACAATACCCTCATTGTTGAAGGCTAAAGTGCCGAAAGCCTTTTTGACCAACCAATCTACCTGAAACGCCATTTTCCTCTGCTCTACAACACTCTCCCAAGCCCTACCCTTCACAGTGTAGGTCCAAAAATGCAACAGCTCACATTTCTTGCATTAGATTCCATCAACCATTCCTCAGCCCACATGGCGAAATTATCAAGATCTTGCTGAAATTTTTGACAACCTTCTTCAAGGGGGGATGGGTCTGACCTTTGTGAGTACAGAGTGCATGTGGTGGACATTGTGAAACCGAGCAGTTGCTGATAGCTCCATCTTTGTGTGTGATCTGTAAGTTGTGATCAGCCAGCCAGGGCCCACTGCAACACGTGGCTGCTGGAGGAGACACTCTCTTGATTTATGAGGCCAGTTGCAATAGCGCTTTGGTCAGTGTGGACCCTGGGATGTGGATTTGGAGATCTCGGCAATGGTGGTATCACAGGATGTCAGAATGTGTCTTGGGGGCAGCAATTACTGGGTGATAATGGCCTCCATTAGCCAGCATGGTGCAACAATTGATACTAGCCAGTGAAGTTCTCCCCTGTTCCCCACGGATTCACATTCACCCTGTTTGTTTCATCGTCCCTCAGCCTAAAGCGATTTTATTGTCAACAGATCAGCTCCACACTGGGCTGTCTTGAATCAATTTAGTGATGGACACTGAGAATGCACTGTGTTAACTGTAGACCAGACACACACACACGAGCGCGCACACACAAACACACACGCACACACACACACACATAGTAATTTCTTAGACAAGATCTTTGTTGTTTTGATGCTCGTTTATTAAGCTGATGAAACTGCAATGTTACAGTTCAATCACAATCACTGGAAGCACAGAACACATTGTGAGCTTTCCAAACCTTGGTGTAACAAACAATGTGAAATCAAGAGGGTAATACAGAGAGTGACAGTAATAATTCCAATCGGCACAATCTAAATCAAGACAGGATCAGCCTCCACCACAGGGACTTTCCCACAGTCCGTGTCTGCCCATCACCACCACCCCCGTGCCCCTGACACTTTCTTGTCTCCATGTGTGTGTCAGAGAGATGGCACCAAATGCTCTGGACACTGCTCTGTACTGCTGCACTTTTTAACTGGGATGCCCAACTGTTCCCAGTGGGATTTGAGGAAGGGCTCCAGCAGAATGGACGAGGAGGGGAGTCTGGTTAAAGAGGGCGGACTTGTCTGTTCTGAGCAGTCCCTGGGCTTCAGTCAAGGGTCAGTGTGTGGGGCAGTGCCCTGGGGTTTACACCCTGCTGATCCCTGTAGACATCCACCATGGTTCCCCGTTCCCCATCCCTCTCTCAATGTGTGACGGAGAATGGCCGAGACTCTAGTGTACTGAGTTTGAAGCCATTACACTGTCAGTGAGGGTGATGAGAAACTGGAAGGACAGTGAGTTGTCCCTTACCCCGACGTGAGCAACCCTTTATTCTGGAATCAACACCACTACTTTTACTACTGATCTGGTTTAGAGAGGAAAGATTGCAATGCAAGGTCATTTTCATGCCATATAAATGCCTTTTGGAGCCAAAACATTTAAAGTGTACAATCATTATTGTCTTCAATTATGACGTTCCCTCCTGTTGTAAATGTTGTTGATCCCCAGTCAATGATGTTCCCTCCAGCATTGAAACAAATCTGACTGATCAACGTAATCTCATTGGGTTTTAGAACACGATCCCACATATTAACATCAGTTATCTCTCCGACATATGACTGACTGGCGTCAAAACCTCCACCAACTGAGTCTTGGTCCTGACCTAGAATAAATTCACCAGACCCTGTCACATCCTGACCCTTTACATGAACCTCCCGTACATGGCATCTCCCATTGACCCAGATTATTATCTCACCCTCTTTAGACTCCCAGGTCACACAGATGTGTCTCGGTGAAGAATTCATTTCTGGGATGTTAAACTTATATTCATAACTTCCCAAATACAGCCACAGTTGTGTTTTTTTTTCTAGCCAAATCAGTAGTTCGTTGGCGGAAGAGCTTGTTGCGTAGGAGAACAAACTTTGGTAAGTATTTTCAGTGGCTGCCCTGAAACAGACAGTAAAGGCGGTCAATCTGGTGAAATCACGTGCATTCAACCTGACGAAGCTGTTGTCTGTCTCGGTTGGGAATTTCACTGATTTTCCATACAATCCTGTAAAATTGAAGAGTAAAAATTTTAAATCTCAGTTTGAAATGGTAACTTTGCCATCTGAGATGGAACACAAGATCGCTAGTGACCAGTGATTTGTAAAAGGATGGGGTTTTTTTAAATGTGAGGGACAGAGTGGCATCTGAAGACTGGCAGGTTTGGAGAGAGTGTTGAAGAGTTTACCTGGATTGGAGCACCTTAGGTACAAGGAGAGGTGGGACAAACATGGATTATTTTGTCTGGAGTGTTGGAGGTTGAGGGGCAAACTGTAGAAGTACAAAATGACAGGCAGCATAGTTAGTGTAGATAGTCAGAATCTGTTTTATCCCCAGGGTGGAAATGACAAGTAGCAGAGGACACATATTGATAGTGAGAGGGATCAAGTTAAAAGGAGATGTGAAAGGCAAGTTCCTGTTTCCACAGTGGTGGATGCCTGGAACACGCTGCCAGGGGTGGTGGTAGAAACAGATACAATAGCAGTGTTTAAGGGGCATTTAGACAGACACATGCACATCGAGGAATAGATGTGAAATGGGATTAGTTCAGACTGTGCTGATAGATGGGATTAGTTCAGACTGACATCATGATCAGTACAGACACACACTCTCCAAACCTACATGTAAATCTCATACAAACCTGCACTGTCCGATCCTGACAGGTAAATGCACATCACAAACACAATTGTTGCGAAGGGCTTCATCCTGTCTCCAACCTGTTAAAACAAAGAATTCCCAATTCATTTCATTTCACTTGTCGATCCATTGAAACAGAGAACCCACAGCCAGTCCCGTGTGTCAGCAACACACAAACAATCCCTCTGGTACTCACTGTGTCCATCTCCAACAAGCCGGTTTCACCTCAGGGGGAATCCAACACCCTGGGCACAAGATGCTGCAATTTATACTCTGCAGAACCCAGTCACTGTCAATCGCAGGATGGAACTGAGGGGGTGGAGCAATCTCTGCTGCCATCCAATACTCAGAGAGCTGCCATTGATCTGTGTGTTGACATCAATCAGCATCAGGTGATGAGGGGGAGGTAGTGGAGTGAGCGGAGGAGGTGATGAAGTTCACCTCCCCCGCCCGATCAGAGATATCTTCCCTACCCCACTGTGGCTCTGATCTGTGACACAACTTCATGTTGAGAGGGAGAGGTGCACGTACATGTATTGGATGCTTGCCATGTGGTTGTGGTCAGTACCGCTGACAGCTGATTCCTGGAATACATGTAAAGAAGTTTGGTTACTGCCTCGATTCATCCCATGGGAAAGTGTCCAATGAGTGAATGAGTGGGCACAACTTGAAGTCATGAGTCATTGCATCATACAGCACAGAATCATACCCTTCAGTCCAACTTGTCAATGCTAACCAAGATGCCCTGTCTACACTAGTCCCACCTGCCTGCATTTGGCCCATATCCCATTAAACCTTCCGTATCCATCTTCCCTATCCATCTTCCTATCCAAAATTCCCACCACCCTCAGTGAGAATAAGTTGCCGCTCAGGTTTCTTTTCATCCTACCCTCTCACCTTAAACCTATGTCCCCTGGTTCTTGATTACTCTACTGTGTCTAAAAGTGTACATTTGCCCTACCTATTCCATTCATGACATTATACACTTTTATAAAATCAGCCCTCAGCATTCTGCACACCAAGGCATAAAGTCCTGGCCTGCTCATCCTCCTCATATCTTCTCTGTACTTTTCCAAGCTTAATGACAACCTTCCAATAACTGGGTGACCAAGACAAGGCACCAAATGCGACCTCACACATCTGAAGGGTGTTGTACCGAAAGCCTTCTTGACCATGTTATACACCTGTGATAACAATTTCAGGGAACTATGTACCTTCACTCCTAAATCCCACTGCTCAACAACACTCCCTGGGCCTGCCATTCCGCTTTCAAGTTCCTGCCCTGATTTGACTTCATAAAAAGCAACACCTTGCTCTTATCTACGTTAAACTCCACTAAACATTCCTCAGTCCACTTAGCTGATCAAGACCCTGCTGTAATTTTTAATAACCATCTTCACTATCTATAATACCACCCACTTTAGTGTCACCTGCAAACTTACCTTGTGCATTCCAATTGAAAATTGTTGATGTAAACCACATACAGCTATGGGCTTAGTACCAATCGTTGAGGCACATTACTAGTCACAGGCCTACAGTTCGAAAAACAAAACTGTTCCATCATCCTCTGCTTCCTTAAACTAAGCGAAAAAGCGAGTACAATATTACAACTGCACATGCCCAGGTCATGGGTCATCAGGGATAAACATTCTCGCCAACGGAGCTACTGTGTTTGTATGGACTTGCGTTTCATACGTATTTTCCAGTTTTACTTCTTCGAGGTAAGAAAATACTGCTTTCAAAACTATTAACTAGGAGTATTTATGGTTCATTTATACAAAACCACAATGATTTTACTTCGGAGTCACGTGAGTGACTTCGTGAAGAACCCGCTTCCAACGCATGCGTGTCATTACGCTACACGCATTGCAACTCGTCATTGTCGGGAGGAAGGACGTTCCTCCCAAACGGCAGGGTTTCGAACCTGCAACAGTAAGGTAAGGGAACATCGTTTCCATACTTATCTTTTTTCTACAGAAGGCTGTTGAAAGCTGGCGGGGGAGGAGTCTGCAAGCAGCAGGCAGCCAGCAACGGCCGGTGGCACGACAGTCTCCCTTAGCGGGAGTTCGTGCGACTTCAGCTCCGGGAAGAGAACGCCGACAAGGGAGTACTCCGGAGCCGACAGTCCGACAACTCGGACAACAGCCCCAAAGACCGACGCTACATGGGCCTGGGGCTGCGGAACAGGTAAGAAATGTCCTTACCTTTCTTCTTGTTTGCAGGAAGGCTGCCGAGCTGCCGCTGAACAGCAGCAGTCAGCCAGCAACGAAAGTCGGCACCACTGTCTCCCATAACGGGAGCGAGTGCCAACTTCACCCCATACGGGGTGGAGAAAAAACAGAGCCAACAACCCACAAAACAGTGGGTTGTATTAGTGCTCTGCCCCCTTTTAAAATTAGGGGATAAAATGGACTTCAGCTCCGGGAGAAAACGCCGACAAGGAAGTACTCCGGAGCCGTCAGTCCGACAACTCGGACAACAGCCAAGGACCGACGCTACATGGGTCTGGGGCTGCGGAACAGGTAAGAAATTTCCTTACCTTTTCTTCTTGTTTCCAGGAAGACTGCCGAGCTGCCGCTGAACAGCAGCAGGCAGCCAGCAACGGAAGTCGGCACCACTGTCTCCCATAACGGGAGCGAGTGCCAACTTCACCCCATACGGGTGGAGAAAAACGGAGCCAATAACCTACACAACAGTAGGTTGTATTAGTGCTCTGCCCCCTTTTTAAAAATTATGGGACAATATGAGATTGCGCTCCTGCCGTGGCTAAGCCAGGTGGAGTAAGCGCAACAGGGGACAACAGCTGCGACCGGAATCGGCTCCCGTAATAAGAATAGCTGTGCCCAACTTTCGCTCCCGACTCGCTCCCGCAACGGGCGGGAGAGGGAGCAAAAAAGAAAACTGTTTCCCCACACTGCGTCTGTACAGGAGGGGAAGCTGGACAAAGGACTGTCCATAGTGCTGCTAGTAAAGCTGGCTGGGGAAGACAGAGGCAGCCGGCAGTAGCAGCCACCATAGGCACGTTTAACTCCCGTTATAAGGAGAGCAGTGCTGACCTGGTCCCGCACCAGCCAGAACACCACGGCCGGGCGGGAGACCATTCAAATAGAGCCGTTGATTTGACCAGTCAATAACGGCAGCAGACGGGTGGAACGACGCTCACCCCTAGCAACAACTTGGACCTGCAGGTAAGAGCTGCGATTTTTTGTTGCATTTCTATGGTGATTGCAGGTGCAGAAACAACGGGCTGCGACAAAGCTGGTGGGCTAGATGGAATCAGCTGTGCCAGATGTCCTCCACACCGGCCATATCCACTCCACGGAAGGAAGGACAAAGCTGGAGAAGGAGGACCGTGGAGCAGCGGGCAGCCAGCAGCAGCCAGCGGCACTTGGATCACCCGTAGTGGGATCAGCTGTGCCCGATGTCGGCCCCGCACTGGCCAGATCCATGCGGCCGAGCGGTAAGGCTAGACACAAAACAAACAAGGTCGTGGACTCAGAGAGGTCCGACTTTGCATAACCGCCGGCGGCCAGCGCCCGAGAGCGCTGGAGCGGGAAGAAGCGGTGTATGGAGCCTTGCTCCAACGTGATAAACCCACAGCAGTACCTCTTTGAGGGCTGCACAGTGCTTCTACCCCATCAGAGGGGAGCACTGCGGGTCAGTTCTGGGCTGACCTGGAAGAGGGGTCCGCAGAAGAAAAGACAAGTGGGCAGGAGGTAAGCCCCACATGGGTACCCCGTGCGGGACCCCTAGAGATCTCTAACTCTATAAAAAAGAGTAGGCAGGACCCTGATGGGCCAGAGCCTGGTAATACAGCGTCCCATGATCCTAACACAGCAGGGACTCTGCTGGACATGGTGGCTGATTACTTTAACCAAGTCATACAGGGGTAGATTTGGATCCAGGATGGCAATAGTATTAACTATATGTCTGGCCACAAACTCCAACAAGAAATATTTACAGAGACTGGCCAGACATCTGCCACCTGGCAACGGTGAGGCATTACAGGTGCCCAGTGTAAACCAATGCATTTGGCAGCATATGGGGACGAACATCAGGAACCAGGACCTCAAGATCCAGAAAACCTTAAATGGATTGACGGAAGGGATCACAGCATACACCCGCACCCTGGACTAAACAGAGGTAACCAAAGACCATCAAGACGCACTAGCTCTGTTTTAGTAATATGCAATATGAGCTGAACTACATGTGGAAGGCTGCCATTCAGCCAGCACTGGACCCCTAAAATGCTACCATTTGCAAACAAAGAACCGTGGGTGGACGAAGCCAAGACACTGGGGCTCATCAAGGCCAGCGCAAGGGCCTATTTTGGAGCACGATACCAGCCACATGCAAGGCCATAAAAATGTGGCTCATACCAGTGGCAATGCCAGAAATCAATATAACCCGCAGCAGCCTTTTTAGGGTATGGCCAGGGACGGCCACCCTGGAAGATGCGGAAGCCTCAACCTCCCACACAACCCCGAACAAGAGATATCAAACCAGAACCCCCTTTTCAAAAAACCAAGGAAATAACACAACCACCGGTAACCATGGAGGTAGGTGGGTGTGGTTCTTCTGTAAAAAAGGGACCCACGATGGTGGGGGAGGGGAGGTTGCAACACTACAGTTATGTATGGTGTAAAATCACTACAGATTCATATAATCTCAGCAGTATTCAGGGTTATCTGATAGAATTTACTCATCCCAATAACCCCAGTACAACATACACCAGAATGGCATTTTGTCCTTACATAAACCAAACAATCTAAAGCCCACATGGTGCTACAAAAATTGTACACAAAAGGTGTGATTGAGCATACTTTTCATGGAACATTAGAATTTGTATCAAACATATTTATTAAAAATAAAATAGATGGGGGTTGCAGGATTATCATTGACCTTTCAACCCTAAACACATTTGTTCAAGATGTTCATTTTAAGATGGATACTCTTATTACTGATAAAGACTTGGTGTCAGCTGGGTTTTCTATATGGCAGGCATTGACTCAAAAGATACATACTGTACAGTACCCATCAGAGGGGATCACAGACGGTGTTTGAAATTTAACTGGATGGGGGGGGAACTTTGGCAATATAGAGCTTACCAAAGGGGCAAACATCAGCCCCAATATTATTTACTAAAATTCTAAAACCAGCTTGGCATTGTTATGTAAACAAAGCCATAGGGTGATGTATTTCCCCCGTTCTGCCCCATCAATGGGGTACTAGGGAAAAAATTCAACTAGACTCGGCATCTGGGATTCTCATAGTACCCGACTGGCCTACTCAATCATGGTATTCGGTCATACAGGGGATGGTGTTAGAACCATGTTCCCTCATGAACATAGCCAAATTTATTAATTCATCCAGTGACTGGGGGCAGTCATCCATGCCATAAGACTATGGATTTGTTGATTTGTAGAGTCTGAAAGACCCACTACATGGCATGGGGCTGTCAGACAGGACGATGAATCTCATCTCATCTGCACTAAGACTGTCAACACGAAAGCAGTACCTTGGACACATCAAGAAATGGGGCATATACTGCTTGGACAACAACCTCGACCAAAAGGCCAAGAACATTCTGGCCGTATTGGAATTTTAACAAGCCTCCATTATGATAATCGATGGAGCTACAGTGCCATCAAAAGTGCCAGAAGTGCACTCTCCAATTACCTATCACAAGGAACGGAGCGGCACACGGTGGGAACGCACCCCCTGGTAACAAAACTCATGAGGGGCATATTCAATGGTAATCCCCCTAAAACCAGGTACTCCGAAATCTGGGAGGTGGGTGTCGTTCTAAACATGCTGAGGAGCTGGTAGCCCATAACAGCATTGTCACTTCAGTAACGGACCATGAAGATGGTTATGCTCATGGCGTTAGTTACCGCACAACGAGTCCAGCCATTAAGCAAACTGAGCCTGGACTCCCTGATCATCTCACCCGAGAAACTGGTGTTTGTCATACAGGATTTAATAAAAGAAAACAGACCAGGTTCATCGGGTCAAGTGTTTGAATTTATGGTATACCCATATGGCGAACGACTGTGTATAGCAAGACACATCCAACTATACATAGAATATACTAAGAGCATTCGAGGTCAGAGAATGGCGTTGTTAATCTCTTACAAGAAACCGCACGAAAGGGTCACGACCCAAACTATATCTAGGTGGCTCAAATATGTCCTAAAGATGGTAGGAATAGACACTAATGTTTTTAACTCTCATTCCACCAGGGCTGCAGCAACATCCGCAGCAAAAATTCTAGAGGTACCCACAGACCAAATCCTCAGAATGGCAGGATGGTCATCCGAAAGGATTTTCCAAAGGTTTTATAATAAACCAGTTATTTTTTGGAGCCATCATCGTGTTCGGAAACCATTTTACGTTCAACAATATAATTTGGCCGAAAGGTTACAGGGCTATGATTGTCAATTAAAAAAATGTATATATTTTTTCGTTATACCACACAACTCTTTGTATGTGTGTTTTAAAATTACTAATGATGCTCTCTCCCAATACCCAAGGCAGTTGTGAAGCATGGACTCGTTCCACGGCATGAGGTCACAGAGCTTTGAAATCTTCACAAAGTCACTCACGTGACTTACCAGTTTGAAGTTTGATCTGTATTTTATGAGGAGGAACGTTGAGGGAATACATGCCCTCCGCTCCCACCCTCTTATGATCATATCAAAAACTGGTATCTCTTTGATAATCTTACCATGTTAGGTCATTATAGGTTTCTGTGACCTCACACCGCTGCTTTGAAGAATGACACGCATGCGTTGGAAGCGGGTTCTTCACGTATTCCCTCAACGTTCCTCCTCATAAAATACAGATCAAACTTCAAACTGGTAAGTTCTCGTTTAATCTTACTATTTTGGTGGTTTTATTGCTTTATGCTTCGGGAAGTGAGTGAGATTGTTTCAATGAATAACAACCATTTTTTATTGTTGACGTGTTTGTTGACTTCTGAATGAGTTCTGCATGTACATGTGTGGGTAAAGTTGTGAAAGAAGACTTTTTTCAGCCATCTTGAATCAAAATGGCTATAGGCCTTGCCTTCTTTGTAGTCGCTAAGCAGGCGAGACTTCAGTGAAGTGGCTGGCTGGTTAGCCTCATCATAACTGGCAAGATGACTTGACAACTCGACGACGGATGTGGGAGGTCAGCGGTCGGTAGCACGGGCTTCTTCGTGTACGATGTGGCGTAAGCAAGAGAAGCAAGTTCTTTTTCAACCGCCTGTCTGCTAAAAAATGCTTCCAAGCTTCGACTTTCCATTGCAGAAAATCATCCAGTGAAACATCATCTTAATTTGGGTCAGCTATAACCAATATAAGATTCAAAGAAGAACAAAACAGACCGAAAATGTACTCACAGCTTATACAGCGCTGCATTCGCTTCTTTTAAATCTCGATGACCTTTGACAAATCCCATAATTCCTTGCGTTTATCGAGATACTGAACTCGCTTTTTCTCGATCAATTTGACTAGCTCACCTTGGGTCCCCTGACATTTAACCTTCTAGAGTCACCTGCAAAGCGGACCCTTATCAAATGCCCTGCTGATGTCCGTATAGACAACGTATATGTCTTTGCCCTTGTGAACATTTTTGGTTACTTCTTCAAAAAGGATTCATAAAATACTTTCTTCCACCTACAAAACCATGCTGATTATCCCTAATTAACCTTTGTCTATCCAAAGCCAAATGTATCTAATCCCTCAGAATCCTCACCAGTAACTTGTTTTCCATAGATTTTAGGCTCACTAATCTATAGTTCTCAGGATTTTTCAGACCCTTAAATAGAGGAAAACCCCCCCCCCCCCCCCCCCCCCCCCCCCCTCCAGCTTCTGGCACTTCACCCATTCTAATGTTGATTCATATCTCTCAATCAAGTTTTCCTGCCATTTCTTCTCTTGCTTCCCACATTGTCCTTGTCTATATCTAATTAGGCTCGGGAGATTTATGTGCCATCATATGCCTTAGGACGTCCAGCATCTTCTCAACCCTGGTACGGACTGTCCTCAAGACATCACCATTAATTGGCCTATGTTCCCCAATCTAGTTAACTGCATCCAGGATTTTTTTCTCAACCAATATGTAGATGGCCCTACTCATCAGAGGACATCACAGGACCTCAGTGGGAAAAGTGCTGGGCAAGTCACTGATATGTACGTGGGGGAACTAATACTATCAGTTTTAAGGAGAGGGGCAAAGTTGAAAGTATTTTACACTGTGAGTGGAGGGTGATTGTTGGTGTTGTCAGAGATGGTGATGGAGGCAGATGAGATAGTGTTGTCTACGAGGCTTTTAGATAGGCACATGGATCTGTAGGAAATGGAGGGATAGGCACTACATGCAGGCAGAGAAGATTAGTTTATCCTAACACCATGTTCAGGATGAACATTATGGGCCGAAGGGCCTTTACCTGTGCTGTGTTGGTTTATGTTCTGATTGGAGAATCCTGGCAGATGAGGGGTAATGAGGCACTGGTCAGAAAATAGGAGGCATGCATCAAGTGTAAGCAGCTGCGATCAAACAAAACCTTAGAGTGGAATGCGCAATGGTGGATTACTCTGTGTGTGAATATCAGGAAGGCTGAAAGAGGACATTTAGTATCTTTGGCCAACAAGGTAAATGTGAATTCTAATGGGCCTGTCCCACTTAGGTGACTTTTTAGGCGATTGTAGGAGATTATGCCACATGGTCGCCACATGTTTGCGGGTGGTTGCCAGGGAGCCGCCTTCACGGTCATGATGAGCACCCGCATTCTGGAAACTAGTCCTGGCCTCATTAGTCAAGTCAAGTCAAGTTTATTCACCACATACGCATATGAGATGTGCAGTGAAATGAAAAGTGGCAATGCTTGCGGATTGCGCAAAAAACTACAAAACAGAATGGAACAGAATCAGAATTACATAATTGTGGGGGGTAAAAAAAGAAACAGGAAATTAAAAAGACACCACACAACAGTAAATTGGTACATTATGGTCCAATTTAGACTAGAATGAAAGACTAGACTAGAATGGATTAGAATGAAACCACCTTGGAAAGTAGCGAGAATTCTCAAGCCGTAGGTGGGTCGCGAGGATGTCCTAATGGGTTGCCAGGAGGTTGAAGGTTCTGGAAGGTTCACGGAGGTTCTTGTTGGTTATAGCCGGTGCTGACCGGTGAATTTCATTGGCTTATTGGGAAAGAAAAAGGTAAGCAGTAATTTTTAGAACCAACCAGTAATGTTAAATGTCCGCCGAGCTTCACAGACGTGTATTTCTACCTTCTTAAAAGTTGTCTCCACTCCTTCTCTCCCTTTCTCCTCTCCCCCCCCCCTCTCTCCCCTCTCTTTTAAAGGACTTACCGTGCACTGTGCTTTAGTCATCTTTTTACAGCGTCAATCTTCCTGTTCATCGCGGTGTGTGCCTGTTTCACCTTGGCTTGAATTTTTTAAACAGCACTCCCCCGCTTGCCCTGTCCCCCACCCGCATAACGGGCTGGTGAAGGAAGCGATGTGTTTGTTGTGTTCCACTCTGACAGTTGCCATTCCAGTTGCCAGTTTTTCAGGCAACTGCCGGCAACTTGACAGTCGCCAGCAGTCCGCTGAAAAGTCGCCTAAGTGGGACAGGCCCATCAGGGACTCCAAAAAGTATACAGGGAGTAAAAGAGTAGCTGTGGAGAGGATATTATTGCCCTGAAGGATCAACATCATTGACCCTGTGTTGGATCTTGGTGGATGGGCAAGGTGTTAAATGAATAAACCTCATCAGTATTTACTGTGGTGAAGGTCATGAATGTAGGGAATTAAGGAACAAGAACATCTTGAAACATATCCATGTTACAAAAGAGGGGTCTTTGGACAACAGTACAGCATAGGAAAAGGCTCTTCGGCCCACAATGTCTGTGCTGAGCATGATGCCAAGTTAAACTAATCTTCTCTGTCTGCAAATAACTCATATTGGTCATTTCCTAAATTAACGCAAATAATGTCAAAGGCCATAACCTTGCTTCTACTTTAGTAGGGGAATTAAGGTGGCCAAACATGATGCCAAGTTAATCTAAATTCAACTGCCTGTACGTGATCTGTCCCTCCATTCCCTGCATAACCATGTGCTTATCTAAAAGCTTCTTACATGCTCCTTGTGAACCGGACTCCACCTACACTCCTAGCAGGGCATTCCAGACACCCATGACTCTTTGTGTAAAAACCTGTTCTGCACGTCTCCTTTAAACTTTGTTCCACTCGCTTTGAAGCTATCCCCTCTAATCTTTGACATTGCCACCCTGCGGAAATAGGTTCCCAACAGAGGTCCCAGGTGCAATGTGCTCATTTAGCATCTCACCTACATCCTCTGACCCCAAGCACAAATTCCTTCCTTTATCCTTGAGTGATTCTACCTTCTCCACGTTTTGATCCTTGAAAATTTACAGCGGGTGCGAGGGGGTGGGGTGTCGTTGGAGGGATATTAGAAATTTGCTTAACTAATTGACAAGGCAAATCAGTTGACCATGTCACCAGTACCTGGGATTTGCATACACCAGCAACTTCCAAGTAAGTAGGCAAATCGAGTTGACCGCAGGTGATGTCAGTCTGTTCCTGCTCCAGGCAGCAGCCCTCGTTAAAATGCATCATGGCGATGAAATGAGCAACATCTGGCAGTGAGGTGTAAAGAAGGGGACAACAGAAGCTGATTGTCCAGACAACAGAGCTGTCAAAATGGAGGTGAAGGAGAGTGAAGCTATCACTGGAGCTGACTGTTAAACCTCTGGGCTCACAGTCTGTGACTATCAGCAGCTTAATGTTCCATGGGGTAAAAGAGTCTATGTTTGGTCTCTCAGGTGTAAGGGAGGCCACACTGGGAACACCGGATACAGTGGTTGAGCTTAGGGGAGGTGCATGTAAATCTTTATCTCACCCAGAAAGTCTGCCATTGTCCCTGAGTTTATAGAAATGGAGAAAATAAAATCAACAAGAAAACCTGCAGATTCTGGGCATCTGAAATAAAGCTGGTCACAAGTCAGGTGGCAAACGTGGAACGATAAACAGTTAAAGTTTCATAACTGTGCAGTGGTCGAGCTGGGAGAGGTGCAAAGACCCGGGTTCGATCCTGACCGTGGGTGCTGTCTGTGTGGTGTTTGCATGTTCTCCCTGTGACCGTGTGGGTTTCCTCCAGGGGGTTTGGTTTCGTCCCACATCACAAAGACAGGCGGGTTTTAAGGTCAATTGGCCTCAGTAAATTACCTGGATCGGGAGTAGATGAGAAAGCATTATAACATTGAACCAGTGTCAACAGGTGATCGTTGGTCAGTGCAGACTCCATGCTGCACCTTCAAGTCCATCAATCAAAACTGGAAGAGATAATAAGGCAACTTTCAGCAGCAGACACACTGAGAGTGGGTTGTTTAGAGGAATAATGGTCTCAGAACCATACAGCATGGAGGCAGACGCTGTGACCCAACTTGCCCACATCAACTGACGTATGTAATTTGCCCATGTTTGGTCCGTATCACTCCAAGTCTTTGCTGTCCATGTACCTGTCTAAATATCTTTTAAATGTTGTGATTTAATCATACACCTGCTGTGTAAAACATTGCCCCTCAGGTCCCTATTAGTATCCTCTCTCAGGCCTCTCAGAGTTTTATATACTTCTGTCACATCTCCAAATACCTGAATCTTCTTAGATGCCAAAGAAAATAAAGGTGCCATTCCACATTTTGTCCACCAAATAGGTTTGAAAGGAAGGAATGAAAAATGGAAGGAAGGAATTAAGGAAGAAAGAATAAAGAAAGGAAAGCAGTGAGGAAAGATGGAAGCAGAAGCAAGGAACTGCTACTTACAGGTCAGGCAGCATTCCTGGTGAACATGGGTAAGTGACATTTTAGGTCGGGTCCCTCCTTCAAGCTGATTTTGGGGAGGGGAGGGGAACGAAAGCGTGACTTAGTAAGTCCCATTCATTATTGGGGATGTTAAAGTCACCCACGACGACAAATCTGTTACTTTTGTATCTTTTGGTAATCTACGTATCTCCCACTTCCAATTAGGAGCCTCCAATACAATGCTATTAGACTGATTGCACCTCACCTATTTTTAAATTCTACCCATATTGCCTCGATGAAGGAACCCTCCTGATATAGATCAGTTACATATATGAGCAGAGAAATGGCAGATGGAGCTTAATCCAGTCAAGTGTGAGGGGTTGCATCTGACAGGTCAAATATTATGGAAAGGTGTTCAAAGTGTTGAAGTAACTCAGCAGACCAGGCAGCATCACTGGAGAACATAGATAGATGGTGTTTAATTCTGGAGCCAGGCTGAAAAAGGGTCCCAATCCAAAATGTCACCTATGTTTATGTCTATGTCTCCCTCTGCAACTGGATACTGGTCTTACTAACTAACAGACCCCAGTCTGTTAGGTCAGCCAACCACACCTCTTCAACCCTCACCCTGAACACCGGCGTTCCACAGGGCTGCATGCTGAGCCCCCTCCTCTACTCCCTCTTCACCCTCTTCACCTCCGACTGCACACCTGTATATGGTACTAACACCATCATCAAGTATGCAGATGATACAACGGTGATTGGCCTCATCAGCAACAACAATGAGTCGCCCTCTAGGGAGGAGGTCCAGCTCCTAACAGCATGGTGCGCTGACAACAAACCGGCCCTTAGCTCCAAGCGACCAAGGAGCTCATTGTGGACTTCAGAAGGTCTAGGGGCGGCATGCACACACCCATCCATATTAACGGGACGGAGGTGGAACGTGTTTCCAGCTTCAGGTTTCTGGGGGTCAAAATCTCCGATGACCTCTCTTGGACCCACAACACCTCATCACTGGTCAAGAAGCTCACCAGCGTCTCTTCTTCCTGAGGAGACTAAAGAAGGTCCATCTGTCTCCTCAGATTCTGGTGAACTTCTACCGCTGCACCATCGAGAGCATCCTTACCAACTGTATCACAGTATGGTATGGCAACTGCTCTGTCTCCGACCCAAAAGCACTGCAGAGGGTGGTGAAAATTGCCCAACGCATCACCGGTTCCTCACACCCCTCCATTGAGTCTGTCCAAAGCAAGCGTTGTCTGTGAAGGGCGCGCAGCATCGTCAAGGACTGCTCTCACCCCAGCGACCCTTTTTCAGCCTGGCTCCTGAATTAAACAGCCCAGACTGTTTACCCTCCTCCGATCCGGGAGGCGCTACAGGTCCCTCCGTTGCCTGACCAGCAGGTTCAGTAACAACTTCCTCCCTGCGGCTGTTACACTACTTAACTCTGCACCTTGGTGATTGCCAGTCATCCCCCGGACACTCCTTCCCCCAGAAAAATTGCACTCCTACTGTTTGTACATATATATGTATTTTACTGCTCATTATTCTATGTTAGCTCTTCTGGGTGAGATGCTAACTGCATTTTGTTGTCTCTGTACTGTACACTGCACAATGACAATAAAGATTAAATCTGAATCTGAATGTTCTTCGGGGATATCCAGTAAATTTGTGTCTTTTTTGTAAAGCAGGCTCTGCAGGTCCTAGTTGTAAAGTAAAGGGAAAGAATACCGTTAATGGTACGACCCCTAACAGCATTGGCGCACAGACAGATCTTGAGATCCAAGCTTTGAGTTGAGAGGGTACCAGTTTAAAGGAGATGTGCAGGGCATGTTCTTCACAGAAAGTGGTGGATCCCTGGAATGGACTTTGGGTGCGGGTGTGTGGGGGAGGGGGGCTGGGTGTGGACCTGACTTCAAGACCAACATTGTTTTCCATGTGGAATATTCCATGATTTACATCTTCTCTTGCTCCTAATACTGTACTACCTTTTGAAATGCAAGTTGGAAGTGATGGGAAGTTCTAAGGTGTTTGGAAAACCAGGATAGATAAAGTATTATTCCCACAGTGGAAATGTCCAATACCAGAAGTTGAAGATTTAAGATGAGAAAGGAAAAGTTTAAAGGAGATGTGTAGGGCAAGTTATTTTACACAATATATGATGGTACATGGAATGTACAGTCAAGCAATTGGTGGAAACAGATACAACAGCAACATTTAAAAGACATTTAGACATGAAGTGGCAGGAAATGCAGAGATGTGGATCATGTGCAGGGAGATGGCATTAGTTTATCTTGGCATCATGATTGGAGTAACACGAAACAGGCAGCATCTCTGGATAGGGGGAATGGGTGACATTTCATGCTGAGACCCTTCTTCAGACTCCAGGCAGAGATGCTGCTGTACAACTGAGTTACTCCGGCATTTTGTGTCCATCTTCAGTGTAAACCAGCATCTGCAGTTTCTTTCTCCACACCGTACTGTTCCAGATTATGTGTGTGTGAGCATTTCTCTGGCTCCAGACATCATGTCTGTCTTGATGCAGTGTCAAATTTTTGGAAGTAATTATTGTGACACTGAATACTTTCCTCGTTCCTGTTGCAACAGAGAATGACAACAAGATGGCTTTGCTCCACCCCATCCCTGATGTGACACAAAGCTCAGTACTTCACCCAGCCTGACATACCCACAGCCACGGCTGAAAAACACAGCTCCTGTTACAGACATTCTGCATGTGGTCCTGGGAACAATGACATTAATGGGGAGCTTATCCCCTCTCATTCAGTGGACACAACTTCCCCAGTAACATGATCAAGAGTCAAGATTCAACAGTCAAGAGTGTTTAATCATCATATTACCAAAATGGAACAACAAAGTTCTGACTTTCAGCAGCATAACTTTTCAGTAAACACAGATTTGAATAGATCACATAATAAACAAAGTAGGAAGTTCAATAAATAAAAACCCCAATATTTGTGCAAAACAAAAGTACAAAGTCCCTCGGGCAACTAAGACAGTTCACAGTTCAAAGGTTAGTTGGTGCTTTTAGTATTGAATAGCCTGATGGTTGTTGGGAAGAAGCTGTTCCTGAACTTGTAGGTCATGGTTTTCTGACTCCTGCACCTTCTTACTGATGGCAGGAGTGAAATGAGAGCATGGCCACGGATCCTTGAAGATGCTGCTGCCAATTTAAAGCAGCGCCCCCTGTAGATTACTTTGCTGATGGGGAGGTCAGTATCTGTGATGGACCGGACAGTATTCACCATTTTGTGTAATCACCTTAATTCCTGGTAGTGTGAGTTGCCGAACCAGGCTGTGATGCAACCAATCAATATACTCTCTACATCTATAGAATTTCAAGAGAGTATTTGTCGACATACTGAATCTTCTCAGTCTTCTGAGGAAGTGGAACTTTGAAGGGCTTTCTATATCATTGTCTCAATTTTGCTGGGTCCAGTTCAGATCTTCAGAGATATGCATGGCCAGGGATTTGAGGTTGTTGACTCATCACCAACCCATTGATGAAGACAGGTTTGTGGATCCTTCACCGTCCTATTCTAAAGTCAACAAACAGCTCCATGGTCTTACTGACGTTGGGAGCAACGTTGCTGTTCTTGCATCATTCAGTCAGATGATCGACTTCCCTTCTCTAACTCAACATTACCTGTAATGCGTCCAACAATGGTGGTGTTGTCAGGATATTGAAATATGGTGTAGAAACTGCAATGGCTACACAATCATGAGCATAGAGTGAGTACGGAGTCTTTATAGTTTTTGTACATTCTCACATGTGGTCGCAAGGATTTTCTCTGGTGGCTCCGATTTCCTTCCACATTCCAAAGACATGCAGGTTTGTAGGTTAATTGCCTGGTAATTTGTAAATTGTCCCTAGTGCATACGATAGTGTTAATGGACGGGTTGATCACAGGTCAGCACGGATTTGGTGGGCTGAAGAGCTGTATATCGAAAGCTAAACACTGAAGTCTAAAAGAATCGAGCGGAAAGCTGAGCACGTGGCCTTGAGGTGCCCCAGTATTGATGGCTATTAGCGAAGAAGTGGTGTTGCCAATTTGTGCTGATTGTGTTCCGTTGATGAGGACGTTGAGGATCCAGTGGCAAAGGGATTCGCAGAGACTCAGTTTGGAGGGGATGCTGGTGTCGAATGCCGAGCTATAGTCTATGAACAACAGTGTGACGTACTGTATGTGTTGTTATTGCCCAAGTGTTCCAATGTAGAGTAGAGAGTCGGAGAGATCGCATCTCGTGTTGATCTATCATGGCGCTAGGCAAATTATAGTAGGTCCAGCTTCTTGCTGAGGTAGGAAGGACCTGTTCCTGCACTGTACTGTACAACATTCTATGTGTGTGGATGTTCTGCTGCCTTCAAACTAACCAACCTCTCAAAGCACTTAGACACCAGGGACATTAGTGCCCTAGATCGGGAGTCATTAAGAGTATCTTCTGGTGTCAACCTGAGATACCAACAACCTGAGATATTAATACCAGCACAGGTGACGGGAGTCTGAGAAGGCACATCAGTGCTCCCCCTATCAAACCAAGCGTAGAACACATTGAGCTGATCTGGGTGTGATGCCATGCCGTCGCTTGAACTGCCACTTGGTTTCACCTTGTAGGAAGTAATGTCATGCATAATCTCCTACCCAGTCTATGCACCTTCTCCCTGGTCATCTGGTCCACGCACTGAATGAAGACCTGGCACCAGATCGAAAGCGGTCTGGAAATAGCAAGATGGCGGCATCTTTAAAATGACATGGAGCAAGCAGCCAATCTTTCTGTCTCTGGGTGTACGTGCAGACTGCTAAATCTCAAAGACTATTTGAAGATTTAGCATACTGTATCTTTTCACTATTGCTACATTGTCCTCTGGGCAAGATGTCTGTGGTTTTTGGTATCAGTGAGCTCAAGAACATCTCCTTGGTGGTGGAGTTCATGGGTTTGGGAAGTGCTGTCATATTGGCCTGACTGAGCATCTGCATTGTATTGTGTAGAGGTACACACTGCAGCCACTGTGTGCGGTGGTGGAGGGAATTAATGTTTAGGTTTACAGATAGCCTATGGATCGAGCAGTTTGCTTTGATTGGTGGTGTTGAGCTTCTTGACCCACCACAGGACATGCATCCTCTGACCCTGTGGCCACAGTGTAAGTGGGCAGACCCACTGGCTGTGGAGTCATTGATGGTAAAGGACTCGACAGCGGTAATGTCAGTGATGGCACCATGTGTGTCTGGACTCTCTCTTGTTGAACTTGCCCATTGTCTGCCACTTCTGTGGTGCCAACATTACTGGTCACTCACCAACCCACACCTCAATGTAGTCGAGGTCCAGAGATAGGTGGACATGGGTCAAGTCTCTTAGAATCACAGTGAGAAGCTGCCAGCAACGGCAGGCAGAGATCATCTAATTCTGGGCGACGCAGAGGAGAAGTCCCTGGGATCTGCTCCCTGAGATAAGTCAGTGAATGACAGTTGTAACGTGCTGTAACTCAGTCAGATCTGTATTTACTGTGGTCACCCCCCAATATGCAACCTTTCACCACAGGCCATGAAGAAATTAATTTACACATCTGCATAACGACCAGATTCCTGAGAGCATCTGACAGCTTTCCAAAAGCCCGATGCAAAAGAGGAGAAATCAATAATTCATCTTCTCCAGAAACAAACGGAAGTGTAATATTTAGGTAGGAAGGAACTGCAGATGCTGGTTTACGCTGAAGATAGACACAAATTGCTGGTGTAACTGAATGGGACAGGCAGCATGTCTGGAGAGAAGGAATGGGTGACGTTTCAGGTCAAGAACATTCTTCACCAGAAAAAAACATCGATTCCTTCTCTCTAAAGATGCTGCCTGTCCCGCTGAGTTACTCCAGCAATTTGTGCTATCTTCGGAAGTGTAATAATGTTGGTGTGACTTCAGCTGGAAATATAGAAACATATAAACAGAGAAAACTGGTGCAGGAGAGGCCATTTAGCCCTTCAAGCCAGCACCACCATTCAATATCATCATGGCTGATCATCCAAAAACAGTAGACTGTTTTAGATTTTCCCCCGTATCCCTCGATTCCCTAAATCTAACTCTCTTGAAAACATCCAGAGAAGTGGCTCCCACTGTGATCTGTGGCAGAGAATTCCACAGATTCACAACTCTCAGGGTAAAAAAGTTTTTCTTCATCTCAGTCCTAAATGGCCTACCCCTTATGTTTAAACTGTGACCCCTGGTTCTGGACTCCCCCCCAACATGGGGAACTTTTTTAATGCATCTAGCCTGTCCAATCCCTTATGAATTTTATATGGTTCTATAAGATTTTCTCTCGTCTTTCTAAATTCCAGCTTATACAAGCCCAGTCGACCAATTCTTTCATCATACGTCAGCCCCGCCATCCCGGAAATTAACTCCCTCAAAAGCAAGAATGTCCTTCCTGAAATTAGGAGACCAAAATTGCACAGCATACTCGAGGTGCGGTCTCACCAGGGCCCTGTACAAATGCAGTAGGACCTCCTTGCTCCTAAACGCAAATCCTCTCACAATGAAGGCCAACATGCCATTATCTTTCTTCACTGCCTGCTGTACCTGCATGCTTACTTTCAGTGACTGATGTACAATCAGACCCAGGTCTCGTTGCACCTCCCCTTCTCCTAATCAGACACCATTCAGATAATAATCTGCCTTCCTGTTCTTGCCACCAAAGTGGAGGTACACCAACAGGATTGGTGTCACACCACGGCAGTGTCTGAAATATAATGATGCAGCCCCAGAGTTATCAGACTGAGGACATACATGGGATGTGAAATAACACACGCTATGTTTTTGGCTCCAGTGGTGGGAACAGGACAATCAAGGTAACACGGGGAAAGAGCTCCCTCTGGTGTTGTAAACTGATAATGCTCTCAGTGTTGCCCGGCAGCTGGTGAATAAGTTGATCAGTCAGATACCCGTGAAAGGGCAACACCAGGAATAGCTTTGCTCTTCATGTTTTTTTCTTTTGTTATTTATGAATTTATGCTACTTCTTTTTGTTGTTTATTATGATATCTGCTGAGTTTATAGCTGGATACTGTTATACATCCTCTAAATAATGTTTTGGGCCATTCGTTGGAAAATGAACCAAAATGTCACACACGTTAGCAAATGGCATTAGTAATATATTAAAAAATTCTTGTAAGAGATTATTTTTATTCATTGCTATTTTCCTACCAAAATAACTATAATGCATGTCTGCTAAAGATAAGAATATTCTAGATTTCAAAATTCACAAGGGTTTGTGAGGTAAAACAGAGCTATGAAATAAATCCTTCCATGTGATGTCACACCGTGACCAATCATATTTGACCTCTGACCCTAAACAAACATTGTCTGGACCAGAGTCCAGAGTCCAGTCCAGGATCGGTCTTTCCTCACCGGAGACCGCGGCTTCAAGATTGTGTAGGCCGCAGGCCTGCGGTTGAGATGTAAAGTCCCCGCCGCAGCCAGAAGCACCGTAGACTGCAGGGCCGGCGATCAAAGCTCCCCTCCAGGGGTGATGGTAAGTCCATGCCGGGCCCACGGTAGAAGTTATCCGCGGACCGGCAATGGCGGCTTCTTCTTCCCCCGGGTCCCCCACGAGGGATCCCGGGCTGTAGACGCCGCAGCAGCTGGAACTCTGCAGACCGCGGCTTCAGGCTGCGACTTCAGGCTGCCGGCTGCCCCGGGCCAGTGAAACGGAGCACTCCCCTCCGGCGAGCCCCAGCGAGGGCTCACCCGCTCCATGCCGAGTCCACGCTGCGCCTGCCGCTGAAGCCCCGGGCACGTCTCCGGGAAAGACCTCGCCGATCCTTGATGGTAGGCCACGGGGGAGGCGACCTGGAGAAAGTTGCCTCTCCATGGAGGAGGCGACCGAAGCGGTTTCCCCCTTACACCACCCACACCACCCCCCACACAAAACACAAAAAAAACCACTAAATACACACTTTAAAACATACTAAAAATAAAAAAATTGAAAGGCTGACCCGCTGCTGCCATGGCTGCCGCCAGAACAGCACCCCTGGAGCTGCAGACCAGTTTCTTAACATGGTCAGTACAATGCTCACATCCCATATTTGGGAGTACCTGGTTCTTGGGGGATTAACATTAAAAATGCCCCTCATGAGTTTGGTTACAAGGGTGTGTCCCAACAGAATGCCGCTCTGTTCCTTGCCACAGGTATGTTGACAGAGCACTTCTGGCGAGTTGATGGCACTATAACTGAGCCCCTCATCGTAATGGAGGCTTGCCAGGAATTCCAGAACAGACGGGATGTTCATAGATCTGTGGGTGATGTTTATTGTTGTGACAGTACTTCCCATTTCCTGATGACACCAAGTACTGTTTTTTTGGTGGACTGTCTGTGAGCTGCTGAAATAATATCTACTGTTTGGTCCGTCAGTCCCAGGTGTAGTAGAGGTGCTTTCAAACTCTACAAATTAATAGGTTTATATAATTATGACATGGGTAACTTCCCCTTGTTGCAGGATGAACCAGTAAATTAGTTCTATGATGGATGGTGATGCATGGTTCTAATACCATGTCGAGTATCACCGGGACCCATGGTTGAGTAGGCCAATCGGGTACTATCAAAATACCAGATGCGGAGTCTTGCTGTATATTCCTAAATACCCGACTGATGAGGGAGGGAATGCATAAATAAACAATCACCCAATGCAGCGGAAATGCATCTATTGCCACTGCCCCAGGTTCTGGTTCCCATGAACATAATTTGATAGCTGGTGTGAGCCTGGATGCAAATAGGTTGATATCTGGTGTTCCATACCATGCTGTAATTTCAGCAAATACATTTTTATCCAACATCCATTCAGTGTTTTCATTGAATTTGCATGACCTGTTGTCTGCCACTAAATTTAGTTTACCAGGTAAGTAGGTAGCTAATATCCAAATATCTTCTCTGGATACACTATTGCCAAATTATGTTGGCCAGATTGTCACATAATGTCGATTTGTTTCCACCCATATGGTTGACATATGCTACCACGGAGGTGTTGTCAATTTGTAGTCTAACATGCTGGTGATATAACCCAGAACAATATGACTTAAAGGCCATGGAATGCACTAAACATTCCCAGGTAGTTTATGCCCAGTGTTTGTAATAATGATGCCTCCTGTGCATTCCATCTCCCCCACAGCTGGAGATGGAATTGGTAGCACCCCTATCCAAGTGCACTGGCATCAGTTTGTAGTTCCATAGACACGTAGCTGATAATGTTTGGATTGGAACAATGTCTAATGTTATCTTTCCACCATTTTAGTTCCATTATGGCCTCTGTTGGTAGCTTCATTGGTCTGTCAAAATGACCACCATAATTTTTGAGTGCTCGTATTTTAGTCCTCTGTAATTTTTGATAATGTAAAGGTTCGATTTGTGTGGCCGGAAACGCAGCTACTATAATGCCAATTATTCTTGTTACCAGTCCGATGGATGGTTTTGTGATGTCAATGATTTTGCTGCAAGCCTCTATTAAGGCTGTAACCTTTTCTTTCGGCAAAGTCACTGACATGTGAACTGAGTTAAGGGTGAACCCCAGATGATCCATTGTGTCAAATAACATGTGTGGTCACCTCTAATGGGTATTGTGTAGTAAGCATCTTTTAAAACGATGCTTGCCATGTAGTAACCTAGGAAATCAATTGCTTAGCAGTAACAAAGGTTTCCATCTAGTAATGAATATATAGTACGAAAGTATTCAAATTAGTCAAATCTATGATGATGCGGCAACCACCATTTTGTTTATGATAAATATTTTGGACTCGAATTCCTGTGATTCGTGTTGGGTTTCCTCCATTACTCCTTTTTTATATGGCCACTGTAGTTCAGCATGCGCTTTTGATTTTTCTTTGCCTGTAAGCATGAACATTCGGTTCGGTACATGCTGAACTAGAGGATTATGTTTTTGTATAAATTCTACGGTATAACCCTATACTTCTGAAAATATAAGTGTCGGTAGTTAATTTATTCCATGCATCCAGATAGAATTGTAATCTCCCACCAACCTTGTAAGTAACCAGATCCACCTACCTCCATGGTCACTATTGGTAGGTTTGTTACTTTTTCTGCATCCTCCGTGGACGTTGAGGCGCCGGTGTCCAGATCTGTAGTTGGGTCGGTGTTGAAGGTTAGCGCATTCCCCAGGAAGGCCGGTCTGGGCCATGGCCTAAAAAGACCAATGTTGAGTGTTCCTGGCCTCTGAGCTTTCACCAGTTTGTTTTGGCCGACTGGTGGTACTTAGGGGTGCTTTTTTCTCGCCGAAGTAGTTTTTTAGACGTTGCTTTAATGAGCCCCTGGGTTTTACCCTCTACGTCAAGTTCTTTTACCTGTTTTGATAAGTTGCCTCCAAATAGTAATATTGGTGGTTTGGAGGTTCCAGTTTTGCATAGGCCTGCAAATTAGGGCCTAAAGCCGGTTGGATGGCACTTCTTCCTAATGCTGTTTACTCGTATTGGTAGTTGCAAAATAAAGCCAGTGCATCCTGGTGATCTTGAGTCATGTCTTTTTTGTTTATTGTGCGGGCGAAAACCGTAATTCCCGCTGTTGGGACTTTCAGAACTTTCTGTAGTTTCAAGTCCCTGGCTCTGATTGAGGCTCCAACATGTTTTCAAATACACTGGTTGACACTGGGAACATTCAGTGTTTTGCAGTTCCCCAGTGTCTTCCTGTGGTGTCCAATAATGCCTGGCCTTATAGCTGGTTGAATGACAAGTAGTCGATACTTGCAGCTATTTTAGGTTCCAAGTTTTTGGCCAGTTTGGTCGGGTTGAATAAACTGGGACACCATATCCAATAGGTTTCCTTGCACCCCAAGTGAACTAGGGGTATGTTCTGCACCCCTCTTCAGGGTCAGCCCAGAATTGACCCCCTGTACTCCCCTCTGATGAGGGAGAAACACTGTGCAGCCCTACAAGAGGTACTGCTGTAGGACTTACTAGCTGCCCATTGTGACTAGTCTCCATCTCCCGGAGCCTGTCACTTTGGAGTATTTACTCCAACAGCCGCTCCAACTGGCTCCAATGCTCTCAGGCACTGGCCACTCGCGGCTGCTCCAGTTCCTGCAGCCGCTCCAACCGGCTCCAATGCTCACGGGCACTGGCCGTCGCGGCTGCTCCTGAAGTCGCTCCTGCTCCAGTTCCTGCAGCCGCTCCAACCGGCTCCAATGCTCACGGGCACTGGCCATCGCGGCTGCTCCTGAAGTTGCTCCTGCAGCCGCTCCAACTGGTTCCAATGCTCACGGGCACTGGCCGTCGCAGCTGCTCTTGTTCCCCGCTCCCAGCGCGCTCCAACCGGCTCCAATGCGCATGGGCACTGGCAGCTCGCGGCTGCTCCTGAAGCTGCTCCAACCGGCCCCAATGCTCACGGGCACTGGCCGCTCGCGGCTATTCAGTCGGACTCATCGGAGTCAACGACTATGTTAGTTTTTTGCTTTGATCTACCATCCGGCCGTGGCCGGTGCGGGAGCGAAGTCGGGCACAGCTGTTCCCATTACGGGAGATTGGCGTGCCGTTGGCTGCTGCTGCTGGCTGCCCGCAACTCCGCGGTCCTCCCCCACCAGCTTTTTCGCAGCTTTCGTGGATCTGGTCCATGTCTCCACCAGAGTCTCCTTACCCGCTGTTCCCAGCTTTCAAATTTTGCCGCTAAGGCAAACATCGCTCCCCCTGCTGTGACTTGTTGCAATGCGTGTAGCGATATGACACGCATGCCTCCTGGCGGGGTTCTTCACGTAGTCACTACTGTGACTCCAAAGTAAAATAGTAAATCACCATCCCCCTGCTAGTCTGACCATTGTGATGTCATCAGTTGAAGCTGTTCGGTGTGAAATTAAAGGTACTTTGATTTTATTAAACTTTAATCCGTAATAAATCAAGAAATAAAGCATAACATGTTTAGTGAAAGTGATCTCTGCCTCGAGGGGAAACACGTGAATCAGAATATGTAACAATCTTGTGAAAGTTGTCATTTTTAAAGCTTTAATCATGAATAACATGTCAAATATAGGACGATATCTTCACTGAGGCAGGACTCTACCAGCTGAGACATTGTGACATCATCACTTGAAGCTGGTGGTTTTAATTTCAAAGTCTTTTGACTTTTTTTGAGTTTTAATCTAAGGGGATGGAGCAAGCTCTGCTGCTGCCCAATAGTTTAGAGCAGGAGATTATCAAGAATGTTTTCTTGTCATATGTCCCAGATAGATCAATGGCATTTTTACTTGCAGCAGCACAAAGAATACGTAAGAAGTGCACTGTAAGCAATATAATAAATGAGAAGGATAAGTTCAGTGTGTGTATATATACACTTATTCGCACATACACACAAATGTATATACATATATATATATACTCACACCACACATACGTACACATAAAAAACAAACAACAGTAATGCAATACTAACATAGTCTATGTAATTGAGAGCTTAATGGAGGTTGTCAATAGACAATAGACAATAGGTGCAGGAGTAGGCCATTTGGCCCTTCGAGCCAGCACCGCCATTCAATGTGATCATGGCTGATCATCCCCAATCAGTACCCCATTACTGCCTTCCCTCCATATCCCCTGACTTTTAAGAGCCCTATCTAGCTCTCTCTTGAAAGCATCCAGAGAACCTGCTTCCACTGCCTTCTGAGGCAGAGAATTCCACAGACTCACCACTCTCTGTGAGAAAAAGTGTTTCCTCATCTCCGTTCTAAATGGCATACTCCTTATTCTTAAACTGCGGCCCCTGGTTCTGGACGCCCCCAATATCAGGAACATTTTTCCTGCCTCTAGCGTGTCTAAACCCTTAACAATCTTATATGTTTCAATGAGAATATCCTCTCATCCTTCTAAACTCCAGCGTGTACAAGCCCAGCTGCTCAATTCTTTCAGCATATGACAGTTCCGCCATCCCGGGAAATAACCTTGTAAACTTACGCTGTACTCCTTCAATAGCAAGAATGTCCTTCCTCAAAATAGGGGACCAAAACTGCACACAATACTCCAGGTGTGGTCTCACTAGGGCTCTGTACAACTGCACAGGGGCCTATTTGCTCCTATATTCGATTCCTCTTATTATAAAGTCCAATATGTCATTCTCTTTCTTCACTGCCCGCTGTACCTGCATGCTTACTTTTATAGACTGATGTACAAGGACCCCTAGATCCCGTTGTACTTCCCCTTTTCTCAACTTGACGCCATTTAGATAGTACAATTGTCTTGTTTACTAGCCTGATGGACCTGTTCCTGAACTTGGACGTTACAGTATAGAAACATAGAAACATAGAAATTAGGTGCAGGAGTAGGCCACTCGGCCCTTAGAGCCTGCACCGCCATTCAATATGATCATGGCTGATCATCCACCTCAGTATCCCGTACCTGCCTTCTCTCCATACCCCTTGATCCCCTTAGCCACAAGGGCCACATCTAACTCCCTCTTAAATATAGCCAATGAACTGGCCTCAACTACCCTCTGTGGCAGAGAGTTCCAGAGATTCACCACTCTCTGTGTGAAAAAAGTTCTTCTCATCTCGGTTTTAAAGGATTTCCCCCTTATTCTTAAGCTGTGACCCCTTGTCCTGGACTTCCCTAACATCGGGAACAATCTTCCTGCATCTAGCCTGTCCAACCCCTTAAGAATTTTGTAAGTTTCTATAAGATCCCCTCTCAATCTCCTAAATTCTAGAGAGTATAAACCAAGTCTATCCAGTCTTTCTTCATAAGGCAGTCCTGACATCCCAGGAATCAGTCTGGTGAACCGTCTCTGCACTCCCTCTATGGCAATAATGTCCTTCCTCAGATTTGAAGACCAAAACTGTACGCAATACTCCAGGTGTGGTCTCACCAAGACCCTGTACAACTGCAGTAGAACCTCCCTGCTCCTATACTCAAATCCTTTTGCAATGAAAGCTAACATACCATTCGCTTTCTTTACTGCCTGCTGCACCTGCATGCCTACCTTTAATGACCGGTGTATCATGACACCCAGGTCTCGCTGCATCTCCCCCTTTCCCAATCGGTCACCATTTAGATAATAGTCTGCTTTCCCATTTTTGCCACCAAAATGGATAACCTCACATTTATCCACATTATACTGCATCTGCCAAACAATTGCCCACTCACCCAGCCTATCCAAGTCACCTTGCAGTCTCCTAGCATCCTCCTCACAGCTAACACTGCCTCCCAGCTTAGTGTCACCCGCAAACTTGGAGATATTGCCTTCAATTCCCTCATCCAGATCATTAATATATATTGTAAATAGCTGGGGTCCCAGCACTGAGCCTTGCGGTTCCCCACCAGTCACTGCCTGCCATTGTGAAAAGGACCCGTTTACTCCTACTCTTTGCTTCCTGTCTGCCAGCAGTTCTCTATCCACATCAATACTGAACCCCCAATGCCGTGTGCTTTAAGTTTGTATACTAACGCTTCAGGCTATTCAGGCTACTTTATCTTCTTCCCTGTGATATGAATGAAATGACTGTGTGGCCAGGGTGGTGTTGGTCTCTGATGATGCTGGCTGCCTTTTTGAGGCAGCGACACCTGTAAATCTTTTGATGTTGGGGTGGTCAGAACCTGTGATAGAATGGGCAGTGTTCACAAACTTTTGCAGTCTTCTACGTTCCTGGGCATTCAAATTGCCGAACCAGGCCGTGATGCTCTCTACTGTACACCTGTAAAAGTTCAAGAGAATCCTCTCTGACATACCAGATCTCCCTGATCACCTCAGGAAGTAGAGGTATTGATGGGTTTACTTTATAATTGCATTAGTGTAGACTCAACCCGAAACATTACCCATTCCTTCTCTCCAGATATGCTGCCTGTCCCGCTGAGTTACTCCAGCTTTTTGTGTCTATCTTGGATCCAGAAAAGATCTTCAGAAAAAATGCATGCACAGGAATTTGAAGCTTTTGACTCTCTCCACCATCGTTCCGTTGTCATAGATTCTTGTAACTTCCTCTTCCAAAGTCCACAATCAGTTCCTTGATCTTACTGACAATGAGAGCCAGGTAGTTGCGCTGGCACCATTTGGTCAGTCAATCGATCTCCCTTCTCCCAAAGATAGAAAGCTATCATTGATCTGTGTGTCGACATCAGTCAGCATCAGATAATCTGATTGTCTGGATTGAAAGGGTTGGCTCTTCCCTTTCTTAAATAAAGGACCAAGATTGGGTACTCTCCAGTCCTCCCAGACCTCACCTGTGGCTACACAAGTTGCAAAGATATTTACTCAAGGCCTTGACAACTTCTTCTCTTGCCTCTCTTTATAACTTGGGATAGATCCCATCAGGTCCTGAACTTTAATCAACTTTCATCTTTAACCTTTAAACATCTCCCACATGTCAGATGTGGACTTACCAAATGACAACTGCTCCCAAACCCCTTCTCATGGACCCCCCCCCTCGTGGTCTTCCGACTTTAGAACTTTTTATCCAAAACTGCCATTGTGACATCAACTGTCTCAACTTCTCCACTCCCCTGTCTCACTCCAATCTCTCCCCCCCTGAATGTACTGCCATCGACTCACTCTGCAACAACCCAGACTGGGTTATCAAACCCGCCGACAAGGGAGGTGCCGTGGTAGTCTGGCGCGTCGATCTCTACAAAGCTGAGGCCACGCGCCAGCTCTCGGACACCTCCTCCTACTTACCCCTGGACCATGACCCCACTGACGAGCAACAGGCCACCATCTCTAGCACCATCACCGACTTCATCAACTCCCACGCCCAGCCCGCCCGAACCTCCAACCTCATTGTTCCACAGTCCCGCATGTCCCGATATTACCTTCTCCCCAAAATCCACAAACCTGGCTGTCCCGGTAGACCCATTGTCTCTGCCTGTTCGTGCCCTACCAAACTCATTTCCACATATCTTGACTCCATCCTATCCCCCTTGGTTAAATCCCTCCCTACCTATGTTCAAGACACCTCAGACACTCTCCATCATCTCTGCGCATTCCATTCATTAGGCCCTCATCCTCTCATCTTCACCATGGACGTCCAGTCATTCTGCACCTCCATCCCCCACCAGGATGGGCTCAAAGCCCTCTGGTCCTTCCTTGACCGGTGAAGCAACCTATACCCGGCCACTGACACTCTCCTCCGCCTAGCGGAGCTGGTCCTTACGCTCAATAACTTCTCATTTGACTCCTCCCATTTCATCCAAATACAAGGCGTAGCTTTGGGCACGTGCATGGGCCCCAGCTACGCCTGCCTTTTTGTCGGGTACATCGAACAATCCTTCTTCGAGATGTACCAGGGCCCCATCCCGACCTCTACCTCCGCTACATCGACGACTGTTTTCGTGCCACCTCCTGCACCCACACACAACTGACTGACTTCAACCACTTCACCACCAACTTCCATCAAGCATTCAAATACACCTGGACCCTTTCCAACACTTCCCTACCATTCCTTGACCTCACTATCTCCATCGCAGGTGATAGACCTCTGACCGACATCCACTATAAACCCACTGACTCCCATGGCTATCTGGACTACACTTCCTCCCACCCTGCTTCCTGTAAGGACTCCATCCCCTATTCCCAATTCCTCCGTCTACGCCGCATCTGCTCCCAGGATGAAGCATTCCACACCAGGGCATCTGAAATGTCCTCATTCTTCAGGGAACGGGTGTTACCCTCCCCCACCATTGATGAGGCTCGCACCAGGGTCTCTTCCATACCCCGTAACACTGCTCACTCTCCCCATCCCCCCACTCGCACTCTCCCCATCCCCCCACAAAGTCCCCCTAGTCCTCACCTTTCACCCCACTAGCCGACACATACAACAAGTAAACCTCCGTCAGTTTTGTCTCCTGCAATGTGACCTCACCACTCCCCACATCTTCCCATCTCCCCCCATGTCTGTTATCCACAAAGAACGCTCCCTCTGTAACTCCCTTGTCAATTCTTCCCTTCCCTCCCATACCACCCCCTCCCCGGGCACTTTCCCTTGCAACCGCAAGAGATGCTACACTTGTCGCTTTACCTCCCCCCTGACTCCATTCAAGGACCCAAGCAGTCGTTCCAGGTGCAACAGAGGTTCACCTGCATCTCCTCCAACCTTATCTATTGCATCCGCTGCTCTAGATGTCAGCTGATCTACATCGGTGAGACCAACACCTCATCTCGGTCCGCATTAACCAACCTGACCTTCAGCACTTCAACTCCTCCTCCCATTCCGTATCCGACCTCTCTGTCCTGGGTCTCCTCCATGGCCAGAGTGAGCACCACCGGAAATTGGAGGAACACCACCTCATATTCCGCTTGGGGAGTCTGCATCCTGGTGGCATGAACATTGAATTCTCCAAATTTTGTTAGCCTTTGTTGTCCCCTTCCCATCCTATCTCTCCCTCAGCCCTCGGGCTCCTCCTCCTCCTCCTTCCTTTCTTCTCCCCTTCAGTCTGAAGAAGGGTTTCGGTCCGAAACTTTGCCTATTTCCTTCGCTCAATAGATGTTGCTGCACCTGCTGAGTTTCTCCAGCATTTTTGTGTACATTCGATTTTCCAGCATCTGCAGTTCCTTCTTAAATACTTATTCTACCTCCTGTTTAATCATTTACCTTAATCTAACTTAGTACCTCCTTCCAAGGTGCAGGCTTACCCCTGTTCAAAAACATCTTAAAACTTATGAACCAGTTCTCCAAAGATGCTGTCTTTCCCATTGAGTCACCCCAGTACTTGTTAAAACATATAGAGATGTGACTTAATGAAATCAACAAATTCCACATGGGTGGAAGAGGTAACCCCGATGTAGTGGAGAAAGAGTTGGAGGATGGTGCCATGGCATGTTTGAACAAGAAATATTCAACGTAACCCACAAAAAGGCAGGCATAGCTGGGGCCGATGTGAGTGCCCATGGCTACATCTTTAACGTGGAGATAGTGAAAGGAGTTGAACATGAAATTGAGGGTGAGAACAAATTCCGTCAGGTGGAGAAGAGTGTTTGTAGATGGAAATTGATTGCGTCTCTGTTCAAGGAAGCACGGGAGTGCGTGGGCACCTTCCTGGTGAGGGATGGAGGTGTAAAGAGACTGGGCATCTGTGATAGAGATGAGGCAAAGGGGGCTTGGAAATTGAACGTTTCTCATGAGTTAAAAGGCATGTGGGCTGTCTCAGATGTAGGTCAGAGGGCCTGGATATGGGGGAATAGGATGGAATCAAGTTATTTGGGAGAAAGTTCTGTGAGGTTGGAGCATGCAGAGACAATGGGTCTGCTAGGGCAGTCCTGTTTATGGACATTGGGATAGAGATAGATATGCAGGGCTGGGGATCAATAAGATTGGACGCTGTGCAAGGGAGATAACCTGGGTGATGCAATCAGAAACAGTCGAGAAGGTGATGGCCTAGTCTTCAACTGTGGGGTCCTGGTCAAAGGGTAGATATGAGGAGCAGTCTGAGAGATGGTGCCTGTCCTCAGCATGATAGAGACACTTCCTCTGGCAGCTTGTTCTGTCCATCCAACACCCTCCGAGTGAAAAAGTTGCTCCTCCAGCTCCTATTAGATATTTCCTCTCTCACATTTGCCCTATGCCCAATGGGTCTTGATACCCTTACTCTGGGTAAAGACTGTGTGCATTCACCCGAGGTGTGGGCAGCTTGATTGTGAACATGTATAAACATGCAAAGTCTTTTCACTGACTGAATAGCGCCAAAGCACCTTGATACATGTGACAATAAATTAAACATGTCCCGGAAACATCCTCGTAAATCTTCTCTGCACAGTTTACAGCTTAATGACATTCTTCTGTAGCACGGTGACTAAAACAGAACACAAAACTCCAAATGTGGCCTCACTAATGCCTTGTCCCACCCTGCCATAACATACCAACTTGTACATTCGATACCCAGATTGATGAAGGCCAATGTACCAAAAGTCTTATTCTCTACCCCAATCTACCTGTCACACTATGCTTCTTTAGGGGAACTATGTACCTGCACTCCTAGATCCCTCTGCTCGACAACACTCCCAAAGGCTCTTCCATTTATGGTGAAGATGCTATCCTGGTTCAAATTCTAAAATTGCAACACCTCACACTTATCTGCATTCAAATCCATTAACCATTCCATTGCCTACTTGCCTTGCTGATCAAGATTCTACTGAACTTTGTGCAAAAGGCTTAAATGGTGCAGAATTTTATAGGTGTATTTAGAGATGTTTTTAAGACTTAGTAATGGACACTGAGTGCAGTGAACATTACATGGAACCCGGCTACACAAACACAGTCATTCACACACAAGATTCTTTTTGTTTTGATGCTTGTTTATTAAGCTGATGAAACTACAATGTTACAGTTCAATCACAATCACTGGAAGCACAGAACACACTGTGAGCTTTCCAAACCTTGGTGTAACAAACAATGTGAAATTAAGAGTTTAAATAAAGAGAGAGACAGTAATCATTCCAATCAGCACAATCTAAATCAAGACAGGATCAGCCTCCACCACAGGGACTTTCCCACAGTCCGTGTCTGCCCATCACCACCACCCCCGTGCCCCTGACACTTTCTTGTCTACATGTGTGTATCAGAGAGATGGCACCAAATGCCCTGGACACCACTCTGTAACGCTGCATCTTTTAACTGGGATGCCCAACTATTCCCAGTGGGATTTGAGGAAGGGCTCCAGCAGAATGGACGAGGAGGGGAGTCTGGTTAAAGAGGGCGGACGTCTGTTCTGAGCAGTCCCTGTGCTTCAGTCAAGGGTCAGTGTGTGGGGCAGTGCCCTGGGGTTTACAACCTGCAAATCCATGTAGACATCACCATGGTTCCCCGCTCCCCATCCCTCTCTCAATGTGTGACGGAGAATGGCCGAGACGCTTGTGTATTGAGTTTGAAGCCATTACCCTGTCAGTGAGGGGAATGAGAAACTGGAAGGACTCAGTGAGTTGTTCCTTACCCCGACATAAACAGCCCTTTATTCTGGAATCAACATTACTTCTACTACTAATCTGGTTTAGAGAGGAAAGATCGCAAAGCAAGGTCATATTCAGCTAGTGTAGTTTGAGGAGATTGTGTACCCCTCTGCACATTTAAATGCTTTTTGGAGCCAAAACATTTAAAGTGTACAATCATTATTATCTTTAATTATGACTTTCCCTTCTTGTGTAAATGTTGTTGATCCCCAGTCAATGATGTTCCCTCCATCACTGTAACACCCCTGACTGATCAACTCAATCTCATAGGGTTTTAGAACACGATCCCACATATTAACATCAGTTATCTCTCCGACAAAGGATTGTTCGATGTCAAATTTACCACCGACTGAGTCTTGCTCCTGACCAATAAAAAACTGGCCACCATTTTTCACAACTCCACCCTTACTACTAACCTTCCTTAGACTACGTCCCCCATTGACCCAGACTGTTATCTCACCATTTTGAGACTCCCAGCTCACACAGATGTGTCTCAACCAGGCATCCATTTTTGGGAGTGAAAATCCCGTTATAACAGATCCTAAATACAGGTCAAGTTGTGCATTAGTCTTTTGCCAAATCAGCAGCTCATTGTTGGATCCGCTTACTGCGTAGGAGAACAAAGCGTAATTATGTTTCTCTTCAGAGGCTGCTCTGAGGCAGACAGTAAAGGCAGTCAAATCAGAGAAATCAGCTGCATTCAACTTGACGAAGCTGGTGGCTGTTTTGGTTGGGAATATCACTGATTTCTGCATCAATCCTGTAAAATATGAAGTTTGAATGTTAAATCTCTGTTTGAAATTGTACCTTTGTCATCGGCGATGGAGCATAGGATAACTAGAGAGCAGATTTCTGCAAAATGATTTTTTCTTGAATTCTGAGAGACAGGGCAGGAGTTTCAGAAGTGCATTCTGCAGAACCTCTTCAGCCCGTTTCTAGTTTACAAGGAAGGCAGCATTGCTGAAATTGTTCTGGTAAATTAGCCAGAACTGGTAGAGCAAGTAAAGCAGAGATTACTGCATCCCAAGGGTTAACAGGATGCAGATCATTGCATAGAAATGGACATTGTTGCTACTCCCCCAGAGGAGAGTAGGTCAGGAAATGAAAGGCAAATTCTGGAATGGTCAGAGAGAGCAGGTATGGACATCATGGGCTAAATGGCCACTATCCATGCAGTATCCTACAGTGCAGATAAATGCACATTGCAAGCACTACCAGTAAAAAGAGTCAAGAATATGTCGAGAAATAAAGCATGAATTGTTCAGTTAAGGCGATCCCGGCTCGACGGGCAAAATGTCAACTGGTATATGTAAAAATGTAATAATTACTGCATAGGGGAAGATGTAAAGATGTAAAGATGCACGTTCCGTAGATAGTGGGGCCCCAGCTAAGTAATTTTGACTTTGCCGAGTTGTGTTTTGTTATCTTCCTCAGAGACCCGGGACGGCATACAGAATTGTCGGGGACAATTGAAGAGAATAGTTGGACCACTCCAGCGACTGGGTTGCCAAAGAAGTCTGGGACTTCAGAGATCAAGTTGGACTTGACAGGAAAAGAGTAGTTGGACTGCTCGGGTAACGGGGTTACCAAAGAATTGTCGGGGGACAATTGAGAAGAGTGGTTGGACTCTTCGGGCGATAAACAGGGTCGTCCAAGGTAAGAAATTTGGGCATTCAGTCAAGTTGGACTTGACGGGGAAAAAGTACAGTCATAATTGTCGAGGAGGGAATCAGAATGGGCTCGACAAACTCAAAAGCTTATGAAAGTGATGAGAAATGTATGTTTATACAAAGTAAGCGTAATTGTAGATACTTAAACAAGTGGAAAGAAAGGTATGATTTTAGTGGTAAGTTACTTGTTGATGATTGTAATGACTGCTATTGCCAAAGATGCAACAAAAAGAAGGAAGGATAAAGACAAGTTGGGCTACCATGAAGCACGTCTGTGGCTTCAGGAAGCCAGATCACGCAGAGACGGAAAGGAAAAAGAGAAGGAACAACTTACCAAAAGCGAACCATCGACAAACGCTTTCCTCCAGAAGGGGGACAACGAGGTCCCCCACCGATCACCGGGTATGGCGAGTGCCCCCCCTCCATACACAACGGAGAAAAAGGGGGCGGCCTTGCCACCGGTGTAAGAAACCGTTGGATCGGACTCAACAAGAGCTCCAACCCCCCTACTGGAACAAAAAACAACCATTAAGGAAAGCGGCCAGTTGCACCCAGGTTTGCAAAGTCCGAAAATGACTCACTCAGGTACCATTTTCTAATCTTCATGCAGGTCCTATATTTGAGCCTAAATCTCCACGGTCAATAATAAGACCAAGCAGGGCTGAAATGTATCCTATGATTGCAATGCCTAATCCAAATGCCGGCACAGTGGGGCCAATGTATGTGTACAGGCCATGGAATATGGAGGATATTAAAAAGGCACTGGAGGGCATTCCACATCCTAGAGATAATTTGGCAAAGTGGCAGAGGGACTTTGGAAACGTGGTTGTAAGTTATCGTTTAAATGCGGTAGAATATGAACAAGCGTTGCGAAGTCTTGTCGGGTGTGATTGGTGTTTAATTGAAGGAGACTGGAATGCTATTGTAAATGGAGCACCCCTTCAGTGGGCACCAGGTCAGAATGATTATCATAACAGACGAATAGCTATTGAAAATCGAATAAGAGAGCACTTCCAGAGAGGAGTCGATTACAATAAAATTAGGGAATGTACACAAAATAAAGACGAGCCTGTGCTACACTATTTCTCCAGACTTAGGGTTGTCTTTGAGGCAAATAATGGACAAGAAGTACCGATCCCGTGGGTGGATGATGGACCGTTTGCCCAACAGTTTAAAATCGAACTGTTAAACGGATTAAAACCCGAGATTAGTTTGTATATAAAAAAGCACATGGTGGGATGGAAAACAAAGGCATTCAATGATGTAAAAGATTGGGCAGTACATGCGGTGGAAAACACCAAACAGAAAAAGATTGTAAAGAACGCTTATCTGGCCGGGAAATAAGCGAAAATACCATCCCTGTATTCTACCGCGTAAAACAAGGAGATCAGGGGCGGAGAGGCCAGAGAGGCAGAGGTAGAGGGAGTAGGTCCCCAAGGGAGGAGGGATGTTTTGTCTGCGGAAAGAGATTGTCCCCAGGCTAAGCATATTACACTAAGAGAAGGCGAGGAGGGTTCAAGGTCCCGAAGCTATGACCAATCCTGACTGATCGAGGCTGGCGGGAGGGACAAATCAACCAGAGATACTCCCACTCCCCCAGCCGACAAAGAGCCTCTGCAAATATTGGATCTAGAAGAAATCTTCTATGTCTTACAAGACTACCTAAAGCCTACGATAGGTTTAATAGTGAATGGGGAAAGGATGACATTCTTATGCGATAGCGGAGCATGTAAAACTGTCATAATAAAAGATGAAGAGCCCCCGGGAACACTATACTCCAAGAATTCATTAATAGTAAAGTCTGCCACCGAGCATACTAACATGGAGTTCTTGACAAAACCACTTCAGTTCCAAGAACCAATATCTAATGTGTGTTGTGAGGAATAGGTACTGGTCTCAGCGATTTGATCAGTAACTTTGCTAGGCCGATATATTATGATGGGATAGTGGATTGGTATAATACCCACCACACATAGATGACCCAGATGTCAAAGCACAAGTGGATATTTTAACTGCTGCGCTGCTAGCTTTGGATCTTGACTTTGAGGAAGAAAAAATCTGTAGTCACTGTTTAATCAAACACAGTTGCAAACGGAATCTGCTGCAGTTGATCCAAGAAGGGTTGAGCAAGGCAATGTGTCTTTAACTGCTGACATTTTAGTCATCATTGAGGAAGACTGTGTTATTGATACAGTGCATATCGACCAATCACACATTGCACCACCCTTTTCTACAATGGTAACAGATAACAGCAGGAATTGGCGCTTCAAAGCAGATCTTTCCGAACAACTTATTTTGCTGCTGGAACTGTACAACCCCAAAGATGTGTATAACTATCTGCACCCCTTATCTCTCAGCCTCTGTGCGGATAAGGTATCTTCAGTCCGATGGATTGCCTACAGACTGGTGAGTGAGATGATCAGAAAATGTTATGAGGCTTCAACTCCTGCTTTAGCGGTGGACTTGATCAGTGAACTTGTTGATAGGTTTTGCCACAGTGTGAAGTGATCAGGTCGTCAAGCCTTTGTCTTTGTCTTTGTCTGCCAGGCAGTGATAGAAGATGATTATATCCCAATAGAACAATTTGCTGAGCATTTAATGCCACATTTGCTACAGCTAGCATCTGATCCTGTGCCAAATGTCAGAGTACTGTTAGCAAGACTTTGAGGCAAACCCTAATGGAAAATGGATGATGCGGAAAAACAGGAGGATGGACTGTGGAGATATAAAGATGGACGCTTGATATTGCCAAAGTCCTTATTCCGATTTGCCTGTGTTATGAGCCATGGGGTAACCCATGTCTCAACAGGAGGAATGGTGCAACTAATCGAGAAGGTGTTCAAAACCTATGGGTTCACGAGTTATGCAAAGAAGTACTGCGAAACGTGCGAGATATGTGCCAGGTACAATCCACAAGGAAACATGAAGAAACAACAAGGGAAGTACCCACAACCAAGGTACCCATTTCAAAATTTACATATGGACTTTATTGAATTAACCCCCTCGCAAGGAAAGAAATATTGTTTAGTGATTATTGATGTATTTTCCCAATGGGTTGAAGTTTTTCCCTCTGCCAATGCGGATGCATTGACAGTGGCAAAAGCTCTCCTCAGGGACATCATACCAAGGTTCGGGATACCAGAGAAAATATATAGTGACAATGGGAGCCATTTTGTCAATGAGGTAATAGAGAAGCTCACGGTGACCCTAAAGATACAATTAAAACATCACTTCTCTTACCACCCACAGTCTGCAGGGTTAGTAGAAAGGACGAATGGAACTATTAAAAGCAAATTAAGGAAGGAAACGGGATTTTCCTGGATAGATTGTCTCCCATTAGTCTTATTAAATATGAGAATGCTGCCGAGTACGAGGGGAATGTCCCCGTATGAAATATTGTATGGTAAACCATTCCAATACCCTGTTCTACAAAGGTTTTCTGAAACAGTAAGTGAAGATAGTACCCTAGCACAGTACATGAAGAAAATGCAAATAAACAAATCTCGTGTGTTGAAAGGTTTAACAGGTCTTGACCAAGCGGAAGGGGATCTCGTGGAGGAATTAAAGCCCGGAGACTGGGTGTTCGTAAAAATTATCAAAAGAAAAAGGTGGTCAAGCCCTCAGTGGGAAGGTCCGTATCAAGTACTACTTACTACTCCCACTGCGGTAAGAATTGCCGAAAGGCCAACGTGGGTACATATCACACACTGCAAAAGAGTAAAATTCCCAACTTCAGAGTAGGAGAAAGGGTGACCGACGACGGCTGACGGCCTGTACAGGTCCAGTAACGATCGGAAACCTACACCTCCGAAACCATGAAGTGGGGCTGATTATTCTGAGTGGAATTGCATTAATCACCAGCATATGCGAAGTATACAATATACCTGAACCGAGGAAGTACTTGCACTTTTGAAATCGACCCATGTCAGTATAAAACTAACAGTTGCAAGGACAAAGCATACGTAACGGATGGGGCGTATGTCTGTCTAGCACCCTGCTCAAAATGGCACTATGTTTTCCAACACTCTGAATCCTCAGGCTATAAAGAGACCGGAATGGAGCAATACCAGCGATGGTCATTAAAAAGAAAGTCCTGCACCCATACGAACCCTGGCTGGAGTAACCGGGGAAGATGGGGAAATACACAGCCTACTTGGAAAATGTATATAATTGTGAGAACCATCCAGAAGAAAGATGAAGGGTGGTATGACGTGTGTTGACGTTACAGCTGATGATGCCGTTTACTCACGTAACACTGAAAGATGTGAAGGAGAAATCTGAGACAGGGAATAGAGTGAAATGGGAACTTGCTAAAGGTTCTTTTGATGCACGCATTTACATAGATGAAATTGGAGTGCCCAGAGTGGTTCCAGATGAATTTAAGGCACGCAATCAAATAGCTGCAGGATTTGAGTCTGTAATCTTCTGGTGGTCAACCATTAATAAAAATGTAGATTGGATAAATTGCTTATATTATAATCAGCAGTGATTTATCAATTTTACTTCGGAGTCACGTGAGTGACTACGTGAAGAACCCACCCAGCGCGCAGGCGCGGCATTACGTCAGCAGTGCAACAGCGGCAGCAGCTGGAGCCAGGCTCTCCAGCGGCAGCATAAAGTCAAGACCTCAGGTAAGTGCCTTTTTTGTGTTACAGAGTCGCTCAACGGTGGAGAATTATGGCCACCAGGAAGCGACCAGCCAGAAGGACTGCCTGCCCTACTCCACCCGAGGAGGGGTCCATAGCTGGGCGGCAGCCACTCGTAGCGGAGGAGCCATTTCAACACTCCCGCTCACCCGACACCGAGCCGCCCCCTGTGCTGCCGATATCAACGCCCCGCACAGGGAGGAAGGCTACCCATAAAACGGACCGGCCGGTGTCCTCCGATTCATCGGAGGAACGGGAACGCTCTCCACCGCCGAAACGGGGAGACGCCCGCATCAGCTGCATGAGGCAGCTGTTGGAACAAATGATCGATGAGGAGATGCAGGCTAGGCATCTCCCAGGAGGACGGGCTTTGGCCTCCTCCTTACCATCTCCACACCCTTCTGTACCCTCTATGTTCGAGGGCAGTAAGGGAGGCCAGGACTGGGCTGGCCTATCCCAAGGGCAGGCGGACGACAACATCAGTATGCCGGGCGTGCTAGAAGAAGAGCTACTGGGTGTAGTGGGTCGGTACGCTGCGCCCCCAACAACCGGGATGGTACTACCACCTCGACTGGCGGCCAGCATCAATAGGCTTTCCAACAAGCCGCTGCTGGAGAAGGTCGTCCAGCAGGCCCTTGAAACCTATACAGCGCCAGAGAATTGCGAGGCGCTGCGGGTGAAAACAGTCAACGGGCAAATATGGAACCAGCTGGGGCAGCAGATAAGGACTCACGAAGTAAAAATGCAGCGGGTCCTGAAGCTCCACTCTGCAGCCGTCACCGCCTTTGCTCGGTCCGTCGGGAACGAAGAGCTTTCCATACCCCAGCAGGATGCACTGGCGTTGATGTGCAACACCACGTACGAGCTTAACAGCCTACGGAGGGATAACATCAGGCCTGCCCTCAATCCAAAATACGCAGGCCTCTGCAAAGCCCCAGCGCCCGAACGGGAGGCGCTGCTATTTGGTGCAGACCTGGCCAAAAAACTAAAAGAGTTGGAAGAGGCGGCAAAACCTGTAGGCCTCATGAGGGCAGCGCCAGGACCGAGCAGGGTGAAGACACCCAGTTGGCAGCACGCCTCAGCATCCACCAGCAGGTACCGAGCTGGTGAAAGCCTGGTGACCGCCTCCCACTACCCCCAGAGCTCTTTTTTAGAGCGGGGCCCAGGGCGGAGCCGTGGGAAGATGCGCCGCCCCACCGCAGCACCAACACGGACAACCTTGGGCCAAACCTACCGAAAACGGCCCCACAAATAAACATGGAGGTAGGTGGGTCTGGTTCCTGCCAACATGCACAGACAAAGGGTGTTGTATTAACAGGAGGACGTTTGAGGTTCTTCAAGCATGTTTGGTGCTCCCTTACTAACAATAAGTTTATACTCAACAGTATCAGTGGATACAAAATTGAATTCAAACCAGGCATAGAACCGCCAGTTCAGCACATGCCCCAAAGGGTATTCCTTCCCTCAGCAGTTGAGAAGGTAGAAGGACAAGCTGAACTAGATCGGCTCGTGGCTAAAGGCATCATAGAAATGACCACACACGAGCCGCAAGAATTTGTATCAAATATTTTTCTCAAATCCAAAAAAGATGGTGGATGTCGCATTATTATTGATCTGACGTCACTTAATCAGTCTGTTGAGTATCAACATTTCAAAATGGAGACATTTGTCACTGCCAGACAACTGATCTCCAAGGGATACTACATGGCAAGCATAGATATCAAGGATGCTTACTATTTGGTACCCATTCATAGAGATTATTACAAATATCTGAAATTTATCTGGATGGGCCAGCTATGGCAGTACAAAGCCTTGCCCAATGGTTTAACGACAGCTCCCAGATTATTTACAAAAATTCTCAAAGTGGCCATGAAAAAATTGAGAGAACTAAAACATTTAGTGGTGGCCTATCTGGATGATGTTCTCATATTAGGGAGAACAAGGGAACTAGCTGTCGCAGGAGTTTTAGCCACTAAACAACTCCTTGAAACTTTGGGATTCATCCTTCACCCAGATAAATCAATATTGGAGCCTACTACTAACATGGATTACCTAGGCTTCACTATTGACACTGTCCATATGACTGTCACTCTGCCCAGAGACAAAAAAGTTTCACTCATCGAAGCTTGTAACCATTTAATTGCTACACCGCAACCAAGGATACGGCACGTAGCCAGAGTTATTGGCTCTATAGTAGCAGCATTCCCGGCTGCCCAACATGGGCCCTTGCATTATCAAAATTTGCAAAGAGCAAGGACTCATGCATTACGTCTTAATAGGGGGCATTATGACCGCAAAATGGAGTTACCCACTGAAGCCAAATCAGAACTTCAGTGGTGGGTTGATAATATTTGGCACAGTCACAGTCCTATCACCGTAACCAATCCTAACATAACCATTACAACGGATGCCAGTGCTTTAGGCTGGGGAGCCACTAACTCCATAGACAGCACAGGTGGCAGATGGACTAACTCAGAGGCATCGCTACTACAATCACTGGGCATTAACTTCTTGGAAATCCTCGCCGCCTTTTATGGGCTAAAAGCATATACATCTGATATGCGGCATGTGCATGTTAGGATTATGATCGACAACACTACGGCGGTATCTTATATCCAGCACATGGGTGGCATAAAATCAGTATCATGCGACAAATTAACTGCTATAATCTGGCAATGGTGTGTCGAGACACATATTTGGCTATCAGCTGCCTATTTACCAGGCAAGCTAAATTTAGTGGCGGACACCAGGTCACGAAAATTCAATGACAACATCGAATGGATGTTGGACCCAAAACTATTTGCTAGAATTGTCAAGCAATATGGAACGCCAGATATAGATTTGTTTGCGTCTAGACTAAATCACCAACTACCCATGTATGTGGCTTGGGAACCAGACCCAGAGGCAGCAGCGGTAGATGCCTTCACGCTGGATTGGGGAAATTTCTTTTTCTATGCTTTCCCTCCCTTCTGCCTCATCAGTCGGGTACTCCAGAAAATTCAGGCAGACTCAGCCTCCGGCATTCTGGTCGTGCCCGACTGGCCTACCCAACCATGGTTCCCAATGTTCCACGACATGGTGGTAGAGACACCTATGGTCCTTCACAACCACCCCCAATTATTGACTCACCCGGTAACTGGCATTAGTCATCCATGCCACCAAAAATTGAACCTCCTGGTTTCCAGATTCTGAACAGACCTTACCGGGGATTGGGGTTATCAGAGAGAACAATCACCACCATGTCGGCATCCCTGCGAGTTTCCACCAAAAAACAGTACCTGACCTACATCAGGAAATGGGAACAGTACTGTCTGGAAGCAGGGACATCCTACAAGACGGCTTCGATCTCGGATGTGCTGGAGTTCCTGGCCCACCTGCACCATGACCTAAAGATGAGCTACAGTGCCATCAATACAGCTCGGAGCGCCCTGTCCGCATACCTTATGCCCATAGGACAGCATAGTGTGGGATCCCACCCTCTGGTTATCAAACTCCTTAAAGGGATCTATAACACCAAACCCCCTACACCTAGATACACCCATATGTGGGATGTAAGTGTAGTATTGTCACACCTTCGAGGTTGGCCTCCGGTGGGATCCCTGAGCCTGGAACAGTCCACTTATAAGACCCTCATGCTCATGGCGCTTGTCTCAGCTCAGAGGGTTCAGTCGCTGCATCAGTTAAATCTGAACCACATGGTGACCACCCCAGATACCATTACGTTTACCATGCCGGGGTTGGTCAAACAGAGCAGACCAGGTACATTAGTTGATCTTCCGGGCATACCCTCCAGAACCTAGGCTGTGTGTGGTGACCCACCTTTATAATTATATAGACACAACCCAAACTCTTAGAGGGGGAGAGAAAGCCTTATGGGTCAGCCATAAAAAGCCTTTTGGACGGGTTACCAGCCAGACAATATCCAGATGGTTGAAACAGGTCCTTAATATGGCAGGGATTAACACAGATGTTTTTAAATCCCATTCAACCAGGGCAGCGTCCACGTCAGCGGCGGATCGGATGCAGGTTCCCCTAGACCACATCCTCAGTGCAGCGGGATGGTCAAGGGAATCGACATTCCAAAAATTCTACCGTAAACCGCTGATGCAGAGGGACGTCTTTGCGGAGAGAATTTTAGAAACCGCAAATTTATGATTTAAAGACCAGGGGAGCTATTTTTTGTTGTTCTTAATAAACATTTGTTTTTTAAAACTAACAAACTTGTTGGTCTTTAGCTACCACTTCCTCCCTCGATGATCTTTCGGCAGTGAGTGATAAAACTGTTACACGGTTTGAAATCACAGACCTTTGAAGTCTTCACGTAGTCACTCACGTGACTCCGAAGTAAAATAGTGAGGTTAAACGAGTACTTACCAGTACAAAGTTTGATCTGTATTTTATGAGGAGTTACGATGAGGGATTACGTGCCCTCCGCTCCCACCCTCATTGTATAGATCAAACTCGGACTGATGTCTCATTAATCTTTACTATCTTTACTTCAATTTGTGTCTATCTGTGATTCCACACCGCTGCTTGGAAGTATGCCGCGCCTGCGCGCTGGGTGGGTTCTTCACGTAATCCCTCATCGTAACTCCTCATAAAATACAGATCAAACTTCGTACTGGTAAGTACTCGTTTAATCTCACTATTATACATGAGATGCTGTGAAAGGGTTAGCCGAACAACTAGATCAGACCAGTCTAATGGCCTGGCAGAATAGAATGTCCTTGGACATGCTACTAGCAGACAAGGGAGGAGTATGTGTAATGTTCGGATCATCTTGTTGTGCCTTTATTCCCAATAATACCGCACCTGATGGGTCGGTCTCCAGGGCCCTGGCTGGACTCACTTCACTGGCAGAGGAATTGGCTGAGAATTCAGTAGTCGTCACTTCCTGGGGTACTGGTCTGCAGGGGTACTGGTCTGCCTGGGCTGCTGCATCATCCCCTGTGTGAGAGGACTCGCCCAGTGACTGATTGAAACGTGTTAGTGCAGAAACTGACTAAGAAAATGACTGTTATACGAACTAATACCAACCAAAGCAGAAGAGAGACAATGCTATGAAATTGACTTGAGAGAAACATTCCTGACTGATTGAACCCTCACGAATGATCGAACTACAGAAAGTCGAGAGAACTTGTGGTTCTGTGAAGAAACATACATTTGAAGGACATAAATTTGTTTTAGATTATAATTCAGTAAATTTGTATAAAGAGGAGGAAAATGATGGAAAAATTGATGTAACTATTTCCTTGTGTATTCTATCTGTGTCTGCACAAGATTGTTTACCAAAACTGCCTAGGGCACAGTAATTGACAGGTCTCAGTCAAGAGATTAAGAGTCTATCACAGAACTTGCAGAACGGCTAATCTTGCTCCGGTGTAACTTTCCACAGCTAAATGTATGTCCTTTGAATCCTGAATGTCCTTGTTCATTACCATTTGTCTGGATGCTTTTTTGTCTAAATCAATGTATAAAAGAGATGGTTTTCAGCATTAGCTCAGAGAGGACTCCCACAGACACTTGGGCTCTGTGTCTCTCTCACAATAAAGTTCATTCAGTTTCTACCTCCGTTTTTGTAACAGTCTTTCTTGGAAAATTTCTAACAATTCCTCTGGCTTCAGACATAATTTCTGTTTTAATCCAGTGTCACGTTTTTGGAACTAATGATGTGACACTGACTAATCCGCTCCACGATGGGCCGCTACGGCGACAAGTGGCAGTTCGCCCACAGCCCGAGCTGCGCCCCCTCATCCGCCACCCCAAGAACAAGACTACCTTGCACACATCAGCTTCTGCCCCTACGGGGAGCGGGTTCCTCTGGGGTTGGAGCGGGGCTGGGCTGGAGTTGCTACTGGAAGGGTCACACACATGGCCAGGAAGCAGAAGGGTGTAGGTGGGGGTGGTGACAGATAGGGCTAACAATGAGTGGAGAAAAACAGAAACACCGACGTGCAAAGGAGACCTACAACATTGCACGATTTCTCTCGCGTTATGGCAGGTGATTGTCGCTGGGAAACTGAAGGGATCCACAATCTGCTGCTGCCCACCCGCTGAGTTAAAGAGTTCCCACGATAGACTCACGATACACTAAGGTAAACGCACGGGCCACTACGTTATTACAACGAGTTAAAATGTTTCAATTCTTAACCACAAGAGTAAAATTGACTCGTGGAAAATTTCAAACATGTTTGATTTTTTGCAAGAGTCGACAAGTTACAAGAGTACCTGTCGTTAGCGCCACAAACTTCTAATTTGCGTCCACGAGTTCCATACGTTTAATCGTACGTTATTACCACGAGTTTTAACTCGGGTTACCTCTTGTGTCAACTCGCAACGTGAGAATGGCCTATAAGGGCCTGTCCCACCAGCATAACATAGTCGCTTGAACCGTACGGCCTCGCGGGGCCGGTCCAACTTCGATCGCCGGAGCCATATAGGGTTGTGCGGAGCTGGTCCCGACATCGCGCGGGGCTCCGAAAAAATAGACCGTGTTTAAAAATTCTGCGTGGCAACGGCCTGCCGGCCCACAGCCGCCTCGACGTCGTGTCACTCACTTGACCTCCGCGCGACTCCCGCTTCTGGTTTGGTCGCGCTTGCCGCATGCAGGCGCATGCTGGTGGGACCCCTGTGAAGGCCGTGCTTGCCGCATGCAAGTCGCTTGCCCGTGGGACCGTTTACTCTTTTTGAGCACTGGTATTACTGATACTCTTTTCAAGCAGGTGGGAACCCCAAACCTCAATAATGAGAGGCTGACGAGGTCTGCAAAAACTCCAGCTAGTTGGTCCATGCAGGTTTTGAGAATACTATACCATTAGGTTGGGATGTTTTCTGAGAGTTCACCCTCTTTAAGGACCTTCTGATATACGCTTTGTTCCATCTCATGAAATTGAATGGGAAACTTGGTTTAGTGCGTGATCCAGGCAAATCATCCCAAACATGAGTACCACAGGTCAACAGTGCAAAAGAGAAAGGAAACAGGGTTGTAGAACATAGTGTTACAGTTACAGAAAAAGTGCAGAGAAAAAAAGTACAAGGGTGTTACGAGGTAGATAGGAAGATCAGGATTGGCACGTGAGAAGTTCGATCAACAGTCTGATATCAGCGGCTAAGAAGCTGTTCATGAATATGCTGGAATGTGCTTTCAAGCATTTGTGTCTTTTGCCTGAGGGGATGTTCAAGGAGGTAACCAGCAGAGTGCACAGGGTTAGGAATGGTCACTCAGTGTCTAGTGAAATTCTGGGAGCCTCTGCCTCAGAGGGTTGTGAAGGCTGCATCAATGGAGGTAGGAAAGGAGGGATCGTGGAATTGAGGATAACGGGATGGGTACAGAGCGATGAGTCCCGGTGCACATCATACATGATCATATTGAGTGGTGGGTCAGGTTTGAGGGGCTGAGTAGCCTCCTCTCTGATCATATTTTCTTATATCCAACTTTTCTTTATATTCATGATTTACAGGTCCCTCTGTCTTATGGCTAGGGAGGAGCAAAGATGTGTTGGAGGAATGGCACTGGAAACTTGGCCTTCTCTGAACATTGCAAACTGCAAATGCATTGAAACTTGGTGAAAATGTTGAAAATGGAAGGATGGGATGAGGCATAGTTTTGCTGCAAGCAGACACAGTGATATATTTCCAGATGAGCATGGTGGGTGTTCCCATGCGCCTGCTATATTCTTGTCCTCCTTGGTTTAATTTAATTTAGAGATACAGCCGACCAGCAATCCCCGCACATTACCCTACACCCACTAGGAACAATTTTACATTTACACCAAACCAATTAACCTACAAACCTGTAGCACTTTTGAGTGTGGGAGGTCATGGGGAGAACGTACAAACTCTGTCATGGGAATCAAACCCAGGTCTCCGGCGCTGCATTCGCTGTCAGGCAGCAACTCTACCGCTGCGCCACCGTGACTTGGTAATGGAGTTCATGGGTTTGGGAAGTGCAGAAAAATTGGCCTGAGTGAGCATCTGCAGTGCGTTGTGCAGAGGTACACACTGCAGCCACTGTGTGTCTGTGGTGGAGCGAATTCATGTTTAGGTTTACAGATAGCCTGTCAATCGAGCGGGCTGCTCTGACCCTGTGGCCACAGTGTAAGTGGGCAGACTCACTGACTGTGGAGTCATTGATGGTGGAGGACTCGACAGCGGTAATGTCAGTGATGGCACCATGTGTGTCTGGACTCTCTCTTGTTGAACTTGCCCATTGTCTCCCACTTCTGTGATGCCAATGTTACTGGTCACTCACCAACCCACACCTCAACGTAGTTGAGGTCCAGTGATAGAAATCCAGTGATTTCCGATTACCATTAGAAAAGAGAATGGTGCCGGAGGATTGGCGTACTGCGCATGTTGTTTCATTGTTTAAAAGGGGTTCTAAGAATAAACCTAGCAATTATAGACCTGTTAGTTTGACATCAGTGGTGGGAAAATTAATGGAAAGGATACTTAGAGATAATATATATAATTATTTGGATGAACAGGGTCTGATTAGGAATAGTTAACATGGATTTGTGCCATGTTTGACTAATCTTCCTGAATTTTTTGAAGAGGTTACTAAGGAAATTGATGAGGGTAAAGTGGTGGATGTTGTCTATATGGACTTCAGTAAGGCCTTTGACAAGGTTCCACATGGAAGGTTGGTTAAGAAGATTCAATTGTTACACAGAAAAGCTGGAGAAACTCAGCGGGTGCAGCAGCATCTATGGAGCGAAGGAAATAGGCAACGTTTCGGGACAAACCCTCAGTCTGAAGAAGGGTTTCGGCCCGAAACGTTGCCTATTTCCTTCGCTCCATAGATGCTGCTGCACCCGCTGAGTTTCTCCAGCTTTTCTGTGTAACCTTCGATTCTCCAGCATCTGCAGTTCCCTCTTAAACAAGAAGATTCAATTGTTGGGTATTAATGGTGGAGTAACAAGATGGATTCAACAATGGCTGAATGGGAGATACCAGTTTGTCAGGTTGGAGGCCGGTGACTAGTGGGGTGCCTCAGGGATCTGTGTTGGGTCCACTGTTGTTTGTCATATACAACAATTATCTGGATGAAGGTGTGGTAAATTGGATTAGTAAATATACAGATGATACTAAGGTAGGTGGTGTTGTGGATAATGAAGTAGATTTTCAAAGTCTACAGAGAGATTTAGGCCATTTGGACTGAAAGATGGCAGATGTAATGTAATGCTGATAAGTGTGAGGTGCTATCTTGGCAGGACAAATCAAAATAGGACGTACATGGTAAATGGTAGCGAATTGAGGAATGCAGTTGAACAGAGGGATCTAGGAATAACTGTGCATAGTTCCCTGAAGGTGGAATCTCATGTAGATAGGGTGGCAAAGAAAGCTTTTGGTGTGCTGGACTTTATAAATCAGAGCATTGAGTATAGACGTTGGGATGTAATGTTAAAATTGTACAAGGCATTGGTGAGGCCAATTCTGGAGTATTGTGTACAATTCTGGTCTCCAAATTATAGGAAAGATGTCAACAAGATAGAGAGAGTACAGAGGAGATTTACTGGAATGTTGCCTGGGTTTCAGCAACTAAGTTACAGGGAAAGGTTGAACAAGATAGGTCTTTATTCTTTTGAATGCAGAAGGTTAAGGGGGGACTTGATAGAGGTCTTTAAAATTATGAGGGATAGACAGAGTTGACGTGGATAAGCTTTTTCCATTGAGAGTAGGTAAGATGCAAACAAGAGGACATGATTTGAGAATTAAGGGACAAAAGTTTAGGGGCAACATGAGGGGGAACTTCTTTATTCAGAGAATGTGTGGAATGAGCTTCCAGTGAAAGTGGTGAAGGCAGGTTCGTTTTTATCATTTAAAAATAAATCGGATAGGCATATGGACAGAAAAGGAATGGAAGGTTATTGTCTGAGTGCAGGTAGATGGGACTAGGTGAGAGTATGTGTTCGGCATGGACTAGAAGGGCCGAGATGGCCTGTTTCCATGCTGTAATTGTTATATGGTTATAGGTGGACATGGGTCAAGTCTCTTAGAGCCACAGTGAGAAGCTGTCAGCAACGGCAGACAGAGATCATCCAATTCAGGGAAACACAGAGGAGAAACCCCTAGGATCTGCTCCCTGAGATAAGTCAGTGAATGACAGTTGTAATGTGCTGTAACTCAGTCAGATCTGTATTTAGTGTGGTCACCCCTCAATATACAATCTTTCACCATAACTTTACACATCTGCACGATGACCGGATTCCTGAGAGCGGGTGATAGGTTTCCAAGAGCTTGATGCAAAATAAGAGAAATCAGTAAATCATTTTCTCCAGAAACAAACGGAAGTGTAATAGGGAGGTTGCACGTAAGGTCGTAAGGTCAAAGGGCAAGACTCATGGAGCAGATTAGTCCTTCGGGAGTACAAGGCAGCTTCCGGCTTAATAACACATGAAACACGTACGTTCTTATGTTAAAAACTGCCAAAATTGTCCATTTTTGCACTGATCCCCCGACCCCCACCTTCTCAACACTCCTGCCCTCCCCGTAACTTTACTCCTGGTGGCCCAGCCATGCTGACCCAGGCCTGAGTCGCCGTGTGCTGTGGAAGGAACATAGGCACATTTTGACTTTTTATTTCTGTCATTCATGGTAAGATTTACACAGTAGACATTGTTTTGTGTGCGAGATATACAGGGTTGCAGTGTTTCGAATATCAGCTAACCAATGACGGCAGTTCTTTGACAAGTACTCCGTCTTTCTCTGTAGGAGATCTTGTCGACGAGTATTCTGGACCCACTGTCGACATCTGAAATTACAGAAAATACCATTAAGGATTAACTTATAAGAATAACTTATAGGATTAACTTTTTACTACATACCTGCAGAATGGATGACATATCAATTAAATGCAAAAAATATTTTCAGGGGTGGGGAAAGACACATATATTGAAGACGCATTTTTCCTCTAATATGTCAATTCATCTTAAATGTAGAAGAGATTAAAATCTTCTTACATTAGCATGCATGCCTTACAACAAGAACAAACCAAAAATGTACTGCAGGTGCATAAATCCTTGTTGGAGATGCGGCAGGTTGACAGAACAATTCATAAAGCAAATAGGATGCAGAGGTGTTAATATAAATATTAAAAAATGATGTTACACAAGATAATATATTGTTGGGATCATAAGACTAGAATTGCATAAGGTTATATGTTATATGTCTTTGGTTACAGACATCATACATTAGGAAGGAAATTAGGCATTAATGTGTGCTCCTCGTGGCATGTTGTTGTTCCCTTGGATATGGGAGCTGCACAATTGCAACAGAGTCTAGATCAAAGATCATAGTCCCTTCTACGATCTTTGGTCTAGATGTTTAGCTGTATTTGTAAGAGAGGCTGAAAGAAATTAGATTATTTATCCTGCCCCATATCTCCCACTTGAGAGTTCAGATAGTCGAGTCCTGGCAACGACTCAACTATCTGAGCTATAGGGAGAGATCGGGCAGGCTAAATAATATTTTCACTACACGACAGAAAGTACTAAATGTTTTCTCTGTATTTATATAAAACATGTATACAAAACCCTGAAGAAGGGTTTCGACCCAAAACATTGCCTATTTCCTTCGCTCCATAGATGCTGCCTCACCCGCTGAGTTTCTCCAGCATTTTTGTCACCCATGTGAGTTTTCGGTTACATATAACCATTTAGTTCACTGGTGACACAGTTCAGTGTTTGCATTGTTCAGTTATTCCAAAGTTGATATACAGTCTTCATAGCCATATTTTTTTGGGGGTGTTATTTGGATAAGCCAAAATGTTATTATAGAGGTGCTTAAATGTATTTTCTAGTACATAATACTGGAGAAATAGTTTAGCGTTAGACAGGAAGATTCGATTTGTAAAAAGTTTGTTTGGAAGAGCTTGCTGCTTCTTTCTATAGCAGCTTTCTTGGGTGGGGACGGGGGTTATGTCACTGCCAGTAAAATTTTAGCAATTTATATCAACACATCATTACACACTAGTCATTTTCAACCTGCACTGACCCATTGCTTCGTTTTCAGCATGCAATTTGGTTCATTGTATTTACATTACAACTTCACGTTTTTCTTTATTATGCATGGATAGACACATAAAGCTAGTGAGCTGGAATGTCAAAGGTTTAAACCATCCTGTTAAAAGAAGAAAGGTTTTTTGCATCTTAAACAACCCAAAACAGAAATAGCCTTCTTGCAAAAAACTCATATCCTTTGCTCAGACAATGACCGTCTCTTGTCAGGTTGGGTGGGGCAGGGGTTCCACTCTTCCTTTCAGGCTAAAGCCAGAGGAGTTTCAATCCTTATCAGTCAGAATATTTTCTTTGAGCCACATAATGTGACCTCTGACAAGTTTGGTCGGTATGTAATTGTGATTGGAAAATTATACAATACACTGGTAGTATTTGTCAATGTGCATGCCCCTAATGTAGACGATGTAGGGTTTTTTGAGCGGTTATTTTCAATACTTCCAGATCTGAACACATACTCTCTTATACTCGGTAGTGATTTCAATTGTGGTTAGATCCTCTTTTAGACCCGTCCTCTACTAACCCCAGTACAGTAAGTAAATCAGCTTGTTTCATCCAAGCCTTTCTCTCCCATTACTCCCATCCTCTCCCCACAGTTGTGTTCCATTCTATCTGAATACTACAGACAAGGTTCTCTCCCTCCATCTTTTGCCGAAGCCTGTATTACCCTTAATGCCAAAAAAGGTCAAGGTCCAAACGACTGCGCCTCCGACAGACCCGTCTCTCTTCTAAACACGGATGTTAAAATTTTAGCTAAGGTTCTAGCTCGTAGACTAGAGAATGTCCTCCAAACTGAGGACCAAACCGGCTTTGTTAAGAGCAGACATTCCTTCCTTAACATACGTCGATTCGATTTGTAAAATGTTTGTTTGGAAGAGCTTGCTGCTTCTTTCTATAGCATATTTCTTGGGTGGGGAGGGGGATTATGTCACTGCCAGTAACATTTTAGCAATTTATATAAACACATCATTACACACTGGTAATTTTCAACCTGCACTGACCCGTTGCTTCGTTTTCAGCCTACAATTTGGTTCATTGTATTTACATTACAACTTAACGTTTTTCTTTATTATGCATGGATAGACACATAAAGCTAGTGAGCTGGAATGTCAAAGGTTTAAACCATCCTGTTAAAAGAAGAAAGGCTTTTTCGCATCTTAAACAACTCAAAACATAAATAGCCTTCTTGCACAAAGCTCATATCCGTTGCTCAGACAATGACTGTCCCTTGTGTTTAAGAGGGAACTGCAGATGCTGGAGAATCGAAGGTTATACAGAAAAGCTGGAGAAACTCAGCGGGTGCAGCAGCATCTATGGAGCGAAGGAAATAGGCAACGTTTCGGGCCGAAACCCTTCTTCAGACTGATCGGGGGTGGGGGTGGGTCGGGACAAGAAAGGGAAAAGGAGGAGTAGCCAGAAGGCTGGAGGGTGGGAGGAGATAGTAGGGGAGCTGAGGAAGGGGAGGAGACAGCAAGGACTAACAGAATTGGGAGAATTCGATGTTCATGCCCCGGGGGTGTAGACTCCCCAAACGGAATATGAGGTGCTGTTCCTCCAATTTCCGGTGCTGCTCGCTGTGGCCATGGAGGAGACCCAGGGCAGAGAGGTCGGAGGCGGAGTGGGAGGGGGAGTTGAAGTGCTGCTGCTGCACCCGCTGAGTTTCTCCAGCTTTTCTGTATAACCAATGACTGTCCCTTGTCAGGTTGGGTGGGGCAGGGGTTCCACTCTTCCTTTCAGGCTAAAGCCAGAGGAGTTTCAATCCTTATCGGTCAGACCATTTCCTTTGAGCCACATAATGTGATCTCTGACAAGTTTGGTCGGTATGTAATTGTGATTGGAAAATTATACAATACACTGGTAGTATTTGTTAATGTGTATGCCCCTAATGTAGACGATGTAGGTTTTTTTCGAGCGGTTATTTTCATTACTTCCAGATCTGAACACATACTCTCTTGGTGATTTCAATTGTTGGTTAGATCCTCTTTCAGACCGATCCTCTACTAACCCCAGTATTGTCATTTCTGACCATGGCCCTATTGCTCTGGCCTGTCCCTTCCAGATCTTCCTCAAAAGAGTTGGCAGTGGTGATTCAATTCAACTCTGCTCTCGGATGATAAGTTTGTAGAGTTTATGGAAAGAGAGATGGCCTTTTTTCTTTCCACAAATATATCCCCTGAAATCTCTAGCCTAATCGTATGGGATGCCCTTAAGGCTTACCTTAGGGGGCAGATCATATCTTACACTGCTCAAATGAAGCGGAAATCCAATAAAGAGCGTTTAGATCTGGCTCATCAAATTGGAGAAATTGACAAGCAATATGCGCAAACTCAAAATCCAACTCTTTATAAAAGACGATTGGAACTGAAAACCAAATTTGACCTACTCACTATTGAACACATACCTTTAAAAAATAAAGCCATGTTTTATACATATGGAGATAAATCTGAAAAATTACTTGCAAATCAACTTAAAGGTGCTAAAGCGAGACAGAATATTTCTACAATTCGCATGCTTAATGGCCAGTTCACTTCGGATCACGTGCAAATTAATGGCGCTTTCAGAGACTTTTATTCGCAGCTTTATACTTCAGAATCTCATCCGGATCATAAGGTAATGCATAACTTTCTGAGCAGTCTAAATATTCCCAAACTATCATTAGATTTTAGGGAAAGATTGGATGAACCCACATCACAGGCAGAAATAGCTTCAGCCATTTCCTCAATGCAATCAGTCAAATGTCCGGGCCCTGACAGCTTCCCGGCAGAGTTTTTTTTAAAGTTCTCTCTACTCCTCTCCCCACAGTTATGTTCCATTCTATCTGAATCCTACAGACAAGGTTCACTCCATCCATCTTTTGCCGAAGCCTGTATTACTCTTATCGCCAAAAATGGTAAAGATCCAACCGAATGCGCCTCCTACAGACCCGTCTCCCTTCTAAACACGGATGTTAAAATTTTAGCTAAGGTTCTAGCTCATAGACTAGAGAATATCCTCCCTACTTCAATTTCAGATACCCTGGTGTGGAACGCCTCATCCTGGGAGCAGATGCGGCGTAGACGGAGGAATTGGGAGTAGGGGATGGAGTCCTTACAGGAAGCACGGTGGGAGGAAGTGTAGTCCAGATAGCCATGGGAGTCAGTGGGTTTATAGTGGATGTCGATCAGAAGTCTATCACCTGTGATGGAGATAGTGAGGTCAAGGAATGGTAGGGAAGTGTCAGAAATGGTCCAGGTGTACTTGAGTGCCGGATGCACGTTAGTGGTGAAGTGGATGAAGACAGTCAGTTGTGTGTGGTGCAGGAGGTGACACCAAAGCAGTCGCCGATGTAACAAAGGTAGAGGTTGGGGATGGGAACCTGGTATGTATCGAACAAGGATTGTTCGACGTACCCGACAAAGAGGCAGGCGTAGCTGGGACCCATGCGTGTGCCCATTGCTACGCCTTGTATTTGGAGGAAATGTGAGGAGTCAAACGAGAAGTTATTGAGGGTAAGGCCAAGTTTTGCCAGGTGGAGGAGAGTGTCAGTGGCCGGGTATAGATTGCTTCTCTGGTCGAGGAAGAACCGGAGGGCTTTGAGACCATGCTGGTGGGGGATGGAGGTGTAGAGTGACTGGACGTCCATGGTGAAGATGAGGGGGTGAGGGCCTAGAGAATGGAATGTGCGGAGACGACGGAGAGTGTCTGAGGCGTCTTGAGCATAGGAAGGGAGGGATTTAACCAAGGGGGATAGGATGGAGTCAAGGTATGTGGAAATGAGTTCGGCAGGGCATGGTCCAGGGGTATGTAGGAGGAGGTGGCCGAGAGTTGGCGCGTGGCCTCAGCTTTGTAGAGATCGACTCACCAGACTACCACGGCACCTCCCTTGTCGGCGGGTTTGATAACCCAATCTGGGTTGTTCCGGAGTGAGTCGATGACAGTACGTTCGGGGGTGTGAGACAGGGGAATGGAGAAGTTGAAACAGTTGATTTTGCGAGGGCTGCGGAGTGAGTCGATGTGGTAGCTGTGTGGAATCAGCTTCCAGTGGAAGTGGTGAAAGCAGGTTTATTTTTATCATTTAAAAATAAATTGGATAGGTATATGTACGGGAAAGGAATGGAGGGTTATGGTGCAGGTAGGTGGGACTAGGTGAGAGTATGTGTTCGGCACGGACGAGATGGCCTGTTTCCATGCTGTAATTTTTATATGGTAATATGGTTATAGGTGGACGTGGGTCAAGTCTCTTAGTATCACAGTGAGATACGGCAGACAGAGATCATCCAATTCAGGGAAGCACAGAGGAGAAACCCCTGGGATCTGCTCCATGAGATAAGTCAGTGAATGACAGTTGTAATGTGCTGTAACTCAGTCAGATCTGTATTTAGTGTGGTCACCCCTCAATATGCAACCTTTCACCACAGGGCATGTAGAAATAAATTTACACATCTGCACGACGACCGGATTCCTGAGAGCGTCTGATACATTTCCAAGAGCTTGATGCAAAATAAGAGAAATCAGTAATTCATTTTCTCCAGAAACAAACGGAAGGGTAATAGGGAGGTTGCACATAAGGTCTTAAGGTCAAGGGCGTGACTCACGGAGTAGCTTAATCCTTCTGGAGTACAAGGCAGCTTCAGGCTTACACTAATAACACATGAAACACGTACGTTCTTATGTTTTAAAAACTGCCAAAATTGTCCATTTTTGCGCTGATCCCCCGACCCCCTCCTTCTCAACACTCCTGCCCTCGCCGTAACTTAACTCCTGGCGGCCCAGCCATGCTGACCTGGGCCTGATTCCCCATGTGCTGTGGAAGGAACATAGACACATTTTGACTTTTTATTTGTGTCATTCATGGTAAGATTTACATAGTAGGCATTGTTTTGTGTGAGAGATATCAGGGTTGCAGTGTTTCGAATATCAGCTAACCAATGACGGCAGTTCTTTGACAAGTACTCCGTATTTCACTGTAGGAGATCTTGTCGACGAGTATTCTGGACCCACTGTCGACATCTGAAAATACAGAAAATACCATATAGGATTAACATAAGAATATCATAGGATTAACCTATAAGAACTAATTTGATTATAACTACATACCTGCAGAATGGATGACATATCACTTAAATGCAAAAAATGTTTTCAGGGGTGGGGAACGACATGTATATTGAAGACGCATTTTTCCTCTAATATGTCAATTCATCTTAAATGTAGAAGAGATTAAAATCTTCTTACACTAGCATGCATGCCTTACAACAATAACAAACCAAAAATGTACAGCAAGTGCATAAATCCTTGTTGGAGATGTGGCAGGTTGACAGAATAATCATAAATCAAAAAGGATGCAATTAATAAAGTAAATAGGATGCAGAGATATTAATATAAACATTAAAAAAATATGTTATATAAGACAATACAATGTTGGGAATAGACTAGAATTGCATAAGGTTATATGTTATATGTATTTGGTTACAGTCCTCATACATTAGGAAGGAAATTAGGCATTAATGTGTGCTCCTCGTGGCATGTTGTTGTTCCCTTGGATATGGGAGCTGCACAAGTGCAACAGAGTCTAGATCAAAGATCGTAGTCCCTTCTACGATTTTTGGTCTAGATGTTCAGCTGAATTTGTATGAGAGGCTGAAAGAAATTAGATTATTTATCCTGCCCCATCTCTCTCACTTGATAGCTCAGATTGTCCTGTCCTGGCAACAACTCGACTATCTGAGCTATAGGGAGAGATCGGGCAGGCTAAATAATATTTTCACTACACAACAGAAAGTACTAAATTTTTTCTCTGTATTTAAACAAAACATGTATACAAAACCTTGAAGAAGGGTTTTCGACCCGAAACGTTGCCTATTTACTTTGCTCCATAGATGCTGCCTCACCCGATAAGTTTCTCCAGCATTTATGTCTACCTTCGATTTTCCAGCATCTGCAGTTCCTTCTTAAACATGGTTTCTCACCTTTCGTTTTTCGTGGGAACCTGAAAACAGCTCGGGTCAGCTACATTGGCGTGGAGCAAATTATAGCGGAGCAGTACGGAGATGTGGACACTGCCACAACAGAAGCTGGTTACGGGAATGTCGCTGAAGATTACCCATCAGCTACTACGGCTTTTTCATGGAGTGGTCCATCTTGCTCCGCTCTAAGATCTTTGGGTGTGACTTCAGTTGGAGGTACACCAACAGGATTGTTGTCACACCACGGCAGTGGTAATATAACTCTTTAGAACTCTTTCTCTCTTTCTGCTCTGCTGGACTGCGTCGACCTAGCTGTGAGTATCCCGGTGACCTGGTGAAATTCCCGAAATAGGATAGAGGTTGAGAAAATTAAGGGAAAGGGGGGGTAAAATTGTGTAAAGTAAGTTTTACGACGTGCCCGATAGATTTCCGTCCATAGTCTTAGTTTAAAGCATAAGTTTAGCCAGGTATTATGTAGTATTGGTGAGATTCGATTTCTCATTGTTTAATAAAGCCTGTAAATTTTAGACTTGCTTTTAGTCCATCTTGGTTTCTGTTTTCTCTCATCGGCACACTCTGGTCAATTCAAAGTGTTATCATATCCCACCATAATTCCGAGGTCTAGAACCTATGGGAATCCCTTTTGTTGTATTCTCTCTCTTGGAAACCGCTCGAGTGGAGTGGTGGCCGTTTGACCCTCCGACAAGGGAGAGAATAACTCGGGCAGTTGGGCCCGAAGTGAAATAAAGGGAAACGCAAAACCCCTACAGAATGGCGACCGTGACAGTACCTCGGTGGTTTGGGATATGTGATTTGCCAGAGGGGGTGAGAGAACGTAGCAAGATGGAGGAGAGAATCTCCTCTTATCTGTTTAAAAAGATAAATCTCACCAAACAATGGGTGATAGCATTGTTGACAGCACAGCAGCCTGCAGTAGCTGCTGCTCAATGGACGGAAAGCAAAGCGTATAATAAAGGGCAGGAAAAGGCAGTTTGGCTAGCGTGCCTATCACAGCAGGTCGCAAAAATGCAGAGACAGGTAGATAGACTGGACGAGCAACTGAGAGAAGGTAGGGCCAGCGCTGAAGGAAGCGCCAGAGACGGGAAGGGCTATCTGAGGAATGCAGTAAAGCCAGGCAGTGTATCTTGCAGGCGAGGGAGTCCCACAGAAATGCCCAGGAATTCCTCCAATGCCAGGTGGTAGAGGCAAAGGAGAGGGAACGGAACGCCCAGGAACTCCTGGCTCAGAGTACACAGAAGTGCAGGGAGCTGGTGGGAAAGTTCCAAGATATCCAAGCAGCATACAGGGTGGCCCGTAGCGAGCTAGTGGATAGTGGTCACGGGCCTTGCCAGGCAAGGATAGCGCAGCTGGAGAAGACTCTGTCCAAGACTAGGGGATGGGTTCACCTGGTAGGACCAGGGGGGTCCCCCGGGGGCAGAGGGCTTCCCTCAGCAGATGATTCCCCAGGGGCAAAGGGGAATAGACCACCTCCTGAGGCGCCGGGGATAGGTCCGGGTCATCAGGTGGGGTTAGGGTTGTCCGGGGAGGGACAGGCACAAGGAGGAGCGGGAGAGCACCCTCAGTTAGCGGCTTCCGCGCCATGTGTAGCACACCACGAGGTGGTGGGGTTACTGATCATGGTGGGAAAGCCGGGGGTAAATGGGCAACAGCCCCGGGTAGGGCAGATGTGCCCGGTACGGCAAAGGAAATATGTTCCCCCGGTAGGGCAGGCAGATAGGGGGCCCATAGAGAGTGATATCATCATTCCCCATGGGGCACATGTGCTGAGGGGGATGGTGGCTCACTTTCCCAGGTTAACCAGGGCGGGAGACCCGTCATTGCATTTTATGGAGGTGCAGCAGGCAGCCGACATAAACGATTGCGATGAGGTAGAACGGGTAAAGCTGCTACTGATGACCCTAGATTCATACCTATGCAAGGCGGTGACCTCCAGGGAATGGGGAAGACCTGAAACATGGTGTGCTATGGGTGTGGGAAGCCCGGGCACTACACAGAGGGAGTGCAGAAACCCAAGTAGAGAAGTGGGGGATAGGACCCCGGTAACAGTCGACCCAGCCTCGGAGAAGGGAGCTACATTGCCGGGAACAATAGCTGTAAGAGATCTAATTACCTATTTGCAGTCAAAGGCGGGAGGGTCCGGACGGGTAGCCATGGCAACAGGCCAGGGCGCGCCCGTATCCGCACCCCCGGCACCTTTATGACTGCCAGCGAAACAGCCCACATTCCTATGCCCGTTAAAGTATGGCCCATGTGGGAGACCCTGGGTCAAGATGGAGGTCCAGGATGTGGTCGGGAGTTACCTGCTGGACACAGGTGCTTCCAGTACTATTGTCCACCTGGACAATCCCCGTACATCCCCTCTATCTAGTGGGGTACCCTATAGTCTTGTCGGTTTTACGGGAAACGAGAAGACGGGGTTTTTCTCTGTTCCCTTGTCCATTCAATTAGGAGCACTCCAGGCACGGTGGAAATGCGTCCTGATGTGTTGGGAGCAGCAGGGAAAGGGGATACTAGGCGCCGACTTTACAGTGGCCCACCAGGTCCTAGTGGACCTGAGGAACCACTGTTTGTGGGGCATAGCAGGAGAAGGGGCTGAGAGAGAGAAGGAGGTAATGGTCATCGAGAGGGCATCAGAGAGAGGGGCTCTGTGTGTCGTGAAGCCCAGAGAGGGGTACGATCTAGAGGTCCTAGTGAGGCAGACCCCGACAGAGTATCGAGGCCACGTTAAGCGAAATTTGGCCGCATTCGCTACTCACAAGCACGACTGTGGAAGGGTCACAGGAACAGAGGTTAGGATAGACGAGGATCCCATGTCCCGACCGCAGAAACAGTATAGTTTTCCCTGGTTAAGCAAGGCGTTTTGAGGCCCATAGCCACCCACGTGAACTCACCGCTCTGGCCCGTACGGAAGCCAGACAATTCCTGGAGGGCCACGGTAGATTATAGGGTCCTGAATCAGAATATTCCGGCTTGCGCACCAACTGTGGCAGCAGTAGCAGACCTATTAGCGGAAATTCCAGCGTCTGTATCTGTATTTACGCTGCTAGACATCTCGAACGGTTTCTGGTCTATCCCGGTCAGCAAGGAAGACCAGTACAAATTTGCTTTCACATTCAAGGGGCAGCAGTACACGTGGAACTATCTTCCCCAAGGGTTCCACAATAGCCCCAGTATTTTCCACCAATGTATGGCAGAATGTTTAAAGGAATTTAGTGAGCCCCACAAGATCGTCCAGTATGTGGACGATATTTTGCTATTCACAGACACCAGTGAGGAACATGGGCCCCTAGTAAATGAACTGCTGGAGCTGCTCTGTAAGAGCGGTTTAAAAATAAATCCCAAGAAGGCACAGATAGGGTTACAAGAGGTAAAGTTCTTGGGACTGACCCTTAGGGCCAGTGAAAGGGGTATCGATACAGCAAGAAGGCAGACAGTGCAGGAACTCCCAGTCCCAACGGACGTGGGGGGGGAGGTAAGATCATTTCTGGGAGTCACGGGCTACTGCCGAGACTTTATAGAGGACTATGCCGCGACCGCAACATCTCTGCACCGGCTGCTACGCAAAGGGGTAGAGTGGGAGTGGGATGAGCAGTGAGAGTCGGCATTCGTCCATTTGAAGCGGGACCTGCAAAAGGCCCCAGATCTGGGAGCCATTGACTACAGGGAGGAATTTTTCCTGGAGGTAGCCGCAAGCAGCAATGGCCTGAGCGCAGTGCTCCTCCAGGAACGGCATGGCAAGTTAAGGCCAGTGGTGTATTCCTCCAGAGTCCTCACAGAGATAGATAGGTCCTATTCAAACTGTGAGCGGCACCTGCTAGCCACATACTGGGCAGTGAAGAGGGTACAGGTCTTCATAAGACTGTCCCCCATAACCCTCCTGACCCACCATACCCCAACCTAGATGCTGCTGGACGGTCGGATTAAGGATGGGACCGTTAGCAGTGTGAGGATCACTCGTTGAACCCTTCTCCTTTCCCAAATGGCCTTACGGGTTGAGAGGCTATGTGAGCCCAAGCTCGCAGCCAATTTGGTGTACCCCGGGGAGCCACACCATTGCTTGGTGGAAAGGGTATGGGAGGTGGACTTTGGGCTTAGAGCAGGGTTACATCCCACGGGTAGGGAAATATACGTGGACGGGTCCAGTTTCGTGTGTCCGAGGGCATACGGCTCACGGGCTGTGGGATCTGGGACCCCAAGGCAGAGATAGCCCTAGCTCTTAAACTCCCACATACGTTAAGCGCCCAGCAGGCCGAGCTGGCGACGGTAATGTATGTGGTGACCCATCCCGAGCGTTTCCCCACTCCATACACCATATGTTCGGACAGCATGTTCACATGCAATTCCTGCACGGAATATCTGGCCATCTGGTCCCGCCGAGGGTACACCTCATCGGACGGGAAGCCCCTGACCACTAAACCCCTATTAGAGAGGATTGTAGCAGCCGTAGGGAAGGGCGGGGATAGATATATCCATAAGGTGAAGGCCCATTCCAAAACGGAGCCACGGGGAAAGGGAAATCAGAGGGCGGATGGCTTGGCCAAGGAAGGAGCCAGGAGTGGGAAAGCATGGGACCCCTATGAGGAAGGACAGGTAGCTGCAGCCAGGGAGCAGCCTCGAGAAAAGGAGAGTGCGGGAGTGGTTTTGGCTCCGGACCTGACCACGGTCCAGGCACAAGACCCTATTTTAAAGGCTGCCTCAGCAGCCATTTGCAGGCAGGAGAAAATAGAGGGACCGTATGGGGGTAAAGCCATGTCAGTAAAGGAAGGCATGTTATTCAAGGAGATAAGTGGGTAGTGCCTTCCCTGTAAAGAAGGGAATTTTTAAAACAAGCCCATGAGGGTCTAGGGGCAGGTCACCCCGGGCCAGAGACCACATGGCAGCGAGTTACGATGGCAGGATGGTGGCCAGGGCTCAGGGAAGACTTTGCGACTTTTGTGCCAGCTGTCTGGTTTGCGCAGCAAACAACCCAGACCCCCAGAAAAGGTAGGTTTCCATGGGACACATCGGGAGGGTGGAGGGGCCATGGCAGTCGATTCAAATCGACTACATCGGACCCCTTCCAACCGCCCAAGGAGGTTACAAGTACTGCTTAGTCCTTGTGGATGTGTTCTCAAAATGGGTAGAGGCCTTCCTTGCAGAGCAGCCACCGCTATGGGTACTGCAAAAATCCTGGTTAGGGAGGTGTTCACCAGGTGGAGACTCCCACAGTTCGTGGAGTCAGATCAGGGGAGCTATTTCACAGGACAGGTCATGCAGTCAACCCTTAGAATACTGGGCATCAAGGCCCAATGGCATGTGGCCTACCATCCCCAGTCCTCGGGTCCGGTAGAGCGGTTGAACCGGACAATAAAGGAAAGGATAAGGAAGGAAACAGGGGACTCACCCAACCGGTGGGTGGAGGTTTTACCCCTGGTCCTTATGGGGATTCAGGCCAGCCAGTCCAGGAGTACGAGGTACTCTCCCCATGAGCGTATGACGGGCCGGATCATGAGAACGCCTATGCACGTTATGGTCCCAGCCCTAACAGAGGGACAGCTCAGGGAAGTGAACTGGGACAAGTTTGCCAAGAGGCTATTTGAACAACTTAGGCAGGTTCACTGGCAGGCACCAAAGAAACAAGCTACTGCTGGAGCCTCGCAGGCATTGCGAGTGGGCAGTGGGAGACCAGGTAATGGTCAGGAGATATGCTAGGGTAGGGGTGTTTGAACCCTTGTATGCAGGCCCATACAACATAGTGGACAAAGCCAGTCCCATGGTGTATGCCATTCAGCTTCCCCGTAGAGTCAAATGGTTCCACATCAACCAGTGTAAATTGTTTGACCCCACAAGGGCAGGGAAAAGTAAGATAGGGGTAAGTCAGAGAACAGGATCAGGAACAGACCCGGGTTGATGTGGAAACCGTAGCGGAGCCAGGCGAGTCCACAGATAGTCAGCCTGAGGTAGCCGGCTGTGTTCCAGGGCAAGGACTGGAAGCAGCGGAGAAGGAGGCTGACTCCAGCCCTCTGCAGGCAGGTACCATAGACTGCCTAAGAGAGGCAGAACTAGCAGAAACAGAGGAGATGGAGGTATCACCTCTGGTATGGGAACCCCCGGTCAGACGTAGGAGTGACAGGGTCACTAAAACCCCAGTAAGGTGGTCCCCATCCCTAATTAAACCTAGGGCTGGGGCCGGCCACAGGAGGGCCGGGAAGGAGAGTGTCCGAAACAGGGCACTTCGGAGTGCAGCTGGAGGGAGCCCAGTCTCCACAGGGAACGTAGGGGTATATCAAAACCCCGTAGTGCACGGGGAGGTGAGGGGCAGTCAGGCCCCTTGACAGGAGGAGTTCTGGCCTGCACGGTAAGGCCCAACAGAGGGGTGACCCCAGCGTGACGGGGACCAGTTATGAGTTGGCCACCCGGAGACGGGTGGCGTTGTATATAGCATTGGTTTGGCTGTGGTTTGTGTAGTTAGCGTTTGGTAATTAGATATAGGGTTTTTGTATAGCTACAGGGGAGTACAGGGACAGACAGTACGGGATCGAAGGGATGTGCTGTGGAAAAGTAGACCACAACAGACAAAATCAAAACCCCAAATGTCATTTTAGGCGGATAGCTTTGTGGAGGCAAGGAGGTGTTTTGCTTTGTTTTCCAGATGGGTAGCCCCGCCGTATGGATGATGGCAATGATGTGCCTCCGGATGTGCGTGGCGCGTCACGGGGACATGGAGGAGTCCATCGTATATGGGTGCTCAGGGGACAGAACACCCCTCGTGTCTACTGGGCAAGGAAACCTGGTAGCAGATAGCCAGGCCGGATACTCCCATGAGGGGAGATGACCTGGGTGGCTGGGGTCGAACTCAACCAGGTTCTCCAGCCACAGGAGCTTCGCCTACGGGGAAGCATCCATACCCTGTGCCGAGATACAGATGGCTACTGACCGGGTTAGGGTGACTGAGGGCAGGCGGGTGTGTTTAACCTGTAAGGGGGACGTTCCTTTGGGGAGATGGTGGTGGCTCAGGAAGCTAAGCTCGGACATGAGGGATCGATCCTCGGACTGGGAAAGACTGGACAATGATACCTACCGGACCATCACGGGGTCACCGGGAGGGATCACTGTATGTTGGGACAAATGGCTGGCCTATGACCAGGGGCTTTGTTTATGTCTATGGGGGTCTGCCAAGGTGTGTCCGGTAAGGGCATCAATCACTTTCGTCAAGTGGTGGCAGGACCCCGGGAACGGGATAGATTGGGACTGCAGTGGGCAGGCATGTGTGGCCCCCAGGACTGGGATGACAGTAAAAGCCACCGAATTGCTGGTTCAGGTGAAGAAGCCCCTACCCACAGCCCAACCGATCGACCCTCACAACTGTCCAACCACCACCAAAGGGCCGGAGAATGGGTTAGCACTTCTCCCAACCAAAAGGGTGCTGTACCAGGGAGTGCATTACGCTGTGGCCTCAGTAGTATTAAATTTGACTGAAGTGCGGTTACCCGCATGATGCCCCCGCGAGACGGAATTATTATATCAGGCCCTGTTAAAAGACATGTTCCAGAAATTCCACAACCTGGATTTTGGGGACATAGACATAGAAGAGATGTACCGCGGGGGAGGGGATTTCACTTTGGGGTCCAGTAGGCAAAGACGAGGGGTGGTTAACGACGGGTTCACAGCATTTAACACGGGGACGCCTATTATTAATAGCATGGACAACGTAGAACTGGCCTTACAGATCAATCAGTTGAAGGGCCAGTTACGAAAGGTTCTGGGGGAGGAAAATGTGGCGGTAGGATCGGGACTGCACGAAGAGGTGGCAATGACTCTACATCTAAAAGAAATCATAGCACAATTGGAGACACATGCAAAAACGATAAACGCTTTGATTAAAGAGGTCCGGATGCGTCCGATCAGGCTGCACAGAATGAGGTGTGTGGGCTGTATGGTGCGTGGTTGTTGGGGGAGGGGAGGAGCATCCTGGAAGACCTGAGGCAAGGTCGGGTCCCCTCCTGGATAAGCAACCAGCACCCAGCGGCGCTACACCCTTATAACAGCACTTTGAGTCCTTGTCAGCTTCGTGTGGCCTCCGAGGCCTACCGGGTACCGGTGGATTGTGGAAAATCCAATCACACCATAATGGGAGTGGTCGTATGAATCCCGGTGATGGGAACCTCGGCACGACCAGCTCCTCTGTACCGAGTGGAGAACGTGGGAGTTGTTCGTGGGGGGGTGCATATTCGCTACGGGAAGGTCCCGCCCTATGCCATAGTGAGGGAGCAAGCTGTGACAGGCATTGACCTTTCGGGTTGTCGGAGCCGGGGAGCACAGGTAATCCTGTCCCCAGCACATGGGCGCTGAGGCTAGGCCGCAGTGTGGGTTCAGGGCTGTTGAGGCACAACCTATAAACTGCACCATGGAGGCGATGGCGGCAGACCATGTCCCTCCACAGGTGGCATATATAGGCAGTGGGACGTACTGTGTCACCACAAGTGCCCAGCGGTATCACAGCACGGATCACAGCTGTGGTGCCCGATACCGCACAGCAGCTTCTGCTTTAAACCCAGGGCAGAAGTCCATGTGGCACAGCAGCGAATATTACCCATCCCGGAACCTTCTTCGGTTCACCTCTCGGTACGTACACTTCTTCTCCCTGGAACAAAAGACTCTGGATATCGCCAGGGAGATCGAAGAGATCAAGTCTCCAAGTTGGTGGGACCTGGAGTCCTGGATCATAGTTCCAGTATGGGCCCGCATTGTGTCCCATGTTCTGATCATCTGCCAGATGATAATTGTGCTGTATTTGCTATGCATTAGATTCAGATTCAGATTCAATTTTAATTGTCATTGTCAGTGTACAGTACAGAGACAACGAAATGCATTGATTAATTGCAAATTTAAAAGGCGGAGGAGGATGGCCAAATTTTTTGTACAAATAAACCCACCCAGTGGATTATCCAAAGCGTTATTTAAATAGTTGTTGGCAACGTATGAGAGTGTTTCCTGCCTGAAGCAGAGTTGGACTCATTGTGACTTGGCCCCAAGTATTTCCTTGGCCCCGCTAAAGGTGTCCTCCGGGGCCCGACTGTTGGGAGTTGAGAGTCTGGGCGTTGGGCCCCATTGGTGATGAAGGATGACTCCTTGCTGTTGGAGGTATTGCGGGTGGCTTTATCACATGACCTCCTGGGTCCCACCCCTTTGCTTCCTTCATTGGCTACTCAACCCATCAATCCCATTGCGGCCGGTCTCTGGTTTGTGAATGGATCATTCCACACGGCTTGTTCCCTATCTTGTTCATAAACAAAAATGTCTTCAAAGAAATAAAAATGGTTAGATTTTTTTCCTGGGCTGTGTGATTAATTCAAGGGATGGAGATTTGTTGCAACATGTCCACTGATGGTTTCTATGGCTACCGGGGCAACATCCTACATCCCAATACTCTCCGTTACCTGCTGCCCCAACCAGTACGTGGATGTCTGTCATCGAGGCAGACGTTGAATGCCATAGTGTGGTAAAGCATGGGAACTGGCCCTTTGGCCCATCAAATCCCTGTCCTTCATCAACCATCCATTGCATTGCAGCTTCAGCCATCAAAACTGTTGGAGTTGGAGGGGAGTCCCCTCTCACAAAATCTAGGTAGTGCCAGAAGGGCCATCATTTTTGACACGGATGGCAAGAGGACAGAACGTCTGGCAGTACAATGTGCATGGTGATCCTGCAATGGACCACCGCTGCTGACTCACAACCACTTCCCAATGGTGGATCCTAACACCACAAAAGCACAGTGAGAGCAAACTAAAGGTGTTGGGGGTTGTGGGGCGAAAGCAGTGGAATGAAATTGAATGGCGGAGTAGATTTGATGGGCCTAATGGCCTAATTCTGCTCCTAGAACATATGAACATAAAAGCAACTGGGAACACAGCGCCCCGGGAATTGAAGCTCAAACCAGGCCAGCAGATGACGACAAGTCATCACAGGTTTACACCAAATACCATTAACATTACAAGCTTGCTCTCCACAACCGTAATGCACATTTTCTGAAAAAGCTATTTGTTAAATACGGACTCAACCAAACAACATTTGTGATGGGAAACGCACTTAATTACTTTGGATCATATTCAACCTATTTTAATTTGAGTATTACAAGGATGTTGCCAGGACTCAAGGGTCTGAACGTCACGGATTGGGCAGGATAGAACTTTATTACTTGCAGCATAGGAAGCTCAGGTGTGATCTTATAGAGGTATTAAAATTGTGAGGGTAATAAATAGTACAAATGCACACAGTCTTAGAACCAGAGGACATATGTTTAAGGTGAATGGGGAAAGATTTAATGGGAACCTGAGGGTCAACTTTTTCACACTGGATGTGGTGAGTGTATGGAAAGAGTTGCCAGAGGTGGCAGGTGAGATAACAGTATCTAAAAGGCACTTGGACAGGTACATGGATTTAATGTTTAGTTTGGAGGCAGATATGATAGTGGCACATAATAGTAAGATTAAACGAGAACTTACCAGTTTGAAGTTTGATCTTTATTTTATGAGGAGTTACGATGAGGGACTACGTGAAGAACCCCGTACAGTCGCACGTGCGTCAATCTTCAAAGCAGCGGTGTCAAATCACAGATAATAGTGACTGAAGTATAATAGTAAGGTGAAAGAAGACTCGAACTACCCAGATGACCTTTACGAGGGCTGAGAGTGGAGGGCACATAGTCCCTCATCGTAACTCCTCATAAAATAAAGATCAAACTCCAAACTGGTAAGTTCTCATTTAATCTTACTATTTTACTTCGGAGTCACATGAGTAACTACGTGAAGATTTCAAAGCTCTGTGATTTCATGCCGCGAGCAACAAGTCTACACAACCACAACTGCCCCATTGACAAATGAGGGAAAACAATCATAATGCATACAGTCATGACATAGATTTAAACATGCTGATGCTGTTAACTAAGTAATAACAATAGTCACATCGCTCATCTGGATGAAACCTATAACAGAACGTAAAATAAAGTTGAGAAATACCCCTGGTCTGGCAACGGGTTATTATAAAATGTTTGAAAATTCGTTAGTTTGACCACGCTACAGCCGTTATGATGTGGTCCAGCGGAACGTAATTAACCCTTGCTGCTGCTGTTATAGCAGCCCTGGTGGAGTAAGGTCCGGATCAATATCTACTCCTGCATAACTTAACACCTGGCAAGATCTGAGCAGATACGTTCTTATAATGTTTTTAGTAACTAACAATCCTAGTTAGTTCACAGTCTAGAAAGCTCTTGGTGACCTTGACGTATTGTAATCTATGTGTGCCCTCACATAACGAAAGGTCCCTGGGTATGCCTTGAACTATTTTGAGACCGAACACCCTTACTGCTCTGCTTAAATAAATTATAGCATAAAATACTATGCATATATTTGCTGATGTAATCATCCTCTCCTGTCACAATAATGTAGCGAATGACCTGTTGCTCTAAACCAGCACCAGGATGATAACTGGATGATAATGAGGTCCGATCAAAGCTAAGCATGTAGCTGGAACCCCCTGGTTAAATGGTGTTAACAGAATGTCAACCTCCCATACTGCATTGTACTTGTCCTGGGAAAACTTGTGTTAAAGATATCCTTTACAAACTGATATCCGAGGTGAACCCAACAAAGTGGACCTCGTTTGCTGCAGTAAGTCTGATGGAAAGCACCTTGGCACAGTTAATGACCCTATAACTCAATATTGTCAAAGACCATTTAAAATGAACTATGTTTCTCAGACAGCTAATCCGGGAGCAGCCAAAACTGTACATAGAGACACCGGGAATTGCAGATGTTGGAGTCTTCAGCAAAACGCCAAGTACTGCAGGAACTCAGCAGGTCAGGCAGCACCTGTGGAAGGAATGGACATTTCGGGTCATGACCTTTCTTCAGACTGATTTAGTTGGAGGGGAGAAAGCTGGAGAAGAGAGGTAGGGGCGTGACTAAACCAGACATGTGATAGGTGGGGATACGAAATGCTGGAGTAACTCAGCGGGTCAGGCAGCATCTCTGAAGAACATGGATAGGCGACATTTCAGGTTGAGATACCTCTTCAGACCATATACATACAAAGGTATCCACCTTCTGCATTGGTGAGGGTGGCTGGTGATTAGCTGATGAGTGGAGTAAATGACAAAGACTCAAGATGGACAGAAGACAAGAGGGTGTCAGACAAGGAGTGGAGTGAATTGTGAAGCTAGAGGGAAGAGGTCAGGCGGTATTGGGGGGAAGAGGGGTTGAATGCCACTATGGTATCTGCCTGCACCATCCAACCAGCGTCACTGCCTGTCCATTCCCTCCCCAGATGCAAAGCTGACATATTTCCATTGCAGTTTGTTTTTGAAGCAGTTAAATGACTTCCAGGAATGAAGCCCTCTCCACCTCAGGGAAGGGACGTGTTTTGCATTGTGCCAACTTCCTCAAAGTTTCTTTGTTATCTTTTATCTTGTATATTAAATATTTGTAGTATGCAATTCTTTGTCTTCCTTGAGTATCTGTTAATGTGCACTCAGATTTTTCAGCACACACTCACGAGATACTTGCTCCCAGCTCGGTTGGGTTTGTAAGACAAAAGAAACACTCTTCTGCTCCAAATTATGGCTCATCGCATCCTTCCCTGGATTTAGATTTTCTCCAAAGGCCATAGGTTTAATTTGCGAGGGGAAAGATTTAATAGGAACGTGAGCAAGTAAGTAATTTTTATTTATAAATTTTAAAGCAAATCACGTTGAAGCCAAAATGCTTTACAGAGAAGAAATCAGACTACCATACATCCATATAAAATAAAAAAGACACAACACACTATAGAATTTAACATGAACGTCCCCCCACAGCAGAATCAACACTTTCAACTTTTGTGAGGGAAGGCACTGAAAAGTCCAGTCCTCCTCCTCTTTGTTCAGCTGTGGTCGGGGCCCATTTGAGGCCTCTGCTGTCGCCGCAACAGCAGCCCGATGTCATAGTCCCTCTCGCCGCATGATGGAGTTCCAGCGTCGGAAGACAACTCTTCAGCGGCATTGGAGTATCTGGAACGGCCGTTTCCTCCCCGGAGGCCGCGGCTCCCGAAGTCCACGGGCCGCGCTGGTCAGAGCCCGGCGAGAGATCACAGGCCCCGCGGTGTTTGAAATCAGCGCCACCAGCGGCTGGACGCCCGCAGGTAGTGGGCATATAGGTCAACAAGCTGCCAGTGGAGGTAGTTGAGGCAAGTACAATAACAACATTTGAAAGATACTTGGATAGGTACAAGGAAAGGAAAGGGTTAGAGGGATATGGGTCAAACACAGGCAAATGGGAGCAACATAGATGGGCATTTTGATCGGCATGGACATGTTGGGCTGAAAGGCCTGTTTCCATGCTGTATGATACCATGATGTTGCTGAACAGACCAGTCACATGTACTGAGAGCATATTCAAGACTATTGTCGTGCAATTCTGCCAGTTCTAACATGTGTCCTGCTATTTCCAAGGTAGACAAAAATGCTGGAGAAACTCAGCGGGTGATGCAGCATCTATGGAGCGAAGGAATAGGTGACATTTCGCTCCATAGTTGCTGTCTCACCTGCTGAGTTTCTCCAACATTTTGTCTACCTTCAATTTTTTCCAGCGTCAGCAGTTCTTTCGTAAAAAAAATCTGCTATTTCCAGCACTTTTTCTCCAGCTGGTTCACCAGCAGCCTTGGCCATGTGCCCAGTGAGGTTCACTTCTTCAATTAAATACAAATAGGCGCTGACTATAGGCCCTGAAATACAAACAGGCCCTCTGCCCCACAATGTCTGTGCCGAACGAGATAAACCAACGTCCTCTGCCAATACGTAATCTATATCCCTCCATTCCCTTCATATCCAAGTACCTATCTAAATGCCTCTGAAACATCACTGTCGTATCTGCCTTCACCAACACCCCTGCATTCCCATCCAGGCACCCATCACCCTCTGAGTGAAAATGTACCTTGCACATATTTATTTTACCCCTTTCACCTTAAAGCTATGCCCTCTAGTCTTGAACATTTCCACCCTGAGATAAAGGTTCTGACTGTCTGCCCTATCTGTGCTTCACATAATTTTGCATTCTACTATCAGATCACCCTCAGCCTCTGACATTCTAGAGAAAACAATCCCAGATTTTCAAACCTCTCCTTGTAGCTTAGACCCTCAAACCCAAACAGCATTTTGGTAAAGACACAAAGTGCTGAGGTAATTCAGCATTCAGGAACATGGATAGGTGATGTTTCGAGTTGAGACGCTTCTTCAGACACTTCAATTCAGATTTCAGGTCCTGACCTGAAATGTCACCAATCTGTGTTCTTTCGTTATACTGCCTGACTCCAGCATTTTGTGTCTATTTTTGTAAACCAGCATTTGCAGTTCCTTGTTTCAGCATTTTAGTAAACTTCTCCCCAGTTCAGGGCCCTATCTAAAACCCTCTTGAATACCACTATTGTATTGCCTGGTTTGGTGGTGGAGGTTGATAAGAGGAGGCACAAATGTGTCAATTCAGTGGAGGAAGTTTGTTCCAAACGCGATTTGCTTCTTTCCTTTAGTCATGCAGGCACCGCCAACAGTACAGATAACTTTAGCCTAAAGATCGAGTGAGACAGCATCTATGGAGGGAAGGAAATAGGCAAGGTTTCGGGCCGAAACCCTTCTTCTGAAGAAGTATTTCAGCCCAAAACGTTACCTATTTCCTTCACTCCAAAGATGCTGCCTCAACTGCTGAATTTCTCCAGCATTTTTGTCTACCTTCGATTATCCAGCATCTCCAGTTCCTTCTTAAACATTTAGCCTAAAGATCACCAGGTGCAGTTGGCGGGCCTGAACTCAGTGCAATTCTTGTAGACAAATACATTTGAGAGCAGAGATCCCAGACTGGTGGATTAATTTACACACACTTTTTCCCACAGGAGATGGGGTATGAGCAGACAAAGCAGTGTCTGCACATCGACTGCACACAGCCCAAACCCCAAAGCCATTGTATAAACACCGTCAGCCAACAGTGCAGGAAAGACACAAAAAGCTGGTGTAACTCAGTGGGTCGGGCAGCATCTTTGAAGAAAAGGATGTTTCGGGTCGAGACACATCTTCAAGAAAGCTTCAACGCGAACCTCTGAACTTCACCCCATAACCAGGGATTTCCCTTGTGCAATAATGTAGGAAGAAACAAGGTGGACAATCTCAGTGAAAACATCAACAATTCTGGGTTGCTCATGTTCAGAAACATGAGTTGGTTAGAGTAAAACCAAATGATTCAAGCATTAGGTGGCTTTCTGTCATCAACTCACTCCCTCTTCTGCTGGATAGTTCAACACCCTTTCTCATCAGTGCCCAAGATAATTGGACCTTGTAAGTATACACTTGTTCTGTTTCAGCCATTTATTACGGGTCGGTGTCTCATAGAAACATAGAAACGTAGAAATTAGGTGCAGGAGTAGGCCATTCGGTCCTTCGAGCCTGCACCGCCATTCAATATGATCATTGCTGAACATCCAACTCAGTATCCCGTACCTGCCTTCTCCCCATACCCTCTGATCCCCTTAGCCACAAGGGCTACATCTAACTCCCTCTTAAATATAGCCAATGAACTGGCCTCGACTACCCTCTGTGGCAGAGAGTTCCAGAGATTCACCACTCTCTGTGTGAAAAAAGCTCTTCTCATCTCAGTTTTAAAGGATTTCCCCCATTATCCTTAAGCTGTGACCCCTTGTCCTGGACTTCCCCAACATCGGGAGCAATCTTCCTGCATCTAGCCTGTCCAACCCCTTAAGAATTTTGTAAGTTTCTATAAGATCCCCTCTCAATCTCCTAAATTCTAGAGAGTATAAACCAAGTCTATCCAGTCTTTATTCATAAGACAGTCCTGACATCCCAGGAAGCAGTCTGGTGAACCTTCTCTGCACTCCCTCTATGGCAATAATGTCCTTCCTCAGATTTGGAGACCAAAACTGTATGCAATACTCCAGGTGTGGTCTCACCAAGACCCTGTACAACTGCAGTAGAACCTCCCTGCTCCTATACTCAAATCCTTTTGCTATGAAAGCTAACATACCATTCGCTTTCTTCACTGTCTGCTGCACCTGCATGCCTACTTTCAATGACTGGTGTACCATGACACCCAGGTCTCGCTGCATCTCCCCTTTTCCTAGTCGGCCACCATTTAGATAATAGTCTGCTTTCCTGTTTTTTGTCTCAGCACCTACCTGCACCTAGAATCTTCAAGGAATCAGCCTCTGCGGCAGTGAATATATTATTGTTGGAACAACATTTCTGCGATATGTTGTCTACTGCAGACCGAGTGATTTGACTGTTTTGGTGCCTTATAACCAATTGTTGTAAGGGAAGGGAAAAATTGGGACTGGAGTCATGAGGTATTGGTGAGTTTACTGGCGCAGGGAACCATAGTGGGGATTGTAACAACTGTGAACAGCTTAATCCTAAATAAGACACAAAGTTTTGGAGTAACTCGGTGGATCAGGCAGCATCTTTAGAGAACATAGAGAGGCAATGTTCTGGGTCAAGTCCCCTCACAAGGACCTACAAAGCCACCTGTTCCTGTTCTCTACACCTTTGGAAGGAAGAATGAAAACACAAATTTTAATTAGTCAGACCCGCTGAGTTACTTCAGCATTTTGTGTCTATTTTTGTAAACCAGCATCTGCAGTTCCCTGTTTCGATACCTCATCCTAAATCTTCAGTGATCTTAGAAAAGTTGCAAATACACCAGAGACAGAAAAAAATGTCTGCTCGCTCCATGCCAGGTTTGAGGATGCCAACACACTTTCTATTTCCAGACCTTTTATAATCTGGCCCAAAGTCTTCATTTGGTGTGTGGACAGTATTGTGTCCAGTGTATGAGCAGAGATAATCTGCCCATTTAATTGTCATTGTTCCCAGGACCACATACAGGTGCACAACCTTTTATCCGGAGTTCCGGAAACCGAAAAACTCCGAAAACCGTCCATTTTTTCCAATGTTGTCTGCGCACCAAAGCTCGCGGTTGGCGCCAAACTTGTCCCTAAACGACCCACGGTCAACCCAGGTCTGTACTATTGTAGCGGCTGCCTCCTCACAGTCTGTCAGGCTGGGTGGTGTACTGAGCATTGTGTCACATCTTCATAGTAAAACCAGCTTGTTGACATTCTCCATCGCAACTGGAATGTGTGAGAATCTGTGGCATTTTCGCTCATGATAGAAATGTAGTTTGAAAACAGAGGAACGCTCAAACACAGTTAAATACTTCTTACCATCACTTCCCTGTTGCATTTCAAAAGTAATCTAGTCCTGGGTGCAACAGAAGGAATATAAATCATGGATTATTTATCACGGGAAATGTCGATACATTGACAAACTGGTCTTGCAGTCAACCCCAGCGACGGCTTCACTCTACACCACCCACACTTTGGCAATTCTGTTGTCTGGACAATCTGCTTGTGCTGTTCCCTTCTTTACGTCTCACTGCTGGATATTATCCAATCTGTCGCCACGTTGCATGTCAACGTGGGCTGCTGCTTAGTGCAGGAGCAGCCTGTCCTCACCTGTAGCTAACTCGATTAGCCTACTTACCTGGCCCAGGTATCAGACATGCTTGATACATAGGGTCCTGAAATCACTTTAGTTTAGGTTCAGAGATGCAGCATGGAAACGGGCCCTTCAGTCTACCAAGTGCACGCCAGCCAACGATCACCCGCACACAAGTTCTATTCTACACACGAGGGACAATTTACAGAAGCCAATTAACATGCGAACCAGCATGTCTGGGATGTGGGAGGAAACTGGAGAACCCGGAGAAAACCCACCTGGTCATAGAGAGTAAATATAAACTCCATACAGGCAGCGCTCATAGTCTGGACCGAGCCCGGGTCTCTGACGCTGTAAGGCAGCAAGTCTACCACTGCGCCTCCATGCCACCACTTTGTGGATCAACATCGTGTAGTCTCAGCCTGTTTAATTAAAATTTGTTTTTTCATTCTTCCCTCCAAAGGTGTGAAACGTCACATTGTCCAAATTACGCTCCATCTGCCAACTTCATGTGTTCTGACAACTCCACCCCTCAATTCCTCTCATTCCTGCCCCACCCCTTCAGTTCCTTCCTGTGATTGGCTGTGACTGTGTTCAGCAGAATATAAATTGCAGCAGCTTGCACCCAGAGTATTGGACCCAGTTGAGGTGAAACCTGATTGTTGGAGACGGACACAGTGAGTACCAGAGGGACTGTCTGTGTGTTGCTGACACACGGGACTGGCTGCTGGTTCTCAGTTTCAATAGATTGATACCTAATGAAATGAATTGGGGATTCTTTGTTTCAACAGGTCGGAGACAGGATGAAACCCTTCATTCCAGTTGTGCTTGTGATGTGCATTTACCTGTCAGGATCGGTCAGTGCAGGTTAGTATTTTTTCTGACGTGAGGAGTTCCTGAGTGCAAACATCAGTCATGGTGCATCTGAGGATAGAGATACTGAGGAGCATGCAGGGCAGCAGGAGCCCAGATTCCATTCCCGGTCTGTGCCGAGGCAGTAGGTCTCTCCATGTGGTTCTGAGTCACCATCAGGAAGATGCCAGGGTCCCGCCCCAGCCTGTTCAATAGGACAGGATTGTGCCAACACTTTGGCAATACTTGGTGAGTGGGAACCAGTAAACTCATTGAGTACACTGTATGGAAAAACATCAACTCCCAAAGTTTGTTGTTCTTCCCTGCACCAGATTATTGGGATATTTGTAGTTATTTCTGGTGGTGAAGAACGTCCGGTTTTATCTCTTTAGTAAAGCGAGAATAGGAAGAGGAGACAGGCCGGGTGATACTAGGACCAAATGTGTCGTATTTCGGGCAAACCAGAAATCACTTGACTCTGCAAAACTTCCCCTGGTCTAGAAGTTATGCCTTTGGTAAATGGTGTTTGTTCTGGCGAAGGTAGCACAGGGATAAAACAAAGAACAGTACAGCACAGGAATGGCCTGATGTGATGTGACCATGACCAGTGTGAACTCCTTGCACATGATCTGTTTCCCTCTACTCCTACATGTTCATGTGTCTGTCTAAATGCCCCTTAAACACTGCATTTGTTATGTTGTATCTGTTTTCCACCACCACCCCAGTCAGTGTGTTCCAGGCACCCACCACTCTGTAAACAGAAACTTGCCTTTCACATCTACTTTTAATTTCCTCCCTCCCTCCCACTTTAAACCTGTGGCTTCTGGTTCTTATCACTTCTACCCTGAGGACAAAGACTCCCCATCATTTTGTACTTCTTCAGTTTGTCCCTCAGCCTCCAACACTCCAGTGAAAACCACACAAGGGAGTGTTGTAGGGCTCTGGGAAGTGTTGGGCACTAGAGCATATAGGAGTGCAGCTATATAATTCCTTGAAAGTAGTGTCACAGGTAGATGAGGTGGTCAAAAAAGGCTTTTGGCACACTGGCCTTCATCAGTCAGGGTATTGAGGATAGAAGTTGGAAAGTCTTGTTGCAGTTATTTAAAAGATTGGTGAGGCTGCATCTAGAATGTTGAGTTCAATTCTGGGCATTATGTATTAGGAAAGATATTGTTAAGTTGGAAAGGGTGACAGAAGTTGAACAATGATGAAAAATAGTAAGATTAAACGAGAACTTACCAGTTTGAAGTTTGATCTGTCTTTTATGAGGAGTTACGATGAGGGATTACGTGAAGAACCCGCTCAGCACGCATGCACAGCATACTTCAAAGCAGCGGTGTGGAATCACAGACAGACACAGTTATTGAAGTAAACACAATAAAGAAAAGGAGACATCAGTTTAACATTTTGACCCATATTAATGAGGGTGGGAGCGGAGGGCACGTAATCCCTCATCGTAACTCCTCATAAAATACAGATCAAACTTCAAACTGGTAAGTTCTCGTTTAATCTGACTATTTTACTTCGGAGTCATGTGAGTGACTACGTGAAGACTTCAAAGCTCTGTGATTTCAAACCGTGTAACAGGTATTATTTCACGCACTGCCGAAGTCCTTGAGGGAGGAAGAGTGTTATCGTAATCAACCAATGAATCTTTTTGTAGAAAAACACAATGGTATTTTTTAACAATAACAACAAAGAAATTAAATTGCTCCCCTGGGCTTAAATTAAATATTTGCAGTCTGTAAAATCTTTCCTGCAAATAAAACAGGTTCTGCCAACGACTTATTATAAAATTTCTTAACGGTCTTTCCACCCGACCATCCTCTTGTAGCCAGGATGTGGTCGATAGGCACGTCCATTCTTTTAGCTGTCGACGTGGATGTTGCCCTGGTGGAATGAAATTTGTACATGTTAGTTTTTATCCCAGCAGCTTTTAGCACCTGCTTGAGCCATCTCGAAATGGTTTGGCTCGTCACCCGACCATAAGGTTTTTTATGACTGACCCACAAGGTTTTTCATCTCCCTCAAATATTTTGGTTGTGTCTATGTAGGATAGTAGGTGGGTCATGGGACATAACCGTGGTTCTGGCGGATAAGCCCGGAATTCCACGCCTGGATTCGGTGTTCCTGGTCTGCTCTGTTTGATCATTCCCTGGATAACGACAGAGATCTGGTCTGGAGCTGTGAGCATGGTGTTCAGTCGCAATAGGTGTAGTGACTGGACCCTCTGTGCAGATACGTGCCATCAACATGAGTGTTTTGAGCATAGATTGTTCCAGGTTGAGGGATCTGGCTGGTGGCCATCCCCTGAGGTATGTCAGGACCACACTGACATCCCATGTATGGGTGTACCTTGGTCTAGGGGGTTAGAGTTGTAAATACCCTTGATTAGTTTGACCACCAGCGGGTCGGACCCCATGGCCTGCTGTCCTGGAGCTGGTTTTAAATAGACAGGCAGGGCACTTCTAGCTGCGTTGATGGCTCTGTAGCTGAGTCCTTCATCGTGGTGAAGGTTCGCCAGGAATTCCAGTACGTTGGTAACTGTATCTGTTGAGTAGGTGGTCCCTGTATCCAAGCAGTACTTCTCCCATTTTTTTGATGCTGGACAAGTGCTGTTTTTTAGTGGATGTTCGGAGGGATGCTGACATGGTGTCGACGGTTTGTTCTGATAATCCCAGTCCCAGAAGTGGTTTGTGCAGAGTCTGCAACCCAGGAGTTTGATTTTTTTTTTTTTTTTTTTTTCCCCCAGTGCCGGACACTGGGTGTTAATAACTCTGGGTCACTGGGGAATACCACCGGAGTTTCAACAACCATGTCATGGAGTATTGGGAACCATGGCTGCGCAAGCCAGTCGGGTACTATCAAAATATCTGAAGCAGAGTTCATTTGTATTGTGCGTAGTCCCTGACTGATGAGGCGAAGGGAGGAAATGCATAGAAGAAGAATTTCCCCAATCCAGCGCAAGCCTCAGGGTCTGGTTCCCAAGCGACATACATAGGTACCTGGTGATTTAGCCTTGATGCAAATAAATTGATATCTGGCGTGCCATATTGCTTGATAACTTTTGCGAAAGATTTTGGGGGGTTTTACCATCCATTCGATCTTGTCATTAAATTTACGTGACCTGGTGTCTGCCACTGTATTTAGCTTACCTGGCAGGTAAGTTGCTGATAGCCAAATGTGTCTATCGACACACCATTGCCAAATTGTGTTGACCAACTTGTCGCATGATACCGATTTTATGCCGTCCATATGGTTAATGTAGGCCACCACCGTAGTATTTATATATTTGTAACTGTACATGCAAGTGATGCATATTTGTGCATATGCTTTAAACCATAAAAGTCACCCATCTCTAGATAATTAATGCCCAGTGTAAGTGGTAATGATGACTCCGGGTTAGTCCATCTATTACCTGTGCTGGATATAGAGTTAATTGCTCCCCAGCTTTGAGTACTGGCATCTGTTTGGATAACTAACATAGGGTTAGTGATGATAATAGGGCTGTAAACTATGCCAAACGTTTTTTGCACACCACTATAGTTCTGATATTGCTTCAGTGGGTAACTTCATGACACAATCATAATCACCTGTATGTCGTTTTTGGTGCAAAGGTCCGAATTATGTAGCCGGAAAATGCTGCTACCATTTTCCCAATTACTCTGTTACTTGTCGAGTAGTTGGTAGTTTGTTGACCATTAAATTGTTGCATGATTATGCCAATTCAACTATTTTGTCTCTTGGCAATGTTACAGTCACATAGACTGAATTAATTGTGAAGCCCAAGCAGTCCATGATTGTGGATGGCTTCAACTTAGATTTATCTGGATTTAAGACAATCCCAGGGTTTCGAATAACTGTTTTGTAGCTGATACAGCTAACATAGTCAATTCCATGGTCTTGCCTACCATTTAAGATATCATCAAGATATGCCATGACAATATGTTTTTGTCTTCTGAATATTGCCAGAGCTGGTTTTAGTGTCTTGGTGAACAATCTTGGGCTGATGTGAACCCATTGGGTAACGCTTTAAACTGCTATAGCTGCCCCATCGAGGTAAATTTCAGGTATCTGCGATGATCCTTGTGAATGGTACTAAATAGTAAACATCTTTAAGATCAATGCTTGCCATGAAGGATCCTTTGGAATTTAGTTGTTTGACAGTAACAACTGTTTCCATTTTGAAATGTATATACTTAACAAACATACTTAGTGAAGTTAAGTCAATGATGATGCGACATCCACCATCTTTTTTTTGGGTTTAGTGAATATATTTGATACGAAATGCAAGGGTTCAGGTTTTCCCATGATACCCTTTGTAATTAGTCTCACCAGTTCAGCTTGTCCCTCTCGTTTCTTTAACAGAGAGGGGAAAATACCCTCTGGGGTGAATGTTGACCTGGTGGTAATTTTCCTAGTATGAATTGTATTTGTATCCACTAATTGAGTATATACTGATCACTCGTGATAGACTCCCGTGTGTTAGTATTACTCTATATGCTGGTAGGAACCAGACCCACCTACCTCCATGGTTATGGGTATTCTTCTGTTTCCTGCCGGTCCAACGAGTGTTGCACGTCGTCTGACGTGGCGATGACGTTGGGGGTGGCACATTTTCCATGGGGTCCGCTCTGGGCCCTGGTCTAAAGAAGACTTTTGGTGATAGAATGCGGACCCCGAGCTTTCATCATTCCCATATGGTAGATGTCGACTGATGGATGCGATGGGGTGCTGCTGCTTATTGTTTTTGGTTTTGCTCATCCCGGGGCCTGTCCTCATGAGACCGAAAGCTTGTTAAGGCCTCTCCATATCCTTCATATGCTTTGTGAGGTTTTTGCCAAAGAGCAGTGGGTCTGGCTCAGTGCCTGGGGTTTTGCACAACCCCGCAAATTTAGGATTTTATGGCAGGTCTTATGATTTGTTTAAGAAGGTTGTGATCATCTCCATATTGGTCCACGGAACAAGCAGACGATGTGATGGCTGACATCAGGAGCCTGAGGATCCGCTGCAGTTTTAGCTCCTGGTTCCGAATGTTTGCCCCAACGTGCCCCCAATTTTGGCTGTACAGCCGGCACTTTAAGGGACTCGCAGTTCTCTGGAGCTCTATACGCCTCATTGACCACCTCTCCTGTAGGGTCTTGAACGGCCTCCTGCACGTGGGTTGCCACGTAGCAGTCCACCACACCTAGCAGCTCTTCCTGTTCCTGCACCCCTTGCATACTCCCGAGATCTTCAGCCATCTTCTTGACCAGCCCAGTCCTGGTCACCAAAGCGACCCTCGGGTAAGGAGGAAACAATGGATAGAGCAGAAGGCACTGTGGAGGGAGTGCCTGAACTCCCCCTGCGAGAGCGCCCCTCACATGCACGTCTCGCTGGAGCTCCTGCTCCAGGAGCCGCTCCATGCGGCTCAGGCGGCTGTTTCTCCCCCGGGCGGGTGGAGAGATGTCCCCGTCCGACAAGTCGGAAGCCACTAGCGGGACGCCTCTTCCATGGCTTTACTTCCAGCCCGCTGCTGTGTCGAGGAATAGCGGAGCACCGGGTAAGCGGTCCTACTGCCTTGTTGCTGCCCCCCCCCAGATGGAACGCTCCTCCGTGGAGTCGAGCGGGGGACAGGTCTGTTCAGGTCGGCTGGCTGTCCCCCCCCCCCCCCCCCCCCCCCCCCCCCCCCCGTGCAGGTGGAGAGACGTCCCCGTCTGACAAGTCAGAGGCCACCGGCCGGACGTCTCTTCCGTGGCTTTACTTCCAGCATGGTGTCGGGGAATGTGGAGCGCCGGGTAAGCGGTCTTCCTACTGCGTTGTTGCTGGCCCCCCCCCCAGATGGGAACGCTCCTTCGTGGTGAGTCGAGCGGGGGGGGGGAAATGTTTGTTCTAGAGCCTATCTTCTCTGCCTGACAGCAGAAGCCTCCCCGTAAAAGAAAAATCCCCGACCTCAGAGCTTACCTGACGGTCCCGTTCTTTCAACCCTGTAGCGGGAGCGCCTGACTCCCGATGCGCCGCTGTTCACTTTGCTCTGCTGAACGTATGCCGCGCGCATGCGTGCTGAGCGGGTTCTCTGTCACATAGTCACTTGCGTGACTCTGAAGTAAAATGAATGGTCAGACTCATCATGCAACGGTGAAAGAAACAGGTGTCCTAAATTTTTCTGAGGCGCAACTTTCATCATTGTTCAACTTCTATCAAGGAGAAGCTATACTTCACCCTCGTTAGACCTCATTTGGACTACGCAGTTGCAGCATGGGACCCATACACAAATAAAAACATTTCTTCCATTGAACGTGTCCAAAGGCAGGCTGCTCGATTTGTTACTAACACCTATGAGAGAGAAGCGAGTGTTATGCCCCTGTTCCACTTAGGAAACCTGAACGGAAACCTCTGGAGACTTTGCGCCCCACCAAAGGTTTCCGTGCGGTTCCTGGAGATTGCAGGTGGTTGCTGGAGGTTGCAGGTAGTGGAAGCAGGTAGGGAGACCGACAAAAACCTCCGAGAACTGCACGAAGACCTTGGGTGGGGCACAAAGTCTCCAGAGTTTTCCGTTCAGGTTTCCTAAGTGGGACAGGGGCATTAGCAAACTTCTGAATTCTCTGGGGTGGAATCCCCTCCAAGACAGACGTGAAGCTCACCGTTTGACCTTTTTTTTACAAAATGTTAAATGGTCAGCTCGACATAGATTACAAGACCTGCACCAAACCCAAACCAATTAGGAACAGACGAGGGCATTCAATCCAATTTGTGATTCCAGCTACCAAGACAAATGTGTACAGAAATTTGTTCGTCCCCCACACAGTTAAAGCATGGAATAATCTCCACCCTACTATAGTTACCCAACCAGATCCAACTAAATTTAAGGCAGCTCTTTCTTCCCAATAACCCATTCTGGCTTAAGTCCTCCCTGCACCACCTCCAGTTTAAATTTCATTTGCAATATTTTGGAGGACCAAGAACCAATGTGCAGAGATTTACAAGGATGTTGTCAGGACTCGAGCGCCTGAGCTATAGGGAGAGGCTGAGCAAGCTGGGGCTCTATTCCCAGGAGCACAGGAAGATGAGCGTGGTCTTATTGAGGTTTATAAAATTATGAGAGGAATAGATTGGGTAAATGCAGTCTCTTGCCCAGATAGGGGATTCGAAAACTAGGGGACAAATGTTTAAGGTTAAGGGGGAACTATGTTGTAAGAATCTGAGGGGTAACTTTGTGATACAAAGGGTGGTGGACATATGGAACCAGCTGCCAGAGTAAATAATTGAGACAAGGACTAGCGCAACGTTTGACAAAGAATTAGACAGGGACCTGGGTAGGACAGGTTTAGAGTGATACGGGCCAAATGTAGGCAAGTGGGACAAGTGGATCATATTCATCAGTGTGGGCAAGTTAGGCTGAAGAGCCAATTTTCTCACTGTGTAGGAAGGAATTGCAGATGCTGGTTTGAACCAAAGATAGACACAAAATGCTGGAGTAACTCCGTGGGACAGAAAGCATCTCTAGAGAGAAATAATGGGTGACATATCGGGTTGAGACGCTTCTTCAGTCTGTAGTCTGAAGAAGGGTCTCGATCCCAAACTTCACCCATTTAATCTCTCCAGAGATGCTGCCTGTCCCACTGAGTTACTCCAACATTTTGTTGTTTTATTATCCACGTTTGTCCCAACTCTCTCTGTGCCTAGTGTGCACACCAATGCAGGCAATGTCCTGGTGAACCTCTTCCACACTTTCTCGAAAGGCTCCACACCATTCCTATAAAAAGCTGGGAATTATGGGAGCAGTCGCCTACAATGACTCTGGGACTAACCAGCCTTTCCTCGCGTGTCGGGAATTAAGTTTCAGATCAGAGAGAGAGAGTACAGATCAGTCAAGGGGTTAGTCACGGCAGGTGGATCTGACTGGATATTTTGACAGGATGGTCATCCTATTATTTACCTGCACGGCCACAAGTTGTGTGTTCAACTCCCTCATGAGAGGCTCTTGGCTCAATTGGAGGGCAATGAAATTGGCATGAAATTTGGAGGCAATTTATTGAGCTGGTCTGGCACAACCGTTCATCTGGCAGGAGCTGAGAGTCACAATGAGAAGGTATTCCCCCATCATGAATAGTGTCCCGCAAGTATAGTTTCTAAGATTAGGTTTATCTTTGCCCATGTGTAAACGAGCTTACAGCAAAAAGCTTTGTTTTGCATTGCTATCCAAAACAGATTCAGGTATGCCATATTAAATCAGGGTAAAATTCAAGTACAATACATAGACCAAAGTGGAAAATACATCGTGCAGAATGTACCCAGTATAATTCTCTCCTTTCCTTAGGACAAAGTCCCAATGATTAGATATGAATTGAACA